>NC_136547.1:8026529-8637356 GCF_910591455.1 Pholis gunnellus
ACAAGCTTTTCAGGATGACGCCGCTGCACTGGGATCTTTGTCTCTGTAACGACTGGTTTGTGTTGAGAGGGGGAAACTTACAGACGACGTGTCGTCAGCGTTTTAATAAACCTGAACTGCAGCGGCTTCTCAATTACTCCCAGAACTAAGGCGGCTGTGTTGCACATAAAATAGATGAGATACTTTGTAGTTTTCAGCTTAACGCTCAATGTGGTTATAAATTCTGACGATTATCTTTCATTAGTTGCCCAGACAATGCTGCTATAATACAACTGTTGTGTAGTTTAGAAGGGAGGATTGAATGTAGTAATGTATTGATATGTGAGATTCTTTTAAATTCTGATAATAAGTTGATATTTATTGCTTTTAGCAGGTTAAGATGAAGGCGCTGCTGGCCAGATTCCAGCCGTATAAATGAGGTTGAAGTAGCCGCTAAATGTTAGACAGCGTTGTCTATGTCTTCGTCACCTGCCCTGCTGCATATCAGTCTGTGCTTTACGTCAAAGAAGTGCTCTCCGTTCAACATCGTTTCCCAAATAGAAGAAGTGCCTGAACATCAGAAGGTACATTCATACTGTAGGCGGCATTATGGTTTCTTACATTCACAGATTGTAGCATAACCGTTCCAGCGCTGGACCAAATTAACATTAATCATGCGACCTGGTGAGAATCTCTTGTCACCGTGTTGTTGACGCCGTCCAGATTTTAATGTGTGATGTAATATGTTTGTAATCATATTGTGGAAAGATTTCGTGTGAGTGATATTAATCATTAATGGTTTTGCAAAGCAGTGAGATCTATGTAAATTGTATACAATAGCTGTACAGTTCAGATTCAAATGCAGTATTTTAATTGCATTTCCATGATGTAGAATACTATATAATGGACAAATGTTTGCATCTACAATAGCACTAATATTTCCCAGAGCCATTATGTTTTAATAAATAATACTTTACCTTTCTACTGAAATGTGCTGAGGCTTCTCACCTTCTCTGCCTGTGGACAGAGTGGTGTTTGCATGTGATAATCCAAGCCGCAAATAAAGTTTGTTAAATATTTTAATTCGTCCAGATTATTTCAAAAGAAATTGTTCGATATTTTTGGAAAAATTTGTTTGTGCGCTTTCTGTCTGAGAGCTGGATGAGAAGACTGAAAACGACTTCATGTATGGGAAGAATGCTACAGTTAGCTTAGCACAAAACAGACAAAAGTAAGAGTTGTGTTGATCTCATCTCTCTGTAATAAAGCAAATATTACAAAAAGTCACACTGTCCTTTAAAACAGTTTAGATTTTTATCAAATAAGCCACTGATGTTTGAGTTACAAACAAGATTTTATTTGTATTTTTTCTTAGAATGAAGAAGAAAATGTCACAAGCAGCTGTGAACTTATCTAAAAGAACTTGTAGTGTGAAAAACCAGACAAAATTACAAACAAGTGACATAAAAGCAGCAAAGAAACTTCTATTACAACACAAAGTACTCTACTCTTAAAATTTACATATAAAATAGATTATTCATGAATATATTACCATGTTATTCAGCAGTATTGTACCCTTAAAGAGGAATTCAGGGGGCCCGCCCACCCAGTCTGCTTATCAGCAGGGGAACATTACAATGATGAACAGAGCAGCAAAACATGGATCGTCTCTGAGGCTCAACACCACGGAGCAACGCCACATGAACGTACATATAAAGTTATCATTTAATCAATACTTCAACAGAAATCAAAGCCTATTATAAAAGGTAAAGGAGCAAATACTAGTTTTAAAATAAGTTTCTGCAATGCATAATCATAACTAACTGAGCAGTCAACGGATTCAGTTTTATGACCGGTGATTCCACATAAGTAAAATGTGTTTAAAAACAATATTACAACCTTGAACATAAATCAGAATCCACATCATTACTGCGAATGCGAATCTGAATTTCACCCGTGGACCGCTGCTTTCATAAAGCTCTCAGCTGTTGAAAAAACCTCTACAGACTGAAGCCGGACACGGCGATGTGCTGAGCGTTGTTTCTCGCATCGAAGTACGAGGTGTCGGTCTCGTCCTCTGGCTGAGGGATGAAAGGCATCGGCTGGTTCTGCAGGTTGTCCCAGTCCAAGCCCTCAAACAGGGGGTGACGCTTGAGTTCTGGCAAAAATGATAATAATAAATAATAAAAATTAGATTTACTGAGAACAGGTGTTGAAGCTAAGGCCAATATCAGCATTTGATTATGTGACAATTCCCTGACTACAAATACGCAAAAAGGCCCAATATTTATATTTCTTACCACAGAAATGTGAGTGAAATTCTCATACATAATGTGTTAAAAACATAAACATTAGTTGTTCAAAGAAGGTAGCATAAGAAGAATCTGAAAAATTGGATTACGAAGAATTATCAGGTATTACGTTTTTAGAACAATGCTCTTAATACAACTATGTTTTTCATTAGTGTATAATCACCTGAAACTAAGCATTGTTGTAATTTCATTAGCTTAGAATGAGCCCTTCATATCGTCACAAGAGCGAGTTGCATTCCATGTTCCTACAGTAGCTCAGAAGGGACAAACCAAACAATGGATTTAGAGAAAGCCTTTTGCGCTATTCTACCTGAAGACCACCGTAGTTCTCAGACATGCTTGGAAAGGGAGAGGTGTTCAGTTGGTTGCAATTTCCAACTTCACCACTAGAGGCCAGTATCTCTAACACACTGCTCCTTTAAATTTAGAGAAATAAAAAGATAAAAGTGCTCCTCACCCTTCAGACCAGCTCGTTTCGTCATGTCCATGGTCAGGAGAATTTCAATCGCTTTTCTTGAGTTTACAGACAGTTCCTCCTCTTCCTCAGGCCAGGGGATATCTAAACATTGCCACCAATACGTCAGGCATGTTGATAATCAAGAGCAGGCTTTATGTAGATTACATATTCAAGAGGATTTTGCGGTTTTATGTTTGGATGTTTCTGTACAAGAAAACCAAACCCACCTCTGTTGAGAATATTCTGGAAGACCAGCTGAGGAGTCTCGTCGTTGAAAGGTGGCACGCCTGTGAGGAACTCGAAAAGACACACACCAAGCGCCCACCAATCCACCATGCAGTCTGGACGGAAGCCAAGAAAAGACACATTTCATACAGCTGCTGCCTCCAAACACATCAGATTCCCGTTAAGAGTGGAATAAGTGTACTGCGGTGGCAGAAGCAGGGACTAAGTTAGGTTGAGGATGGAGGGGTTGAAGTTATGGATATAGACTCATTCACTTCATGAGATATCGGTTATTAACACACACAACCCTTGATTTGTGTGCTGGCATTGTGGTTCTAAAGAAGTAATTGTGCCTCTCAAGGATTTTAAATTACATTTATCACAACCATCCATTGTTGAGTTTCTATAAAACCCCTGACAGCTGATGAATAAACGCTGCCACACGGGATCCTTCATGTCACAGACGGACTGTTCATGAATTCAAATAGCAGCAATCACGCTACAAAATGGCATGGTGCTACTGACAGGAAACACTGCCCTCGCCGTGTTGAATGAATAGCAGCATGTGCAATCAATAGGTTATTATTAGATGACATTTTGCTAAATGTAAAAAATAAAGCCAGTGCCATAACATATTCACCGTGACCCAAAATCTGCAGACCTTAAGAGCAGAAAGACCCTTCTGTCCAGTTAAAAGCACATCAGCCTGATTTCACAACTGTTAATGTTGTTAGCTTCATGTTAGAAGACGATCCCATTTTTTATAAACCTTTGTAATCACAAATGCTGCCTGATCAGGCCCACAGTTTGTTCACCAATCAAAAGGGCAGAAACAGAACCAGTGGGGGAAGAATCAGCTCATTCCCTCTAGCGCATTAGCAGGCTGGGGGAACATGCAAGCTCGCTTGCACAAACAGCAATATCATGTTAAACTTACCACACCGACAACTTCCTGAAACTCAAAGAGAACGCCGGTCACAAGGACTACAATCCATCCAACGTCAATACCGTAACACTGTGTTGGGCTATTGTGGAGGTGCTGGGAATTTTGAATTTCCTAATCTTACCGTGCGGTTTTCCCAACAGAAGCTCCGGAGCCAAATAGTCGGGGGTTCCTAAAATGTGTGCACCCACGACAGGCAGCGCACCCCGTCTGACGCTCTTTGGGGTCCTGAACGGGGTGTGAGAGGTCGACATGGGCTGGGGAGTCTGGTGGGAGGAGGAAAGACAAGGAATTTACAAAAATGTCATTAAAAACCTTTCAATAAATAACCTTTGTGAGAATGAGAATGTTGGTAGTTTTACGAGGAGTTCTACAACTGTGCAGCCGGCCCAGAACCTTCTTCTAAACGGTGTCCCTGCATGATCACCTGATAGAGCGAGCTGTTGGAGCTCGGTCTCTTCTGCACTGGTGTAGCGATGCCAGACGCAGAGTGATGAGAAGCTGCGGTGGAGACGTCCATGGTCTCGACAGAGCCGACGCTAAACCGGGACACCCCCGACAGGTTGGAGCGGTTAATGGAGCTGCAGTAGCTGCGGAAAGCTACGATATTCCGCGGCTTGAGGAACGAGGGCGACTGTGCGACCTGATCGGGGAGCCGGTTGAAAAAGGAGCACTGAGATCCGATCCGGCCAACGTTACCATGTTTGGGTGTTTCGGTGTTGACAGCAGACGGAGTTTGTGGGAGCGATTCAGTGATGGACGAGTCTGTATTCCCCTCTTGCTCCGCGTTCCTGTTTTTGGAACACTTGCTTGGCTTGACAGATGCCCGGCTGTCGATAGTGAGCGACGTTTCGTGCATGGACCCGTCAGAGTCGAGGCTCAGGCTCCTGCAAATGTCCCTGTTCCCATCAAGTGGCGACGTGGAGCTCGAGTGAGACCGGTCTTTGGCTCCGTCTTCAAACACCTCCTCTGTCGGCTCCTCCAGCTCACCGAACAGACTTTTGGCCACAACAATGGGGCTGGAGCGCTTCGGGATCCGGTCTTCAGCTAACCCGATCCCCTTGGCCATGAAGTCATCCATCCGGATGGTGCAAAATGTTCCAGTGAGGCCAGTGTGAAACCTCGCCGCCTCCCCTGGAATCTCGTAGCATCTCTCATAAGCGGCGTTACTCTTCTTGGCTTGGCTCTCCCAAAGCTCGGGGCTTCTCTCCATGTCGGAAAACTTTCTCTTTACAGATGAGGCCGACGGACACATTTCCTCCGGAGCTGTGGAAACAGACTCCGGTTGGTTTGCACGAGGCGTCTTTTCTGCGAGCTGGTCTGGATCCGGAAGAGCGCTGGTGGTCTTGTCAGCGAAGCCAGACATGGCCAGCTTTAAGGCCATGTACGCCTGTTTAGGCCCTTTGGACTCAGAGTGCCTTCTCCCCTTCTGTTCATTAGCATATTCATTTTCCTTCTGAAGACAAAAGATAAAAAGGAAAGTTAATGTCACATAATGAAGGCAGATCATCAGCATCCAATCCAATTGTATCTGCTTATATCTACACTAAAAACGTCACTAAAGCGTCTGCAATGAGGAACTATTTTAAACTACACAATAAAATTCAGATTTGGAGGTGACAAAGTTAGTCAGGACTCCCCTAATCAAAACATAACATTGTTTAATGGACTTTAAATGACATAAAGTCTAAGATCACTGACCTCCTCACACTCCCACAGTGGACTGATGCCACCTTCAGTGTCGGTGGTGCTGCCTGCACTCATCGTCTCAAACCTCTTCCTGGTCTTCAGCAGCGAGGGGGTCAGGTTTTTAGCCATGTTGTGAGGGCTGAACATCATATTGTTGGGTCCTATAGAGACAATACAGACACCCTGTTTCAACACGCTTTCATTGCCAAGATCTCACCACAAGTCAATGCTACGCACACGCTTTTTATAAAAACCAGTTGCTGCGTAACCAGTCATTCCACAGCGGTAATTAATGGGCGGAGAGAAGAAAGAAAAAAGCCAAGATGTGCATGTCTTGATTAACTATAATGACCCGTTTTCCAAGGAACCGGAGAGTACTGCTGATCTTTTTTCCTCATCAAGGGAGAACCGAGAGAGCTGTTCCTGTGTTTGATTTTGCCACAGGACATGGGACTGGACACAGCGGACGCGCTGCAGTGACGCTTGCTCTCTCCTGCAGGTGAATTCTGTGTTTGATTAAAGCAAAAAGGAAGAGTCATTATTCAACAGCTATGCATAACGCATGCAGCTTTCACCAGGCAGAATTATATTAATTCACTTACAAATCCAATGGTGCTGATTAAGGAGAGGACTTGACCCGGGGTGCGGAAGTAATCTTGTCTTGGTTTAGCCAAAGATGGAGTAGTAAGGATATCCATGAGACTCAGCTCTGACAGAGATGAAATAAAGGAAATATTACAGACATTACAAGCAGGGATGCCCACAATTTGTTCAAGTGTCCAGCTGGTGGGACTCATACCGTGGTCAAGCTTGACTTTAGAGAGGCCGAAGTCGGTCAGTTTGATGTGACCTTTGTTGCATATAAGCATGTTGTCTGGCTTCAAGTCCCTAAAAACAAAAAAAAGTACATTTCCAGGTCACACAATACATCTCACCAGGCGGATAAATCAGTATTATACACATGAACTGACTTTAAAATGGTACCTGTGGATTATGCCATGGCGGTGGAGGTAGTCCAAAGCCAATGCAACCTCTGAAAGGTATTTCACAGACATATCTTGGTCGAAGTACCCAAAGATGTGAAGCAGAGATTTGACATCTCCACCAATGAGGTATTCCATCACCTGTAAGTCACATACAAATTAAACTTAAGTAGTTACTTTAGATGGGTTGTGTGCACATGTCATTATTTGGTATTCTTGGTGTTACCAGGTAGATCTTGGTGGCTGTCTGGAGGGAGTAGAACAGGTGAACCACGAAGGGGCTTTTGCTCAAAGCAAGTGCATCTCTCTCTGCCTTCATCTGGCCCGTCATATTTTTGTCCACCATGTCTGCTTTTTTCATCATCTAAAGAAAAACATATATATATATACACAGAGAGAGAGAGAGAGAGAGAGAGAGAGAGAGAGAGAGAGAGAGAGAGAGAATAATTTAAACTATAATGAGCATCGTGGATTCAAAGTAGTTAAAGTCCAAATAAACTCACCTTAATGGCATATAATCGCGCATTGCACTTCTTCCGTGCAAGGTAAACTTTGCCAAAAGCGCCGCGGCTGATGGGCTTCAAAACGGTGAAATCCTCGATTGAAGGCAGTTTAGGACCCTCCACCGACTTATTATTTGTGCTAGAGTCGTGCTTTTCTTCGGCGTCCATATTTATTAATAGCCGTTTGTCAATTGAGGAATTGGGTTGCGTCTGTAACAGCCAGCTAGCTCAGAGTAAACACTTGCATGTTAAAACAATCTCAGGTTTGTTTTGAATTTTTTTGAATTCGCTGCTCTTTGGGGTCCTCTGACGTCCGTTTGATTTAGTTGTTCAACTACTTGCCTGTGTGAAAATCCTAATATTATCTTGATGTGGGCTGTAATTAAGTGCCGGTTATTTATTTTATACGGGAAATTAATAAATGTTTAAAGATTTATCAAAATGAGGTAGCTAGTGTATAAATATATTGTGTATTATTTCTGTATTTATTTTTTGTATTTTATTTTTTGTTGCTTTCTCTTTGTTTTTGTTTTTTTGTTTTGCTCCAAGCTGTTGTGTGTTGACATCTGTATTACATTTATCAAATACTCTCTATTTATCTGTCTTCATATTTTTATATTTTAATTTTGATCAGGCAGTAATAAACACGCACACACACACACGCACACACGAACGAAGTGGCTAAACATAGAACTTGTGTAACAGTCAAGCTTATTATCCCTGTCGGACAAATAACGAAACAATTTAAATGAGTAATATTAGTAATATTTCTGTCGAACATCTTTTTTATTGATCTGATATTTAATAAACTTTGGCTGTTTTGGGTCCACAAGAGGTACGATGTAATGACGCAAGATGCACCCGGTAGTAAATCCCGACATGACGTCATATTGTAGTCCATTTGACCCTCAGATGCCGGAGAATCCATTTGCAGTTTGTTAGCTAACGTTAATCTGCTGAAAGTTGTGTAACAAGGAAAACAAAAAGGACACCCCGCTCCCAGGAGGACTCGTTCGATAGAGGGACTCTCTCCTCGCACAGCAAACATCCTTCTAAGCTCCTACATTTGAATTTAAAAATGTTTTCACTGTCAACGTCGTTTCAGCCACAGCAGGTAAGCCAGACTGGATCGCAGATTGTTTTATTAAGCTAGCTAATGTGTATTCTTCTGTCAACGTAGTTAGAAAGTCAGCGGTGTACGGGAAGGACTGTTGTGGGAGGTGTTATAGCAACAAGGAGCTCTGTCTGTCTGTCTGTCGTTGTGTGTATATATATCTTCTGTAATGGTCAATGACAACCTAGCTCGGCTAACGTTAGCATTAACAAGTCAACGGTAGATCTCTTCATAAGCAGCCCACGCTTACGTCACGTTATCACAGTGAAGTGTTTCAGGGCACGTGCGTGGATTTTTTTTTACCTGATTTGACATGTTTAGGTTTAAATTGAATTGACATTTTTCAAAGTGTTCAGTTTACATAAGTGTTCAGGTGTCACACGTCTGACGTATGTGCACTGATGTAACAGTCCTGACACCACCGTCCTGGCTGCTTGATTTACATGAGATAAACATCAACTTATGCGAGTGTTAAGTCCATACAGTGACAGAAGGACGCCATCAGGACTCTTCCTCATCCTCCTCTTTGTTTACCTTCCAGATGATAGTGCCCATCAGCCAGCTCATCAACGCCCTCCACTCTCTGAAGAACTCGGCCACAGCTTCAGTCCAGACGCTGCACAAAGACTACATTCCAGAGCACAGTTCCTATCTTAAAGAGGTGAGACATGGATTCATGAGGGTACACTCAGTATTTGAATGTTTTACCCTATTGTTCACTGGTTACGTTGGACAACGTACAGTAAACAATAGCTCTGTAACCAGTAACATAGAATTTGTCTGACCTGTTAGGAAGCTTACATGTTGATTCAACACATCAAAACAAGACATTATTATCATTATTCATACAAGAATCCTCCAAGTGGAAAAGATTCATGTAGCTCTTCACCAATACCATCATCCTTAAAACACACAGTAATAACCATAAAAGTATTGAACTGATAAGATGTTTTTTTTTACATTTTACACAAGCTAAAAAAGTTATTCTTAAGCCTAGCATTACCGGCCACATTGTCTATTTCATGTTCAAACAAACACATCCTGTGCAATATATCTGTCCATAAGTATATAATAGCACATAACGGTGAGGAGGATGTCTAAGAAAGCTTCTTAAATGCTCTAAAAAATGCCATGCAACATGCAATTATTGTCTCAGAACGGTTTAGATAACTACTGCTTTTGCCGTCCTCTCTCCGCAGCCCAGTGTGAGTCTGAGGGACCTGGGCCTGTCAGAGATCCGGGTGAGTCAGCTGGACGAGCTGCTCAGCAGGTTGTTGCCTCTACCGGGACCAGAAGAACCTCCTGCTGTTTCCTCCGTATGGAGGTCGAGTCACGTTTCTGCCGACAGCTTCTTTCACAACAAGCACGGTGAGCGGCTCAGGTTTCCCAGATAATCTTACTCCTATGAAAAATTTTACACATTTGTCAATATATTCTATCATATAATTATGTAAACAAACCCTTTTTTTTTTTTTTTGTCTGACAGGGTTTTCACACAGAAGGTTGGGAGTGTTTGGCTCCCATATATTGCACAGACAACACCACGGTCCTCTAAGAGAAGCTTGCTCAGAGCTACAATTCTTGCCTAGTAAGACCCCGACTTTAAACACTTAACCTGCTCTGTGTAACTTATCTATGTGTGTGTTTAATGTTGATCGGCGTGTGTCTCTGTTTGTAGTATGGGTCCAGAGTCGGGGTTTCAAGACACTCCAATCAAAGACCAGACGGACAGGGTCTAGCTATGACGGTCCGGTGGAGTCAGAGGCCTACATGCCATCCTTCATGAAGGTCAGCGATACTATCAGGACCCATTGAAAGGATCCGTGTTACCAAAATAATTAGGGGCGGATTAGGAAGCGAAAAGGGCGGATTTTTGACCAACCGACTGCGTTTCCCCTCACAGGGATTTCTTCAGAGGGAAAAGGTACCAGAAGCACAGTCACTGGACCAGCTGACGAAGCAACAGAACCTTCCTGTTAACCAGCAGGAAGCCTTCAAGACGGGTTTCACTGAGGGGTTCATGAAGTCTCAGGCCTTCACTCAGAGAACACAAGGCATGTGGCTCACTTACTTACCCATCGGGCTCTACACTTATATTTTAGGAAGAAAGGGAACCTCATAATGAAAGGGTTCCCTGGTGGTCAGTGTAACAGTTGCACCGGGTTTTCTTTGGGTGGCTGAGTTGAATCAAAAGGGAGGTTATGATTGACATGAAGAACTAATATGTGTGCTCTCGTTTTACAGACTCGCTGAGGAGAACCAGGTTGATCCTGTTGGTCCTTCTGCTTCTTGGTATTTACGGCTTATCAAGAACCCCGTTTCTCTCGGGTAAAGGCTCCTTTTCTGATGCTGGTTTGTTTCAGTTTTTATTCTCTCCCATGCTTGCAAATCATCTCACGACCCCACATGCACCCTCCAAAGAGATCGAAGCCTCTCACTGTTTTACTTGAGCCCATTTACAGCTTAAGTATTTGATATTGGTTTTTAATGTGTACCTTTTTATGGTAATACCTTACAGTAGCTGATGAGATATGAGGCCTCTCTTGCGGTGCGCATGTTGAGTTTGACTGATTACTCTGCTGTGTAGTAATACTTGAATATCTATTTCAACTATGTGTGTTTTTATGGATGAATTTGAATAGATTTGGATCTTCGTATTTACATTTGTGCCACTGTAAGGATATTGTAACCAGCAGTTATAGTCTGTCACTGTAAAGAAAGTGGAAGGTTTATCCGGCGTACTCTTACTGATCCGGGTGTGTTTTGGGATTTAACAGTGAGGTTCCGCACCACATCTGGACTCGACTCGGCGGTCGACCCCATCCAGGCGAAGAATGTGACATTTGAGAATGTCAAAGGCGTGGAGGAGGCGAAGAATGAATTGCAAGAAGTCGTCGACTTTCTCAAGAACCCCCAGAAATTTACTGTTCTGGGTGGAAAGCTGCCGAAAGGTATTGTATGTCTTCTCCACACGTGTCAGTTCTTCTGTTTTTAATTGTGCAAGAAATTAACGCACACATGTGTCAATTGGTGTTGTCCTAAATGTTGTTATTTTATACTGATTTGCTCTGTTCTCCACTCAGGGATCCTCCTGGTCGGTCCACCAGGCACAGGAAAGACTCTGTTGGCCCGGGCCGTGGCCGGAGAGGCCGACGTGCCTTTCTACTACGCCTCAGGATCAGAGTTCGATGAGATGTTCGTGGGCGTCGGTGCGAGTCGAATCAGGAACCTTTTCAGTAAGTTTGCTGAACGTGAGAAAAAACGTGAGCGACCAGTTGAAGGTGTATCCAAACAACTACAATCCTGTTCTTCTTCTGTTGTGGTTTGCAGAAGAGGCGAAAGGTAACGCTCCCTGTGTCATCTTCATCGA
This sequence comes from Pholis gunnellus, assembly GCF_910591455.1. Taxonomy (NCBI): domain Eukaryota; kingdom Metazoa; phylum Chordata; class Actinopteri; order Perciformes; family Pholidae; genus Pholis; species Pholis gunnellus. The sequence goes on from NC_136547.1 coordinate 8,038,105, forward strand.
TGAGTTGGACAGCGTCGGCGGGAAAAGAATCGAGTCTCCGATGCATCCCTATTCTAGACAAACCATCAACCAGCTGCTGGCTGAAATGGACGGGTCAGTTTTCTGCCTTTTTGTTTTTTAAACTGCAAAGTGTAAAAAAGAAAATGTGGCGATCAACAAGTTTCACTTGTTCCACTCAATGTTTTGGTCTTTTACAGGTTTAAACCAAATGAAGGAGTCATCGTTATTGGCGCTACAAACTTTGCAGAGGCTTTGGATAAGTATGTTTACATTCCACATAATTCTACTGGAACCATTTCATGCACACGGATAACAAAAAATACTCTGTGTACATATATACTATCGACTACACCTAGACAACAACTTTAAAGTCGTACAATCCGGTTTACACATTTTCATGGGAAGTGAATTAAAATGTGCTCGGCAGTGGTACGATTTCTCATATTTGCTTCGAATGATTCAAACCCTAGATTTAGTTTCTGTATCTGAAAACGTACTTCATACTCTTCAAAACTCGTATTTAATTTAAAATAGTAAAATTTAAGCAGTAAAGTCACGTCATTTAGCAGAAATGAAGACTATGTGCTGTGAATCTTAATACTACTTTGCTGCTACTTTCCAGCGCTCTGGTGAGGCCAGGGAGGTTTGACATGCAGGTTACTGTCCCTCGCCCCGATGTGAAAGGACGCACGGAAATTCTCAACTTGTACCTCTCCAAGATCAAAATGGACCCTGGTAGGTCTCAGACATCGAATGCTTTCTTATCAATTCAAACCTTTTTAAAAGCAATCAGAGCTGTAAACCTGTGAGAAAACCTTTGTTTGCCACGTCTTTAAGGGACTGCATTGTCTCCCGATCACTGGTCACTTCTTCTATTGTGTTTCCCTTTTCACAGCCGTGGATGCGTCGATTATTGCCCGGGGCACAGTGGGCTTCACCGGGGCCGAGCTGGAGAACCTGGTGAACCAGGCCGCCCTGAAGGCAGCCGTGGACGAGAAAGACATGGTCTCAATGAAGGACCTGGAGTTCGCTAAGGACAAGATCATCATGGGTGAATATACACCAACACCAGGTTTAGATCTGCTCTGCACCTCCTCGTTAGGAGACGAGAAGGATGTCAAGTCAACGAGAGAAAACGAGGATGGGAGTCGAGTGTTTTAAACTCTTTTATTTCTGTCCTCGTCACACCAGGCCCCGAGAGGAGGAGTGTTGAAATCGACAAGAAGAACAAGACCATCACAGCCTACCACGAGTCCGGCCACGCCATTGTTGCCTTTTACACCAAAGATGCAATGCCCATCAATAAGGCCACGATCATGCCTCGAGGCCCGACTCTCGGCCATGTGAGCTCTTGTTATTTCTCACACTCCTTAGCGGTAACGTTTGTGTCACTTTCTTTTGTTAAAACTAAATCTCCAGCTGATCCCTTGCGTCCTCGTCTCTGTCCTCTAGGTGTCCATGCTCCCGGAGAACGACCGCTGGAGTGAGACGAGAGCCCAGCTGCTGGCTCAGATGGACGTCAGTATGGGCGGTCGAGTAGCAGAGGAGCTCATCTTTGGAGACGAATACATCACCACTGGTGCGTGAATACAATAAGTTCATTTAGTCCATGTTTTTGTGTCAGTCCTGTTGATCGACTCTATTGTATAACATTTTTAAAGTGTCTCAGAGCTGTGTATGTACGAGAAAATACACATTTTGACAGATTGGTACCATGAAGATAAATACACTATTTTCATTGTTTCTGCTGGTATGAAACAAAGACTTTATTCACAACTTTGATGACGTTACAATGAGTATAGTACATGTCTGATAGTCGTTTGTGATGTAGCGTTGGTTCCAATCTCCTCCTGTTATTGTGCGTTTTAGGAGCCTCCAGTGACTTCGATGGAGCCACCAAAATAGCAAAGATGATGGTGACCAGGTTCGGCATGAGTGACAAGGTAACGTTTTAATTTGTACGGGTAATGAGGGAACATTGTGATCCTCTCCACTCACATAGAAGACACAGTTCTTCACTAAACAGTGCTGTTCTCAGGGCTTTTATTGCTGCGGGGTGTGACCTTTTGTTTACACTATATTCAAGTGTTTGCACAAAGCCACTTGCAAAATCTAAATGTTTGATGCGTGTCTCCATCAGAGGACTGGGACACTGATGTATTGTTGAGTTGGAATGAAAACCTGCAGTCCTCTAACATTAGTATAACCCACAATTACACCTAAGTCTGGAGATCAGTACCTACGAGTGACTAAGGCTTGAGAAGGTCTATTGTTCGTTCAACCTAAAGGGTGTAATTTGGGTTTTGCTGCAGCTTGGTGTGATGACCTACGGTGACGTGACCAAGCAGAGCCCCGAGACGCAAGCTATCATCGAACAGGAAATCAGGGTGTTGCTGAATGTGAGTGTTCCCGCAGCGCTCTCAAATTGACTTTAATTTGCACATATTTATCTATTTCTTACTCCCCGAGCTTCCTCTTCCATCCAGGACTCGTACGAACGTGCCAGAAACATCCTGAAGACTTACAGCAACGAGCACAAGAACCTAGCGGACGCCCTGCTGGCACATGAAACTCTGGATGCCAAAGAGATCAAGATGGTGCTGGAGGGCAAATCACTGGACCAGCTGATACCTCAGTAGACTTTCGACTCTTGTATCATGTATATACGAAGCTGTGCAAACGACGCACGGGCCTTTTGGAGGCCTTGTATTTCATTTGTTTGTATTCCTCTTATTTTATCTATGTGAAGATGACACTGAAATGATGTTTCACCTCTGATTTGTTTTATTTTCATTTGTCTTTCATTTCCTATAAAGAAGACTTCTGGTTTCACAGTGATTTTTTTAAAGCACTCAGTGTAATGGGATGGAAATAAATATTCTACTAAAGTTCACAAGGGTGTTTGAGGGTCTTGTTGCCCTTTACCCTGAGGACAAATGGTTTCTGTAGTTTTATGGAATCGGTCATATTTGGTCTCATAACAAGGTTCTCAGGCAAAGATCACAGTTAATCAAGAAGAGATGAATGATTTTATGTACGTCTATGTCTCATTTTAAATTTGTACAGACTGGTGAGCACCATAGGACCTTAAAGTACCTCAATCTAGAATGTACCATTTGGCCGTAGCAAGGTACAGGTGATACCGCTGTTCATATTAGTTTCTTTCTCTTACTGTCTTTCAGTTGCTTCGATTTTGTTTGTTCTTATTTATTTAAGTGCCCATAGGTGTTTTCTTTTTCTGAAATTAGTGATAGGCCCTCAAGCCCTATTTTAAGCTCACATTAAATGAGGAGAAGTGTGTGTGTGTATATATATATATATATATATACACTATGTATGCGTGTAAATGGATTGACTTTTCTCCTGTTTGTTCCTTTAAAAGGCCTTCTTGAAGCTCAAATAAAGGTTACCTTTACTCATGGATGTGTTCGGTACATGACTCAAGTGAAACTCATTGATACTAGCCACTTCAGTTCAGAAGAGTGGTTTATGTAGCTTACATGGCTAATGTGTCAGCAAACAGTCCCTTATTTACACATGCAGCTGGGAAACATTAGCGCTCATTTGGAGATGAATGAGATACTGTCTCAGTATTTATTTTCCTCCTGCTTCTCGGCAACTTCTGAGTGAAATGTCTGGCTTTTTAAGTTGCTAATGTCAGTCTGCTGGTAGGTGGTGTACAGATAACTCAGCTTTTTCCACTAAACAGCTGCTACTGCTGGAAATGAGATCGATGACAGCAGTGAGACCGAATTAGAAAAAGTTACAGGTCTTAAAACCATAAGATGCTCCTTAAAGCTGAGGGGAACTGCTAAGTTGGTTCATCACTGTTAACACTGTCAAGAGACATTAATTCATAAGCTTGCATGTATCTGATTCGTTGGCCACTGATATGTCGTTCTAGGGTTTCTTTGTTTAATATACTTTTTAATTAAATTGGAGAAAAATGTCTGACTCCTTCTGAATCTGTTAACACCGGATCAATGCATCCTTATCCACCGTAATGATGCTGTGTTTAAGAACTATGAAGTAAACATTTTATTATTTCCTTTCAGAGATGATGTGACCACAGGTTCCCGTTGAAATGACCACTTAGAGGACTTTGTTATCTGCCAGTGATAAGCAGACTCACTGTTTTCTTTTGTGGAAATAAGAACAGAAACGTAGTCACTACTGCCTTTCAATGATCTTAAGTTACAATTAGTGCATTTAGTTCCAGGTGAAGGCAACTGAGATGCAACAAGGCAGAGCTTTGTTGTGTCCTCTTGTCCCTTCTCATGGCACAGTGTTTAAAAAGGATGGGAGGTACAGCAGCTCTACTTCTGGCTAAAGACAGCAGCCAGGACTGAACATTAAGCTTCACTATGGAGAGGCTTACATTTTTACTTTGGCTTTTAGAATAAAGCAACCAAGACCCCGGAGCCACTTTACAACTATCTCAAAGGAACAATGGAGGACGCAGACGATGACATAGCTGTTGTCGGTGTTGGATGCAACTTTCCTGGAGGTATGATGCAAGCATTTTGAATTTCTAAATGTTTTTTTCCAGTTGTCTTAAGGTGAATTATAGGTGTTGTGGTCTGTTTTATTTTAGGCGAAGGGTTGGACAACTTCTGGAGGGTCTTGTTGGAGGGAAAGAACTGTGTTGTAGATATTCCAGCAGAGAGATTTGACACCACTTTCTGGTACGATGTCGATGATAGCAAACCCGGAAAGACACAGACAACCAAAGCAGCTCTTATAGAAGGGTAAGCATCGTCTTTTTAAGTTTGAGTGTTAAGAATTCGATTGCGAATTGTTTGAATTGTGATGGATATGCTTTTTTTTATTTTTTTATATTTCAGCTTTAATGAGTTTGATCACAAGTTTTTTGGCATTACTGAAGCAGAGGCTGAATTCATGGACCCTCAGCAGAAACTCCTTCTGCAGTGCACATACAGGGCATTAGAAGACGCGGGAATGGCTATGGAAACCATCAGTGGAAGCAGAACTGGAGTTTACATAGGTGACCACTATCACCTATTATATTTTTAACACTAGAACCGCCAGGCGTCACTGTATACCCCCGTTAGAATGCACTGATTCTCAAGGTACAAGGTTCAGTTATTTATTGTTATTGTTATCTTCCCTTTTTGCTACTCAGAACAACATTCACAATCAACCCAGGACGCAACGCTCAGTCCTGAAACCATTGTATTCAAGTCTAATGCTTGATGTGCATCCATGAATGTCTCTTGTCCATAGTCCTATGATTTATAATGCAACTTTTTAACAATAGGGGTGCTAAATAGCATACTTTTAGGAAAAGTCACACACTTTTTATTGAAACAAAGTCCAAAAGTTTAAATCGGAAAACACAGGCGATGGCGGTTCTAGTGGTAAAGCAAGCACAATTTCAAAATATACAATTTGTGATTTACTCTGCTTTTATAATAATGTTGCAGGTCTGATGAACAGGGATTACGAGCTACTTCGAAGCAACAGTCCTACAACGATAACCCACTACAATGGCACTGGGACGGCCATGAGTGTGGCAGCCAATAGACTATCCTTCACCTTCAACCTCACCGGCCCTTCTCTTGCTATTGACAGTGCCTGTTCGTCATCTTTGGTGGCTCTACATTTAGCCTGCCAGGCTATAAAGCAAGGTATTTAGTTTCCTTTTCCCTTACAAATGTCATGCCTGAGGGCAAGACAATCAATATTTAAATGTTCCATATTTCTTTTTCGACTAGGAGACTGTGAGATGGCTCTTTGTGGAGGTGTCAGTTGTATAATAGAGCCCAGAGTGTTTGTTGCTCTGAGCAAGGCCAAGATGATCTCACCTGAAGGGACCAGCAAACCTTTCTCCAGCAGAGCAGATGGCTATGGTAGAGGAGAGGGCTGCGGGGTCGTTCTCCTGAAGCCGCTGAAAAATGTAAGAAAGCATTGTGTATATTTTATAGTCATTACACGCCATTAATAAACTGCAAACAATACTGGATTGCATGCTAATAGTGTGACTTTCTATACAAAGGCGATGAAAGACTGCAACAAAATATGGGGTATCGTCAGCAAAACAGCGGTCAACCAAGATGGACACTCAGTCACTCCAATCACCAAACCCTCCATGACTCAGCAACAGGAGCTTCTGCAAAGACTCTACTCAGAGTCTGACCTTGCAAATGTCCAGTACATAGAGGCCCATGGGACTGGAACACCAGTTGGAGATCCGATAGAGGCAGGAAGCATTTCAAACGTCATCGCTAAATCCAGACCTCCTGGTTCAGAGACATTGCGTATCGGCTCTGTGAAGGGCAACATTGGACACACAGAATCTGCTGCAGGTGTGGCCGGACTCATTAAGGTTCTCCTAATGATGAAACATGAGACACTTGTTCCCTCTGTTTTCTACTCAGAAGACAATGCCAGTGTAGATGTAAAAGCTCTCAGTATATGTATTCCGGTTAAAGCTGAAAGATGGGAGACCAAGGGGTCAATAGGAAGGGTAGCTGGGATCAACAGCTTTGGCTTTGGAGGCACGAATGCACATGTGATTATAAGAGAGTACATAAAGACCACTGAACCCACTCAGATCCCCAAAAGCTGTCCAAAACTCTTTGTAATATCTGCAGCCTGTGAGAAATCGTTTATCCTGTCCATCACTGACATCCACCAGAGGCTTTGCCGCAGTCAATCAGTTGATTTACAGGCACTGTCATACACTTCAGCATGTGGAAGGAGTCATTCTAGACACAAATATAGGAAGGCCTTCCCAACATCTTCCCTCTCAGATATAGAACAACAGCTAACATCTGCATTGAAAACAAATGTTGACTCAATAAGGTCTGACATCCAGGTGGTCTTTGTGTTTTGTGGAAATGGGGTTGCTTACAGGGGTATGTGCAAGCAGCTCCTGAGAGATGTTCCTATTTTCAGAGACAAGGTCAGAGCAGTTGAGAATCTCTTTCAGAGTCACAAAAGCATCAGCATCAGCCAGTGGCTTGCTGGTGAATACGATAATGACGTTTTCAGCAAGCCAGATGTTGTCCAGCCTCTTCTTTTTGCGATTCAGGTTGGCATTGCCGCTCTCTTAAAACACTGGGGTGTCACACCGGATGCCGTGCTTGGGCACTCTGTCGGTGAGGTTGCTGCCGCTCACTGTTCTGGACTCTTGTCTCTCGAGGACGCCGTGAAAGTGGTGTACCACCGCAGTACTCTTCAGAGTAAGGTCACAGGGGGGAAAATGCTTGTTGTTGGTAATGTAGCAGTTGATAAGGTATTAAAATTCCTTCCAGAGTTTTCTGGGAAAATTTGTGTTGCAGCGTTCAACAGCCCCCAGTCCTGCACTCTGTCAGGGGATGCAGATGCTATAGACATCCTTCATCAGAGGCTGAAGATGTTTACGGAAGAAAATCTCTTCCTCCATGAGTTGGATGTGCCAGCAGCATACCATAGCCATATGATGGATCCTATACTTGATGAAATTGAGAAAAGTATTGAGCCCTTTGATGCCAACAACAAAGAGTGCAAACTCTTTTCAACGGTGACTGGAGACAGTTGTTCAGATGATGACTTTAGGACAGGCAGCTACTGGGCAAGGAACATTCGAGAGCCTGTCTTATTTGAGCAAACACTGCGTGCTGCCACCAAAGACAAGCAATCAAAGGCAAATGTGGTCTTTGTGGAGATTGGACCTCGTAGGGCTCTCCAAAGAAACATACATGAAACTTTGGGGAAAAACACCATAGTTCTTTCCTCTGTCCAGCCAGAGAAAGATTACGACACAATCGTGTCTACCGTGGGAAACCTATTTGAACTGGGCATCAGTGTGGACTGGCGTCAGCTCTACAGGGGTTGTGAGACGTTGCCCACAGTTCTTCCAGTCTATCAGTTTGTCAACACGAAGAAAGAATTGAATTTTGAAGCTTTGAGAAAAGGTGGTAACTCATCTGCCTTTCCCCCCCATAAGCTCATATCCCAAACAAAGCAGGATAACAAAGAGTACATGTGCAACCTCTCATTAGAGACTGCCCCGTATCTTTGGGAGCATAACAATAATGGTGTTTCCATTGTGCCAGGCGCGTTCTATGTTGAGCTAGCTTATGCCTCAGTGATGGCAAGTTTAAGGCCCAGGAGACCGGTTTCTCAGCTCCAGCTCAGTGTAAGATTTGAGAGTCTGTTTACACTTAGCTCAAACTGTGATCAGTTGAAAGTGACACTGGAGCATGCAGAGAATGCAGGTTCATTTAAAATACAGTCTTCTGTCGCAACACATACCTCCGGCACATACAGGTGTGCAGATGGCCAACCGCTGTTAGAAGAACCAACTATTTGTCTTGACATGATCTCCCAAAGGTGCAAATTGGTTATGAAGAGAAAAGAGATTTATTCAATTCTTTCTCTTGCAGGATTTGAATATGGAGCTGTCTTCAAACAGCTTAGTGACGTGCATTTTGGAGTTGAATTCAAGGAAGCTGTGACAGCAATTCAGGTCCCTGGTGAACTTCTACCACACCTTCATGAGTATTTCATTAACCCTGTGTTATTGGACTATTTCTTGCAAATGACCGCTGTGGTAGCTATTGGACGGTTAACAGCAAAGCAGGGATTCCCCTCAGCTATCGGTAGTGTAGCCATATCAGGACCACTACAAGAAGAAATGGTCATGTATTTACGAGCCACTCAAGAGACTCCAGACTTCTTGGATGTGTGTGGTAGCTTTTCCACCCCAGAGGGTCATGTACTGGTGGAACTTAAGGGGGTGAGGATCTCATTTTTGGGCAATTGCTCGAGTGCTCTTCAGTCACGGTTCTTCCACAATGAAATAACTGCAATTCCTGACACAAGAGACTTGCAAAATCGCAAAATCAAAGCAATAGTTTTTGAAGACAAACTTGGCGTAGCTAAAGGGCTGAAGCCATACCTACACCCAGAGTCAGCACTTGTGGAGAGCAGAGAGCATTGGATGGCAGACCAAGTTCGAAATTTAGTGTTCGATACACTAACCACCAACGCTGATATAGGAAATGTTCTCTTCATCTGGGGTGTAGAGGACCTCAGTCACTTGTCATCTGAGAAGATGCTTGACTGCTTGGTGAATTGCTGCGAGCTGTTTCGCCAGACTGTTTTAGCCTTAAAAGAGAGCAAACGCTCTTGCACTGTCCACGTCATTACCTATAGATCAACAGAAATGAGTGTGGACCATGTCAGTCCTGGTTTTGTACTGTCTGGTATGACAAGGGCTTGTGCAGCAGAGATGGCGGGTCTCTCTTTTCAACTGATTGACCTTGCTTCTGTGACCAGTGAAGACATTGAAACGCTTGTTTGTGTGATAAACACCTGCAAAGAACAAGAGGTTGTGATCAGCAAAGGCCAAGCATTGACAACAAAAATAGCACGGACGCCCATGAGGGACGGGGCTTTATGTGAAGGTGACATGCACTCAGTAAATGTGAGTGACTTTGTTCTACAGACAACTGATCCCTACAGAATGGCTCACTTGTCTGCCATCCCGTACGAGACAAATGCAAATCCTATCCAAGAGAGGTCAGTTGAGGTTCAGCTAACCAATGTATGCGTGCATTCATCTGATTACTTTCCCGTCACCACATCGCATTTGAAGTTTGGAAAGACGATGTATTGGAACAAGCACACGTTGCAGAATCACAAGCTTCTCGCTTTAGATTTTAGCGGCATTGTCACAGCTGTTGGGAAAGATGTTCACAGTCTAAGAGTGGGAGATCATATTGCTTCATGTTATCCAGTTGCCGCCACTGCAAAGATTATGATTCCCGAAGCTGTGTGCTACAGCACGAAGAGACTCCCGTTTCTGAAAGAGTCCCCGTGTGTGTCTTACTTCATACTCGCATGGGAGATCCTGCAGAAAATGTTGTTTACGGTAAAACAACAACACAGGAAGCTGACCATCATCTCCTCCAACTCAGCCTCTGCTTTGATAAAAGTTTTGGCCCTGACGGCAAACAGGTCCGGCTGGAATGTTTCCTCTCTGTCACATTTCAGAGGAGAATCTCTGCATTTTGATCAGAGACATGCATTTGTTTTTCTGCCCCCGTTCGATCACTCTTGGCAAGAGATGCATGATGGCGGAAGTCATGACAGACACATTATTTTTGTTAACAGCAATCACATGTCATCCTCCTTCTCCGCAAACATGTTTGCACTAAAGAGTGAACACATCCACGTTCATAAACTTGATGTGGCTAATGTTCTCCAGAGAGCCAGTCTGCACGTGCAAAACAGGGACATCTCTAATTGGCTATTGTCATTAGGCTTTGATACGGTATCTCTACCTTTGAAAAGAGAGACTTTTCAATTATCTAGCATAAAAGAGTCTCAGAATGATGCAGATGCTGAGTCTTACTTCACAACAAAGACGGTGCAGCAAGTTCTTCTAGATCATGGAGAGCCTGATTGTCAAATGTCAGATATCCCTTTGCTTACAGGGTCTGGACAACTCTTTAAACAAAGTTGTGTTTATATTGTCACTGGAGGTCTCTCAGGTTTGGGATTTGAGACAGTACAGTTCATTGCCTATAATGGGGGAGGTTGTATTGCAACACTGTCCAGAAGTACTCTGACTGATGAAATACAGTTTGAAATGGAACTCCTCCAGAGAAGATATGGAGTGACAATCATGAATGTCAAATGTGACGTTTCTGTGTCGATACAGGTCGTGGACGCGATCTCAAATATCGAACAAAGATTCTCCTTGTGTCCAATCAAAGGAGTGTTTCACAGTGCTGCAGTACTACATGATGCGTTGATCGAAAACCTTGATGAGGCCCTCTTCAGAAAGGTGCTGCAGCCTAAAGTGAGTGGGGCTCTAAACCTTCACTATGCAACACTTCACAACAAACTGGATTTCTTTGTGTGCTACTCCTCCATCTCCTCATTCATTGGCAATGCCTCACAATGTAACTACGCGGCAGCCAATTCTTTCCTCGACACATTCTGTCATTACAGGAGAAACCTTGGACTTGCTGGACAGTCCATCAACTGGGGTCCTTTGAACCTCGGCCTCTTGTTGAACAAAGACCATTTCCAAAAGTTCCTGGAGGCAAAAGGAATGATGACAATGGATGTGTGTGACATCCAAGAGGCACTTGAAAAGTGTCTTCTGATGAACAGACCGCAACAAGTCATATGCAAGTTCAACTTCAAAAATCTTCACATTCATGTTCTTTCACAAAATGCGTCTCTCAGAGAGCGTCTGTCAGCGCTGGTGGAAATGGAGCTAAAAGATGAACTAAGTAATGAACCCAGGATTCAGCATTTATCTTCCACACATGAAAGTGTGAGAACTATTGTCAGTGACATCAGCAACGTTAGCGTGGATGAGCTGGACGATGACTCAGCTCTGTGTGCACTGGGTATTGACTCGATGTTGGCCATGACACTGCAGAATAAGATTTTCCAAGAGACAGGCGTAAATGTACCTTTGGTTAAGATATTGGACCCCAACAGCACACTGGCCACTTTGGCAGCTATTGTAAAGAATAATGGATAGTTTCAATGGACCGCATCAAATAATACTTTGAGACGGCACTCACTGCTGTGGTCTTGTTCTCAGTCAGAAATGATTTGGAGTAGGCTTGTTTGTACTAATCTATTACAGTATTTTAGAGTTAGTAAGTATGTTTTATAGTTGATTTTTCTGACATCTTGGCTAGGTCACAATTGTTGAATATAACTCAGTACTGATTTCTATTGTAGTGTTTATATATTTATGTTGCTGAAAAGTTTTCTGTGGAAGATCTGTACAATAAATGAAAACATGAGATTGGAATGAAACAAAAGAATTGGTGTTATTTATTTGTAACATATTTAACATTTGTGATCACTCAAGTATAGCTGATTTTTGGAAGTGTAAACTAACAAAATAGACCTTCATGATTCAATTTGGAGCCGTACCTTGCCAGTTTAATGAAATTGCAATTAAGTAATCTGCATGAAATATTTGTAAATTAATAAACCAACCTTATCAAGTGCATGGATTAATTGGCAGCTTGTTTTATTGTGTCATGAAGAGGCAACAAATAAAAACAATTAAATTAATTAGTATCACATTTCTTTTACTTCAGCGATGGTCATAAAATTGTTCTTTAATGTCAAACATGTTTTACATTAGTTGCAACATTAAATATCTATAGTGTCAAAACTCCTTAGAATAGTGGTAGTCATAAATTCTAGACTTTCTCTGATAGAAAGAATTGCTTAATCGTACATAATAAATTAATGTATCTCTTTCCTTTTATTTACATGTTTGTCCTTGTGGTGGCAATGTCCTTGTCTGCACATGTGATAAATTAGTGGTTCAATCAGCAAAAGACTCAGTAATCACACATGACCCCAATGGAACATTTCTGCGACAAGCCAGAATACTATCAAATGATTTGTTCCATCAACATCATAAAAATGATAATCAGAATCAATGAGCTAGCAGTGATAACAACTGGCCATGACCTATGAGAGATGAGTGAATGTAAAACCAGCAGATAAAAATAAGTTGACGTTGGAACAAACCCTGTGACAGATTACAAAAATTACAGACGAGCATTACAGATAGATGAAAATTAAGAAAATAATAAGAATGTATTTACATTACCATTTATACTTAAATTCACATTTCTTCACATAAATTATTCACGATTAAATCGTTACTTATCAACAATAATTATGTATTTAATTGTAATGCTGACAGTTTCATATTTACATTATGAATATATCACTAAACAGAATCAGTAAAACTGACACAAAACATCAATTTAAAAAAACAATGTGAGTAAAATAACGGTAGTGTTATAACAATGTAAAAACATTTCAAACTATAATACCAAAATGAACAAAGACAATAACCACATCCAAAAATGTACAAAACAAGACAACAAAATAGGCAAAATATAGTATGACCATGTGGCATTACCACAAGAATGCTGTTGTATTGCATTGGCTATCGTAAGCCTTATATTGTTAAAGCCTTAAGCCCTATCTGCTTCTTTTTTAATTTTTACAATCTGGTAGAAACATCACCTACGCCTTTAACAGGAGGAGGCTCTTGGTTTTCACTTTCACCGTCACCTTTTTCACTCAGTATAGCTACTATCGTTGATAGCGTGGCATTAGGATCCAACAGTTTTACCAAAGGCACATTCACACCTCTCTCCTGAAAGATAAGATTCTGCAGAGTCATGGCCTGCATAGAGTCAATGCCTAAAGATAAAAGAGGTGATTCATCTTTCAGCTCACTTTTATCCATGCCGATGGTCTCACAGAGCAGAGAGACGACATAATCTTTAGGTGAGACGGATTCAGATTGTGCAGTTTGAGAGTCTTTCTCTTTGGATTTTTGGAAAGCCTCATCTACCAATGCGGTGAGACGCAAGGTCAAGGCTGCATTTTGAGATAGGATGTTGTACCTGATGTTTCTGAAGTGAAACCTGCAAACAGCCTGTTGGGGTCGATTGAGCACAAGGCATTGCTCCAGACTTTTATGAATCTCAGCCACATCCAACACCATCATCCCCTTTGCCTCCAGAAACCGCTGGAAATGTTCCTTGTTCAAGAGGAGGCCGAGGTTTAGAGCTCCCCAGTTGATAGACTGTCCAGGCAGCCCGAGTTTGCGCCGGTACTGGCAGAACAGGTCGAGGAATGTGTTGGCTGCTGCATAGTTTGTCTGTGATGCATTTCCCAGAAAAGCTGAGATTGAAGAGTAACACACAAAGTAATCCAATTGACAGTGCTTTGTTGCATGGTGCAAATTCAGTGCACCGTTTACTTTGGGTTTGAGAACTTTCTCGTAAAGAGATCTGTTAAGGGTCTCAATCAGGCCATCATGTAGGACAACTGCACTGTGAAACACTCCTCTGATTGGACAACCAGGGAATTTTTGGCCGATGACGCTGATAGCCTTGTGCACACTCTCGGACACGGATATGTCACACTCCATGGCAGTGATGTGATTTCCACACTGTGTCTCCACATTGTGTATCTCTTGCTGCACATCTACTGTGGGTTTGCTCCTGGAGAGTACGACAATGTACTCACCCCCTCTTTGAGAGATGAACTTGACAGTCTCAAAGCCCAGACCAGAAAGACCACCTGCCACTATGTACACTGCTCTCTTTCGGAAAAGCTGTTTTTTTGTTGGCAACAATGGAATGTCAGATAGCGTACGGCTGACGACTTTTTCCAGAGCTACAACAGCCAGCTTCTTTGAGTTGAAGTATGACTGTGGTGTCTCTGAATTAAGGCTCTCAATGCTTTCAGATTTCACATTCTGAAAGGTAAAGCTTTCAAGAGCAAATTTCCTGCTCAAGTTCAAGGATTTCAGCCATTGATAAATGTGTGGCCTCTGTGCACTCAAGGATCCTTTTTGCAAAATGACCGGCATCTGAATTGTCTGCACGTGAACACTTTCCTTTACACTTTGGAAAATGTCCTGAGCAAGCGAACACTGCATCTGAGATTCACAGATGAAGACAACATGTTGGACACCTGGGAAGTTAGAAATGTTTGCAATCAGAGATTCATCAAATGGAGGCAGCACGACAAACACATCCATTTGACTGACATCTACAAAAGAGCCATTAGACTGTGTGCCAACAATCACATTCCAACCGGACTTGTAAGAAGCGAGTGCCAAGACTTTCACAAGAGCAGAATCAGGCACAGATGATATGATTCCTAGATTGTGTTTGGCTCTGGGCAACGCTCTATGCAAGATCTCCCATGCTAACACAAAGTAGGAAACACAGGGTGTTTTTTGGAGGAATGGGAACCGCTTGGTGCTGTAGCACACATCCTCTGGAACTCTTACCTTGCTGGTTGCCACCACAGGGTAACAAGAAGCAATGTGGTCTCCCACTTTCAATTTCCTGACATCTTTCCCAACTGCTGTAATAGTACCACTGAAATCAAGAGCCAGTAGCTTGTGTTTCTGAGATGAGTGTTTGTTCCAGTACAGTGTCTGTCCAAATTTGAGATGTGAAGCACTGACAGGGAAGTAATCAGACGAATGAACACATATCTTATTGGGCCGAATTTCAACTGATGTACCCCTGATTGGCTGGGCCTCCTCCTCAAAGACAATGGCACTCAGTTGAGTCATCGTATGTGCTTCCGTTGTCTGAAGGATGCAGGGCTCAGACATCATAGAGGTAAAACTGCCCTCTGAACTGTCAATGATCTCAGGTGGAGTACGGACAATGGAAGGTTTCAGAATCAGCCCATCTTTTACCACTAACTCTGGATACTTGCTGCAAGGATGCGATCTTAGGACCTCAGCCAGAGCTGCAATGTCCTTAGCGGAGATAGTGCTTATATCGATCAGCTGAAATGAAAGATCTGGTATCTCTGCAGCAAATGATCTCGTCATGCCAGCAAGAGCAAAACCCGGACTCATGTGGTCTACTGTGATGTCAGAGGAACAGTAGGTAACTGCTCTGATGGAGTTTGGGAAGGAAATCCGCTTTAGCTCAAGGACTATTTGGCGGAATGTCTCACAGCAGCTCGCACAATTCTGCAGGACAACTTCAGCTGCCAATGAGGTGAGGTCTTCTTTGCCCCACAGAAATAAGACCTCATCAAAGTTTTTCTCAATATCCGTGATATTAAGATTTTCCAAAAGAGAAGGAAACCCATGGCTCAAGATATCTTTTGCATGTGTGAAGGAAACATATCTAGACCTCGAGTCCAAAAATTGCTCTAGGCCTTTAGAGATCCCTAAACGGTCACAGAAGACCAAGGCCTTAGGAGGAGGAACAGATGTGATGTCTTCAGGGATAACTGTAAAGGCGTTGTGGTAGAAATACTCCTCAACCACATGAGAGCGACTGCCAAGGTATTTGATTATCACATGCTTCAGTTCAACCAGCACTCTCCCTTCTTTATCTGCAAAGCAACCACAAATCTCAAAGTGATCTAAGCCAACGTCAATTGCTCTCAGATAGACAATCATCTCCTCTTGCAAGGGTTCAAACACTGTCAAACTTCCTATTTTGCTAGGAAATCCTGGTCTACCAGCAAAAATGTGCTCCACTGTCACTGGGAGAAGCTGCATGAGAAAATCCAGCACAACTGGATGAATGCAGTAGTCATGTAACTGAGACTGCAGTTCCTTTGGAACTGTGACTTTTGCAAAAGCCTCCTTGAGATCTTCTCCATAGTGCACATCCCCCTTATTCTGGAAGACATCTCCATACTGAAAGCCTCCTTGGGAGAGATACCCATAGAACTCCTTACAGCTCACTACAGATTTGCATCTTTTGTAGATGGAGCTTAGTGAAATGCAACGCTCCTCAATCAGCCTCTCTTTCTTTGAAACCACTGTGCCCGATGCATACATTGCAGATGGTGAGAGTACCATGAACCTAGTTTCCGTCTCTGTTTGTTCTAGTTGCACCTTCATTTCTGGTGAATTCTGGCTTAAAACAAATGGACTGTGAAAACTGACACTGACCTGCAGTGAGCTGAGTGGTACTTTTGGTTTGGCACTGGCCATGAATGCGGCTAAACCCAACTCAGCATAGAAGGCACCAGGGATGATGGGTATGGAGTTGTGCTTGTGCTCTTTCAGGTAGAAAGAAGAGTCAGACAGCAGATCACAGCTAAAGACATTGCTTTCACTTCCTGTCTGACAGAGCACAGGATGATTACTTGCTGTGTTTTTCTGTGCTGCTCCAATGATAACATCTCTGTCTGAGCAGTCAAACTGGTATTTAGGAATAGGCAGTGGCACTGTCTCGTATCCTTTGTAGAAGGTGTTCCAATTTAAGTGGACACCCAGTTCAAACAGCTTCGACATAACAGACTTTATCGTTTCATGATCTTTCTCTGGCTGCACAGAGGCAAGAACGGCTGTGTCATTACCCAGAGATTCCATGATGTTTCTCTGTAGTGCCCTTCTTGGCCCTATCTCCACAAACACTGTATTCTTCTTTCCTTTGGTTGCTGAAATCACTGCTTGCTCAAAAGCTACTAGCTCACGAATGTTTCTAGCCCAGTATTTCCCAGTGCAGAAATCTCCCTGCTGGACTTCCTTGCCTGTCACTGTTGAGAACAACTCTGTGTCCAGATCATTCACCTG
The DNA here is from genome assembly GCF_910591455.1 of Pholis gunnellus. Taxonomy (NCBI): domain Eukaryota; kingdom Metazoa; phylum Chordata; class Actinopteri; order Perciformes; family Pholidae; genus Pholis; species Pholis gunnellus. The sequence continues at coordinate 8,055,191 of NC_136547.1, forward strand.
TAAGGTGCCAATTGTCTCCTCAATTTCTGGCAGAATGGGGTCCATCAAGTGGCTGTGGTAAGCAGCTGTGACATCCAGTATACGAAGGAACAGATTCTGACTGTTGGCTGAGGTGCTTAGCTCCTTATAAAGGCTCTCAATTGCATCTGCATCCCCTGAGAGGGTACAGGACTGTGAACTGTTGAACGCAGCAAGGCAAATTCTGCCAGAGTAACAAGGGAGAAGAGCAGTTACCTCTGACACAGCCATGTTGCTGATCACAAGCATCTTCCCCCCAGGGACTTTGCTCTGGAGAATGCTGCGGAAATAGATGACTTTTACCGCATCATCAAGAGACAGGAGGCCAGAACAGTGAGAGGCTGCAACCTCGCCAACAGAGTGTCCAAGTATTGCATCGGGCTTGACTCCCCAGTGACTGAGTAGGGTGGTAATGCCAACTTGGATAGCAAAGAGGAGTGGTTGGACAACATGTGGGCTGTTGAAGTCACTATCCTCAAACTCACTCTCAAGTGTGTCCAAGATGTCCAGCGCACTCCGTCTTTTGAAGAGTTTTGAAATCTCTTTGATCTTTCGTCTGAATATTGGCTCGTGTTTGAGTAGTTGTTTGCACATGCCATGGTAAGTGACGCCATTTCCGCAAAAGACAAACACTAACCTCGGATCTGCGTAGGACGGGCGAATGTTTTTGCCCACAGTGGCACTTAGCTTCTCTTTAAGATCGACTACAGATGAAACAACGATGGCCTTTCTGTATTTATGCTTTAGATGGCTTCTCCTACAAGCTGATGTGTACAACAGAGAATCTAGATCAACTATGCTATCTGCCTCTAGCTGTTTAATGGTGTCTTCTGTCATCAGAGTAAGAGATTTTTGTGAATTTGCCGACATGACAAAATACTTCTCCCGTTTCCCACTATTCTTTTGCTCAATGCATGACTGTTTGTACTGTTTGACAATGGCGTGTGCATTTGTACCCCCAAAGCCAAAGTTGTTAACTCCTGCAATTCTTGCACTGGAGGATTCCCACTTCTCTGCTTCCTTCGGAACTTTAATGTTCAGGGCTTTGGCATCTACACTGGCAGAGTCCTCAGAGTAGAAAACTGAGGGAACGATGGTCTCATGCTTCATCATTAGGAGAACCTTAATGAGTCCGGCCACGCCAGCAGCAGATTCTGTGTGTCCAATGTTGCTCTTCACAGAGCCGATACGTAGTGTCTCTGAACCAGGAGGTCGTGCTTTAGCGATGGCGTTTGAAATGCTTCCTGCCTCTGTTGGATCTCCAACTGGAGTTCCAGTCCCATGTGCCTCTATGTACCGGACATCTGCAATGTCAGAGTCTGAGTAGATTCTGCGCAGGAGTTCCTCTTGTTGTGTCATGGAGGGTTTGGTGATTGGAGTGACTGAGTGTCCATCTTGGTTGACCGCTGTTTTGCTGATGATACCCCAGATATTGTCACGGTCTTGTATAGCCTGTAAAGCAACAACAAGACTGAAATGGCTATGTATATATAAAAACATTGGAACTGGACATTATGCTATTTAGTTAGCGGAGAGACACAGGGCTAACAGGAACTAGTAAGTTGCTGATAAATACAACATTATGGGTACTGTTCCGACATTTCTTAGTTATGGGAAGTCAGAATCAGTTATTTATTGATCAAAAAATAAAAAATGGTTGCACTTTTACTCTGCATATTCTGACCTTTTTCAGCGGCTTGAGGAGAACGACCCCGCAGCCCTCTCCTCTTCCATAACCATCTGCTCTGTTGGAGAAAGGTTTGCTGGTTCCTTCAGGTGAGATCATCTTGGCCTTGCTGAGAGCTACAAACACTCTTGGCTCTATGATACAGTTGACTCCACCACAAACAGCCATATCACAATCACCTGATAAGATAAAAACACATTTCATTGTCTCGCATTACAAATATCTGAATGCACTTTTTTAAGCGTATCCTTCCTCCATTAAAACCACAATGGCGTTCCATTATAGTTACCTAACAGACTTTAGTTTAACACATTGCACAGACCTTGTTTAATGGCTTGACAGGCAAGATGAAGAGCGACGAGAGACGACGAGCAGGCGCAGTCTATGGACAGTGACGGCCCAGTGAAGTTGAAGATGTAGGAGACTCTGTTTGCTGCAATACTCATGGCGAGCCCTGTGCCGGTCCAGTGGTTGATCACACTTGGGTGCACGTGTGCAGCATTTGTCTCATAATCTCTGTTCATTAGCCCTATAATAAAATCAACATAAATACTGGTAAGAAAAGTGCACGTATGGATATTATTAAGAGAGTTAGATAATTCAAAGAACAGTAGTTGACTGGCAACATGTACCAAAAAACACTCCTGTCCTGGTCCCACTGGCCTTCTCCATAGGAATCCCAGCATTCTCCAACGCCCTGTAGACACACTGAAGGAGCTGCTTTTGTTGAGGGTCCATTTGTTCCACTTCACTGTCACTGATGCCAAAGAACTTGTGGTCGAATTCATTGAACCTGAAAAACATAAAATCAAATTTAGTGACTGAAAAATAGATCATTTTACAGTGTCGTTCTATTTATCTATTGTAATTTTTACCGATTTAGTGATCATGCGTTAGTTTTAAAGACCATATATTGAAGAGAAGATGGACGCACACGGAGCTCTGATCCTATTTTTTAACCAACATTTTGACCACACTTTCTCAAGACAAGTTCAATAAAGTGTCAGATACAGGTCTATATATGTGTATGTATACATCACACACCTGTTCACAATCAGTGGCATCATCAACAAGCTACAAGCGCACACCTGAGTTCATCACAATCACCAAACATTAGAACAAGCTAGGAGGATACATCTACATTTCTATTCATATATATTTTCTGTCAGAAAGAGACACTATAAAGTTTCTGTTAGTACGTGCTAAACATTTTCAGATGTCTCAATGACTCAGTTTAAAGAGGAACATTTAAAGTAAAGATACAAAGAAATGGACACACCTGTTTTCATTCACTCATTACAAAAAATAGTTCAGGGCCCAAGCTAAAGAATCAAACAATATAGAGACATACGTTTTGGTACAAACATTAAAATATAATTTACTCAATACGGAGCAAGTGTATAAGACTATCTGGACACACTTATTTACAAAACACATAAGTAGGCTGTTCTAAATAGGTCATAAAGTAAAGTTTAAACAGCATACCCGTCAAGGAGAGCAGCCTTGGCTGTGCGGGATTTACCCGGTTTGTTGTCATCAGGGTCATACCAGCTGGCTAAGTCAAATCTCTCTTTGGGAATTGGCACAGAACAGTTTCGTCCATCCACCAGAACTCTCCAGAAATTCTCAAGCCCTTCTCCTATTTGAAAAGAAACACACACACACATATATATATATATATATATATATATATATATATATATATATATATATATATATATGCCCACTGTCTGTATTAAGTATTTTATATTTTCATGACATCCCTGGGTATGCAAACTCAAAGTTAAAGGTAGAAATTGAATAAAATAAAATTACATTTTTGTTTTACCAGGGATCATTTGACCAGCCCCGATGTTTGTTAAGAGGTTATATGTGTCTAGTGAAAACATTTTTATCTGTTAATTTCAGAGCTGATCTAATAATGTGGAAATTATCTAGTTTGTCTCTAACTTTTCTCTGACCACTACAGGTATCTTAATATACGTTGTGGGAGAGGAATTCATCTTTAAATGGCAAATATGCGGATCAAATATTAAGAAACAAAAGAAAACAAGCCAAAACTAAACTATCCCAAATTCAAATGGCTTACCCCCTGGAAAATTGCATCCAATGCCCACCACAGCAATACTGTCTTCAGCTTCCTCCATTCTGACTGAACGTCACTGAGAATGAAAATCAAAAATCTTTTCTGAGGTCAACGTCTCTCTTTCTACGAGGCAACATCACATCCAGTAATAATGTGTTCAGCATTCTTTAAAACTGTGTAATTAGTCCCGCTGCGTCGTGCACCGGTGCATCCTTACATCCATTTCGTTTGCCTTTTCCCTCAGTGATGGTATCACTGCCGCCTGATTCTTATAGCCAGCTTCTTTTCTTTATGAAACATTAATGATTGATTGTGTTGGTGGCCATGGAGATGAAGGACTCCAGTGCACACATTTATGGCCTTGCAAATGATTAGACGCCGTTTAATGACTGAATAAATATGTTATCCCACGACGGGGTGACTCCGGGTCTTGTTTCATTGACGCTTATCGCAGTTATAACATAACTAGAAAATCAAACAATCACTCAAGGGAATTTTAAGTTTAAAAGGGGTAACGTTTTAAATCTAAATCTAATAATTTACCACAATTTAAGAACCATGATGAGTATTAACGAGGCAACATTGTTATCATTACCAATGCATTCATCACCTTCAGGAGGAGAGTGGCCTTAGTTTACCTTCTGTTAGCTCTATGTTGTGATTAGATATGTTGAGTTCAAGGTTGAAGTTGAAAGATGCACTCTGATACACTCTGGAAGAAATGGAGGCTTTTAATGACAAGTCATCATCTTCAGATGTTTTACAGCATCCAATAGACCCCATACAATAAAATTATGTGTATCATTTATTACATAAATGACTTTAATATATATAAATAACTTTGGACACATTATGCAACTAATATTTACCATATTCTCATGGGAACTGACAAAGACCACTTATAATAGAGAAATTGTTTTAACGTTTTAATAAGAAACGCTCCATGTTAAATAACCTGTAACGTTCTCAAAGGTACCGTGTTTACTCTTATTTCTACTGTGTTCTCCTTAACTATGTCAAATCAGTGATTTCACTGAATCCAATCAAAGCAGCCTCACACGCTATGACAAGATTTCGTCTTTGGTTTCATAGTTTGATAATTTGACGAATGGAGTTTCATAGAACGCCGTTTAAAGCTGCATCAGACAAACACCCGGTTAGTTCTTCTGACGGTCATCGTAGCTGCAGCTACCTGTGTATATTCCCAGTACATGTCCAGTACATATTGAGCTGTTATCTGTTTTATTGCCTTCATTAATCCACCGCATGCACACAGAGATCATAAGGTGGTATTAAAGTTAACTCTGATAGTCTTTATTACTCTCCGTCAGAAAAAGTCCAGAGGTGAGATCAGGGCGAACGTATTTGGGGAAGGCAGCTTGTGCCAAGTCAGTTATTGAGGACATTTATGTAACAACTTATAAACTACTGTGAACAACAACATCACATGTTAGTTGATAGCGGCCGTTGCAAAAAAAGCTAATGAAACGATGTCTTAACTGTTTCAAAAGGACTAAATAGTTGCTTTAAGTAAAAAAAACAAAAACAAACTAACAACAAATATATAGAACCAAGATACGTGGAGAAGAGATACATTAATACATCACATTGACAATTAATGAAGTTACAATTTATCATGTTGTGCCGCTCGCTGTTCACTTTATCAATGTAAATAACTATGTTGTTGACCAAAAATATCAATTGTGTGCAAGTAGGAACAAAAACAAAGGGATGGATTGTAAAACTTGGGTTTAATGCCAGAAAATACAGAACATTAGCGACATGAAGAAAACCCTATTATTCCACAATTCTATCCAAATATCCACTACAAAGCTTTTATAAAATGTATAGAAAAGTATTAAAGATTGTGATCATTTAGTTAATTAGAATTATAATCTTTATACAAGTTATATCATTTACTTAGTATTGTCTTTATTAGAAATAGTGCCATGAGTGTTATGCAACTACTGTATGTTAGCAAGTAAACAAACACATGAAAAGAAAAAAATCACATGAAGATAATGTTTTGACACGTCAGTGTCAGCGAAATATATTGCAAAAGGAAACCCTGTAAACGGAGGGACTGTGCTTTGGACCCACTCTGCCTCTTCACCACGATATCGACAGCAGCTGACAGCTCAAATCCCAAAACTTCTGCGCCAGGACGTCGTCTTTACCGGCCGCTGAGCAGCTGGCAGGAGCACAGTCGCTGTGAGCAAAGACACATCAGAATCACCTCTATCATACATTCAGTGTGGTCCTGCGTGATTCAATGCACAATTCATATCTATAGTTCAGTTCCTCTTTGTATTAGACTTCCATGCTGTTTTGACTGGGATGTGAATATTTTAATACATTTAAAAGAAAATCTATTCAGCAAAAGCTCTAATCTACAAACTGTTGTATCCTTTGAAAGTGCTTTATTTGTAGGTTAACATGTACAAAGCCATGTAGCAGTTATTTCAGATAGATAGCTCCCGTTTATAGAAGACCGAACTGCCCACACACCGCGAAATCTTTTACCATTTTTGTTACTATATTGTAAATTGGGTCAGTGGTTCCCAATCTGGGAGGTTGCAACTGATAAATCCAAAAATTACAGGATTAATACATTTTACATTCACTTGTTCACCACCAATCATCCTCCATAAAAGGGATCAGGTGTTGCGGATGAGAAATATAGATACGATGAGCTGCATGTTAAAAACAAAGTGTACCTGTAGTATCCACCGCTCTCCTTCTCCAGCGACGGTTCCACCGCGCAGTAGATGCTCGTCTGAGCTCCCTGGGAAGAGCTTTTGGTGAAGGGGCTGACCATCTTCATGAAGAACTGCTGAGTGCCGTTCAGATGACGCCATAAATCCGTCTGGACGACTCCAGGGTGGAGAGAATACGTCGTCACGCCTGTGCCTGAAAGACATGTCAACTCTTGATTCACTGTTACCGTACGACATGAGAGACACAGCGTGTGAACAACGGGGTACAACGCACACCTTCTAGCTTCTTAGCCAACGAGCGGGTGAAGAGGACGTTGGCCAGCTTGCTCTGGGAGTAGGCGGCCTTCTTGTCGTAACTCTTCTCGCTGTTGATGTCCTCCAGCTTGATGGAGCCCCAGGAGTGAGCCATGGAGGACACCGTGACGATCCTGGCCGGTGCTGATCGTTTAATCAGGTCGATCAACAAATGCGTCAACAGGAAGTGACCTGGGGGGGAACAAGGAAATGACTTTCATGTTGACTTTATTTGATTTGTTTTCAGCAAAAATGTGTCCCGATGGAAGAAACGTGTCAATTTCTAGGTTGTTTTGTTTAAACTGACACTCAGCAGTAAATAATGGCAAGTACATGTCAGCATATTTCAATGTTGCTGCTTAAACTATCAAAAATCTGGTAGAAAACTGGGAGGAACTGTAACTGGTAGGCCGTATAATTTCGACCTATTCGTGGACTTTTCATACCAACAGTGTAATAAAATAAACCTTTGGACTCTCAGTGGGAGACTTCTGTCCAGACCGTCTCTGTGTTGATCAAAACAACAGACCAGTGAAGACTTTTAAGACGAACTACATGGATTATTAGGGACCAAGTTTACAGACAAGGAAGTTATTAAAGCAACAGTATAAACCTTGACAGGGACAAATGTTCTGATGGCGGGGTCATAAGCTGGACTCTTTATCTTATCAGACACCAGCGCAGCGAGCGCAAATACCAACACCAATAAATACTTAACAGCAAAAAGAAGTTTCTGCTGGATCAGCGTTTCACAAACCTTTCTTTCTGGGAACCAACTTTTAAAGAAATGACAAACTGTCACGACCCAACTCACAATAGGCCTCATCTATAAATAGTGAGAAGACCATTTTTACTGCCATTTCTGCATAATCTTATATATTCTTGAATAGATAAACCAGTCATTTAGAAGCGATCTACGTTTGACAAACTTTGTTTTGTGTTATTGAAAAGACATACACATGTTTAATACTTTATAAATGAGACAAAATGAATGCATTTAGGTGGAGTCAACAGGCAATCTCGTCTTTTCTTTTCCTCTCATGAGTAAAACAAACAGAATGTGAGCTGACCTCTGATGTAGTAGACTTTATCAGAACAATGCAAACATTCGGGCTCCCTCGTGTGGCTCAAACGTGTACTACAGATATCAAATTAACTGAGGAATGATGGGATGTTTCTGACCTTAATAAAATCTCCTGCGACCTATATACACGAGTGACGTAGTGATCTTTCTGAATATCTGTGTATGTATAAGTTGTAACAGTGTATTCTGTTGTAATGAAATAAAGTTAAATTAGTGATAAGCACCAACTGTCCTAGTGAAAAAGACTACATAGTGATATTTACCAAAGTGATTGACACCGATCTGCATCTCAAAGCCGTCGGCTGTTTTCCCATAAGGACAAACCATCACACCGGCGTTGTTGATGAGGATGTTGAGCTTCGGCTCTCCTGTGGAAAAGGACAATAACAAGTTCAATGGTTTTGTCTCCTTAAAGTCCCGTTATGTGTACGTTGATCTCAAAATGATCGGGCTCACCTTTATTAATGGCTTCAGCGAATTCTCTGATCGACTTGCTGTCTGCCAAGTCAAGTTTCATGCAAACAACATTTTCGCTGCCGGAGATTTCAACGACTTCTTTCACAGCGGCCTGTCCTCGCTCCATGTCCCTACACGCCATGATCACCTTCGCCCCTGAACAGAAAGATGAACAGCAGCGACATACAGCAGCATGAGAAACGCCTGTTTATTGCCAAGTACACATACAAGCAATGCGACCAGGTGAACGGTGCACAACAATAAACACGGTGCAATAGTACGAGACACAACTTAAAAATACAAATAACAGTACGTTAAAACAAGCATATTATTGAAGTGACACGTGTGTATTAATAGAGAAAAGATGTGCAAGACCTTCACCCTTTGTGTTAACATTCGTATCTTGCTGTTTGTGGAGTATCTTATATTCTTCTGAGTAGAACCGTTTTACAACTTGTTGTGAAACAGTCGATCACATGCTTGCATCATGTGACTTGTGATCCTTCTTGTATATTCACACGTTCTATGCCTTGAGGATAAAAAACGTATACATCTGTGTGTCTGTTGTTACACAGATAAAGCGACTCTTATACTTTAACTACCACGGCCTGAAACAGCCGTGACTCATGTGGCGAGTTCAAAGAGCAACTTCCCAGAATCCAAGAGAACTTTGACTTCCTTTGTGCGTTATCATTTGCGGGCATTCACACCAGCCGTGGTCGGCCTGCAGTGTGTTGTATACGACCCGTGGTGATGCAGGAGCAGTTCAACGACAGCGCAAACTCGAGGATGCCCAGCTGACAACGCATCGGGCCATGAAAGGAAGAGGAGAATTGAGGGAGAAGGACTGACCAACACACACACACATCACAACACAGAGGGTGAGTTCAACTTTAGATTCTGACTCTGACAAACTTCCCACACAATCTGAGTTGTTTCAGGGGGAGTTCCCACGTGACCGTCCCCCCCAAGAGAATACAGGCATTCCAAAATGTGCCTAAACCACAAACTAAGAAATGATGAGCTTTTTAGGAATGACGTCATATTAGAGAAAATGGATCCCAAAACTCCTCAGAAATAGAGGCACTCTCTTCCAACTAAACATCTTTCTGCGCATAACAAACTGACCTGGACTGCTGCTTTTAATGACATAAAGAATGCATTACTGGCACTTGGACTACCTACACGTTGACCTAAAGAGACTGTTACATGACATCAGTTTGGACTCAGGAACATGGAGGAAAACAAAGACCTGTTGCATATTTCTCTACTAGACTAGAGCCTGCAGCAGCTGACCTTCCCCTGTGTCTGCATGCTGTTGCACGTGACATTGAGGGTTTTGCAGATGGATGGACTCCAACTAGAACAGTAATGTACATGATGCAAGTAACAATGACAAAGCCGATCCTCTAAGTGGATGTGAGGATCAGTGAGGAGGTGTCGGGCCCACCTCTCCTCGCCAGGTCGATGGCTGTCTCCTTGCCGATCCCAGTGTTAGCGCCGGTGATGATGGTCGTTCTGTCGTCCAGTCTCTCCGCAGAGGACCAGGCAGCCCGGAAGACGTTTCTGCAGCATTGAGAAACCAGAATTACACAACCGTTAGTGACTCAACACAACTGGGTGTGATGTGAACAATGACAAAGCAAATAGCTAGTACAACAAATTAATACTTTTGCTCTCAACTAAGGCAAAACAAATACTTGTTTTAACTATAATGTAGCGATTAAATTGTAAACAAAACTAGCTACTTTACCACTTGAGCACAACTAACACTACACACATTATTCAGACAACTGGAGTGTTTTCATGACTATAAGTCACTATATGTCCTCACCTTATTGCCTCCATCTTTCTTTACTACAGCAGTCAGTTGGTTAGCTGATGAAACACCGAACTAACTAAAAACACCTGAAAACGACTCTTCTATCTCAGTTTTAACGGCTCAGTAATCACACAAACTTCTTAAAAGGCGTCAGGTTGAAATTTGGCAATGCGGAACTGTCATTGTTATTACGTTTGATCGGCTGTAATTTCAGCCAATCGGCTGCAGCCAGTTTTCTTTCGGCCAACACTGATTGGTTGAGCTTCAAGCTTTAGGTCCGCCCTCTGTGGTGTGCTCGATTGTAAATACGGGCTGCGCCGGAAGGGTGGGGAGCACAGCGATTACAAGAAACTACATTGTTTTCCTTTATTGATAATTTAAACATATATAAAATATTGCAACACTTTTTAACATTATTATTATTATTATTAACAGCAACAATAACAACAATAATAATAATATTAATAACTTCAAAATCATCATTATCGTTATAAATATTATTATTATTATTAATAATAATAATAACAATAATGTTAATATTAACAATAATTATACCATCATCATCATTGTCATTATTATTATTGTTATTATTAGTGGTAGTATTAATAATATCGCAATTTTTTACATACATATGCTGACACAATAAATAATTTAAGTATAATTTAATGCAAAGTAAAACAATAATAAATGAATAATGGTAAAAAATACCACATTTGGCTGGTCACATTGTTTTATTTGTATGTTTTAATGATACCAAAGAAATAACCAACACTAACTAATTAACAGGTCCTTAATTGTCTCGTCTGTAAACAGATGTAACACAACTGTGTGTGCCTTTGTGTTTAAAAATACAGCACACCGTTCTGTGTATTAGTGCACAACCTCTTTTAAAACACGTCTCTCAAAGTCTTATCGATAAAAACAAAGAACAAAATCACAAAGAAAAGCAAGAAAGACCCACTTGCTCTCCAGAAGAAACCCTCATCATTGCTCAGTATTCCTCTCTCTCCAGCAGGTGGCAGCCAGCGACCGTCTACCACCACGAATCAGCTGTGGGAGCCTGTTTCACTGCGACACCAGCCCGGTGTTAGTCTACTGTGTTGTGTCTATGGACAGATTAACAGGTTGGTATTTGGGCAAATCTTGTCCTTGGCTCAGATCTCACTCTGCTGACAAATAATTAGAAATTACTGGTCAAAGTTCACCAAAACAGCATGAATGGTTCATTCATACGCTACAGACAATATCACAGCATACAGGGGGACTGCATGGTGGACAGAAGGTCATTAGAACAGGAAACACACAGCCAGTCATCAGCTGATTGTGTGAAAACATTTCCTTCCCTTTTCTCTGCGATAGTCAGCAAAGGTGTGTGTGTGTGTGTGTGTGTGCGCAGAGTAAAAGACAGATATAGTTATGTGTTCATGTCAAATCAAGTTTGTGTGCACTTATTCTGATTGTGTCCTCCTGACCCACCACCTTCCCCTCTTTTACTTCCTTTTCCATGTTTATTTAAGCAACAAGTGGTGGTCAGTCGTACAGGAAGTGGTTGTAAGTGGATTCATTTCTCATATACTGTACAGCATGGCTTATTGTGATGGCCTCTCACTAAATCATCTAGTTATGTAACAGGTGCTCTGTGGTTCAAATGGCAACCCAAACAAACACACACAGGTGAATATTTGACTATCCAGGATCTCTTGTTTGTGCTGTTGTTTATGGGCTGCTGTTTCGTCATTAGCGGCAAAAAATAAACATCAGACATAACAGTTTACCTTAGCTATTACTGGCGCCGCATTAGCAGCTTCCCAGAGGCCAAAGACAATGGAGAGGCAGGAGGATGCACTGAATAAACTATGAGAACAATCCGTCAGCTATAATGGGACGATTAACTTTACTTTGGCAGATGGGGAGAAAGAGGATGTGTTTTTGTACATTTTCATACAGAGGGGAGAAAACACAAATAAACACGTGAGAGCAGAAGGAGAACATCTTATGATTGTGCAGGTTGGTGACTCGGTTTAGAAGTAATAAACCTGTTGATTTGAACAAGACATGTGGAACATAATCCAAATTACTGAGTCATCGTGCCACTATGGAATTTTTAAAAAAGGGGTTTAACATACAAATGGCATCTTGTAGAAACCCGTCATTCATATTTCACATCAACTTTGAATTCATTTCATCATGTCATATTAAATTCAGAGCAACAACAATACAGATAATAATGAATAAATCCAACATTATAGCATACTTTATTTCCCTGAATTAAAAACAAAGGTGCTATAATAAGAAAACAATTAAAAATCATACACAGATACAAGATACAGAGTTAAATAGTGTGACAAATACAACAATGTGTAATGTTTCAGTCCTGCATCAGTCAGTCAAGTGTACTCTGCACATACATCATTCTGCACAGTAAAGGTCACTCTGCTAAGTGCCTGAGTTGAAGGGGACTTTAAATATTCTAACAATAAATGTAGAAAAAGTCCTTTTCATGAAACTGTTTTAAAGAGGAGTTTTTGTCTAAAGACAGACTTTGCAGTAGGGATACACTTAGGCTGAAAGTCCCACAATAAACAATTCAAAATATAGTAATTTAGAGAATAACTATGATTAAAAAGAAAACTCCTTTTTTCTTGCCCTTTAAAAGAGGTCAGCAGCAGAGCAAGCAGCCCAACTGTTTACACTATAACATATCTCTCAGCAGTCTGGCTTGTACACAACGTTTTCATCTACAGAAACCTCGTAATCATCTGAAGCTTCGGGACACGATACACATCTCCACGTGTCCTTATCGCCCGTCTCACCTTCACTGTCCAGACAAACCTTGAGGTCCATCACTGTTTAGTCTGGCTAAATGTGCTGCCCCCCCCCCCCCCCCCCCGTCATGCTTCTGTATTTAGTTTCTCGCCCTCTTCGCCTCCCTCACCTCTTTCAGTTACATAACACATAAACGCTGCCATTCATTGGCTCAGCCTGTTTCTCTTTACTGATCCAATCTCCCACTTGTAATGGCTTTTGCAACTGCTGCTCCGTTTCCCAGCGATACCGATCTATTCCTTCATAATTGCGGTTTGAAATAGAGGTTCTGCTCCACACCAGATGACGGACTCCTTCATCTCACCACTGCACTGTTGACTGACACACACTGCAGCGTTTAGCTCCGCCATCAGTGTCCTTCATAATTGGGCCAAAGCCTTTTGTTTTTGTTTTGTTTGCTCCGGATAAATCAGCACAAAGATGCAAACACGAGAGGGTCATTTAAAGGTTGTCCTGTTTCATGAAGCCCAGAGTTGATTTTTGAGTGTTTCCTCCCTTCGTGTATCCAAACATACAACACGTTTTTGAAAAAACAAAACAAGGTTCATGTTACATAACAGCTCCTCCTTCGGGGCTCAAATCTGCTTTTTTTGTAGATATGTACAGTTTGTGTTCAATGCAGAAAACTGAATCTCCCCTTAAGAATTATGAGCCTTGCACTAACGAGATATTACAGATTGTATGATTTGTCTTGAACCTTAAATTAATCTGCATTCCTTATTCTAGAGACTTCCAATTAAATTAAACTCACAAAAACTAAAAGCAGAGGAGGTCAAAACCTCAGCAGAACCCCAGTATGGAACCACTTTATTTTCAGTGCATTTCAGCTTGTGTTATGTAGATAGGAAATACGTGACATCAAACCAGGGAGTAGAGCACAGAATAAATAGAAAATCGCTCATCGTGAAATCACTAAAACAGTTGCAGAATATTGTGTGCTCATATAAGACTCCATCCTTTCTAAGGAGACGATTAAAAAACAGGTTTGCAGGCCCTTTGCACCAGTAACGATGCACCAGAAGCATTAATCAGCTTTCTGCAGATACCCACCTTTCAGCTCCCTCCTTTCATCTCCACCTTTTGATCTTCACCGTTTCCTCTTAGTAGCAGCGTGGATCATCACAGCTGAACCTCTGTGTCACTTTGTCACAGAAAATTGGACGACAGAGAGCAGCCTCAGTGTCAAGAGAGTGTTTCAACAACAACCTGAAGCCATTAATGTGCTCTGGCTCTGTCCATCAAAAGAGACAATTCAACGCAAGATGGCACTGTGGTGGATTTAGGTTGTGTTGCCCTTTGAGGGTGAGCAGACAGTCGTCGGGGCCCCGCTATGAGCCCCAGGAAACAGGCGCTCGGTGCTATTTATAGAGCTGTCTCAAGGAGTCAATACTGTAGTTCAGAGCTGTGCAAGTGAGCTCCCGTGGGGGGGGGGGGGGAGGGTGGCCCGTTTTAATGGCTGCTTTATGACGTTTACAGCAACATGTTTCAGTGTAAAAGATCTAGTGGATTTGGAATGAAAGACTGCCATTTTATTTATTCAGTGGACTGCACCGAGAGAATAAGATGCTAATGCGCTATTCTTCATCAAGCTTGCTTGAAATTCGGTTCAGTTCAAGGGGAATTAGGCATTTAAGACCTCTACTGGTGTATGACTAAAGCCTCCAGTGCCGCTTGTGATGCCCTGTGCATACATATAACAGTCGCATCTTTATAATTCTGTTTGCCCCAAGGAATATATGAAAGAACGAAGGGTCATTGAGTCACTGATAGCAGGTAGCATTCATGCGTTTGATTGTGATAGAGCATCTTTGTTATCAGTAACTAAACAACCATCAAACCGGTAATGCTGATCAATAAGGAGGCTAATGTTAGCCAGCTCTCTCTGTCATTGACTAGAGGCAGTGCTAATGACCACATTTTATAACGTTCAGCCTCTATAAATCTGGACCTTTTATGTCCATTAATTATTACTAATAATTGTTACTTTGTTCATCAGTGAACTCGGTTAGCATTTGCACTTTGTTTGGCTAACGTTAGCCAGTAAAATCCCTGTTGACAACGTCCTACATTCACTTGGAGATAAACTGTTAACGTTAGTCAGAAAGATGTAAAAGAAACAGACAGAAAGCTGCAGTATTGGTTGTTGATCGCCTCTCCCGCTGTCAACACTTACGTGTTATGCTGGCTAATGATATGCGTGGTATGAATCACTGAGGCAACCTGCAGGCATTGAGCATACGGTCAAGTCCTATATTTACCAAACACTGAGAGGCCATATCGTTGAGTCCAACCAGTTATAATAATAAGATCATCAGTCAACATCACATAATGTGTTTGGTATTTGGTGGAAGTATTTTTCAGTCAAAGGTAAAAGAACCCAGATATGATGGTTTGAAAGTCTGGCACCAATGCAGAATTCCTTCTTCTATAGGTTCCTTTGTTTTGTCTTAAGAAACGTGCTCGCTCATGTTATTGCCCTCCATCTTTGAGCTGCTCAAGCTGCAAGTAGGTCAGGGAGCGTTTGAAATGCCAATCGGCTGGCAGGTGTTGTTTCTTAACAGGGTGCCGAAACACCAGAAATGGTCTTTTCTCTTATTGTTATTTTTGATAAGCCAGGGAACCCCACATATTTTACACATTAAACTCTTGTTTCAATATTTCTATTATTATAGCTGTGAGGCAACACATATGGGACGTCTAATTTGTATGAGAGATTCACATATTTCAGTAATTCTTTGCAATCTGGCTGCAAACTTCTTGCTTTTTTGTTCTTTAAATGACGTCTTGTTGGATCTTTGATTGTTTTATGATGTTCGTACTGTGGGAGAATGATTTTTCCTGTACCATTTCACAAGCATGTGTGGTAACTGAGCCTGTACTATCTTTACATGCCCTCTCCTCGACATATTTATTTCCCTTGTCGTTCCAGATGTCACCTTTGCCAAATGCTCTACGTGGGAGCGGCACACTCATATCATTCAGCCTTCACAGTCTAAGTTATTATTTTACACGGGCAAATATAATATATCAACCAGTAGGAACCAGCACTTTATCAATACTCTTTACTTTTATTGCTGTTTAAGTGTAACCCTCGGGGCTCGATCCAGTGACAGCTTCCTCCTTCTGCAGACATGCAGCTCCAGAACTAAGTATGAACTTTATCCAGTACTGAGTGTGAGGTGATCAACAACAATCCATCTGACCCTTCAGCATTTGAGCAACTGGTCTCAAGCCCATCAGCCCCAGAGAGACTATCAGGCTGCATCATCTGAGCCTTGTGTTTAGCAAACAGACCCGTGTGATCCGGAGTATTTATAAGTGGCTATAAACAATAAGTGCATGAATGAATGGAGGATGATACAGTTGTTCGTGTCAGGGCTGTGAGAAAATGAGAAATGAGTTTGTTTGAACTTTATTTTATGATTATTTATGTGTTTATCTGCCTTGTTTAAAAGCAGTGCATTGTGTACTGGAACTAACAGGTAAGACCCTCAAGAGACTTGAAATCAAAAAGTTTGTGTTTATCTGCAATTTAAACATTTTACATTATTATCAGCATAGCTACATTTTTATTGTGCCACTCTGAAAGTTAACATCATCCTGGAGATTCAAAACAAAAAGGTGGTAAATGACACAAATAACAAAACATATAATGTCTTTGTTCATGTTACTCTCCATTATGTCATATTTTTATTCATCTCTTCTCAAAAAAAGCAACTCAATCTCAATCTCAATCTTTAGCAACTATTATTTACTTGTCATATCGGCCTGAAATTAACAATCAATAATTCAGTTGCAATCGTTTGTGTTTCTATGAGAGAATCTCATCTTGTAGCCTCAGTATTCACAGTATTCAGGGTTTAGACAGAGCCACATGGAAGGAGCAGCTGCAAGCTTTCTGATGCATGACTCTGTGAAGACTGTTGGGAGGATCCATCACTGTGTGCCTCTTTTCATGGATTATCAAAAGGCATTCAAATTCGTACCAGAATATCTAACTAAGCAAATGATTATCTGTTGGTTAGGATGCTTTTGCATGGCCTGGAAGTACTGAGGTTTTATTTGGTGTGCTAATGAATAAAGCCAATGTTCATCCTTGATACATTTGATCTTAACCCTCAGTCTGTCTATATCTGTATCTTTAGTTTGTTTTGCCATCCAACCATTATGTTAAGGCGAGATTCAACAATTTAACGCATCATTTACTGGTCTTGAGGAATAGCAATGTACAAACTCAATGTGAAAACTCTTCAAGAAGTGCTACCCTGAGCCTTCCACTTAGCACTTATTTTATTCGTATTAGCTTATTGCACTTATTGTAATCGCATTAGTTCGTTGCACTTATTGTATTGCGGGTTTGCTCGTTGCACTTATTGTATGTTTGTTTCTGCACTGTACGTTTGCCCTGGTTTATGCTCTTAGATACTTGTTTAGCAAAGGATATGCACTTATGACTTCTGGTGACAAGTAGTTCTCTTGAATACTGATGTTGAATACACTTCTTGTAAGTCGCTTTGGATAAAAGCGTCTGCTAAATGACTGTAATGTAATGTAATGTAATGTACAACAACTTCATACATCTGGTTTCACAATTGTATTACGTCAGGAAACAGGCACACGTTTTGGCAACTTACCTACCTGGTTAGGTTTAGTATAGGACCATGGTTTGGGTTAAAATAAGTATTCTTTTCATAGGCTTAGTAATTTGACATGATATAAGTTGAGTCCTTTATGTTATGTACTTATGTAACTTCAATTAAGTCAGCATTGGTCAAAAGAAACGAACACTGGTCTCCCGAGTGAAAGTCCCGTGTTTGTTTGACCCTTATGTCCATCTATACTATGTCCCCTGACGTCCAGAGTAGTTGCTCTGAGCGCTTAATGTTGCTGCGGATGATTTAACACTGGAGAACGCCTGGAGTGTCTCAGAGGCTGAAGCTCGCCATATGTTTTCAACATGAGACGCTGAGCGCCGTGAGAAAAAGTCGGTATTTGAAGCCCGAAAAATGAAACCGGTCTCGTACTAAATCTAAATCTAAAACATCTTGTATTGCTCGGTCATAGATTTCTTCATGTATATTTCAGCTTGCTTATTCACCTGCTACAATTTAGACTGTACAAAGAAATTGCTCGCTTACATTAATCATGTCATTACACAGAAACAAAGTACATCCTGTGCCTTTGGGGGGAGGGGGAAAGGTCATTTTGCAGTCACACACACACACACACACACACACACACACACACACACACACACACACACACACACACACACACACACACACAGAGACATTTGGTGCACATTTGGTCTGACGGCAGGGGTTGTGATGGATGAGTGGCATGCAAAAACATTTGACACAGGGAATTATAACGGTGCGGCTCCCTCTTACAACATAAAACAGCTCTGACCTCTTATGTCCTCTTCCTGTGCCCAACAGGCTTCTCTGACAGACGGCGTCCAAAATATACATGAAGTGAGTCCAGATGATTCATTTGGAGCAACTGGATTGGGGACACTGTTTTATGCAATCGGAGTGGAGTCACGTTACAGAACACAAATGACGACGAAACACACATCTGTGTTTGGGGAGAAACTTTGCACTGTAAAGGTCATCAAGAGGATGTTTAAGTTGAGAGTTTTGTTTTTCCTTTGGGTTCTCTTGGGGAGGGAATACAGTAAAGTCTCTGCACATCTGGTCCAGTATGTTCACTGACAGCTGGTTAATTACATAAATAATGATGTCGGCATCCACTTGTTTCTTTAAACCTTTCTTAGGGAGTTCAGTTTTTAAAATGAAGATCCAATGACACAGATTTGA
Organism: Pholis gunnellus; assembly: GCF_910591455.1. Taxonomy (NCBI): domain Eukaryota; kingdom Metazoa; phylum Chordata; class Actinopteri; order Perciformes; family Pholidae; genus Pholis; species Pholis gunnellus. The sequence continues at coordinate 8,074,000 of NC_136547.1, forward strand.
TTTCATCTGTTTTCCTTGCAGGGATTACGTTATGTAAGACTTCACATAATCACAGTTTGTATTTAAACTAGATTTCAGCACTGATCAAGTGGATTAAAAAGTGCTCACAGGCTGAACATAAAACCACACCGCAGTGGGCCACCACGTTTCAGCACCATCCGTCTACTTTACTTTAAAACAGCATGTTACTGAAGTTAATATTTGTTTTTTGAATAATGTATTTAAAGAGATACGCAAGGACCTAAATGCAGCACTGTTCTTGCTTTTTTTGCAGCCTCGCTTACAAAAACCTGGAAATTTGCCATATTTCTCCGCTGAGGTGAATTCACGACTAGGCGTTATGTTAAACACTGCACCGTACTGTAAACATACATATATAAACCACACATCCATACTGTACATACATACACAGAATGTCTGTCCTCCCAGCTGCTCTGTGGTCATCAACAACTCTGAGGAAAATACTCGACATCTTACACGCAGAAGATGAAGAATGGCTACTATGAATAGACTGAAATACATTATGCTCCCCACCGTTGTCATGCAAAGCACGTCTCCTCTGCCCAGTTTTGTCATTGTCAAAAGGGGAGAAGTGGTCCGTTACAAAAGCAGCCCAAGGAGCTCTTTGCTATTCACCGGACACATTCACAAAAAAAATGAGCTGCAGAGCCCGGGGGGGGGGGGGGGGGGGGGGGGGGGGACAGAAAACTGGACTTTCAAAAGAAAACTGAGCCAGAGCATATGGCGGAGAGAGGGCCTCGCAGGGTTCATATGCATCTGAATGAGTGAGTGACATGCCGGGTTTAAGCTGTGATCCTCGACGCTTCTTTTCAGTCTGGCAGAATTAAAACGGTTCAGCCTTTCACTATTGATATTCCATTCATGTCCTCGGGTGCTTGTCCCCGAGCGGATTTCAGGTCTGAGCAGATGTTTAACACCATCACCAAGAAAGATACACGTTGACTAACAGAAACAAGCCCTTATGGATTCATCGTGGTTTTTCTCTTGTTTCACAAATTCCCTTTTCAAGAGATTTCCCAAATACAAAAATAGTATTTCTATATTTCTCATTGGAAATGACATCTCAACTTGAACAATGTGTTGGGTCGTCATGAGTTCATCAAAGTAAAAACAAGTGAAAACGAGCCGAATGAACTAAAGAAGAGTTGAATCAACAACTGTTACGTTTCCATGGAAACATTTCTTCATTTGCTGCAAAGACATTGCTGCTGAGGCTGCTGCTGTTTGAGCGTGTGCAAAGACAAAACAGTGACTCTGTTGATTTTAAAGTGTTTGGGCAGAAGGACTGACTTCAATATGTGTGTATGGAGGTAAATAATACATATATTACGGTTAATGACAAAAGATGAGATGATTCCACCACTTTCTGTACTATATTTTACAGTGTAGGGAGGTAAATGGGTCTGTTGAAGATGTGTGTAGAGTTCTAAAATCCTTTGTTTGCTTGATTGTCACACTCACCCATATGGAGATGAACGGGTGGCAGGTGGTGGAGAAAAGCTAAAACGGTGCTGAAATCATTATGCATAGACAAAGGCTCTATTGCTACTCCCCACATGCCATACACTGCAAATTGAGGGGAAATTGAGGGAATTGTTTGTCACTGCAGGCAACCGGCTTTCAGTCACTCCTGCTTCAGATGGGAAGCACACAATAGGGAGCTGGCCTGGTTTCTGTGCCTCCCCTATAGGACGTGCAACAATGTTATTTGAGGGGAGACTTGGCTCATAGAGTGTCTACACTGAATCCCCCACACCTCCCAGCTACCCATCTCCCCCTGGTTTACATGCGAGAAAGCCTTCTTACTTCTATAAGAGCCAAGAGCCAAACAAGAGTGTGTCTGTGTGCTTGTGCTGGATTTCTCCAGGGACTAAACTGGGGAGGAATAGCACATGTGCAAGTCTTATTTCATTGTATGTGCACGTGACTGACAGACAGATGGTTTTCCTTAGGTGAGGTGGGAGACCTTCCATCTGTCAAGACCATCTATTGAAAGGAAAATATTAAATGTACAATTCCTTAAAAAGACTTTGCAACAAAAGGCATGTGATACAATCTAGTGTTTGTTGGATTTTCTTATCTGCAAAGATTTGCTACGGTGGGTTTTATTGTATTACTACACTGTCATTTTCTATATTATACGGTCTATATGGTATGATATTTGGGATGTGTAGAGTACTGAGAGTTTCTGGATGGTTACCATATGGTACATACATTTTTAAAGGACGGATGATGAATTATGACTCGGAGAAATGAACAAAAGGAGTGAAGAGCGACGACTGCAGGTCACCAGGTTCCTGGAAACCCTGTTTTATTGTTCATCCTACAAAATGATGGATTATCCCTTTTGGTTGGATTCAATCACTATATTACAATGCACCAGTCACACAATCAGCCCCTGTGATGATACTGGTACAATAATCTTATGAATCTAAAGCACGCAGATCCCAGGTATTCACGACTGTTCATGATTTGTACCCAGAAGGATTTATTTGAAAATACGTAGAGGATGCAAAAAATAAAACGATTTTGGGAGGAATTTTAAATATGTACATTCTTTAAGCCCTTTAATCAAGTAAATAGCATTTAACAGTGATAGTATAAAGAAATCCATCCATTTCTGTGACTTTTTGCTCCATGGTTTCCATAACACCACAGATGCTATTTCTGCTTATTTCATGCTCCTTGTGTACTCAAGTTTCCTCACTGCCGAATCCTACATTTTTACTGCTGCAATGACCTCATTTCTTGACTGATTGATAATGTTTCATCATATCTTATCTTCATTTTGTACTGTACCTGCTAACCACTATTACCATTAGCATGATGTGGCAAAAGATTGTGGTGAAAGGGCGTAACCTAATAACATGACGGTCATTAAACGAGACATTAAAGGAGACATATCGTGCTCATTTTTAGGCTTTCTAGTCGAACGTGTTCACCTGCTTTAATGTTCAAAGAACATTCTATTTTCCTCATGTTGTCTGTCTGCATGTATCAGTTTTCACCCTTTGTCTCGAACGCTCTGTTTTGGTGCCTGTCTCTTTAAGCCCCCCTTAGTCTGCTCTGATTGGTCAGCGATCTTCTGAATCAGCTTCTGTCGCCGTCTTCACAGCATCACTGCAGACAGGGACTCACTGTGTGTGTCTTCTACACACAGTTTTGCGACTCGTCTATCTGGTGACCGTTTTGTTGTGACATCCCAACCTTACGGAAGTCCTGACGGCTCGTTTAAAAGGCACAGTTTTATAAACACTGAAGAGTGCTTTTCTCTGTGCTTTGAGCTTTTTGATACTGTCACAGTATTTTAGCACCTGCTTCAAAATAAAAGAAGACATTGATTAAAAGTTAAAGGTCCCATATTCTAGAGAGGGAAAGAATAAAAAGCATTTGTATTCTTTGTCATATGTGGACAGCTATGTCCCCATTGTCCCTTATAAGAGTGCTACACTAGTTCAGCATTGCACTCTGCCTTTTTCCAACATTGTCGGTCTCATAAAAGAAATTGGGCGAAATCAATGTAGGAGAACCAGAGATATCGTCTGTCAATTCCATGCAGTCTTCTTCCTGGTCAAAACCAGCTGCCTCCATTACCCACAATGCAACTTGACGGCAGACGGTTCTGTTTGTAGACTTGAGCAGCCAGCTGTATTCAGAGATAAAGAGCGGGCTACAGATATCTGGTAAACTCACCCCTTTCTGACTCCACACCTCCAGATATATTTGACATTTTCAGCCACAACCGACTGCTGCCTCAAATGACATCACATGAAATGTCATTTCGCCATGTTTTCCTATCTGATCCAGTAATGTCCCAGTCTGATATTGATGCTTGCTCAAAGGATTGAGGTCTTTGGGAAACTCGCACAAGCCTCAGACCTGTTTGACTGACAGAATCAGGGTTAAAGTCTGAGGTGAAAATTGAGATCTTATTAAACCTTTCTGCCTCCGATGTTTAATGATCAGTGAGCATGCAGTCGAACAGAATTACAGCCAGCGACTGTGAGTTTGAGGCTTTGGATTAAAGCTGCTGTGTGCTCTATTAAGATAATGAGATCTACTTTCTAAGGACGGATCTTAAGAAAGACCTTGACCCATAACTGAGAACGAGACTCTCACCAGCTCGGCACATTGTTACAACGGTTTTCATTGTTTCTTAAAGAAAAAGTCAGTGATGAGGGAGTGCTGTGTTGAACCACAACCAGAACTAAGCCTCAGGTGCAAACCACCCCTGAATTAACACATTTTAAGATGGCTTAATCATTAGTAAATGCAGACCTTTGTTCATTGATAATCATCTTAAGGGGAATGATTGTGCAGAAGCAGGAAATTGGCTGATGTAATCCATAATCCAAATATTAGCCTCTGAAACACCTTTTTAGCTTTTTGGGGCAAGTACAATTCTCCCTTCATTATTGGGTGTTCATTTTATTTATGCACCTTTATTTGAGTGCTGTAAGAAACAATGCTTGACTGCATTTCACATCATTTTGAATTTTAAAATAGAAAAATGCACTTTGACAACATGAAAGTGATGCTGAACCTGGGATGTAAACAGACATTATGGCAAAAAATGACAAGACAGATAAAAGAACAATGCCAAAGGTCAGACTTAATCACTGACTTTCACATCTTTTGTAGCAAAAACAATAACGCTAAGTCGAATTGTGATCTTTTCCTTACTGCCAAACACATCAGGTATTGCACATTTAAATATTTTGTCCAACCCCTACACACACACACACACACACACACACACACACACACACACACACACACGTGTCTCTGCATCCCATGAACCCATAAACTCTGATGGCCACTCCGTGCACTGTGTGATGTACAAACAGATAAATGTGTGATCCTTATCCATGAAAACCTTTGACTTTTTCTTTTGTGCACAAACCTGTTAACCCATTTCTCTCGGTATTTATACACCAGTTTGATATGTGGGTGCCAAACAGACAGTGTCTGGTTGCATAAGGAGGCCGGTCGCTCCCCCTCCACAGCTCACTGGGGAGGAAGCGTGATGCTAATCACCCGGCCTTACTCTCTCTGTTTTTACTTCAAATGACGGAGGCATTCGTGTTTGCTTTGCCAACACTGAGACACAGCGAGTATCTGGTTTTGGAGCCGTACAGATAAGGCGGTGACATCAGATGTGTAGGTCAGAGAAATGTCACGCAAAATAATGAATGTTGAATACATCCTATAAAAGAAATGCTCATAAAATCAAGCCCCATTTTGAGCTGAATTGTGAGTTTTTGTTGCTGCTGAGGACCCTGGAGCAGAGTGAGTCGAAACACTTTACAAAGCGATCATCCAAACACTGAATTCAGGTCAGCAGGCTTATGCAGCAGATTTGGGAACAGCATCTCACATGAAGCACGGCGATAGAAAAACAGCAGCCAGCCCAACCAGCTTCCTGATGCCCCTGTGTATTACAGCATGATAATTAACCCAGCAATCATCATTATCTGCAAAGACATCAGATCAACTCATTAAAGCAGCAGAGGGGAAACACACTGTTCTGCTGTTACATCACTTTTGATGAACCCATTTTCAAGCATCCCTTGAGCATGGCAGTAACATCCTGAAATGTGTGAACGCAAAGCAGGAGATCAAAGAATAATGCGGAAAAGTCTGAGAAAGCTTATTCTTCTGCAACCTATAATTAAAGAAATATATATTTTTATAATTAAAATCAAAACTTTTTGTAACATTATACGTTTTATTGCTAAATCTTTAGTTTCCCACTCACATTCAGTGTTTCTTAGGTTCCCTTTCTCACTGTTCAGAGTTTTTTAAATATTTTTAAACACAATAAAATGTAAGTTTCCGTGACAGTCTTCTTCACCACCTTTTACTGGTGCATTACTACAGTTTGTGGCGGAGTACGTCATGTTCTTTTTATTGGACATTTCATTTGACATAGACAATCTTGGAGGTAAATGCCAATATGCAATCTGATAATCTCAGCTCAGTGATAACATGTTTCCAGCTAAGGTTAGATCCTTAACACCGTAAAAACACAAGTTAACATTCATATTCAACCAAGATATAGATCTCTTGATTATAGTTTCCTGCCCATGTTCTTTTGCTTCATCTATTATGGCTACAGCATTGCTGCCTAGCGCTACTCGTGGGAACCTTTAATTGTCAGTTAACCTTTTCCTACATGAATGAAATGTGTCCATTTGTGTCCAATTTGTGTCCAATCCAACAATTGTTTTGATACTCGTTTTGGAACCTTTGAAACCTTTGGAGACATGCACAAGAGATCTGTTGCAAGAGGGTTTGGGAAACAACTTGTACATCAAAAGGTAAAGCACGTGTGGAGAAATATGCTGGTCTTGGTGTCAGAAGTTCAACACTACACCTGCTTGGGACAGCTGTAGTGCCGGCTCAGCAACGCTCACTGTGTCCATGCATACTTTGTGAGCAATCTTTGTGTGCAATCTTTGTGTATCTCTCCCTCCTTCGGCCTGTTTTTCTGCCTCCCATCCACACACACACACACACACACACAAACAAGCTTGCATCAATATCCCACAGATTTACCGCCTTGACCCCCGAGTTCTTCCTCATGTCCAACGATTTGTCAGTTTTACAAAGAAGCTGTCATTTCGTATTCTCTTGTACAGCCACTGGGCCTGCAGGCGAGGGACTGTGGTAGATCGCACTTCGGTTGCATTCAGCTTTTGCTACGCTGCACAGACATGCTGCAAAATCTCATTTGGTTCAGCCACTGTTATACAAGCAATTCAAGGCAATTTTTTGGAGCATTGTAGAATTTAAATATTTGCAGTAATTATTCATAATGTCAATGGTGACATTGAAGTGCACGTGTGGTCGAAAGGACCTTTAACGTATGATTACGTGACAGTGAAAATGTTCAACAGATTTAAGACCGAAGCCCTATTTGCACAGGACTAGTATTACCAGGAGACCTCATGTGATTTAGAAATCAACCCCCCACGTTCTTTTTCGTGCACTGCATTTACACGGGATAAGCAATGGCTGTATTTTACTAAAATTTACTGACATTATCCCCCGGGTTTGATGTCAAGGCTCTGCGTAACATCCACTTCCTGAACATCAAGAGCAATGGCTGCATCAATGGAAGAAAACAGGTATTGAACACGCCAAGAGGTGTGAACCCCGTTATCAAATGCAAAAGCGTGGTCTTTCTGCGAATGGGTCTCCATGCAGCGAGGCAAGATGAGCCTCCTGAATTTGCACCCAAAGGGCTGACAAAACGTCTTCCTCGGCAAATGAACTTTGGCAAGTTGTCATGGAATCGTGGATATAACATATTTTTAGGGCCCTTTTAAGGACTTCCATGTTGGTTTGAAGTTGAGATTGAAAGCTTGTTGGTAAACTCCACCTGCTAAAAAAGATGTGTTTGAAAGCTCCAAAACAGCTACTGAATGAACATAAGATTGTTATTTTCACCGATTTCTTAAAAGTAGGTACTCAATACCGTTGAGAAATCAAACATTTATGATATATATATATGTCAAATAAGTCAAATCAAATAAAACCCATTTGGGGGCATTTGGCACTTTCTCCACAGTCTCAACCAGTTAATTCATCAGTCACAGTAGGTTTGGGTGTTCACGTTCACTCTCTTGCGGCACAGTAGTCTCCTCAAAAAAGAACGCCCAGTGCGTCATCATGAGTAACTCAATTATCAGAGAACCAACATATGGTGCCAGAAGTATGGAGCAGGCAAAACACAGCCGCACCCTGGTGCATCAGATACGATGCATTTCTTTTGCAGCATGAACACAGTTTGTAAAAATGAATCAACCGTTGCTCTTTTAAAGAATATAAAACGTGTCACACGTGTTACACATTAACTCTCTGTCAGCGGCGTGGACAAAGATAACCTGGTCAACAATTAACCAACACTTAACTACACAGAAGCAGTGAGTTGTCAGTGATATATGTATAATAGTAATTACATGAACATATATTGCATGCAATACTACCGTTTTTTCTTATAGATGAATCCTTCAAAAATAAATACAAGTGATTTTGTGACTGTATTTTGTGAGTTTTTATCTGTAAATGGCAATTTATAATTAGCTTTAGCTGCCAAATGTTCCGTTTCGTTCCATTCAGGTATGACTTTTACCTTTAATTAGTACCCATCTACATATTTAACTTAACAACACATATTTAAACACATTTGTCAAGCGTTACATTGACATAGCTGTTCCCATTCTCTTTGATAACCTTCTGTCTGATGACGACTGTTTCTCAAGTGTGCTCGTCAGCCTCCCCGACAACACCCATGTCACTTAATCTGGATGCTCTCAGGACTGTTTGTCGATAAACGTTCAGAAGTTATTCTGACATTCACATGTCAAATGTGAATGTCTTAATCTGTGGGAATGAAAGTGAATGTCAGTTTCAGTGTATTTAACAAGAAGCTTATCTCTGCTGATGCCATTGTGATTGTGAAACCCTCGGTGCCCACATGCCTGAGAACAAACACTTACTCTCCTTATTGGTCTGTGTGGTGTTGATGACCACAACGTTTCTGGGTGAGAGTTGACGTAGTGATGCTGAAGATTAACAGAAGTGGTGGCCGATGATGAAAAAGGGGAAGTTCCTGGTACATGTATGAATCAGCACAACGAGGAAACATTTACCGCATCTGAGAACATTCAATATATCAGCTACCGATAACTAAAGCATGACTATTTTCTGATATGTAGTCATGAAATGTAATGGAAATATCATGGTTTTGGTTAAATATAAAATAAATCAACATTCAAAGTTGGCTCCTCCTCCCCAGTTCAACGACTATAAGCCACGCCCCTTGACCGTGTGTAGGGTTAGGATACTTGCTAGCGGCTGAAAGCCAATCTCAGATTCTCTATTGTTTCTAATGGACCTTTGCGTTTCACCACCCTATATTTACATTTTTCCGCCGCTGTGTCCGCCATTTTCGCATGCTTACGATCGTAAGCATTTTGGTCTTTATGTTTTTATAGAGGAAACGTCTGAACACAGCAAAATACAGGCAGAAGAGTAGGATGTCTGCAGATACAGACACAGCTACACACCTCTAGTGGGTCATAAGAGATGATTGAGAGGGATTACTTTTGTACGAGTCTATAAAATCCTACTCATTGTGCCTTAACAAAGGGCTTTAGTAGCATTCCCCCACGGCTTTATCTCAATGACTTCTGTGTAGTTTAGGGACACATATTGTAAACTGTAGTCAACTTAATCCATTCAGTAATTACAACATCAGCACGTATTTGGCGGAGCAGGTTAACTAAATCTTTACAAGACAGTGTTGAAGTGCACTACTTAATGCTGAGTGTGTAAACTGAGTGACCCAGGTTGTAAATGAATCCTCTCACGGCAAGACAAACAGCCGCAGCGCTGCCAAAGCTCACCTGGCATGTCATTAATCATGGCTGCATGTGGGTATGCGTTTGCATTGCGGCTTTGAATGTCTCAGATAAAGCTACATGTGCTTCACGTGTGTGATGTGTATCACCTGTCGCAGGACCTCTAGAATCTCTCTGGCATGTTGAGCCTGTTTGAAAGCCGATGAGGGCCGCGTGCAGCGGCTGCTGCACTTTATCACCTCATCACCCCGGGGTGCAGCACGCATTTCCTCTGCCGTTAGATGCTCTGATTAAAGCCATTTAGGCTACGTCGGTTTATCAGAGGCGTGATCTTTCTCTCTGCCACTGTTTACATTGAAGGAATTTCCTTCACGGCGCCAGACAAGTGTTCCTTTGAAATGAACGGGACTCTTTAGACACATCGACAGTTGTTGTGGCGTTGTGCGACATGTGTCTTTATCTTAGGAGAGAACATTGTGCTATGTTTCAGCACAGAATGATGTGTTCATAGATACGTTTTCAATGTGTAATCGAGGACAAAGCATTTTCAGGCAGCAACTGAATAGGGAAAATCAATCGACTTAGCATTTTACTGTGCCTCTTATCATGTTATGTTTCGCTGCATTCTAGGCTGCCATTTTGCTTTTAGTTGTCTTTTATTACATACATTATGACCATAAATACATAAACTGAAAGCAATATGATATTCTTTTAAAACTCATATCCAGTTTTTATAATGAACTTTGGGTGTAAACTGTCAACACTCACTCAAACTTTCCTTTGTTCATGTGTTTTAATCCTAACATGTTAAATTCAACTTGTTTGAAATAGTTTTCTTCTTGTTTTAAGAAAACTGCAAGAGAACATTTATGATTGTAATAAAACACTAAATAAATAAATCACTCGCCTCCCACTGGCAGATTTTGACGTCAGTATTTTACTCAACGTTATCTTTAAATCAAGTGCTGCCAAATAATTTACAAAGAGGGATAATGAATAAAAAAAAGATTACAGTAATCTTCTGATAGCAGGTGCAATTCAACCACCAGGTAAACCAAACATTAGATCTTTATTACGTAATCCAAAACAAACACATACAGACCTTTAAATACGGATGGCGGTCATGGTCCGACCGCATGAATTTAACTATGACGCAAAGTAAAATAGCTGAACTCACATCAAAGTAATTATAAAAACTGTGACATCATCAAGGACTTTTTACAAAATGAAATGCATTTTTTAAAAATATATATATGTATATATATATACATATATATATATATATATATATGTATATATAACAGCTGTAAAACAGGTGGTAATGTGAGAAACATGCCCCCCCCACAGCGCTACAGGAAACCCTACTCCCCATGGGTAATGCTAGCCAGCATGCAACCGAGAGAGATGACGGGAGCATGAACAGAAATCCGGCCCATGGGTGGTTTAATTTGACTGTGGTCAGGAGCAATGAAAGGGCGAAATCAATGGATGACATGAAGAAGAAGGAGACGATTTCTTCCGCTGAGTGACTGGGAAAAATAGAAAACAAAGGACGGAAGGAATGAGAAAGTGAATAACTGGCTATTATCTATTCAGGCGACACATCCATCCACTTCAAAATAAGTTTGTCTCCTTGTGTGTGTATGTGTGAGAAAAAGTGAGGAACAAAGAGGGAAAGAGAGAGAAAGAAACCAACAATCCCACGGACAAAGAAATGGCTGGAGCTGGTACAGGTTTGGCTCACTCTCACTGGCCTGATAGCCTCGTTGAATAGACTCATTCTTCTTATCAGCGTGGCCAGCAGAGCAGCAGCAGGAGGAGGAGGAGGTGAGGTTCTGTGTAGGTGACCTAGATAAGGTTGTTCCCCAGCCGTACAAGGAGAGCGGGGCGGCCTCCAAAAGGCGACGCACCCCTCTGCTATCAACCCCCATGTCTCTGTTATCAGTAGAAAATACTGTCATGTTAGTCAGGAGATATCATTATGAGGGAACCTTCACTCCAAACAGCACATGGTCGATACTTTGCGTTATGTCACATGGCTTTCCCATGGACTGTGTCGGCTCAAGCTCTCAGCTATAGGCTCTCTGATTAAGGGGTCGTGAGTTTCGTGCCTACAGTGACAACGTGAAGGTACTCCTGTTGCTTGGAATGCTGAGGTCTTGAGATCATCAAGTTTGTTTAACTTCAGACCTCATGGAAACATTTACACCACTCCAGAAATACACAGCTCCAACTGAGTTATTACTACTGGGTCTCACTCGTGATGCGACTAAATGCTGTAATTTTTTCCCGTCTTCTGATACTGATGCACAGACAAACACGAGACTTTAACCCAGGAGACCGCTGTTTGTGTCCCGTCTGAAACCAAGTCAACGTTGACTTATTTTACGTCAGTTTCGTTACGTAACTTCCGGCTTTACTAATGACAATAAGTGAAGTTATTTTATGTAACAAACCAAACCAGGATGTTTTTTTGTTGCACGAGAAAGCCTAAAAACTAAGTCAACCTACATTGGAAGTTTATTTTGAAAAGAGACTGTATGCATGTAATGTACAAGCGTCCAAAACTGAAACTAGAAGGTTACCAAGAGGTTCATAGTTTGAGGGCCACTGACTAAGTCTGTATTTTGACTATAGTTGGTAGTGAATGTTATAATGTCAAATGGCACAGGTTCAACTTGCGAGCAAGGTGTTAGGGGAATCCTAATAGCATTAATGTCTTCCAAGGCTCCACACTATGGTGCATGTTGGTCCATGTAGAGTACGACATTGTGTGTCGAAAGAGTCACAGCTGCTCCCTTTCCCCCTGGGAGTCAGTGAGAGAGTGTAAAGTGCACGAAAGTTCACTCCAATTCTCCCACATCTAATCCCAACAGACCAGGACGAGTAACTGGTGCAGAGACAAAGGATGTGAAGCCAGTGAGGGACACTGAGGGACACTGGCTTCCCACTCTGCTGCTGGCATTCAGTGGAATGTGCAACCAAGTGTCCTTTTGACCATTAAAAGGTGTCTGCCTCTCTGAGCAAATAATAACGTGACACACCGTGGGATGGAAAAGTGGCGCCATTTGCAACACTTAGCTCAGGAAAAAGACAGCATCACTGCTTTGCCCAATGAGGCCAACGGGCATCAAATGAATAAGCATCTTGTGGATTATAGGTTTAAAACAGACACACAAAATGCACACTCATCATCATCCATCCTGTCCAAATGATTAATTAACAAAACATATGCTGAAAACAGTGTGTCACGGCAGTGTGTAATGACCCACGGTGTAAGCGTCAGAGATAGTTTGGTTCAGCAGCAGCGTGACCCTGCAGTTAGCATGATCTCATTAAAGTTAGAGACGAGTATATGGATGTAATGCAGAACCATACTGATGGTCTCAAAAAGACCTTGACATTGAAATAAACTGCGTTAAGAGAAAATAAATAGGCCTCAATAGGAGATGATTAATATCGAGGCTTTCAGTTAATGGACACAATTTAAAAGAAATGTTTGTGTTTGTTAGTTTTTGCTCGTGGGAAACTAAATAGAGTGCTTCCACTTGAATGAATATTTGCAATTTTACTTTGTATATTGACATATTTTGTCGTCCCCATGGATCAACTTGTAAAAACACTGCTGTTGGTGTTTGAGGCAAATATCCTGTTGTCTTGACCGCAAACACAGCAATGAAACTTTGTATTTACGGAATGCATTTTTGATGAATTCATTCAATTTTTCAAGAACATACACAACAGACAATATCATTTCCAAATTATTTTCCTTTAAATTCAACTCACTGATTGGATTACACCGTGACTTTGCCTGTAGAGGTTTGAGAGTCACTCTGAGGGTCAGTGTTTGTTAATACTTGCATGACTGGGAAACAAAGTAAACACTTGCATGTGCTTTATACAAAGGATTAGGCTCTGATAAGTAATACATTTGTTTAATTTCAATCTAGTTCATGCTTTATATTTCTAGGTTAAAGGCCAGAGTGTGTTGAAACATTTATTTCTTAATCAAACAATAAGGGAGAGTATAATGACGCACACTTGTTTTGTGTCAGTGAAACACTCTACTCGAGAGGTGGGTGTTTACATAAAATGGCAATGAAGACCAAGAGCAGGAAATTACAGAGGAAATTTGCTGTAGAAATGTTTACGTGAGGCCATTCTTGCTCACAGTTTGAAAAATGCTTCGAGCTAAGTGGAGGGCTTCCTGAACACTATCTTTGAACTGATGACTTGTAGATGTGGGATTGAGGAGTTTTGCTACAGAAGCAGATATGAAATGAATATACCATTCATGGTGCTTTTTTACTTTGTCGTTTAAAGAATGTCCTCAACAGTAACCGCAGCGAATAGCAGGAAACAACATGGATTGATGGCAGTACGGACACCGCGTTCAGGTTCAGGAACAAAACCGCACTTGGAACTCCAATTCATCCACAATCTTATTTCCATCCGGTTTAACCCAACTTCACTCTCACCCACATCTCTTTTTATTATAATAAAGTGCTGCAGGCATTTGTGTAGGCCAATAGCTTCGCCAGACGAAAAGTCAGAGGGATTTATCCTTTAAATTAGACATTTTGTTCAGCAAGACAATCTTCCAGATTAACACCACTTTCAGGATTGAAGCTTGAATGCAATCTGCAGAAGTTAAAAGCCAGAACTTCATATATAAGCTATAAAAGAACGACACCACGGTCACATGAGTGCGAGGAGCGCAGACTAGTCGGCGCGATGATGTTTAGTAGTCTCATTTAGCTACTTGTTAGCCTTTTCTAAGACCTGTAAAAGCTTAAAAGTTGGGAGCAAGTGTTAGGAAGCCACCGCTGAGGCAAGGACTCAAAAGCACGACTCAAGACCAAGACAGTTATAAAAACATTGTCTTTACTGGCAGAGGTTCAGTAAACAGGTAGGCAGTCAGCAGATGCAAACAAACCCAAAACAGGGGTGAGGCAAACCGGCAGCGACACTAAGACACACTCTCTCTGGTTACTCAGACGAAGTGGAGCACAGAGACTAAATACTGGAGGAGGAGGAGAGGTAATTGGGAACAGGGGAAGCTGATCAGGGCGAGGTAAGGTGATCACACAAGGGCATAAAGTCAAGTTATTTGAAACCAGAGGGAGAGGTAAATGACAAAATAAAACAGGCAACCCGAAAAATACATAAACGTGAAACCAAGGAAAACATAACTTATGGGAACTTGACGAGGTGTTATAGTGAGAGGAGTGTCGGATGTATTTTACGCCATCTGACAATACTTTAAAATCTCCAAAGCTTATTTTGTATATATATATATATATCCATCTAACCAAAAATCCTTTAAAAAAGAAACATTCTTCAAGACCCAAAGCGCATTTCCAGGTGTTTGGACTTATTCCTGCAGCACTCCGTTGTCCATCTCGTCCTCAGTGACGGACTCATGGGATGCAAAACACACAATTACAAAAAGTGAATTACTGGACTTCCATGCATCGAAAGCCCTTACTGCCAATATAGCCTATCGGCACCAAATTCGACCTAACGACATTTCAAACATAGTGTCCTTCATCAGGCCTATTAACCTCCTTAAGCAGCCACACATGTTCTGTCACATGATTGATCAATCAGTGCACGTAATGAAAAACACACATCCCTACCAGAAATGACAGAAATGTAGGCATTCAAATACCATCATACTGGTTACACTGGTAAAAACAACAAACAAACGTTGACCTACAAAAGCCAGGATTGTCCAGACCCTGATTTGTGTCCCAGCAGCTGGACCCATATGTAACACAAGCTGGTGAAACCTTTCACGCAATGGAATATCACAGAACTGCACGTTTCCTTAGGCAGACTGAGGAGTGCTCCTGTACAAGAGGTTGTACTGTAAGAACACAAAACCGCATCAATACTAAGTTTGTGTTGTGTGATTTGGTCCTAACGGGGCCCTCTGACTCCACACAGAAAACTGAAATCATGTTGCCCTTTAGTACGTCACAAATCGATGAGTAGTTTCACTAACTTTCATTGTTAATCCCAGCACAAGTCCATCTAGTAACTTGTGTTGTCTTCCATGGAGTCCTTAAAAATGTAGTTAGTGTTTACCATCCTGACTGAAATTAAATTAACTAACACTGTGTCAGGTTGCTGGTTTGATGGACGTCCCTGTCTTTGACTAGAGGTTAGATTTACCCTTGGCTGTCAGTCACACAGAAGTGCAACGTCGGATCTGTTGACCGCATACTGCAGAGGTGTGCATTTCCTCAGACTCCCTCCCTCTCTCTTCTATGTGTGCGTAGAGTTCATGTGTGCTTAATTAATACATGTCCCCCGCTCGCACCCCTGATTATGCAACACGCTGGTCAGAAGCCTGGAGGAAAAATGTGTGACGTGCTGACCGTGTGCTGATCATAAAGAATTAGCCCTAATTTAGTTTGCCTTCCACTTATATGATCAATAAAATCCATTTAAACAACAATACGTCATCATCCTCTCCTGTATTCCATGTGCGGCTAAGCAAAGTGTAACTAATGCAAATATGTTATGACATTGAGGTTTCTGACCTTGCTGCAGACCAGGACCAGGCCTTGTGCTGTAGTCTGATCAGTTTATTAAAGCATGTTTTCAGGGAGACAAAATATGCAAGTCAGCGTGGCCACATGTGTGTTACATGATGGTAAACACCCAGCAGGATATTTCCTCTCACCCAGCTGTCACAACAAGCAAGTGAGATGAAAAGATGCAACACAAAGGCAGCGCTGGTGGGATAATAGGACTGTGGAAAAAGGAAGCTGTACTGAGATAAAGACGGGGGGATGAAGGTGATCATAACCAGCGTTTTTCAAACAATCCAGCATGGAGGATGTCAAAAGGACATCTTTGATTTTATTTACACCTTTTAGTTCGGTTAGTTTGAGCAGAGAAAGTCATTCAGAACAACTGACCATTTGTCAAACCCCGACTATGAACACCATAACAAGGCCTGTCATGCGTTTGTAGCCTCAAGTGTACTGTATATTTTATGAAAGATTGTGGTTAAGTTAGTCGAAGAAAGCGTTTCAAACCAACTCTTAGCATAGCATAATTAGCTAGCTGGCTACTGCTGATAAAAACTGGGAGGACAGTCGTCATTTCAGTCCATCCAGGACCGAGAGCCTGCATTTGTCTTCAACTTTCTAAAATCAAAGTCCAATTGTTCATTAAATGTATACGAGTTCTGAAGGTTGAATCTGCCACCGTTATCATTGTAAGTTGCTTATCTGCCGTGCAAGAATAGAAAGCTCCACCTACGTAGCAACACTAACTAATAAGGTTAAGTGGGGTTTAGCAAGCGATCAATTAAGCCACTGCACGACTTTCAAAGACCGCTGTACTGTTCACAGTACACAACCTGCTGTTTTGTAATCAGGACATTACAGTCACATCACATGACTGACTGGCGAAAGAGTCACAAACTACACGATTTTTCACTGGCAGGATTCCCAATGAGGTCTCCGAACTATGTTTTTATCACCAAAACACACGCCACGGATACGCTTGTTGATGTCACATAAAGGTGGGTTTCCACATGTCTACTATTTCTGTAGATCCGTCACTGTGTTATGTTATGTTTATTCACGCAAACATCCAACAACCTTGGTGCAACGACTGCAAATGCAACACATTGCACACACACACAGGTACGCTACAGGTGAGGCGACCCTCACGCTAGGTTTTCCCTCAACTCGTGTCTTGCGCTCTCATTGGCTGTAGCTCCCCAACAGACTCCCCGACACGTCCAGGTACAGAGAGGCGAAGTACCGCCCCCCTTCTGGTGTCTGATTGAAAGTCAAGAAACAGAAAGTCACAGTCTGTCATAGATTTGTCGTAGTTTAATTTAGTTTTGTGTGAACTACATCTCTCGTCTCGCAACATGTGCAAGATAACTTATAGCTATATTCCATGTACAAACGTAACGCTATCTGAGCCGTGTCGTATGCAGCAACTCTTTTTCTGAGTGTGTTGTCTTTTGAATCCCATATTTTCACAGTCTTACGTGTCAACAATTTTACAATAGACCTGCAAAATTATCTTTTAAATTGACTTACATCATTTGTGTAATTTATGGCACAATTCAAACGGGATCAGGTCCCATGGCTTCGCCTCTCCATTTAGCATGATGGAATCCGACTGCGACGCACCGGCGAGCCTCTCTGCTCGCGTCTTTGGACAGTTCAGTGGTAAAATGTGTGGGGAAAATCAGGGTTAAAGTGTTGTACTGTGAACAAGACATTACAGGAAACAAAGTGATTACAAGGTTTTCTCAAATTGGACTGACAGTTCATCTGATAGGCGGCAGTTCCTCATACTTTACCTCACAGCCTGACAACAAAACAGACTGATTGACCTCATTGTAGAGCAGGAGTTCGTACCGTAACACAGAGAGAATCCAGACATCACTGGTTTCATCTCCTGTTGTCTCCTGCTGCTGGCTGACCTTGTGGATTGACTGGTTATAACACTTTTATCCAATGCCACCACCGGGGATGTCAGCGAGAGTTTTTTTAATTAAACAAATTGTTATTGATTCGGAGCCAGACAGACATTTTATCAGTCGATAGCTCTCATTAGGGCCCGAGCCACCGACAACGTCGGGCCAGCGAAGGCCCTATTGAAATTGTAGGGTTTTTTATTTCTATTGATATTTTCAGGACACATTGGGCGACTAAGAGTCCACTGGGGGACAAATCCAGCTTTAATTAGAGCTCTGTGTGGTCTAGACAACTTTTCCTGTACGTTAGGGACGCACACATTCCTCCACAGAGCCTCAAGACCAGCTGACAAAACTAGGTAACACCAACCCTTCAAGCAGAGGAGGTCGAGAAACTCTGTTGATTAAAACCCGTCTCATCTTACCGTCGAGGGTTAACACAAGAGGTGAGAAGTCAAGCGTCGCTCACATTTGTCAGAGGGCGAAATGCCGCTGCTGATTAAGATTTGGAGAGCTGAGGTGTTAGCAGCTAGCTGTGTCTATACTGTCCCACACGTGATGATCAACCATCGCCCACCATCGGATTTTTCCCCACTTAACTCTGTCTCAGTCTGCAGTTTTAAGGTTATTGATTAGCTAAAACCATTACACATAGTTTAGGATTAGGAAGCAGCTCGGCTTTAATAATGCAGGGAAAATACACCGTCCCCATTGCTGAAGGTGCAGTACTTTGGACTGTGGGTAGTTTTATTATAGGCAAGTATTTCCACAGGTATTTAAAAAATCCACGAACTGGAGCTACTGTTTCTGAAAGAGCTACACTACTGCCCAAAATATAGATTGTTTATGCAAGACTTTGGTCTATGTTGCTTTCATAACATGCCTTATTTCAGACTAGTGGAAAGAAAACATCCAAAATACACGTTTCCACATTGTGAAACAATCCCTTTCAAGAAAGGATCAGTGCTTCCTTCACCCCCTGCATGCTGCACGCACAGCCACTGATAGTGTGTGGATGTGTGCAAAGGTGCACAGGAAGTTTGATAACATCTAATTGATTTCGTCAGTAATGACTTCAGTTTCAGTGCTACCACATGATCACCACAAGATGCATGTCCAGGAAGTTTAACCTCACGTCTATCTATAGACATTTAACTCTCATCCCATCAACTGAAGGCACCAGAGACATACATGTGTTTTATTTAATCTTTCCAATTGTTCATGACTTTATCAGTCAATTGGTTGCTAATGACTTCATATTATTGTTTCTGTTTTGACGTTCCTTTTAAATACAAATGTATTTGGTTTCAGGGGACCTCAGTCAAAGGCACCTATTTGCAGTCTTTGCAGTTTGAATAGATAAAATAGATGGATAAAATGTTTGCCATGAGTCCTAATTTAAAGTATCATACACTTTTGAAAAAGAAAGACACGTATTTCCTCCTGTGTTTGGCCTATTTTAGTTTGACACAATATGCAAATGAACTAACTTTCCTTCAATAATAATAATCTGTTTCACATTTTGCTGTGATAGATAATTTCACCAGACAGCACAACCTAAACATTTTCAAGCACATGTAGACATACGACTGCAACATGGGTGTCTCTTTGATACATTCCTTAATTTTAAAATTATTTGGCTGAGAAATATATGAGAAAACAGCCCAGAAGTAATACTATTTAGATATAGCATACATAAAATAGTAATTTTACAGATTCATTTTTCACCAACATGACATTTGAGATTGTGTAATCCTAGTCCTGTTGGGTTTCAGGTGTTGACACAACAGAATAGAGTCACTGAACGGCTGACAGGCTGCATGCCAAACATGACGTGGTCTGATTGACTCAAACAGGTAATATGGAGGATTTGCTGAATTGTAAAGAAAGAAGCGAAACACTTGACACTTGTTAGTCATAAAATATATTTATTTCACTAGTAAAACGTCCACTTCAGAAATAGAATGACAACAACACATACTCATAGGACGTCCCTAACAAAGATTGGCATAAGGCATTTTTTTTTTCCTTTTTATGTGAATTGCAATCTTTCTTTATTGTTTCATAAATGCATACAGGGCTAACAGCAGAGGTCTTCAGCACCTCTCATGGCCTTTTGTTAGTTCTTCTCCTATACAGGCCCTGACAGCAGGCTGACACTATAATCTGATCCATTGGCAGCTTCTTTTCTTCCCATCTTCCTTGGTAGGGTAATTTATTCCTTGGCTTTGTGCATCCGCCACTATGGCTTCGCCCACAAGGCGACTGTGCGTTTTCAGCTTTAGCACTCGCTGGGGTTTCAGAACAACACGTATTTCATATAGAAAAGGAGGATCGCTCCTCTCTATTGGCTATTTCACCACGGCATCAAAATGCAGCCGAGCTTTTGGTTACAAAACATAATTTAGGAATCACTTAAGACTTATTTTGCATAAGCGGTCAGGTTAAAAAAGACACAATACTAATAAAAACACAATTCAGGATGACAAACACATGAACGATTTAAAAATGAGGCTGCAAAATAAGAGCAATGAGCCATTGTCATGATGTTCGGTATCTAACAGTAGTAGAAGCCCGTCCTCATGTCCTTTGCTGCTCTGCACTGCATTCAAATCAATAAGCAGGTCAGCGCCGATAGGCATCATGTCTGCACGAGGCTGAGCGTGCCATGGTGTGAGTGTGTGTGTGTGCCAGAGGGGGATTTTCTGAGTCAATCGTTTGTGATGGAGGCGGCTGCAGCGTTTCATTAAGCTGCTGTGATGCAGAGGCTGGCAGTCAGATAGAGATTACAGACAGACTGGCAACGGGAGTGTATGTGTCCAGTGTGTGTGTGTGTGTCTTTTTTATCTGCACCTTACCCTCCTCACAGATGGTGATGTAGTCTCATCCTCCCCACCCCCCTGCCCACTGCGACTAGCTTATGGGTTCTGCTTCCTGCTGGCACCATTTTGACTACAGCTTATCTTAATCTTTTTTCATCCTTGTGGTCTTTGTCGACACAAAAGAAGACCTACGAACACCGGTCATACATCTGCGAAAACATTGGCACCAGATGCTGAATCCTAGTAAACGTGTCGCAGTCATCGTGAAGTGTTTGTCTTTTAGAATAAATTATGACAGGGAATATTTGCTGGCTCGTAACTTACATAGAAACGTGCAAATCCTTCAAGTGCTTCACATCGCAGATAGAATGGCCAGCGTTTAAAGCAATGGGCCACAGGAATCTAATTTCTTTAAAAAATTGGACGGAGAGAGATATGTGTGCTTCGTGGCTCACTGCAAAAGAGGTAACTCTGACTAACGGGAGGGGGAAGGGAGAGGGCAACAGGGCAGAAAGGGCAAAAGGGGGGGAAGGGGCATTACTTAAAGGAAGCACGGACAGAGCGACCCTTGAGCGGCTGGGGAGGGCGGTAGTTGTCCATCATGCAGCACTCGGTCTCGCCCTCAGCAGAGAAGAGCAGGCTGCGGAATTTGGCCATCTGTGAAAAGGAAGAAGACGGCCCCGTTAGTCATTCCTGCTGACCCGCTGTGACTGTCACTCATCAAAACACATCACTAGTCTCACCGTCGAGTCATTGATTTCAATTCAGAGTTGTGCCCTAGCAGTTGTATTGTTGATGCTTCAGGAGAAGCTTTGCCGAGAGTTAGGTGAGAAGATTGATACCACCTATGTCGGTGCACTAAATATGAAGACATAGCTAGCAGTCGGTTAGCTTAGCTTAGCATAAACAGGAAGAAACAGCTAAAGTACAAAGTTAACTAAATCAGCCTACCAGCTCCTCTAAAACTCACCAATTAAAGAGTTAAATCTCATTTGTTTAATCTGTACAAAAACAAAAGTGTAAAAACTACAAATTGTGGTTATCTACTGTTCGTAGTCTTTATGCTAAGCTAAAGCTAGCCCGCTTCTGGTTGTAGCAACATATTTGGCGCATAGACATGAAAGTGGAATCAATATTCACATCTAACTCTCGGGAAGAAAGTAAATAAGCGTATTTGGCAAAATTATTCAGGCCTAGCAACACCACATTGTAAAAATCCCCAATTTTAAAATGTTACTTAATATGATGGTGCATTATATTTTACCAGCAACGAAAAAAATCTATTTTCAGCAAACATATAATATTTATTCTAAGATAAGATAACTGGCTACTGGCTAAGCTTCATATTTACCGTACAGACATGAAAGAGGTATCGATCCTCTTACCGAACTCGCAAGAAAACAAATAAGCGTATTCCCAAGAGAGTCAAAAGTCAGACACGGCAAGAGGAACCAGTCAGCTGCTACAGCAGGGTGTCAGATGACCTACTTTAAAGGGTTTAACATTAACTCTGGCTCATGAATCAGTCTATTGTCATTACACTGCTGCAGCCACATGATGTACACATTGGGTAACTATTTATTAGTGACAAAATAATATAATGTTGTATTACCTGATGAGAAAGCATTAACTAATGACATGTATTACTTTGTATGAATGACTCCTTTGTCATTATCTGCTGCCTTATATGGCACCAAGTCTAAAGGTTGTGTCAACACATCTCACACGTTTACCCTTGAGACACCTACTCGCCGCCATGAAATAAACATTTGAGCAGGCCTGAAGTCCACGAGGACAAACCTGCCCAGAAGAGGCTGTTAGTTTAGATTAACGGGTGGTTAAAAGTAAAATATCCATTTCAAGTGCTTGGATTAGGGGTCATTTTGGGAGTAAATGCTTAGCAAATGCAGGTGATGTATACTGTGGTTACTCAGAATGAAATCACCCATTGACTGAAGCTAAAGTACAGAATGATGCATGTGTGGGGTGGACATTTCCTGTTGACTCCCACGTACTGAAACAGAAACACTGTGCTCGAGAAACGGCATCTGTGTGAACTTTCGTTTGCCCTCGTTCTCTTGGTGGTCTCATTTTGAAAGTGCCATATTGCCTTTCCCCCCATTACAGAGGGGCTCTTCTTCTCGTTTGAGCCGCTCAGCTAATCTGAACAATTAAGCCCTTGATTTAGATCGAAGTGTAAGAGAGGATTTGCAGACGGGGCTATTCTAGGCATGCAGCCAAGGCTTCTGCTCCCGCTGAATGGGCTCTGTGAGCTATAGCCACATACCTGCTCAGCACTGACACTGATTGTCTCTTTGCAGACAATCCAGGTAACGCTCTCCAGCAGAGGGGGTGTGGTCAGGGAGCCGTCATAGGTCCAGTAATCTAGGCAACCAGGGAGCAAGGTGGAAGGGTCGAAGCCGGCGAAGGTGGTCTGCTTGCCCTGAAAACAACAAACAAAGTGAAGAACACGTCAGTCAAATTGTCATAAATCATAAAATTCAGGAGAATATAGTTTTTTTTTTATAGACACGTACTTTGGCCTTGATGTCACTGAAGGTGTCAAGAACCTTCTGGAGACTGGCATTTGAACCACCAATCTGAAAAAAACAAGAATACACATAAAGTTAACTATACGATCAACAGTATTATACATTGCAATAGGCTACAAGTATGCACTTTACTACAGTAAACTGAACAACATGCTCTAATCGTTGCTACTGACCTTCAGGAAAACTCCAACAACAGCGAGCCCATCAGGCTTGCTAGCAGCCTCACCAAAACTTGCGTATTTTGTGTTCCAGTGGACCAGATGGAGCTGGGAACAAATGAAAGAGATAAATAACAAAAACTAATCCCCTCGAAAGTAATCTTATTGAGTGGAACAGCGGAAATCCTGTCATTTGTGATCTGGTAACCTTTAGTGCAAATAACAATATAGAACAAGCAAAAATGTAATTAAAATTAAAATTTAAAAAAAATAATAATAATAATAATAATTTTAAAGAAAATTTGAAAATTAAAAAAAAATCAAATATTAAAAAAATGTAAAAAAAAAAATACATTTAAAAAAAAAAATGTATTTCAATAAAAATAAAAACAAAAACGTTAGAGTGAGAGCAGATCCGTACCTCAGCAGGATACTTGGTCCCGGCCACGGTATGTTCGGAGCCTTTGTCGTCAGAAGCTCCCCAGTGGAAATGAAACTGCTTGAGCCTGTAGATCCCTGAGATGGGGCCTTCTTTCAGAGCTGCAGGACAAAACACACATCACCCGTCAGTTCATCCCACACTGAACCTGAGTAATGCCTCATTGATGAGACTTTGTTACACTTTCTGAATATAAAATATGAAAACATGAGGAGCAGGTTAAAAAGATGAATAGGACATATGTATATAAATAAACACATATTACGTAAACACTCGTGTCACCGTAGCAGACTTCCTATTTCATGAATGCAGACTCAGATCCTGTTGTGTAAGCTCTGGTCAAATACATTCAGCCCTGAATGATGTCCAGGTATTGTTAACGTCAAACCTCCTCCCAATGTTACATAATGCATCTATTTGCAGTATACGAAGTAGCAGATAACCCTGTATATTGTTCTATTGCTGGTGCTTTGTTACGAAAAGCTTACACACACACACACACCCACACACACACACACACACACACACACACACACACACACACACACACACACACACACACACACACACACACACACACACAGGATATTTGTTTCTCAGCAGTCGACTACAAATAATGAGAAGGTGCAAAACGAATCATCGAGACATTTGAGGTTGTGCCAGAGTTTAAATGAATACTGGAAAATATAAATATAGAGTCTGTGCTATTCATCATTTCCTCTGTGCACGCATGGTGCATGACATGATGTATGACGATGACTTGCAGACTTAGCTTGTCCTTTATTTAGCAGGGCAGGGTTCAGAATAAGCACGATGAAATACCAAGGGAGAATTTAAGAGGCTCTAACTCATCTAGCTCTTATTCTTAGCAAAAGTGCTTTTGTGTTTTTCATCTTGACGCATGTCCACTAGAAATAATCCATGATTGTGCTGGATAACAATAATCTGCATAATCCTTTATGAGATCAGCTAAAGGACAACCAATCCAAAATCATCCAAATCTAAAATCCCCTTTCTCGTCTCTTTCTGAAATAAAATAGAAATGCAATTAACAAAGAAAAGAAATGAACCAATGCAAGCTCAATTTTGAAGGGGGAAAACAACCCCGCATCTTTACATGGTAACTCACTACCACGCATATTTGGCGCATTAACAGTCTACAGAGCCAAGGTTTGTTTGCAGAACCTTCGTTTTGTTGCGCCTTTGACCGCACTATAGCTGCAGAAAAGAGTCGGCGTGGGAAATATTTGCTCGGGGTTACATTACCAATTCAATTAGTATCTGCATGCTTTGTGCTCGGCTTTTGAATGGAGACCCTGGAGCCTGATCACCAACATTTATTTTTTGTTTGTTTAAAAAATGCATGTTACAAAAACCACAAAATAAAGAAAGAAAGAAAAAGAAAAATCTATGTTCGTCTGTTTGATCACTAATGTGAAATCACTGGCGCTTGTGGAAACGGGTGCGCATTAACCATGCATCCATATGAATATTAACGTACTTGACTTCTATAGTCTTTAAGGTGGAGACTACCGGAGAGATGATGTTAACACACAGAAGCGCATTAAACCTGAATGCCGCATTTTGCAGGTTACTGCATCCCATAAATCATCATGAGGACATTGATTGTCTTTGTTTGCAAACCAATCACCGTAAAGCTCCTCTATTACATCTAAAAACATTGCAATAATAATCGAAAACGCAGTAAAATATTGCATTTTCTCCAGGTTGAGAGTGTGCATTACAATGCACACTCCCTAATCAGATTGTGGAGCGTTGATATCAAGTGCGGGCTCCACTGAGCGGCCAGTATTTATACATTATTAATAGCACACTAACTTGAGCTGTCGGTGTCATCGGCGAAGGTCACTTGGAAGGAATGTCCGTTGTTGAGGATCTCAAGGCAGTTGGAAGGGTCGTACTTCAGCTTGAGCGGCTTCAGCGCCGCGTCGTATGCTGATGCACCAGGTACGATGTCAATGGGAGACTGGCGGGGTCCATTGGCAATGGGGAAGTTATCGGCCCATTTGTCGGGTCCTAAAAATGATATAATTATACATTTGTTAGTATTAGTATTTGTCTTAAAATATGAGTTTTTATTGACACATATTTGAGAATGGTGATGCGCTGAAAACGCGCGTAAAAGGCCCCCTCAAAATGTGCAGAATAAAAAAAATCTCTGCAGTGACCGGTGCATTCCCTGCTTTCCCATTCATTCTGTTCCCGCTGGTGTGACAGGTTGTAACACCACTCAGCAATGTCATTATAGCATTATAGCCTGTACGTGCAATGAGCGCCTCACCGTTGGTAGCTGCGTATCCCCAAGCATGAGACATTGTTATAGAGTTTGGATGTACGGGTATCTAGAGCTGTAATTCCCTAAAGCGAGTCGTCCCCAAAGCAGCCAGTGTCGTCCACCTGACAGCTGCAGACCTTATATAGGGTCCCCTGTGAGCGGTGTGTGTGTGTCGGGCTGGTGTTAGCCACATGATGTCCGCGCAATGACCGGGAGGAGTTTAGATGCGCCGCAGCGTTGCAACACTGTGGATCAATGAGGATCTCTCTCTCTCTCTCTCTCTCCCCCCCCTCCTCCTCTCTCTATCTCTCTCCCCCCTCCTCTCTCTATCTCTCTCTCGCTCTCTGTGGTGGTAAATAGTCCTCACTTGCAAGCGGCAATCGAGTTGGATAGTATTCCTTGCGTAAAATGCCGAGCGCGTTCTCGCCTCTCATCTAACGGGTTTAATTTAGTCAGGAAGTAACGGAATTACGCGACAGCACGCAGCATATGTGTCACCTTCAAACTGAGCGTTGGCTAAAGAATGGCTGCGGAAATATACTAATAAAGTACTACGACGCAAAGACGTAACAGTGCAAGGTAGACAGGCCTCATATGGGTCATATGTTAAGTTATTATACATACGCACAGTTGTTACTTGTTGGATCATCGAGGGGATGCAAACGATGACAAATGATTAACAAACATGGAATCTTAATAACAAAGTAATAAAACTGTAACAATTGAAACGATGGTTGTTTGGCTTCAACATTGTTGTTTATGGCGTTTGATTAAAGAGTTTGCTTTGGTTATTTGCATGGTTTCAGTTGGATCTCCCACTAAATAAAAAAGAATATTACGAATTATTTCTAAATCATACACACATGTTTAAACATAAATGTATAACTTGTGTGTTTGGAACCATACGGTTCGTTGAGGAGAGTTATCTGGTTCTTGCAAAGTTCAGAGAGACCGTTTAGAAACACCGGAGACCTTCTGCACATAATGTGTCTCAGTGATGGTGCTGCAGCAGAGAGCATTAACAGAGAATTAACTGGCAACATTATCATCACATATTAATAACCTAAACATGCCACTAACATGCAACAAGTATGGAGAAACAAAAATGATGAAGAAGTGATGAATTGTCTCGGTGAGGAATCCTTTTATCCTTCTGTTGATGACGTGTCTTCCCAAATTTCAATTAGCAGTTTGATTGCAACCTAGCGGCCAGTAGCTCAGTGTGCAACGACAGCTCCGTTCATCAGGAAATCATTCAGCCTGTAATGAACACTGCTGTGATGGTATTATGGCGCCACCTGCTGTTGGCTAATGACACTACAGGGTTTTTGTTTTTGTTCTCCCACCATGCAGCTTTGACAGATAAATCAACTGGAACAAAAGTATTATTCTGTATTATAATATTGAATTCAGTATATTTTAAGGGTGAGCTTTAGTGTTTAAGAAACAGAGTTGGAATTTCTCCAGAGTTAACTTCTAAATCCAAGTACATTTACTGAAGTACTGTAAGTACAATTTTATTGTTACGTTATATTTCTACTCTGCTACATTTCAGAGGGAAATATTACTTTTTCTTCACTACATTTGTCTGACAGCTTTAGTTACTTAACAGAACCCAAAATATAATCAACTAAAAACATGTAATATGTTACATTAAACTATCCACCTTAATCTGCAACATTTAAGTGATGAAAACTAATTATAATCCAATAATTTAATACATAATCTGAAATGGGTCATTCTGCATAATGAGTACTTTAACTTTTGGTAGTTTAAGTACATTTTGATGCTATTCATTTTGAACTTTTAACAGATTATGAAACAGTCTCAGTTCACTACTGATGCATTTATGTGGATTACACATAGAGACATTTATGTGGAGAGCTTTGTGGCCGGCAGCAGCGTCTCTTCCTCCGGCCAGGAGCTGAGCATCGCCTCGCCGCTCCGCCGGTCCCCGCTGGAAGCCAACACCGACACCACGCTGCTGGAGGCCCAGGCCGTATTGCTGGGCCCGCTGGAAGGAAGGGAGGCACGGGAGAACCAGAACCAGGACTGCATGAGGCGGACTGTCACACCCCGCTGCAGTAAAATGAGAAGTTTTGTAAAGGGACTCTGGTGCTTTAGCCCAACATCAGCACAAAATGAAAGTTTCTGGTAGCTGGAAGTTAAGATTTTGAATGCAGGACTTTTACTTGTATTTCTACACTGTTGTACTACTTTTGCTTGAGTAAAATATCTAAGTACTTCTTACAGCTCGGGAATTCTAGTAGTAGGGCAATTGGCAAAAAATATGGTGTCAGATCTAAACTTTTGTTGAGGATGAAACCAGTCAGGTGAAATTATGTATTGGCTTTAATAAAGTAACCGTGTCACACTCTGGCCTCACACACACACACACACACACACAGGAGAGTCATTGCTGCGTTTGTTCAGTCCGGTCCATAGGTTCAGTCAGGTTGTAGTTGAATTCCGTCTGCACCCTGATTGGTTGGAGGCCTGGATCCGTGCCCTCATACAAGGCCCCCGGACTGTCCTCTCCATCCATACAGATGCCCTGCTTCTCAATGGTGTAGTTCAGCACAGCAAACGGAGCCACGGGCGACTTGGCGATCAGTATCTGTCTCTGGCGTGCGTCCACATACTGGACAATGAGACGTGTGTTGACACTGTGACTCCACGTGTTCCCCAGAGCCGCTGTCACGAACCCAGAACCACCATCCGAGCCTTGACCCCCCAGGTGAGTTGTGATCTGGTTGGTGAGCACCACAGGTATGTTGAACTGGTGGGCCAGGTACTTGAGGGTGGAGGCCTCGTGGCCCAGCATGTTGCTGCGGTGCATCAGGTTCCCGGGCAACGTCGTGTCAAACTCCTTTCTCACCACCGAGGCCACGGAGTCCAGGATGATGAGACCCGCCCCGGTGGAGATGATGTCCTCTTCCAGTCTGTCCAGTCGGTTGAGGACATTTTGACAGGTGAGCTCCCTGAAGACGTGCACCCGCCCGGCCATCTGCAGGGCTCTCTCCCTGCAGCCGAAGTGGCCTGGGAACCGGCTCTGTGCCATCTCCACCAGCCTCTTAGCAGAGAAAGCGGACTCTGTGTCTATGTAGATCACACCGCTGTCCAGGCCCCCCTGGCTCTTTGGCAGAGTGGCCAAGACGCTCAGCATCAGACACATCTGGGTCTTCCCACAGCCAGAGGGCCCCGTCACCTCTGTGAGGGTCCCACGGTGCAGACCGCCCCCCAGCAGTCTGTCCAGAGCGGGCAACGACGTGGAGAAGCAGGAGTGTTGCCTCCACAGCTCCAGGGCCGTGGTGACAGGCGGTGCGACGGATCTGCTCACCGACTGCAGTAGCTCCGAAGCTCTCCGGTAGCTCAGCTCCGCGGCGTTCATCACCTCGACAGGACTCAGGGACAACAGGTCCTTACAACTTTCTATCTGATGTCGCTTGAGTTGCTCACACACCTCGTCTGAAACGCCGGCTCGCTTCAGCTTTCTAGTCGCCATGTTGGCGTCTTCTCACCGTGTCTCCATCAACTGCTTTAAGAAAAAAAAAAAAACGCTCGCCCGGCGGTCGTGTTCTTCTTTTTCTTCTTCATCTTTGACAACAGCCGTCGCACGCAGATGACGTAACAAGGAAAGAACGGTCGCAGCAGCTAGCACGTGAGGATATCAACAGCGACGAACAGCTCCCGAAACACGGTTTGTTTTTAAGTATTTACGGCTGAATCGCTAAGCTATGAACACCGTTTTATATCCCGTTTGTTAAATTTAATCAACATCGTGAGAAAATGACAAAAATATCTCATGCGACACACATGTACAGTGTTGGCAACAACATCGGTGTTAACCTATATTTTAACTGCTTATCCAGAGGGAGACGTATACAGTTGAATGTTTATTTACATGTTTATCCAGCTAACAGACTACGAGCTTTATCTGTTTACCTTTAGATATTAGCAGGACTCAATTACTCGGATCTTTTATTCCACGGTGTGGAAAAATACTCGAGTAAAAGTCTTCCATTCAAATTCTTACTCAAAGTACAAAAGTACGAGCATCAAAATATACTTAAGTACCAAACTAAGAGCACTCGTACTGCGACCCTTTTCAGAAAAGTATTATATTATTTAATTCCAATTATTAATGTGTTCATGTGCTCATTGCTTTAACGTGGAAGCTGGTAGAGGTGGAGCTAATTTTAATTAATCTACAGACTGCTGAATATCTTAATACATACAGCATAACAATGTATAATAATCCATTAGTTGATTTATATTTACAACCTGATAACTAAACTAACACTGTCAAATAAATGTAATGCAGTAAAAGTATAAAGTTGCATTACATTGAGTACTTTGTTACGATCCTCTCCTACAATCCACGTGACTGTATTTTGGCAAGTTAATAATACTATTTATCTCCTTTTATTTTTATATGTTGGTAGGCCATTTCCTTTGATGTAACACACACATATATATATAATAATTTACATGTATAAAATGTTTATTATCACTTCTGCTTCTACTGCTAGTGCATTGGATTCACTTGGAAGCTTTACTCTAAAGCGACTTATATATTTTACTTATTTTAGACCACTGTGGTGACGGTTTGTTTTGTTTTTGCTTCAACTCTTGGTAAAAGTCGAGCCTGTTGTGCATGAAATCAGCTGAAAAATTGGAAAATGCCCAAATCGCTGTGTTTGGCCTCAATTCATGCAGCATTTCAGAATAATAAATTAAGCTCATTCATCTGAACCTGTTGACCTTGTTCAAGTTTTACGAGCGAGCTCACAATCCCAACATCTGTCTTTCTTTCTGTAGGGCGGTGAGCCTGTAATGTGTAAACCACCACTTAAGAGCAGGCAAACGCAGCAGGGAGGATTAACCTAGAAATGAAATCCCTCCCGTGAGCCGAGCCGAGCTAATTGGTGTTCTCTCCTCAGGTAACATGGGGAAGAATAAACCAAAGGGGAAGAAACAGAAGAACGTCTTTCGAGTGGAAAAGAAGCACTTGAAGCACAACAACAGAACGAAACCTGTTAAGACGACGCTCAAACACGTAAGATCTCTTTTCTGTTGTTTCTTTCTTTCTTTCATATATTTTTTTATTCTCATTTGTAGTGTTTGCTGCAAACTGTAATTTGTGGATTCACAGATCAATGCAGTGAAGAATGAGAAAGTGGAGAAACTCAATCAAGTCTTTACAGAAGTCCAGAGGGAAGTTAAGAGCATTTCCAAGTCTGTTGCTCCCGAACCAAAGAAACAGACAACGGTAGGGGCGTAAAGAAGAATTAAAACTTGTATTTATCATCCAGCATCGTAATCCTCTCGATGTTAGTAATGCTAAGGTGTTTTTTTTTGTCTTTAGGTTGTCAGAGAGCCACCAAAGGAATCTGTAAATGTTGACAGTGCTGCTCAACTCTTCTCTCAGCTATAATGGACCATGAACTGGTCATGAAGTCTGAGGACAAACACGCTGACCAGCTGTTTGTCTCTCTGTGTTGGACATGAAATAACAAAGTCAGCTTACGTCCAATGCATTGAGACATCTCATGTCAGAATGAGGACTTCAGATGAGCTGAGAATGAGTAGAGGTTGCGGTCATTGCATATTAGGAAAACCTTGTGTGTGTAGTTTTAAACATTCTGTATATTCAGTGCAAAGAAATGTAATCAATTAACAGACTTGTGTTCGATGTCAGTTGTGATAATGTTTCAGTAACAAATGAGTTTTCTTATAGTTATTAATTCGTATTTTGTGTCGACATGTTTGCTTTCTCTGGGCTGCAGCTAATGATTATGTATTAAAATTATTAAAAACTAACTGTTCACTATCGTATATAATAAAAACATCAGCAAAACTCCACATTTGAGAAAACGGATTCAGATATTTGTCTTTTTTTGCTTGGAAAGTGGCTGAACTTATTAATCAATTAACAAAATAGTTGCTAATTAGTTTGCTCTTTGATTGACTAATTGTTTTATCTCTACTTTTGTTTAGTGTTGATATGGGCGCCTTTTTGTTTCATCCTCTTGAATGTGGAATGCAATTAAATGCGAACATTTTCAAAATGTGCACTTCGTCGTATCCTCTTTGAGTTTTTTGGCAAAGCAGTTCAAGGCTTCACACCTTTTATTTTCCTGCTCTGGAGTTCCTGTAAATGAAGTCACAGAGGAGATCATTGTGACTGCTGTTTGTAGTGATGAAAGTGTTTGCTTCAAAGCGTGTCGTCCTCATGGAAATCATTAAAACTTTATGTAGAAGTTTACAAAACCAGTATTTAAATGAGAATTTCACCAACATAATTAAGAACGCCGTGTTTGTTTCAGAGAGGTGTTGATCGAACTCATTTTGAGGTTGTAGTTTGTGGCGTTGCCGTGCTGGACTGAATCATGCTGCCGGGTGTTTCTGGTATCCAAGCCCTGCATGTACAAGCCATCGATTTCAGGGCTTCACACTGTCATTTCTATTAGGACTGCGCCTGACGATGAAGTATAGATTTTTCCGGCTCCACCTGCGAGCAGGGGGCCGGTATCGGTGTCAGAGGTCATGTGTGTACCAGAGGCCCAGCTGACTGCTTGTCTTCATGGCGACCTTTGAGTTAGCGGGTCAATTCATTTGGAGCAAGCTGAGAGCAGGAGTGAGGCTTGTAAACAAACCAAACCACGAAATAAATAAGCTAAGAAGGAGATTCTCAAGGTGCGGATGGCTAAAATAAAGATTTATTATATTGTCCAGTGGAGGTAGATTTTAAGACGATACGATGAACTTGTTAGCAAACAGTTGTGTGTCTCTACATCCAGCAGTCAGGGAGCAACATGTATCACTTATTTGGAGTCATGTTTGAGTTCACCGGACTCGTTTTTAGTCTCCAGCAGCTCCTGTGGGAAATATCTGACTCTTTACCTGCTAAATTCTCCACTATGCCATTTGACGCCTGTTGAGCATGAAATCAATGCTGACGAGAGGGAACCATTACATTAAAGCTTTAATCCATAAAACCAAAACTATTAAATACTAAAATGCTACGTAAAGCCAAGGGGGAACTGTTCTTTCACATCCAAAGCAGCAATTTGATCATTTGTTTATACACAAATATTGATTAGAGCAGCTTCAAAGATGTAAACTGGTCGAAGCAGGATGCTGATACTGAAAGCAAATCCCCTTTGGCGTCAATAAAAGTTCCAAAAGACGACAGCAGAATCACAGGAAATAAAAAGAAATATGAAAAGATGTGGCCTGCAATGCATTAGATCCACGCCTTTAGGGCAGAGACATTGGGAGGGGAAGGTTTTCAGCTGGAAACGATTGGCGAGGAAAGTGTAGCAGATGCATTATTAAGGTGTCCGGTGCTCCCCACTGCGATGCAGATGGCGGCACCGCAGCACAGGCTGTGGGGCTGCATCGCTGCACCCCCCGGGGAGACGGATATCATCCACACATTGAATTTTGAATGTGATGTACTCGAGCTGGAAAGGGGGTGAGGCTGAGGCTGTGTGTGTGTGTGTGTGTGTGTGTGTGTGTGTGTGTGTGTGTGTGTGTGTGTGTGTGTGTTCGTCAGCCAAACAGTCTTTTTTTGTCGCTGTTAGTCGTGCAAAAAACGCTACATAGTTCTGCTTGTTGCTTTAAAGCATTTTCCTTAAGAAGCATCGATTATATAAGAAATGCCAAGGAGAGACGGACAACACTAATGATGTTATATTTTCTAACAGAGAATTGATTTTCAGAAATTAGATTCATAATTAAAATTGTGTCTGGTGAGAAAAAGCACCTCCCAGGCTCTTTTGATTGGACTTTATTAGACGGTTACTTGATTGGATTTAATCAAAAGTGACATTTTAGACAACCGCCAGAGTTGGAAATGTCCACAAGATGGTGCTCTGGATGGGCTTATCAATATGCACGGTGACAAGCGAGGAAGTGTAGCTGTATGTGCGTGTGTGTGTCAGAGTGTGTGATTGTGTTGGGCTCCATGAATGCCAATAAGAAGCTGAAGGCCTATTTGCAGTATGTCATTCCCACCACACAGCTGGGTTTTTCACTCCGACAGGACTAGCAGCAAAAGGTTACACCACGTGCACTTCTCCCTGTGATAGAAATAAGAATCGCTGTGTTTGTCTGTGCAAGAGAGACAGATACTGTGTGTGTGTGTGTCTGCTTGTGTATGCCGATGCAGATTTGCTTTTCACAGCCATTTCGGATCGCAGCAGTCGTGACAACCCAGGCGTCAGCGTGTTTTAAAGCCTTACTAGTGATATACTCTTCTCTGAACTTCTTTCTAGTTCACTTTCTTTTTAAATATAAATATGAATGCCATAGGTAGCAAGGACGCACATGGTCATGGCTAATGCCTGAATGAAATGTGCCTTTGAATGATTGATGGTCCTCTGAAGGCTTGGTCTTGTCAAAAGAGAACGCGGTGAACCATTCAAAGCAAAGCTACCTTGATTTAGAAAAGAAATGAGCAATGTGCAATTATCGTTTTTAAAAAAGGGCAAAATTAAAGTATTAGTCATCATGAAATGTCATCTTGACATGACACATCTAATGTGTCACAGCACAGGATAAACATCTGATGAATCTGCCTGAATATGATACATATGTTATCAAATGTAAACTTTATTTCAACATATATTCTCTTTAAAAAAATGGATGCCTTCTCCTCCAGTAATCTCCCTTATTAAATGTCTTTGAAGGCCTTTTGCCAACAAGTTAGACAGCCAAGATTCAAATTATGATTAAAGTTTGCTCCTCAGACCAGAGTCCAGTTGAGCAATGTTCAGAAATTCCCCTCACGCTCTCACGCCTGCAGACTTATCTCATGTGAATCTGTATATTTGGCTTCAATCTTCAGATTTGAAGTCAGGGATTTTTTTTTGCCTGCTACTGTGCCCTCAGTGCGATTTGCCGTTAAATGGATAGTCTGTCCCTCCGAAGGTCAGATCAAACCCATGTGGTATTTTTCCACAGACACACCTAAAGCATCCCTGACTGACTTATCGAGTTAGCATTGTGATGCTATTCATGTTAAATCTGAAAAGGTTTCATGGTTCCCGATCCTCAATCCGATCTCACTCCCTTTACCATCTTGGAACTCCAGTTAGAGAAATATTATAGAATAAATCAAGCTTTAATTCTCATTTTTCATGTGTTTTTGCAACAGTTGTGATTAAGCTTGTTATAGTGCGGTTCTTAACACCTGGGGTAAAGGTGAAGAAGTCTTGATTAAGAGGGCTCCCCACTGAGTTAAAGTATTTAAGTGCCAGCCACAATTTGAATCGTCTGAATTATCTTAATGCCGGCAAGGAGCGCTGATTTGCTGTTTTTTCCCCCGTCTCCTTTATCCTCAGAAACACAGGGAATTTGGCATTCTGCCATCTTTGCATCAAGGTCATGCAGAGAAGAAGCTGAATTTTAGAGACTCTACAGAACCAACCCCAGTGTCTGCTGGATATTTGCCTGGGAAAAAAATTCAGTAACTAACATTAGATCGAGAGATTTGCTGTTTTAAATCTGGTGGTACTAAATTTGAGTTTGTTTCAGAGGTGAGAAGACGTCAACGTGTCCAGTTTCAAACGTTTTCAGATGTCCGGGTTCAAAATGTATCTGCCACATGTAGAAGTTAACACTTTGCAAATAGCACATCCCAAAAGAAAAACATCACATCACAGCATTTTAAGCTCTTGTCCACCATTTGTTCTGAACATACAAGAATCTCAATCTTCAGGGTTTAGGACAGGGCAAAGCGTCGTAGCTTGTAGCCACGATTCTCCTCTGAGTCAAGAACCCCGTCAAGTCCACGCCACAAACCAAATCTGGATGCCAGAACAAACAAACCCAAGCCTCTGCAGCTCTTTTCTTTCTCCATCTGCAACAAACCACCCGAGCATCAAGCCACTGCAAGCTGTTGGGCTTGTGGGGAATGAAATAGGCTTTACACTTGAGAGAACACAGCACACCGAGTTGCCTTTTTAATGGGATCCCGGGCACGTTGCTCGAGTCGCCGGTGAGGTCCCACCTGCGGGTCCGGTTTGTGGCTGAGGGACAGGAGATCTGGAGGAGAGTGCAGGCTGGCTTGTCAGAGAAAGTGGAGAGAGAGATTTCTGGTACACCTGTCAGAGACATGAACAAAGTACATCTGTTCATCCCCTCCTCCCCGATCGGATGCCACCGTCTACAAAACACAGCCCACTTATTTCTGCCTGCCTCCGTGTCACTGTCTCTTTGTTTTTCACACGCAAATGAGCACAAACACATGCACTCATACGTGCACCGACAGGGAGAACGTGGTGCAACCACAGTGCACCTCTGTTTACCGCACGATGGAATCCGTGCAGTCGCCAGAAAAACCTTGTGGTTATAAATTGACACAAAATGCACGTCTGGAGCAAAAGTGAAAGGGTGCAGAATGTCTCACATCCAAGGTTATCCAGAGATTATTCATTTTTAATCACTACCTCATATATGGCTTGGACATATTAAATAAACATATAGGGCTTTGTGAGAATATATTTCACAGATTGGCTGACACATTGGTTTGCAGATGAGCAAATCTGACACTGTGTGGTGGGGATTGTATACCGGTACTGAGAGGCTTAATGGTCGAGTTGCACAGAAATAAAATGTTTGTATATAAAATACACAGTAACATTCTGTAAAAACAACTTGCTGTTGGTGTGAACAGTGTTGTTTTTATACGTGCCTTGCATTTGGTAATATTCAAAAACATCTCTATTTCTATTCTCTCAATCTTTACCATCAGTGATGGACATGAACACAGTTTTCTGCCAAACTAAGAACAGTTTTCATTGGTTTCATTTCAAAGGAGAGATTTTTTTGTGTATGTGTTTTTCTCCTTGCTTTTTGTACTGGTTTGAAGTGGAAGCTGTGATACTTTCGACGACATTTGAACCACAGCCTGGTGATGGTTGTGGGGTTGTCTTCTTGTGTTGCCGCCACTGTCAGTCAAATCTGATCAAACAGCAGCCAGACGGCCCCGATGAAGCACATTAATGGAGTGCCAGGCGGGAGGTTGCGAGGGAGTGATTTATTGAAGAAGTTTCAGGTTCAGATGGCACAAAGCAATACTGGCAACTGACTGGGGAAACTGGGGCCGGTCTATGTAATGACAGGGCGATTGGGAAACGGGACACAACTGAGCAGGACGATGTGAGTCAGGTGACCAGGATGAGGAAAGTGCGACGGCATCTGGTGGACAGGTGGAAAAGGACTATGATAAAGATTTGGGGGATGGGGAAGTGGGACTGTGGTTGGAAAGAGAGGCAGAAAGGGCGAAAACAAACGAGAAAAAAGTTAAAAGTTAAACCCTTCATAGATACTAACTGAGGGTGTTTTTCCCTAAAATTCAACTTTAATTGTCGATCTTTAGTCATGAATGTTTGATGTTACAGAGACATATTTAAAACCAAGTTCTTAATGGCTTTAAAGCATTTAGATTTTCAAGATGTAGACACTTGAAAGTATAAATATGGAAGTATTTTCCCTC
The DNA here is from genome assembly GCF_910591455.1 of Pholis gunnellus. Classification (NCBI taxonomy): domain Eukaryota; kingdom Metazoa; phylum Chordata; class Actinopteri; order Perciformes; family Pholidae; genus Pholis; species Pholis gunnellus. Next base: position 8,111,617 of record NC_136547.1, read on the forward strand.
GCTGGCAGATTGTGTTTTTTAATGTGAAAAACAAGATCTTAAGACTAAACGCATGGCTCGACTGTGTTGACAAGACGTAGTGAAATGTTGTCTTATTTGGTGTTTGTTTTCTCTCACAACTTCTATGAAAAGTTGCTTCATCGTTTGAATTTCAAAGTCGGTGCTGCAAGCTTTTATTTCAAATCTCATTCGCCTCTTTGCCAGTCGCCTTGTTTTGAACCGATGTTTACGGTTTGGTCCGGGTTTGACGACTTTCTCGACTTTCTCCACACGGCTGAACAATGATGGGCTCGTGGTCACTGTGGTGAAGATTCCCCGAACAACCTGTCGCCAACAAACGTTTGTTGTGATGTTCCTTTTCTAAAACAGCTGCTGTGGAAGTTTCCCTCGAGCACAGCCAGCCCCAGTTGTTGGAGGTTTTCATTGGCAGGCGGTGGAGAACTATAGTATACTATAGCAACGCGGGAGCGAGGGCCGTAATTCAGGAGAGAAAGGGCCGCACGTGATGCGCTTGTTGATGAGAGGAGGTCTCAGTGGAAGAGAAGGAGACTCTGCTTTGCCGACCGGGGTAAACAGGCCAGCGGACCGTCGGGGATCCAGGAGGTGGAGGAGCTGAGGCTCCTCAGGAGCAGTGGGGAGGAGTAGTGAGGAGCAGGAAGACAATGTGGAGGCTGGAGGTGGTGCAACTCCCTCTGTAGCCACGAGCCCCAGCGCCAGGATTGTACATTTTGTAGTTATGATGCATTTTTGGTCACGCTCCAATACCCTGAAAGATGTAAGACTTGCAACATGAATATGAAAGAATAACACTTTTTTTCTGGCAGTGTTTAGAAGGATTTAATGTGTCTATTTAATTTAATGCTAACACATTTAAGGATTTAGATTTACATATGGGGCTTTATTTTCTTAACTTTTTATCCATTGTGATTATATAATGTTGGCATTGTATCTTTCTTCAAACCACCGATAAGCCTACTCCAAAAATCCCCAAATAGCCCATGAAAAAAGTAAACATTATTCATTATGCATCAACATGAATTATGATGTATTCTCAGACGGGGCTCTAAAACGCAGCGGAGGAGATTGACAGACAACAGTCTCAGTGATTGAAAACTAATCCTCAGTTTTAGAAAAGGTGTTTGTTAGGAACATTGTCACGGGGCATGGTGGAGGACTCAAGCGCAGACCAGGCAGAGTAGTGTGAAAAGAGTAATTTTAATGAACAAAATAATCCAAAAACAGACCATACAGGAATCGGCAGGGGATCCACAGAGCAGACAAGAGACGAGGGAGGAAACTCCAGCAGGACAGGGAAGACAGACGGGAAAACCGGGAACAGGACAAGCCGAACGGGCGGGTAGACAATACAAGGATCTGGCAAGGAGTGACTGAGGGGCAGGAGTTTATGTAGGGGGAAGAACAGGTGAGAGGAGTTGTGCTGATGAGGGGGAAGTGCTTGATTAGTGATCAGAGGCAGGTGAAGGGAATAGGCTGAGGGAGTGACTGACAGGTAGAGTGAGGAGGGTAGAAAAACAAAGAACACAGAGGCAAAGCCTAATCGTGACAAACATCCGTCACAGTTTCCTCCTCAACTTCACGGTTCAACTTTGACTCATCGTATTTGACGTAGTTGGTTTTCCTGAGTAGTGAGGCATTGTTGCCTTTTTTGTGGATAACCACTATAAGCCATGGGACCCTCCATAGGGAAGAATTACATCCGACATTTTGAGTGCTCTCAGTCAAAGTGGTAGCCAATCCGTTTACAGCCTATATAATTACCTACCGCCAAGGAGGTGACGTTTTCGGTTCGGTTGGATTGCTTGTCATCAGGATGGAAAAACTACTGACCCGATTAACATGAAAATTAGTGGAAGCATGGGCCAAGAAAGAACCATTACATTAGTAAGCTGATCCCAGTAATAGGGCATTGGGCCTATCCTCTGGTGACGTCATAGTGTAGGGAGATGTCAACAAAACATCACCATAACTGAAAGAACCAATGACATGAGCTTTGAAAACTAAACCTATTTTGTATTAAACCGTAGTTTCCCTTTAATGAGTCGCCCAATAATTCATGCTGTCGGTCAGTTTTTGGAATGGAATGAATGCCTTTAGTTAAAGAAACCTTCACCCACAAATACAAGAAGACATCAAACCACATCCTGTTAATACATGTCAGGCTTTCTGTTTGTGTAGCACATGGAAGCTTGTATACTTGCTGATGGGTGGATCTTTTCTGGGAAAAGTCCACAGGAAGTATTTCTTCTTATGTCACCAGAAGCAGCAGCATTGTTTGTGTGGAATAAATAGAAGAGGAGCGCGAGCAGTTAACCGTCGGCAGAAACACCGAGGGGAGATTGCACAATATTGCACACATCGTTTGATTGACAGGCGATACTTGAGAAGTGATTGCTGCTTTTCAACCTCTCAACCAAAAATAGGAATTTCCTTCTTTTTTTTTACAGGGTTTATGGCTAATAACTGCAATGACATTGAGTGTGTGTTGCTGTCACTGTTTTACAGAAGTGTCAGGCTCCGCTGGATGATGTTTGCCTCCACGAGCGAGATTTAAAATCCTGCCTTTCTGACTTGGTGTTTAGGCCTCTTCAGACTCTGCAGATAAGAGAGGGAAATGTTCAACCTTCAGACATGCAGAGAGAGGGTGATGACAGCCGGGCTCACCTCACCCCAGGAGCCCAGAGGTGTTGTGAAGAAACGGCTTTCAGCAGCGCCGCTGTTCACCGAGACGACTAAAAGGGAGAGCGGAAGGTGCACACAGGTTGACGACAAAGACAAAATGAAGCTGATAAGGACGGGACGACGATTCAGAAAAAGAAGACGAGAAACCTCAATAAAAAAAAATCCCAGAATTTCCCAGATTGTAAAGTCATGGATTTGTGAGAAACAATCTTTGAGATTAAAGTCACAGATGTTGTTTTGTCAAGGAACCACATCACTTCCTTTTGCAAGGTTTGGTCAAACTAGCTGTGTATTATGTCTGCAGTGGACGACCTTATCAAATTATACTTTGCTGTCCAATTTAGAAAAATGGAACTCCTTGGGATTTTTGCCCAGAATCACCCCATTATCATAAGCATCCCGACTTTAAAGACTCTATTTTAAAGAAAACAACTTGCTGATTAAATTTTTTTCCTCGTAAATTTGTGATTTTTTCCTCGTAAATGTACCACTTTAATACCCAAGTTTTTTTTTCTCCACATACAGCTTAGCCTACAATGGCCCCGATACACCGTCAAATTAATATGTCTTGCCTTCATGATTAAAAAAGGATCCAAAATGTAGTTTATTGGCCACTTGGTTGCAGAACAACAAGCTGTCAACACGATAAAGTTGATATGGTGAACATGCTAATGAGTTATTTACACATCGAGCAGGAACAGAGCAACATTATCATTCATCTGGAGTCATGTTTGTGTCCACTTTATTAATGTACAGGTAAATGCAATATTTACTTTGGAATCTGGCTCTTTGAATACTTCATCCACGATGTTCACTGTTGGTTCACCAGCTCTGCTGTTTTATGCTGAGACGGTAGGATATTCTGGGCTTTTAGCAGGTTTTGATGAGAGTGAATCAAAACACTAAGGATGAGCACCATAGAACCAAAACAATGAGCTTAAATACACTAAAATGCTCTGTAGAGCTGAGAGAAACTGTAAAGTCGATAATAATATATGTTACTTCAAACACAAGCGACCCCCTTTTACACAATCTGTCGTCTTTTGATCCATTGTTGAAATAAAGATATTGATTTTTGCAGATTTAAATAATCACCACTAGTAAATTTAGTGTAAAGTCAAAAGGAGGTGTTTGACAGCTCGAAGTTAGAGTGTTCCTTCAATAAGCTACCTGTTACACTCCTTTCCTACCAGCACTATTGAAACTAGAAACATTGATTGTGCTGCATTAGCTGAAGGACAGTAATTCAAAGCATATCGGAGAACCTGAAAGTCCCTATTCAATCAGCGCCAACTGTTAGGTCAAGTGGTTTGATTAGCCGAACAACAAACGCACGTTTCAGCTGCAGAGTGGGGCGACATGGAAAGATGACTGCTCATTCCCTCCAAAATATTACTTTTATCCCCTCAATTTTCACACTGACTGACAGCAGAAGTAGCTAAACATAATGCTCTACAATACAGGTTTAGATTAAGGGAGAATCTTTGAGTGACAAAAAAAAAAGAGTAAAGAAGGATTAAGCTTACATTTCCGTGCTCCTCTCCATCAGCTCCGAAAGCTGTAACTCCTGAGGGTTAGATTTCCACATGTTGGGGTAAAGGAGTATTGTGGGAGCATTTTTGATGTACAATAAAGTGTATTTAAAGTGAAAACTGTGATGAAAGCAGATTTGGGTTTAATGTCTTACTACTGCCCCCCCCCCCCCCCCGCCGCCGCCGCCGCCTTAGACTTGCATTGGATCAGAATTGAATTTCGACAGTGCAACCAGGTGGTTTCTTAAAATGCCAAAAAAATAATTAACATAAAAATGTGTACTTTATGACCAAACATGCTTTTAAGTATTTTATTTACTGTGCATGTCAGAATGACCTTCTGTCGTATTCATTATTACCTTTCAGCATGACTCTCGATGAGCTTAAACTATTAGTCTCCATCAATCTTTAACCGGCAGCAGACTGTTTTGTGGGGAGTTTACTTTTATTCTCTAAATGGAAGCTGACATTCATTCAGAATGGGGTCAGTTGTTGGTGGAATGTTTTAATAGGTGCCATTGACAGTGCATTCAAAGTGTTCTCTTCACGTCATCACATTTTGTTGTGCTGCAGCCTTGTGCTAGACTTGTTTAATTAAATACATGTTTTCCATCAAGCTACTCTCATGTCACATTTATATAGACAAGTGTGTGCCTTTCCAAAGCACATCTTGTCAAGGTGTAGACAAAACAAAGATGATCAGGAGAAACAGGAGGCCCCTGAACGGAATATTAAGTTTCTTTCCTCTTAATACATTTGATTCTTTTACTTTCTCATTATGTGGTGTTGAGTGAGGATTGACGAGAGGGGAAATTAATTTAAGCAACATTAGCATAAGGCTCAAATGAAATGTGAAATAGCTGTCTGAATACTTTCTGTTTCCCTCTCTGTGAATGCTTGACATTTGTCTTTATGCTGTGTTCTATTTTAAATGTGATTTTTAATACCTTGTAAAAGACACATTGGAAGTGATTGCTGACAGTAATGCATAACAATATTGTTCAATATTATATATAGTGAAATAGTGAAAAAAAAAGTATCTGCATTTTATATTTTCAGTTCACTACATTTTATGTTCTTTTTTATGGTTTTCATAAAGGGACACCATTTCCTCTAAAATCTAATCTGAATTAGACAAATTGTCTCATGAATGTGATTTGAAGGGCTTTAATTTTGAAATGCTACATCAGAATGTCCTTGTTATGTCTGAGTGACACCTTGAGGTGGTCTGCTATTAACCTGTCGTGAAATTATCTTGTAACAATGCACCATTTCCTCTAAAATCTAATCTGAAATTAGACAAATTGTCTCATGAATGTGATTTGAAGTGAGCTCATGAAAGCCATTGTGAAGCTCAAAGTGGGAGGCTCCAGCCGTCGCCATTTTAGCATTGAAGACGCTCTTCAAGGAGCAAAGAGTTGGATCATCGGTAAAGCTGAGGTGCGACATGTGACGCAGCAGAGGAGACACCTAGCGACCTGAGACGGCACCCACCTGTAACTCAAAGTGGCCACGCCCTCAATTATGCCTAGATTTAAGCCTTAATATAAATTAAACGGGTGAGTTGTATAAAAATTCACCCCAGTGGAGTTGCAAATTAGCAATAGAGACCAAAAACGTGTTTGTACCAGGCTGTAAACATGTTAATTTTTCTGTAAAGTTGTGCATTATCACATAAAGGTCCATGAGAGACTCGCCTCAAGTGGCCATTTGAGGAACTGCAGTTTTGGCACTTCCACGTTGGCTTCATTTTTAGACCTGCAGGTTTCCTGCACGTCATCTTCACGCTAGCTGGTTTGACAGTCGGTATTCAAATAATGAATTAATAAGATAATAAGCAGGATAATCTGCATATGAGTACATATTTTGCCAGCCGTTTCTAAGAGTTTGCAAGATACAAAACCTTTCAACTTTTGTTTCATTATAGTACATTTAATACTCCTTTCTTTACAGGGCTTGTATCAGGGTGATAAAGTATGCCCATAAGAGATATGAGTTAATTACAAATCCTACTCAGTTTGAGGAGTTTGGTTGATGTTGTTTTGCTGATAACACTATTTTGTTTGCATGCTATTTGGCATTTTGAAGAATACGGCACCGAACACACGCATCACTAATACTTATATCGTTAACAATTAGGCCACTTGGCTCGGGGGGGGGGTGGAGTCCAATTAGGTCCACAAACACACTTGAAGACAGACTTGCTTCGCTCAGCCTGTTGCGCTCCGGCTGGTGTCATTTATGGCGGAAAATCGTTTCTCAAACGCAAATGTTTTGCTGTATGAGTAATTAAAACTGCTGGGCATTACTGAGCATTTAAAAGACATTTTAGTGACAATTGTAAGGGACGAATAATTGTCCTAAGATCTTAGAGACCCCCCCAAATTTTGCTATTTAGGCTTCAGGGGGTCTAAAGTGTCAGGTATTGTTTATACGAGCGAGCAGTGTGTGAAATACTCGATTAAGTGGAGCTGGATTAAAAGCGTTGGCAAAGAGCACTCATTGGCGTTACACCTCATGCAGCAGCGCTGTCTCTCTGCTTCACAGCGGTCCGTCGATGGTCTTCAGAGCACAGTTGTTGTTGCCCACACAGCGCATGACTCTTCAATGCACACACACTGTATGTCCCAACACAATCGTGTTCTCAGAAGGAAATCTATGTAATGAACTGTGCGAAAACCCATCTGTGTTCCTTTTTCAATTTGGCAACGTCTCTGCTGTTAATGATCTCGTGGACACGTTTGTATGCAGTGAGATTCACAACGTGGCATCTTTTCACACAACATATCGACATGTGGACTGAAGATTGGATTTTGAATATAGCTGTGGTGCATTATCTTTGTAAACGGGACATTAAGAAGCCATTTTCCAACACAGTGAATTATTTGAAAAACAATTAAATATTTAAGTTCTTATGTCTGGAATGTACTTTAAAAAGCTACATTAAAAAAGAAAACAGTATCATAAACGAGGATCGGGTGTCTAAACGTATTAGATAATTACATAAACAAAGGACTTACTGATTAATACACAACAAAAATGTATTAATCCTTTTACAGTTCAGAGAACCGTGTGTCTGGTAGGAAAAAGGAATGCAGGAAAGATGCATTTCCTGTCTCTAAAAGCAGTAACTGTAGTTTCCATCAGCCTGGTCTCCTAAAAAGTATGTTCCAATACAACAAAACTGCATTTTCAATTATGTTTCAAGGCAACTTTTTGTTGTTGTATGTGTAACGTACTTGACAATAAACGGTTCTGATTCTGCCAAATACATTTAATCAAAGCCTGCATAGAGAGGAGGTCGGGGACTTAACGTAATTGAGAATGCAGTTTTTTTAAAACTGCGAAAAGCACAGCAGATTGTATAGAAGTCTATGAGAAAATGACTCTACTTCTCTCTCCATTTATTACCACAGTAAACATTGTAAACATGAGTTTATGGTCTCAATCTCTAGTTTCAAGTCTTCTTCAATACAGCATGATGTCCATTTAGTATTTTATGATCCATTTAGAGTCAAACAGACCATAAAGCAGGGTATGCTGTAGGGCGGGCTTACTTTGATTGACAGGTCGCTGTCACTACCAGAGCCGTATACAACGTCTTTACGTCACTCCTCCGCATTCAAATATGGTAACTTCTGTTCATTGGTTGCAAAAAAAACCCAAAACGTCCATAATCTAAGATGGCGACGGCGAAATCGCTGAACTCAAGGCTTCAAAGAATCGTTGGCAGAAACCTCCATCTTGGGGGCCACAAACTTAAAACACCGTCACCTTTATAAAGTCGTTTAGGTGAACATGTTAGCAAACATGTTAGCAAACAGTTGCCTATTCAGACATCCAGCAGTAGCAATAAAGTGTTTCTGGTCACAGTAAATTGAATATTCCCTTTTCGCAACTACTTTGCTCTCCAGTTAACAATGTGCTAACTTTGTTTGTCTGCTGTTTGATGCAGATAGTGTACAGTAGGTTCCTCTGAGAGACGGTTTATGCCAAAAACAGCTGTCTGCTGAAGCTGGAAACAAGGCAAGACATGTAGGGTCTGCATCTCTCCACTGCCTGGATAATCTTTGCTTTTCAGCAGCACTTACATTTTGCCATGCCCGACAAAGAGTACAACATATGATGTCACTTTTTTTTTATTTAATATTTAATATTTAACCTTTAAGCTTCACTCAAAATTCTTAAATAAATCATGATATTTTAAACAAATTAAGTAAGACATATGATTTCCTACATGCCTTTGTCCACTGCACTTCCTCCAAGGACAGGAAGAACTTCAAAGACTCAGTGTAGTATTTCAAAAGTGTTTTGTGTAGTATTAACACCAATGACATTGTTATTAATAATTAACTATTAAAAACATATTGTAACCATTTCTATCTTCTATTTGGTAATGTTGAATGTAATTGTGTATGAGAATTAATTCATGAAAACTCTTTTTTTAAATGATAAGTAAATATATGATCAAAGTGACAATTCACTGAACTAGGGATTTTAAATACATTGCCAAAATTAAACATTGAACATTAGATGAAAAAACTATTTTATCATTGCAAGGACAATCTTTATTATTCAGCATTATATCATTTGTATAGTTTGTATAAAGTATTTTGGTGTCTGCAAAAGTACGTGACAGCACTTCCACCTGTTTTGTAGAATGAGCCATTAGCTAAATTTGATCTTTGATCACTTTTTAAGAGAGAGAAAATAGTGAACATCTCATTTTAGAGCCAAACTCATCAATTGATTTCTCCACTAGGTGCTTAGCAAACATGGCAGCACAGCATTGGAAACGTCGAAAACAAACCTCATTATCCCCACCGTGACACCGCAAAGTGATCGCAGCTGTGTTTGTTTTGAAATCGGAGGGGGTAATGCGAGTATTTGAACTGCAGTATTCAGTTATTCCAACTACAGCGGTTTAATCCCACCTCATTGCAAACAGCAGCCACTTCACACGTCGTGGGCCTCGAATCGATCACACCACATCCTTTAATTTAAAAAGTAATTAAATCTGACCGGTATTCCAGACATTCTCATCGGCCGTGTCTCGGATTCCTCCTCCCTCGTTGGATTCTGTGTAGCTCACTCCATCACCTTCCCATAAACTCCTCCACATTACCCCGAGCAGCTGTTTGGGAAAATCTAATTATGCATGGAGATAAAATTTAAATTCAGCAGCCACCCTCAGTGCAACTCATGATTTATTGATACTTTGGAGCAGACATTAATATTGTCGTTACGATTAAGACTCGCCTGACTCAATTCATGATCGGCTCCCGTTGTGATGTCTTTATTATCTTCCGGTCAGTTTGCAGGCAGGTTAATCTTGTGTTGGGGGCCACACTGCTTGTCAGGCAGCGGGGTTTGTATAGTAGGACTTCCCTTGTTATGCCTAACCTTTTGAAAGGTTGCACCGTTTCACTTGACATTTCAAAAACGGCCCATTTGCTTCGACAAGCACGCGCCATCACTGAATGAAATAACCTCTTTCTTTGACGTGCCGCCAAACCTGGAACAGGAGAAACATTTTGCCTTCCAAAGCAGTGTACTCTTTTAATGTATTTTTGGTGATTCATGTTCTTTAATGATGAAATGCTGTAGTTCAAGAATTTACTAGATGTGGTAATTGAAAAAAAAAATGAATCTCAAAGTAGCAAAACATGTTTTTTTTTCTCCACAACCGTCCTTCATGCCTGCTGAGTGTTTTGTGAGCAAGGCTACGTTGCAATGACAGCTTTTTAATTGCACTTTTTCAATTGATAGTTTTTAGAGCAGCTTATGTACAACCTGGGAAGAAAACAAATAAACTCTTTGGTTCACAAAATATGTTCCATCACAATAGCTCAACAAAGAATATGAAACGAGGAAATCCTTGATAGCTTCAGGAAAACGTGACATGATAGCTATGGCTTAAAATTGCCCTAAACAATATGTTTTTTAATTAACATTGAAATGAATCATAATTATCACTACACTCTGCAGTTCCCTTCAACTCTGCACAGCGTTTTGGCGCCTTTGAGCTCATTGTTTTGGTTTTAAGGCCCGCAACTTTGTCATTTTGATTTAATCTCATGGCTATCGTGAGCGTTGTTTCCTGATGCCTGATGGATCCACTGTACACTATCTAATCAACTCTCAACAGCAGACAGAGAACACCAACTAGCTACAGCCAGACACTTCCCTCAGGAGCTGGTGGAGAGCAAAACAGAGCTAACGAAGAGTTAATATTGGACTTAAATTAATCAGAATGTCAGAAACTCCAAATGAACGCTAATGGATGCTAATGCTGTTGCTGAGTGTCTGCTGGATGTGGAAACAGGCTTCTGTTAAAAGTTCCTCATACAACAAAAAGAATGCGAATATGTCAATGTTGTATTTACAGCTTATCTGTTAATGCAATTTTAAATATTATAGACTAAATACACTTAAATGTTCTTAAAGCATTACAAGTATGATGCTGAAGACTGCATCTGTTAGTGGTATATTATACTATAAGTCATATAATATCGTATTCCTTTTGAAACATTTATGTGTTACTGTGTTATTGATTTACTGGATTAAAAAGAACAATATTTCTTCGTGAATTTAGTGAAGTAGAAGTTTCTTAAAATGGTAGATGTAAGATAACCAGGCACTTTCCTCACAGGACCATTTCATTGAATATTGCATTAACCAGCCAGATAAAAACACATCACATTTTAATGGTGAAGTGAAATTGAAGGTTGATGTTATTATACAATATCATCCGGTGCATCAAATAAACACTGAAGCTGATTCCTTTTCACGGCTCTGTATCCGGGAAATTAATAAAATACAAACCAGGAATGTGAATGAGATGAGATTTCTTCTCATTACCATTAATCAGGTTGTTGTTGTTGTTGTTGTTGTTGTTGTTGAGCGTGAAAGCTGGAGGAGTTCTGCTAAGACTGCAGCTTCACCTGCAATTTACCAGGAGCCAAGCTTCTTTTAAAAAGCAATATGTTGTGTAAAATAATTGTAAAATATTTTTGGAAAATCTTCATGTGTCCAAACTAGTTGTATTTGAACAGCAACAAAAATAGCTTTAAGCTTTGAGGTTTTTTGGAAAATCAATCAACTCTCATTGAAACCAGTGAAAGCCACAAGGCGCAGTTGAAAACTCAGAGAAAATGGACTGTTGTTCTCTCACTGGCTCGCAGTGGGGGGATTTTCCTTTCTTCTGCTTCCTTTTACAATATCACAGTCTAAGTCATTGCAGTGCCTAAGCCGCCTCTCCGTCATTCCACTCCGCCAGTATTGATTGCATCTAGGCTCTCCAAACAGATGAATGGAATAACCTTCCCCTCTGTGTCCATTTCCTTTTTCAGCTGATGGCAGAAACACAGAGGGTGCGGGTACCGTCGAGCCAAAGAAACGAGGGAAAAGGATCGGCCCATTTGGATTCCTGCTCTACTGATCATGTGCATCGACTGCCGGGCCGACAGCAACCTCAGACAATCATCCTCATCCCCTCTCCCATCAACCTTGGCTTGGCCCGGCCAACCACAGCCTGCACAGAATCAATCAGCATTGAGATATGGGCAGCCGTCTCGGCGGAGACCGATTTTGGCATGCAAGACTCTCCCTTAATAGACAAAGAAACGGAGATCAATAGCCAATTTGGGCTTGGAATGAGGCTGGAATGGACCAAGGAAAATTCATCTTTGCCTGGAGAAGTCAGGAAAGGTATGATGAACTCTCCTGACTGGTACAATAAAGAAGTGAATCATTCATCAGCTGTTTATGGCTGATCTTGGCAGAGCAGATACGACTGTAAGATTGCTTTTTTTGTGAACTGCAGTTTTGGTATGAGCCCTGCTTACGCTTCCACATGGCTACAGAGAGAGCTTTTACAAGAAGGAATATGTACATGTGTATGAACCTCTGAAGAAGCACATTTTATAGGCTTGAGAAATAAAAGGTTTCTCTTTATCTGATTCAGGGCAACATTGTGCATATAGGTTACTATTCAGAGTAGTATTGTGCTCAATGAAGGACTTGTAATATCACAAGATCATGCAACAATTGTGGGATCCCGTATCACATGTGATCAGTTTGTGCACGGACCAATCAGCGTCCTTTGAGGAGCTACTAAGGCATTGAGAGGCGACTGTTTAATCCAAACTATAATGGCGGCTCCTGAAGAGTTTAGCGTCGATCAGTTCTATCATAACTGGTGAGTGTTTCTCAACGAAAGAAGAGCAAAGAACGACACTGAAGGCGTCCCTCGATGTAAACAATGTTTTTGCTCTTCTGAGTTTGAGAGACGGAAGGTTCATCCAATCACCTGTCATGTATTTTTTGCCTGCCATTTGAGAAATGGCTCTGTGTAACAAACCATCTGGCGGCTTGAATGGCTGCAGGTTCATTCTGTAAATGAAAGAAAGCTAAATCAGAAAGTTGCGATCTCACCCTCTGATCAGGAAGACAGGGAGTTTGAGGGAAGCAACCTTCAAGGAAAGGTATCAGAATCAGGTGCGAGATGCATAAAAATAGTCCTGGAGTGATAACACCTTCACTTCTCCAACCCGATGTCTGATCATGTCCCCGCTCCATTTCTTCGAGTAAGTTCTTGTCAAAAGATATCCTTGACGTTATTGTAGAGCAGTCAAATCTGTATGCTGTACAAGTGGATGCCAATAAGCCACTTTAACCTCACTGCCAATGAATGAACCACGTATTTCACAATATAGATGTTCAGAAACTATCATCAAAAAACCCGGATGAAATAGTTTTGTTTAATGAAAAAACATAATCTGTGCAGCGCAGGGTTAAAGTTTTGACACAACGTGAGTGATAATTATGACAGTTGGGACCAAAATGACAGTAATTTGTGGCTGTGCATGAATGGACGGCAGCCTCTCCCCAGCGTAATTGGAGCAGGAGCGGATTCAGTCACGAAGCCCGAAGGCTTCCTTTTCTACCCATTCACCGCTCATAATTATAATGTGACAATTCTCTGTACTGTGCTATCATTTCCCCATTGAGATGCATAATAACTATTTTTCCATTAGGAGTCTGTCTCCATGGAGAGTTATCAGGGGGCGATACTGCTCGCAGTGTTATCAGCGGGGGGGGGGGGGGGTGGGGGAGGGGGGGACCATGGCCTGCGGGCCCTGGAGGTGTTCACGTCGCCGTCCTCAGGCTGCAGCATCACAAAGGAGAGGGGATTCAATTATGAAGTGACACCTTGAAGGCATGTAGCAAAAAAAATAAATAAAAAAACAGAACACGCCGCTTCAAAAGAGATCACTCAAAATGCATCCTCTCCCTTTATCTCGTCCTGTCTGCCCGCCTGTCTCACCCTCTCTCAAGTCAGTGATTCCTAATGTGTTGCTCTGGAAAACAGAGATAAATGTGTCGCCTCTCTCGTATCCGTACAGTGACTTTACTTTTGGACTAAACTGTTTTGTTGATTCAGAGCAGAACTGAAGGGATAACTCAGCCCACACAGCTGCAGAGGTGACGAGGATTACTCCCTTCTTGTTTCCAGCAGTCAGACCTTCCGCTGCATGAGGAGATGCGTTTCATCCTCTTTGCAGTTTTTGCCCTGGCTTCTTAAGTTTTTACTTTCCTTTCATGTTTGACTAAGAATTCCACTACTAGCACTGTAAACACAGTAACATATTCTATATTATTGTATTTCTTTGCACCAACAATGAGTCGATGTAATGTGAAAGCTGTCGCTGGTGATGATGAGAGAAATATTGCACGACTTTGCAGTTCCTTTTCTAGTGTCTTACAAAAACAGACAAAACAGAAATGTCTAGAAAATACAGTAGCCCTGCAGTAATCACCAATTTGCTGAATGTTTTCTGTTCCATTTGCTCTAAGAAATTGATTCAATGTGATGTTGGTTTTAGTTTGAATTTAAAAACTGATTAAAGTTTATATTCTATTTTCTTGAAGCTTCCAGGTCCTACTACTTCCACTCCTTCAAACTTCCAGCTTTTCAGTCTTGTGACATTTAATTTCTGCTGAAACGGCAAATCCGAACCCCACACGCAGTCAGGCTGTCTATTTCAGGTTGAGATTTAACAGGATTAACCTTTACAATCACTCTGCTCTCCGCTCTACCTTCCTATATACATCACCGTGACTTGTTTTCAATCTTAAACTGCCACGTGATGGATGTCATCTAAAAAACCTGATGGCATTCGCAGCTCGGGGACGGGAGGAGGGATTGTTCTTCCCCCGCTCCTGAATCAATGTGTCATCATCCAATAGGCATACAATTGCACTGGCAATGTTACTAATTGATAATATTTGGGAAGCTGCACTGCAGCATTGAAATGCTCTCACCAAGGAGCTGCATTTACATCTTGCATGTACATATCTGTTTAGGTTAGGTGAGCAGAATAGTTGTGACCATCCGAGTGTGTAATCACCACATCAAATTAATAATCCGACTGCATATTTCACACCATCTAAAAAAAGGCTGATATTGTTCACCATGAAGAGCTAAAGGCTAACATTAGCCTTCTGGCCTCTAACCGAACGTAATGACTTTGCAACACCCCATCCGTCACTGCACCCATAAATTCTCTGCCGATTCCATTAAAGCCTCTGCAGAGATGAAAATCGAGACTCTTCATTCTTATTTTGCAGCTTGACACTCAGGTTATTGGCAACACATGTAGATTCATTTAAATATTTTTCAAATCAGACGTGGAAAATACGCTCATCTTGCGCCCCTGAGCTAATATAATAAAAATGTTAATTAAGATTTGTGCGGCGAGCTGCGGATTTGAATATTTCCAATAAAGCAAATGCTCTCCAACTTGTGAAATGTAATACAGCATAAGTGTTTAAAAATGTACGTGTTTTTTTTTTTTCAACTTTAACTGAGGAAACACACACAGAGATACAAATTATAATACATGGTTAAGATGGGGCGTGAGTTATTTCCAAACGCTGCTTCTGCTGTAAATTTGGCTCCAAATGAGGTTTATTTTATTTATTTTCCACCACAGTAATCCATATGATGATTCAAAGATGCAAATCTATGTGTGAGCGCTAACTGACTAATCGATTATTTCCCGGGAGAGAAACAAGCAGAAATGAGTGAATTGAATCTGTCAGCTGCTATAAACACATGCGAGCTGATGGTTGTGGGCCAGATTGAGTCTAAATTTGTTGAAATAAAAAAAAAAGAAAAAAAGGTTTACATTTATATGTTCACATTTACTGAGATGACCAACTGGCCAGCAGCAGCAATCATTTTAATACATTTTTTTATTTCCACAGCTGTGAAAGTTAAAAAATTCAATATTGCAGAGGCTTAACGGCTCCTGTGTGAAGTGAAATCGTGTAGTCGCTTTCATCCTCGGGCTCACTATCACGGCTGAATATCTTCGCTTCAGCAGCTTCAGTCATTTCTGTATATATGAATAAACTGCAGTGCATTAAGCAAAAGGGGTGAAACGTGTTCTCATATGTGGGTCAAACGGAAACAGCTGTGTGCAATCATGCCAGCCACTGGTGCTGCGGACTTGATACCGCGGGCTAATTGTGTGTGGCATTGTAGTTGGCCCTCATTAACCTTACTGCGTTACCTTTTACTGTGGCTTTAAAGCTGCCATCTGTTGCCGCCCAGCTACCTTTACAGACTGGCTAACAGAGTGGAAGTGACATACTGAAACCTTTCAAGGACATTAATGCTGTAGTCTCTATAATGAACACACACAAAACCCTGCAGAGCTCAGACTGGTTCCTTAAAGTCACTATAAACCCTCATTTATGAAAGGATTGGCTTTAAAGTCAGGAGCTTTATTGTTGCTTTTGGCTTCCTGTCTCCTAATGGTTCTTGTTTTTATTGCAGCAGCTGTTGAGTTTAGGATTTTATTCTGGTTTTGATCCTCTGCAAAGCACCTGATGTTTTGAAAACATCCAGCATAAATCTATTTCTTATATGAAGTGAAGGCGTTGTCCAAAATGGTGAAGAACTGATTTTCAGGAGGAGACTCAATCAAAACAGAAGAGTCCACGTGGACCATAACAATCCACCCAACTGTGAAAATGCTGTGCGTCACACATCAAACCGACTCGCACAACAGAGACTTCAGTGGACGTTGCTATTCACCAGAACAATGTTGGTCCCAGCTGTTGAATTCACAGCTCTGGAGAATGTCGGCTGATTGTGCACGCTGCTCTGCTGACTTCTGCACAGTAAAGTGCACACTCTGCGCGGTCTTTAAAGCAAAGGCCGAATCAGGGTCACAATCAGCCTCTCGATCACGTTGTGTGTTCCCAAGTGAAGCACAGGCATTGGACTGTTCCTTAATCGGACCGAGGGCAAGTGTAATGACTTTGGAGACGGCTGCTCCACCAGAGGACAAGTCCCGTGTGTCCTGCATAAGGGTCATAAAGCGTGGCAGTGATTCTCCAGCACTTGTGTGATGAAGGTGATCCTGGACTCTGATCTTCTTTTAAAGGTGGAAACCAATAACTGTATTTCTGTGCACGATAAATACAAATCTCACTTTAAATCTTTCTGCATTTTGGTTAAACTGTCAAAAACATTTTCATAAGGCCTGTATGTCAAGGAACGATCACTTTGTGGTTTCATAAATCTTCGTCATTTACATATTTACACCACGATCATTTCCCCCCATAACTACTGTACTGACTGTCAAGAGAGACACGATTGCAAATCTTTGTGGAAGGTTTGACTATTGTTGTCCTGTGAAAGCCCCTGAAAACTTGTGTTGAAATCTTTGTTTTAATATTAAACGTTCATGACTAAGTACGCTAATAATGTCTAAAAAAACATTTAGATTATTTATTTACGGAACACTACCGCCAACACAAAAATGTAAATTCTTTGTAGAATAGCTTTGAGATTAGGCAACAAAGTACTTGGTGTGGTTTTGGAAAAGATCATATTTGGGGTTTAAATAATGACATTAAGTAAGAAAGTTACGTGACAAATAAATCAACACTGATTTCTGGTTTCACACGGGACACAAACGATGGTCTCCTGGGTGATAGTCTGGTGTTTTTGGATCCACCCCGACCTCCTCCCTACATGGAGTTTGTCGCTCTTTATTATTCCTGCTTAACATTTGTGTGTATGATATACATACAACATGATTTTGTGAGTTTAATACAAATTGCTTTTCATGGGTATAGCCATGAACAGTCTGGTTCATGTGGGATCCCTTCACTAGCAGTAAGAAGCTACATTTCAGTGCATTTAAAAAATACATGAACTAATAATGGTTTAGCAACAACATGAAGATAGTTGATGTTTTTCTTTTAGTTTTATTTCATAAATCCTTCTACACTGTCACACATGTAAATACTGGGGCAAATATCCCTTATAGGTTCGTTCAAGAGCACTGCAAAAACATTTGTTCTGGTTAACGGGAAATTCAATTAACAAAAACAATTGAATGTACATTTGGCCAAGAAGGGCAAGTTGATAGACACTGATTGATTTGATTGATGTATTCCTATCATCCACAGTCAGTCAGGTGTAGAATGACCTGCCACAGCCGGACATGCTGCACACATCGTATTAGAAAAAGACTCGCAGTTAAAAGCACACAGTGATATCAAGTGGCAGCCAGTGAGACCGGTGCCATTAGTGGGAAAAAAAGCCAGATGACAAGCTGCCGTTATGGTGTCCACTTCCCTGCTGACTGACGTTAATTTGACGTGCTTTCAAACACTCTGCCGTGTAACTTGTTAACGTGTCATCTTGATGGCAAGCGCCCTGCATGCTAAACTATATAAATCATAATTAAATCAGCAGTCTGTGTTGACAGAAGATGCCTGGTAATGAGAGGAGAGGATGGATTTTTTACGAGGCACGCCTTAATGACGCACCAAACATTTACACATACGTCTGTCAACAACCTGCGAGCAGTTATCACGTCTGCTCTTTATGTACTTTACAATGAAGCCAAAAGGTTTCTTTGTCCTTCAGTTCATATTTATTTGTAAAATAAAGTGTTGGTCATTGAAACATTTGACTAGTTAAACATATGACACAAACATTTTATTGATTGATAAGAACACAAATATTTATCTACAATGACGATGGGTTTTCTAGCCTTACAACAGTTTTGGAATATACCGGGTTTTTTTTATACATGAACTGAAAATACAAAGTTACAGTAAACATGCCTTTTGATAAAAATATCTTTACAAAAAAATGTACATTTCTATACAACAGTTGTCAGTTGCACTACAATTGTGGTTAAAACCTGCAACGACCCCAACAAACTGTCAGTATACCTTTTTTCCCGCTTTGTTTTAAACGTCTCTTTCAGTCGATTAGTGTTTGAAATAAACATGAGGACTATTTACAGGGCAAACTAAAAGTGAATGTCGAGC
This sequence comes from Pholis gunnellus, assembly GCF_910591455.1. NCBI lineage: Eukaryota > Metazoa > Chordata > Actinopteri > Perciformes > Pholidae > Pholis > Pholis gunnellus. The sequence goes on from NC_136547.1 coordinate 8,130,213, forward strand.
CAGAAATGTTTTAAAGTGACCCAGATAAATTACAACAGTTAAAAGCAATGAGGGTTTCTTTTTAGAATATTTGACACATCACCTTATTAAATAACAGGCTACCAGCAAAAAAGATAAACATGTAGCAGAGCCATTTCCCTTAAACATGTTTTTGTGTACAAAAATAGTGCTAAATATTACACATCATCATCATTCACCAGACACTTATGTTGAAGGAGCTGCTGGACAGACTTTTTATTTCATTTTTTTTCAGGCAGAACTGCCGGGTTTGATTGTTGTGTTCATGAAATTGTGCAAGGCGACCTTTCCTTCACATTTAATTAATTCTCGGTTTAAAGGGTCATTCCAACCAAATCGCAAAACAATATTTCCTTAATGACCCCTGCTGGTTTGGTTTCATTTGCCCAGCTTTTGTGATAATAAGGGTGAATAGACTTCTGTTCATTGTGTTCGAAACGTTGAACAATTACACATAAACAAAACACCATTATCCAGGTTATTAATCCACATTTTGGACGGGATCCATTTTTCTATCCAAATGTCTACAGAGCATGTGAGCATCTCCCAGAGTAATTAAGAAATCCAATAACCAAAAAGAAAAACATGTTGGCATTGCACGTTTCATCAAACCACGGATGTCGACATTTCTGAACCAAAATTAAGTTTCATATCAGCCGTTATCACGCTTACAGAAAAGCAACAAGGACAAGCTGTTAAATGATTGGAATGGTTTAGGCAACAGAACTACTTACGTTTAGAAAAAGCATCTTCAAACAACAACTTAACAGAGTAAATCAATAACAACCGACCTTAGTGGAGTGTCTTACGTAACAAACGTTAACTTATGAAAGTCCTGTTTGTTTCCACCACTCCGACTCGCCTTTTGTGGACTTTCACGCTTTTAATACTCGTTATTATACCACGAAACTTCCACTAACACTTGATCTGCCTGAATGCAAAAAGTCCACATTCACAGTATCGCTTGTTTACAGGAATGTCCAATGCCAACATTTCTGACTGGACTGAATTGTGCAAGAAAAGAAACACTGCGGTTGAATTCTTCAAATGCCATTTTTAATGCTTCAAGCACCACAAATCAAATCTATTTGACCTTAATTACACCAGAGTCTCCACGGCCCACATCTCAAAACATGTACGAATAAAATTGTTCAACTAGACACCCAATAGCCTTTGCTTTTATTTTTTTGCATTTTGGGTGAAACAACTCCTTAATTAAAGTAACAACAGCGCTGAATGACATGAACTGATCAACTTTAACATCAATTCAGGACTTCTACCGATAATCGGTAAGTATTTTGTCCAATGACAGGAGGCCTGTCTGCTCTCCGTCTTTAAAAACACGCCTTAATGCTTCTGAGCACAAATTGAAAGAAGAAGAAAACATTTCGGTTTTACAAGCAGCAGAGGAGCAGAGACAATATCGGGTTGCAGTGAGTGCAAGGACACAGGCAGCGGTTAATGACAGCAGAGTGTTTGAGAAGAAGCTGCTTCATTGACAGCTGTGATGAATGTCGCTGGCCCACCAGCATCTCTAGATCCTGCCATTTATGCTGACAGCCTCATCTCCAGCTAATATATATAGCAGGTGTGCCAGCTGATACGCATCATCACCTTAATTGTTGCTGCTGACCGTCAGCTGGCACACCTGGCCCACGTTAGCTGTAGATCCAACCACCTGCCTCCTTCTGAGGCTTTCTACCAAGAAAAAGCTTGAGACTACAAACAGGCCTCTGTCATTGTTTGGAGGAAATTTATTTATTAAATTTTACATATTGGGGGGAATTGGTGACGTGATTCACTTTGCAGCTATATATTTATAGTCGGGTTCATTGAAATCGCTCAGCTGAAGCTGCATTTGAAGTGTTTGCACAATGTAACACATATGAACCAGTAGAAATCATGTACAACATCATCATGTTAGTAAAATGCACCAAAATCATCCAACTCTGGCCAGTTCAGATCTTTCCACAGTCTGTACTTTACTTTATTATTTACATTTAGGGGCATTCTATTAAAAGAGGGTTTTTTCATTTTCTCACCACTTATTTATGGTTGTTTTAAGGCTGCGCAAGCCATTGTGTCATGTTAAATTATTAGCGATCTGAATCACAGATCACATCGATAATATCGAGGCATCTCAACTCAAAAAAACCTTGGCTCGCTCTCTTGCCTACATGAGACGGAATCAATGCAGAATGCAGAGGGCGGTAGCAGTGGAAGGGGAAAGGGCGTTGGCTCCCGAGCAGCAGCGGTCCATGTCGGGATGCACAGGCTGAGCGGGGAGGAGCACATTGAGACGTCAGGGCCCTGCTCCCCGGCAGGAGGCCTGTGCCAGTGTTGGCTCTGGACCACAGGAAGCCCTTTCTGCTTCTGGAACTTGGCAGGAGTTGGAATACATGATGGAACAGTTTGTGTGACAAATGGATAAAGCTGGGTAAAGTTATGCTCGCAGATATTGGCTTCTGAGTCAAATCCGAAAACCACCATTCGTTTTTTTTTTTTTTTTGTGAATATCATTCTGCGGTCGCAGATTGTTCTGACTGTTCCTTTATTCATTTGATTTTTGAACATAAAATTCATAGGAAAAAAAAACGGAGAAATTACACTGCAAACACATTTCATCAAAGCAGCAACGGTGGATCAATGTCATGTTCCCCTCTTCCCACGTAATTTAATTTATAAATCAGAATAAATGCCTTTATTTCATTCCCTTCTGTTTTATTTTTTTCACAAACAGGATTAGCACATGATACTGTCAGCCTCTTGCAATGAAATATAAGTTGCACAGAATACCCATGAGGCCGATGCATTAAAATGGGTCTTGAATACATTTTCTTTAGAGAGCACATCACGTTCGTTTTGTGCTGCACACAGTTGGGGCGTCTAAATGTGATTCAGCATCTCTTGAACGCAACTTACAGTCCTGAATGAGAGTCTTGATCCTTCAGAGATCCTTTTCTGTCTCTTGAAGGTGATGATGAATTCTAATACCACTGACCGGGGGTGTCTGCTGCCTCCTCCTGAAGGGATGAAGGAGAAAACACATTATAGGGCCGCCTGCTCCTCAAACATCGGTGGCTATTTATAATGCTGTAAATCTGATGAGGATTAGGCAGACTTTTAAAGCTTGTCCACTTTGAATGGCCTCAGAAATATCTTGGGAAGTACAGAAATATTTTGTGGTCGCCCCAGAAGCTGCCTCTCTAATCCCTCTGGACACGACTTATTGAGGTTCTTCTCACTGGGATTTTCTATCCTCGCTATAGGCAAGCGAGCAAAACATTCACATATTCTCCGAGTGGGATTTTCAGGTCGTTCGATGTATGTGCTGTAAGGATGAAATGTGGAGAGGAAATGGAAAAACTGAAGTGTAACATCTTAAGATGTGGATAGAACTGGGACACCAAACGTTTGGACAGGCAGATGGGGAAAAAGGAAGCTGTGGACATTTTTGCTTATGTACACAAAAAAAAAAACTTTAGAGCAGCTGGCAGTTCTTTGAAGGTAAAAAGATTTATGGAATAAATTCATCCATAATCCCACTAGAAATGAAAAAGAAGCGGCAACTCAACAGCTTGGATATGAAAAGATCCAAGGCAGCGTGCAAACTTTTAGAAAAAGATAAGCTTACAGGGGCTGTAAATGTAATGTTAATACTTTCAGCTGGTCTTTGGTGTTTACAGGTTATTGATACGTGCTGTCAACCATCTAAATCTTCTTTTTGTTCACTGCAGTTATATAGCATTTCATCTTGAAGGAACAGTTCGACATTTTTGAGAAATACACTTATTGGCTTTCTGTCAGAGACGAGACATAGATTCATCTTGTTCCAAATAAAATCAAAGCTTTAATGTTGTGTTCACACCAACCTGTAGCCATCTGTGGTCACTCAGAGCTCCACGACAGCATGTGATATCTGTAAACTGTGTATAAATGTATGAGTATAAACCATAGACCGTCTATGTTACAAACAATAATGACGGTGTCGTACTTTTTGCCTAGATGACGTTATTTTGAGTGTTGATGGAGCTGCTACAACGTTAGCATACCTAGCACTGATAGATCTGAACCTCATTCAGAAAGAAAGCATTTTAAAAGTTTGTCGTCTTGCTGACAGACCAAACAAAGCTTGAATTCAGACTTTTAATAACAGCAAATCTGTTTATGTTGGGTTCATACCGCTGTAAGAAAACAGCCGAGGTGTGGCTTGATAGCTACAGTGAAGACAGACCTCTGGATGATGTTATGGTACCAGACAGTATCTGGGACTTCCGCATTTATAAAGCAGCAATAGTTGATATTTTCTACCATAGTTAGTGAAACGTTGTTAGTATCTACGTCTTCCCACGACCCCACGGTCAAACTCGCTAATGCGACACGTTCAAATACGCTTTTGGTTTGTTTTTACGCAAATGCGAATGCCAATTTAAACTGCAGGAAGCATGAAACAGGTCTAACAGTATAATGACAAATCTGATATACATTTTTGTCAAAAGACTCAAATCAAAATGGTGGCAAAATGATCACTGCCACTTTCTGGATTTTCCTTTGCTCGCCCAGCAGCAAAAGAAGACATCTTAACCCAACGTTAACATCAACAGCGTGCGACTCATAAACACAGCTGAGCACCGAGGATGTGACTGCATCATTACCCCGCTCTCTGGCAGCAAACTCTTTACCTTAGGCCTCCACATTCATACCCCCTTCCACACAATTCAATTAGATGAATATTGTTTATGGGCAGTTCTGGCCCATTGGAATGCCATCATTGCTCCTTCTGTTGGATTTGGCATTAGACGCACTTCAGTGGAGCTGGTCCTCTAAATGTCATAGAGCTTGTGATTTAGGAGATGACTAACGAATGTTTAGAGATGCTCAAGACACAGCTGGGCGGATAAGGCGTTTAATGAGGACTGGGTGTAAGGCCTTAAATGGAGACTAGCTGCAAGAGCCTCCAGGACCTTTAGCAGTCTTTTTACAATAAGATCACACATGCTGGAATGGATTCATCCTTACCTGATCTCAGTTGTCGATATCCGATACATGGTTCTCTATCTGGAAAGGAGAGAGAGAGAGGGTTGAAATCATGGGTAGGATTCGGCGTTTTTAAAACTGAGCACACAGGTTGTATTTAATCTTTTCCAAAGGTCAGCGCTGATGAACGCTCAACAGGAGCAGCCGTGCCAGCCGCCTTTTGTGGTGCGTTATCACGACCTGTGATCAATGTGACCTTCCGGAAACAAATAAATCACCTCCGCCATGTCTCCGGAAAATAATGTGTTCCATTAGCAGAGGGGCACCGAGCTTTCATCGAGGAACGCACGGCCATGCTCGCCTGTTTAACAGACGGCGTAATGGAGAAAGCATGTTCTAAAGCACGGCCACGCCGCACAACCCAACCCAGATGAGGCCGAGGACGATTACTTTGATCTCGGTGCTTGAACTTGAAAAGCTGTGCGGTGTTGAAATGAAACGGAGCGGCCGCAAGGTTTACTTTTGAAAAAAACATTATGTTATTATTAAAATTATGTTTTAACTGCTGTATAATACGGAGCCTTCAGCGTGCAGATATCTTTTCATGAAGCTAAAACATTATTTAATAAAGTTGAAAGGGCAGACAACACAACGGTGTAAAGACGAGAGTGATTAGCTCTTTTGGTTGAGATGCTTCAGCGGCATTCATATTCAATGTTTTGGGGATTATCAAAGTTAATTGCAGCCTTGGATGAAATATCAAATCATCTCAAAATAAATTGTCACATTTTTTTTAAGGTGACTACCCAAAAGTCCACGTTTTTTTTTTTTAAGCCACAAATATTGGGCAAAAAACAACAACAATCCAGAACAGTATGAATGATTTTAGTGTCGTCACACCAAGCATGGTGGCAAGAATTAGTCTACGAACAAATATTAGATCACATTAATGATAATAGATTACAGTATTCGACTGTTACTTCTCCTGGTTCCATCGTACTATTTAGCAGACGGCTCTTTTTATTTAATGATGTTTCGTAGGTTAGATCATTCTCTATTATACGGGCTGTACCTTCTCAGGGAAACCTTTTACATACTGTTCTACTTCTATTCACAGCAGTCCATGCAGGTCTGGTCTTAAACGCTCGTCTTAGCATATTGAGCCCTCTGCTAATTAATTATAGCCTGTACGTATGTGTGTGTGTGTGTGTGTGAAGAGCCTTGCTTCCACTGTTTGAGCCGGGGTCGACAGGGAGAAACTGTCAGTCCGGGCGCTCTCACCATTCACTCATGTGAAGCTCCCCGCTCCCTCAGATCTGTGGCCATGAATAATTCTCGAAAATTAACTTTCAGAGGGGAAGACTGTCTGCCCACTTGAGATCTCCCAAAGTGCATTGCTCTCTCCCTCCCTGTCAGGCCTGTCAGGCCGTTTTTTTCTCTTACCAGATGGTGGTTTCCCTCCTCGTCGTAGTCGTCCTCGCCCCCGTCGGTCATCTCTCCCGCCTCCACGTCCAGCGCCCCGTCGCCCGCGTCCTCCCCAGAGTTTTCCGCCGTCTCTGACACGGACTCCTCATGCAGGGAGTCACAGTTGTCCTCGTACTTTCTCTGAGCTTCTGAGTGAGGAAGAAGGGCACAGAGAATTGTTTTTCTTTGCTTCACATGGCAGTAAAAAGGTTTGGTTGGCTGTTTACCAAAATCTGTGCAGAAACAAAGCAAAGTGTTGTCCCCACTAGTGAACAGTAGAGTCTGTGCTGCTCCATACGTTCAGCTGGACAGACGTGGTTTAACCTCAACGAGTGACCAAATGACATACACACCGTCAACAACTAATTCATTCTAGTTCTACACATAACAGTACAGACGAGCATAACTGTAAGCCAATGCATCTATTTTTTAACCCAAATAAGTATATGATTGAATAAAGTGTAGACAGAAGGCCTTTCCTCATGTCTTAGTCCCGCCCACAGGAGAAGGAGGCGAGGACGAGACACAAGGAGAGAACTGTCGAGGGAACAGCTTTTTAACCGAAAAAGACATCCTTTGCCTCGGAGCAGTCATTTTTAAAGTAACGTCAATTAAATATGACGTGGGGCACAGCTGCATCAGCTGTATACGTCACGGCTGCAGAAAAAAGATTTCCGTGAATGATGCATGGTGTATCCGGGCTTGTGACTGCTCCGGAGAAGCGAGGAGAGACGTGGAGGTAAACTAAAAACTGTAGTTGCTGGTGCTGAATCGAATCGTATCGACAGCTTATATTAATTTGCTCCAAACAGCCAATGCACCAACTGTATGTTAGCTGTAAGCGAGCTAGCAACTGACACACCAAGCGTGTCTTTAGGAGTGTTTCTGTGAGTTCAGAGCTCAGCAGAAACTCATGTTCTCAACGTTTATCACACATATTATTCTTTTGTAACTGAAACATTTTTGCACATCTGGTTCTCTGTGGGAATTTGTGCCATTTTGAGCTGCCACAGGCACATTTCAATCTTTCCACTTACTTCATATGCAGGAGCCTCAACAGTTGGCTTCACTAGCCGTGTTTTCATTTGTTTGTCAGGTGAATTTAAAGCGAACATCTAAAATGTCGCAAAAAGAAATGCAAATTAGGCGAATAGACTCGGCCAGTTTGGCCAGAAGTTAGCGCTATAAGCTACGCATGGCTCCAAATCACATTCACTTTTCTATCCCGTTTACAGCACATTCAATACTTTACGGAACCAACATTTTTTAAGGGTAAATTACTGTGACAATAATTGCTAAAAGGATCAGTTGACATTTTAAATATGCGTACCTCTCGCTGCTAGTTGTTCGATACAAACAATCTCTTTCCAACCAGAAAACCTTTGATTGGTTTGTTCTAGTTTCTAGAGAAGCTTTATTTCTCTCTTCGAACAAATCCCACAACAGTTTGCCTGGAAGATGACCAATACATGATTTATCTGGTGTTCAACTATCACGGAGTTAAAGAGAAAAAGCGACAGAGTTTGAATAAACCAGAGCAACCGGCTGAAATATTGTAAAATGCACAACATGAAGTCTAAGTGACCTTCACAGAGAACTGCTCTCAGACGGTCCCGCGGTGCAGGTCATCTACAAAGCCCTCCCATATAAACAGAGTCAGCGTGAAGTTGACACCTGTCGGCTGTTATGATGGAGAGCTCCATTGCTCTTATCTCCCACAATGTCACAAAGACTTATGGCCGGCGTGTGCTCTTAATTTCCCTGCCTCAGTGGTGGGTGTCCTTTTCCCCCTTTCTCTCCTCCTCCTAGCTCTGATTCGTCGGTCGGCTTCTTACCGGACTCGGCTCTCTGCTGCTTCTCGATCTTCTCCAGGCGTCCCAGCAAAGAGTCGATCTTCAGCTTGATCTGAGTGAGCTCCCGTTTGATGGTCTGCAGCTGGTCCGTCTTCACCGCTGAGGGACAGAAATACAGACACGGATTCAGAGCCACTTTGAGTTTGTCCTAATTTCATCCGTGCACTCACTCTAATGACGCTGCGTCACACAGTCATCCGTTAATGCTCTTAGTTTTGGATATCGTATCATCACTCTGATTCCCACTTTCCTCGGGGAAGTACATCTCAATCTGGCCAACTGCGAAGTTATGCTGCTGAAAATGTGGACCTGCTGCTTTCAATTTGAAGATTAGTGCACAGCTTACGCCCACCATGCTGTGCAGTGCTGCTCAAGTTTCGCTCAATGATGCCAATATCTGAACAAACTGTATGCCATCTTTCAGTCTGCGTTAGATTGTTTACACTTTAGGATAGCATCTGCTTTATTGGTGCTTATGTTTAATGTCTTTCATCTCGAAGTTAAAGTCCTTAAGATTTTCTTTTTATGTATTTATTTGATAGTATAGTCTCCATTTTTTTCAGCAGCAGCCATTGAATGCATTTACATTGTGTTATTACTTCTCTATATAGAGGATTTCCTTCACTTGCAGGAGGGATTCACAGGAAATGGTGCAGTGTGTAGTCACAGGAATGTACTGTTAGTACCAGTTGGTCTTCTGACTTAAATGAACTCACTACAACTATCTGAGAATATGATCTCTGTTATACCAAATGACATACTTCTTTCCAAGACATTAGTAAACCATTATGGGAACCCATAAAATAAACCATTACCAAACAGCATATTCAAATGTAACACTTGGAGCACAGTAAACGGACTGAAACTCTGAACATTTGACGGAGGAATCCTAAACGATTTAAAGGAGAGTAAAAGCATCTCATTGACTATTTGAAATACCCACATATTTTAGTTTTGCTTTGCAAAAAGGTTGTTTTATTGTAGAAAAGGAAACAACAAGCATGTATTGTAACATTATGCAAAGCAGCGCTTTTTAGACTGAATCTAATTTTGATGCTCGACACTTGTGTTCAGGACACTAAACTGGATTAAAAAACAATCATATCATATGTTTTTATTGCATTTTTTTTAATTCATACACTCACTGCAACGATAACTGATCATTGCCTCACTAACGGTACGGCATGAGAAACAGGAGGCACAGTTTGCCCTCCCACTGCTTCTGTTTACTGCCTTATGAATAATTCCTCTCCTCTTCCTGCGCTGCTGTGGGTCTCGCACTCCGTGTGCGCGCCACAATACATATCTGAGCTTTAGGTAAATGAGGCGTAACTGTATCATGCCAAGAGTTTGAGTTTTACCCTTTATGTGTCATATGCAAATATGGAATAGTGAAAATAAAAATGGATCTGTAGGATGTCACCATTAATTCAATCTGGCCCGTCTCACGGCTGCTGAAACGAGGGTGTGCTCCTTAGCAGCTTGAACCGAGCAGATTAAAGAATTTAGACCATTAAAGTAGTAAGATAATCTCATTCGTAAACCCCTCGGCAGCTGAAACGTGTCATTTTTGGAGCGGACGGAGAAAAAAACACCAGAAGTTGAGGGGAAAACATAAAATTCTCTTTGACACCTATCAGAGTCTGTCGGGGCTGGGAAGAGGACGGATGAGCGCTCGGTAAACAAACCCACGAGTTCCTGTAAAGCTGCAGCCGGAAAATCAGGACGCAGGAGGCATGCAGAGAATCAACACATTGCTTGTCTGCTATCATGTCTACATGCGGCTCTTTAAGTTGGGTTTCTTTGATGTATGTTTACACCCACACCACATCACAATGCAGATTCCCTCCCATGTCCGTATGTATGAGCTGAACCAATGCATCAAACATAAACGGTTAGAGAAAATGTATGATTTAAAAAAAAAAACCAATCCGACATATTAGCTCGCTCTAATCTAGCTTCTTTCACAAGAATTCATGCTGAAAAACAACACAACCCAGGTGAGATCCAATGCATGCACCCTGCACGGTATTTGCCAATATAATACATCTTTAAAACGCAGCAGGATGATTAATGTGTGCGAGAGAGAGAGAGACAGAGAGGGACAAAAGGGAGGCATATAATGCCACGCCGAAGGCAACACATAGTTCATATGTGTGCGTGGAAATCACAAGAATGAGTCTTGTGTTGTTTTGTAAAGCAGCCGTCGACCCCAAAGCTACATGCAAACAGAAAATCAAGCTTTCTGGAAGCGCCAAAAAAAAAGGAGAAACCAGTTGATGCACAATGATATCTCGGTGGCGGGCGACACTGAAGTGTCTCTATCGCCTTCTCAGTATCGCACAAGCCGACATCCACGAATGCACGCACATGTACCCCCACTTCCTTATTCCAACATTATCCGAGCTCGCTCAGGGCAGCTTACTTTGATGATAAGAAAGTGTGGAACAGTTTTTAATTTATCGGCGCCTCCAGGCGTTTTCTCCTTTTGTGCTATCAGTCACATAAGCTGCAGAGAGACAACGTACACATCCTAATCCAGCGCCATCTCATCAACACGCCATCTTTAAATAGCTTGTGTTAAAGGAAAAGGGGGGAAATGTCATTGCTATTCAACAAGCGTTATTAGATTAGATTTAGGGAATGAGTAATGTATCTAATTTTAGGACCTCACGATGAACCGCAACGTTTTTTTATCTTAGGGATAGTGCGGCTCTCTTGAATCACTGGCCTGGGATAATTAATCCGGACAAAGAGTTTTGGGGCTGGTGCTGATACAACACAGGCTCTAAATGAGGAGGATTCTGTGAGGCCGATTTTAAAGACATAATGCAGCGAAACATGATTTTTAAAGCATCTTTATGACATGCATAATATTCAAAAGACATCTGTGCATTATGTATTTGTGTTTCATATCAATATTTGAATAATAGTAGGGGGGTTGTTACATGATTTAAGATTGTACTTTGACAAACTTTAAATCATCTCAAAGGACAAAGACGCCTCATTCCTCGTATCGCTGCAGCAAGACTTTTTAAACAAGATTTCATATAAAACAGAAGAAAAGGTGAGAAAGAGGTCATCATATTGTGAAAACATGTCCAAAAGAGGTTCCTAGTGCCCTTGGTGATGCTTTCAAATGTCTTGAATTTTCCGATCAATTGTCCAAAACCCAAACATAGTTAATTAAGTATAATTTTTTTGTCTGTTTATCAGCTAATTGGTTATTGTTGTAGCTCTAGTTCAGTATCACTTAACACCACTGTGAAACTCTGAAAAGTTGCCTTTTAGAGCGGATCATAATCATGACCTAATTTAAAAGATCTTAAGCAATACAGAATTGAATACATGTGTGTCCCATTCCCAATGCAGCCCGTGACTTTACACAGTACAGCAAAACAAGTCTTTCCTTAATAGACACAAATAAATCACGCTTTCATAAACTGACAATCGACATTGAGCATCAAAGAGGGTTTAATGTGCAGAACACTTCTGTCTATCCATCCTCGTGATCCATGCACGCGACTGCCGTCCCCCCCCCTCCTAAAGTGAATTATTCCTCGTACAGCCCAAGTGGCACCAACCCGCCCACTCTATCTAGGCCAAAGTCAATACAAACTGTGATTTCTCACAGCACTGGCAGGGGCAAATTAGTCTCCCAAACATACAGCAGCACTGCTTAGACAGAGCAGAGAATTCATTGACTCCGTCCAAAAAGAGACGGGCTTTTTTTTCTCCTCCCCATCCCCGTCTCTATAATACCAGCTGCAACTGGGTCCTCCTCACAGATGCTACCAAGCTGCTCGCGCTGATAACACCGGCCTAGACAGGCAACAATGGAATAAACACTGTAGCCAATTACACGAGCTACGGATAGAGTCTAACGTTTAGGTAAACACAGCTGACCACAGCTCCACAGAGATGGGCCACAATCTGACGTTAATTACATTTAGGACGCTATAATGCATCAACGGTTAATCAAAGGAGCGGGATGAGATCCAGATGGATCCTGGGTGACAGGAATAGCACTGTTTGCTGAATGGGTGCCGCACGCAAAAGCTCGGATTATATTTGTGTTCGTGATTTAGTTTTTGCTCTATATTGCGGTGTGGCTTGTTGTGAGCTGCTGGAGTGAATTAAATAGCTTTTTTGTAGTGGTGTGGCGTAAGTAGCACAGCAGAATCATGGATTTGAGATCTGCAATAAGCCATCAGTGTCTTTTTTGTTATTTCTGACAAGGACAGAATGCCATTAGCGTAATTAGAGGGTGCTCTGTTGAAAAAATGAATTAATGTAAAATCTGAATAGCAGCGTGTGAACACAAGACAAGTAAAAAAGCACCTTATTTGTACGTACGTTTGAGCCCGGAGGCGGATGATGTGGGAGGTCTGGAGGATGAAGAGGAGGAAGAGGAGGTTGTTTTGATGGGGAAGGAGGTCTTCCCGCGGCGGGAGGAGGGAGCGAGCACCCTGGAGCGTTTGACTGGGATCACGGCTCTCGGTGGGGGGGCCACTCTGCCGTGGTAGTCAAAAAGCCTCAAGAAAAAAGAAATATATAGAATATTACACTTTACTTCTTACACTTTTATTTGACTGTTTTTCACAAGAGGCCCTGAAGCATTCAGAAAGAGTCCATCGAGAGCTTAACGGTTTATTTCACCAGCACCTCTTTCTAAAGCTTATTATCTCTTCCCAGTATGGTATTTCATGGTAGATTTTTTTTTTTTTATGTATTTCTCTTGGGTTCTTTCCCTCAAACGGCACACATTAAACAAAAGGCAGACATTACAGTTGAAATCTACCACTATCCCTCTTTTTCGGTGCGACTGCATGCAAATAACCCCGTCGCCAAACCTTCTAGAAGTGAAGAGGATGAAAGGAAGAGGGTGCTAAATGTCAAATGAAGGTGTCAGCTTTGACTGTGCTCGGCCACAGTAGTCGTTTGTCACGGCTCTCAACAAGTTTGACATTTAGAAAATGTCTGCACAGATAAGCAGTCAGATCACTGGCGGGATACATGACAGAGAAAACAAGTGTTCCTTCATTCAATTTGCATGCTTGATCTATTCAGCCATTTTGAAGTTGACTATTTGAAGCAGTCTCTGTGGGAAGGTTTAGTGAATTACAGCTTACAAGGGAGACATTTAATAAAGGAAGAGTCAAGAATATAGAGGGAAGACCTACTGACTGCTAAACCCCTCCCCTAAACCGTCATTGTCCAATCAAAGCTAAGCAACCACAACCAGGCACGCCAGGCCTGTCAAGCTTTGGATTTCTCCGCATGATGCATAGGCCTCGTAAAAGCAATATTCAGCATGTCAAAAACATGGAGGGTGGTGCCTTTTCAAAACCTGGAAAAAAATGTAGCAGTGTGTTCCTCTGCCTTGAGTCAACCTGCAATCGTTAGCATGTCTGGCTAACTAGGTCACTACAGTAGAAACCGTTACTACTATGGCCATGGAGCACTTCATCAACTAACTACAGCAGTTTGTGTGAATTCAAGCTCCATTCACAACTGGCATATCCACTGTGAAGCTTGTGAGTTTAGCTTAAAGGTTAGCAGCTCTGTCCTGTTTTTATTGGATTTAAACTTCAGCAACCCCGGCTAAAGGTTCCCTGAGTTAGCGGTTTGTTATGCCAAATACATCAGTTAATTGTTTCTTGTAACGTCAAAAGCGAAACCATTTTTGGAAAAATGATCAAAAAGTATGTAAGCTAAGGAGTCAAACAAGGTTATGTTAAAACGACGTGACAGTCTAACCTTACGTTTTTTTCTTATCATACTTATAATACTGAGAATAGTTCTACTCTGGAAAATAAGAGCAATGCTGTTGTCAACATGGATTACCAACTGGCGAGCACGACAACTTTTGGCCTGGAACAAACTTAAATCAAGTCAGCTGGAAATATCTAAAAGTCAGCAAGGGACAGTGTTCTCACTAGCTAGCCAGCAATACTTTGTTAAAATCTGCTGGCGAAAGTTAGTTGCTGGTTAGATATGCGAAGTCTGCTTTCCTCTATCTCTGTCTAAAAGCAAGAACCTATTGTAAACTTGACAGGCATAGCACCAGTAACGAGGGATCACAGGAGCTAACAATCAGTTGTTTCCTGGTTTAATCTCATATGTGACAACATGACGTAAATGATACATACCTGTTGTAGAAATCATCCCTGTAGTACTCGTAGTCAAATTCATAACCGCTATGAGAGAGACAAACGGAGACACAGAGAGACACATATAAAGAAAGAGATGGGTTTGTATTAAGAGCAGCCATTTTGGATCTGTCAAAAGTAAGCAGATCAAACTCAAGCCGTTTTGACTCGAAGGGACACGCTCTAGTTGTTGCTTAAAAGTCACCGCAGGTTAAGAGCAAGCCTCAGCCACGCTGGCACGCAAAGACCACACAGCAACAAAGACGTTTCAGAGGGGAAATACAGTCGGAGAATGAAAAGGCAAATTGTTTCTTAGACCTTGGAGAAGAAAATCAATGTTAAGTAGGCTGCACGCTCAGTATGACAACTCATTTATAATTCAGGCAGAGAGATAAAATAAAGACGAGAGGAGAAAAGAAGAAGCCGTTTTAAATTGCTGATATTTTCGCAGGAATTCTAATTGAGGTTATTGCATTAGTATTTCAGTTTAGAGTGGTGTAGCGTGCCTCTGCTGTTCCTGCTCCACAATTACCATATCACATCCTGGCTGTTTTCAGCCGTCGCTATACAATGCAAATGAGGGTTAATACTAACACAAAGCACAAACTAATAAATTAGACATGCAATGCAACAAACGAACAACTCAGAAGGAGGTTAATTGGTGTGAATATATACTTTGCTATTTGACGAACTATCAGAGTACACACAAAAGTGTCCCAGTGAATTATCGTGTCTGCCCCACCGTCACATTAGACTGCAGTAAACAAGCACTGCTTTGATCTGTTTGTGACCAGGAGATGTGTACGGGCCAGAAAATCAGGGTCATGCCTAATGAAGCTTATATAACAGCATCTCCGTTGAGCTTCACAAGCCAAAATCCGGTCATGGCTGAGAAATGCGGAGAGCATTACAAACTCAATTAGGAAGTCAAGGTTCAAAAGAAGAAAGGCTGCACCCTTTGCATGTGAAGGTGTGTGTTGGGAGGGCAACTCTTACCTGTAGACAGCTGAGAGCGGCCGCTTGGAGCCGGCTTTGGGCCTGTACGGCTTCGGCTCGCCAGCCATGTTTATGTCTGCAAGAAACACAAACACACGGACAAATCACTTGTCAGTCATTACAGCGGACTTTACATGAATAAAGAATTACTGATGACACTTCATTTATTATTTACAAGCAGTAAATATACATTTAATGGGTTGTAGCACAATATATTGTGCGTGTAAGAACATGAACACGTATTAGTGTTTATTCATGTTTTTGTGAAACACTAACTACTCATGTGAAGCATCTGTATTGATAATATTATGGAAGCAAAGAAAGGCCGTAATCATTTGACTTTTATCTGGTCTGAATAACTAGATGTCATTGACTTGACTTTTGTATTTTTAGATTAAGAAATGACTAAGCTTTTGAATATTGGACAATTCAATTATATATTACTGAACCTAAAAAATACAAAACCACAACAAAGAAACAAACCAAAAATGTGCTATTTGAATACTTTGTTAATTTTATATATATATATATATATTTTAGAGGAATTCATATCACATAAATTAAGTAACACCAAGTAAAAAACTAATTCAATTGTGGTTAAAGTTTCATTTCTTGTTTTTGTATCTATTAATGGATTAGTTATAATTGTATCATACATTAACATATATAAATACATCCCATGTATTCTGCATGACAACCGCGTAAACTCCATGTGCTGATGAAGGCCATGAGATGCGGCTGAAAGCCACAATATAAATCTAGTAAGTGGACATTGAGTTAAGAATTCTTTTGCCCAACTACAATTTTGGAAGTGAAGAATGAACCTTAAAGTTCAAGTTAATTTATGTCTTTATGAGCGCTGAACACATTTATAAGCAGTTAGTACGTTTTATGAAACACTGTTAAGGATTTGTTAATGTGTTTAAGCACATACCATTTCATATAATTACAGCTCTGGTGTATAGGTTATTATGAAGTAGAACAGTTAAAGATGATTCGTAGAAAGAAGGGTTGATATATACTTAAACATGGCCCTTATATCTGCTTACGAGATTATATTGTGTTTTAAACTATAACTTAAATGTTTATTTACTAATAATGCTAAGTAGGGGGGTTGAAGTAAAGTATAATCATTTATATGAATTCATGAATATTCTCATACTGAACATTACCGTACAGCATGAGGGGTATTATTAGTAGGTATTCAATGACTAACAACATGAATGTTGTCTTCGCTGCAGTGAAATCTAATCTAAAAAGCCGAGAGTTGTGTCAATGAAAGAGGAACAGCTTCCTTTCTTCATGATCTTGATGGTACTGAAGTGCAGCTCAAAGCCCCGACTGAGCACAAAGGGAACATAAAAGTACTACTACATAATAAAAGAGTAAAATATATATTTGAGCTCTGCTGGAACTCTGTCCTGTTTCTATTGTGGACGTGAACTTGTCCTGAGACATTTTAAATGTAAAAGCTGCAGCACTGCGGGACACATTCACTAATGTCAATTTTCTGAGGCAAGGCTGGAGAGACCTTGCTGTCGTGCACTGGAAAGATTACAAAAAGAAAATTCCTGTTGCGAGGCAGGAGAGGATCCTTGAACACGTAAAAACAATGAAAAAGAATACCGACCAAAAGTCCAACAAAAGCTGGATGTGGTGGGAGTCTTGATTTATAGCCGGCTGTTCACCCTTTGTGTAAAAAAAAATATATACCATCAGGTGAAAAGTTTTATGACCAGGCCAGTCAGTGATGCTGCATTTTTCAAATCGCTATCTGTGCATTGCCAAGGGTGCTGCAAGGTCCTTGTGTTTCGTGAACTATGTGAGTGGCTTCTGGGAGACGAGCCAGTGGTTTCAAAGCAAGCACCTGGACCAAAGCAAAGCACTGAAAAGGCAGAGAAAAGAAAGAGATGTATGGATGCGGAGACGAGGCTATATCCACGAAGTCAGGCAGAGAATGGTGCAGAAAAATAACACCTTGGAGTGAGTAGAAGTATTAAAAGCAGCAGATGCATTCTTATCCGAGGTGAGAGCTACACGAGCGTTCTCAACAAACAGACAATGCATGGTATCCTGAAGAACAGGGATCGCTTGAAGTGAGAAAAAGATAAAGTGCTTTATGACTAGCAGAATCACAACATGCCTTTTTTTTCATAGACTGTACATAAGGAGTGGACGAAGTCGTGGTGACGTCACCCTTTGGTTTGAGGACTGCCGTTTTGAAGCCTCCACTTCGGAGTCTCGGCCGTCGTTAAGGCTGAATGGAAGTGACCATATTTGGACGGCGGAGGAGTGATGCAGGGATGCCGTATATGGATCCGGTAGCGTTAGCTTTATTGCCTATTTTACTCTTAAATGTTCCATAATTTACTAAATGAACATCATGCTGTATTGGAGAAGACTTGACACTAGAGATCGAGACCATAAACCCATGTTTACAATGTTTACTGAATGTAATAAATCAAGAGAGAAGTAGAGTCATTTTCTCATAGACTTCTATACAATCAGAGAAGTCGCCCCCTGATGGCCAGTAGACAGAATGCAGGTTTTAAAGCACTCACTTTTCAGAACCGGAGGCTGACGCCTGTTTTTATTTCTATAGTGTCTTTGATATGACACAACCTTTTGCAAGCATGCAGTGAGGTACTCAAAAGGGTCATTTTATAGTCTTAGAACAATATACTAGTAAACAAGGTGCCCCAGAGAGACCAAACCCAGCCTCGGCTAGGTCTATTGGCACATAGATCACTGTAAAAGCCACTTTCTGACACATTCGTCATTTTTTTTGCATGCAGCCAAGTTCTCACTATCATTTTGTCCCTTTCAGCAACACACATTTGCTTAAGTAATTTATGCGTCCGCCCTGCCCTTCGCCTCCCTCTCCCTCCAAATAGCAAACAAGTCCCTGGGAGTTGAGCTGCAATGGGGTGAAAATAAGCTCCAGGCAAACTCCTGCCTCCTCCTCCCAGTGGCTGCTCTCAAGAGAAATAGGATTAAACCCTGGTCTGTGTGTATACTGCCTACTTAGACATGCTAAAACGCAGACTTTTTACGCCGAGCTGCATGACTGAATGAGTGTACAAGTGTGTGTATGAATGTGTGTGTGTGTGTGTGTGTGTGTGTGTGTGTGTGTGTGTGTGTGTGTGTGTGTGTACATGATGGGATTGACTGGGATGCCGATTTAGGAGATAATTATGATTTTGCTTATTAACCTGAAGGTTTACTTAGAGTGTAAGACCAACCCTTTAATTAGCCCACATCAATCCAGCTAAATATAATTGGCATTCAAAACCTCAAGCAATCTAAAAATCCCTGATGCCAGATCTTCTTGGCGGGTGACAGAAAGCGTTACTATATGGTTCATGAACAGCTCTTAGTTGAGCCGGATCCTCGCTATTCTGTCCTAAAGCTGACAGACGTTGCAGATACCAGAGGAGAGCTTCAGCCCACTGAGATTCAAGAGTTCAGTCCATTGGAGCAATCGATACCACCACGTTTGTTTTTTTTAGCAAATACCCCCATATTGCAGCAGTATTGTAGGGTTGCCTATTGGTATTCTCACAAAACATTAACACAATGATATTTTTGTTAAAATAATCATCAGTAATGTGGACATAATGACTTAAAGTTCAGAAAATGACATCACTTTCCGGTAATGCAGCCTTTTAAGTCTTATGCGTTATTTCAAAATCCAAAATCTAAGACGATGTCTAGTTTCGTATCACAGTGGATCTCATATCGATATATTGCCCGGCCATAGTATTTTTGATTGTTATTCGAGCAACAGAAAATGATTCTGAACTCTCTTGATATTTGATGAATCGTTGAAGTCAGACAATTCATAAATATGAATTGTTTTTTTTGTTTTTTCCGGATTAGTTTTACAACATTGTAAACTCATTATCTTTGGGTTTTGGACTGTAGGCGAGACATACGAGTATGTCGCCTTTGGGAAATTGTGATGGAAATTCGTTGGAAGTGGAAAACCCTGCAGTATGTGCTCGAGACAGCAGCTGCTAACACAGTCATGTGGCGGTTATGTTTGTCTCACAAAAATACATCTATTAAAAAGATAAATGAATAAAAAAATGAATCCAAACTGCTGGTATTCATTGTTTCAGCACTACTCGTAAGGATGGAACTTTTTATCTCAGATCAAATTATACAGAAATACTGAATACATTTGGCATTGTTGCACATAATAATGGCTACCAGCAGCTTTGGCACAAGCCATTCTCTCATTTTCCTTCCCATTGGTTTGTACCATTAGTTTGTCTGCTTGCTCAATGTGCAGCTCGGTCAGACAGCGATGAGGCGGAGCTGTCTGTGGTGCTGAACGAAGGTTTTTTTTAAGGTCTGTTGCACTGCTGTCTGGGCAGCGAATGAAACAAAAGGGCCTGACCTTGCCGCTGCGTGAGCCTACACATGATGCAATTTGAATTTTGCAGGCGTGAAATTATTTATAGATTTGTTTGAGCTCGACTCCTATCTTGACTTTTCTATCTCTCAGAGAGGTGAGAGAGAGGGGAGGGGTGTCTGTCTGTTTACAGATACTGAAACAAACCCAGAATAAATATTTCAAGGTAACACTGTTACCGGGAACCAGGGAAGGAAAGGTTGTGGAGGTAAATTGCAGTGGAAAGACAGAGGCACCGAGCGTAAGTAATCACTGAGGACAGACCTGTGTTCCTCTGTCGAGAAAACAAGGATCCGTGACTCCCTGAAGCAACCTGCCCATGTGTTTTATTGGGCTCATTTGTTGCCTTACATCTCTGTCTGCCTCAGACTACTCCTGGCTCGTGCTTCCTGTTCTGCCCTCGGCCTCAACCCGATCCTTCAACGTCTCTTTCTTCCGTCTTCATTCCTCCCTCTTCCGTATCCAAACTCCTCGCCATCCGTCACTCTCTCTCTCTCAAGTCCTTTACTTCTTCCTGCGCCTCCGTGTGCACCGAGGAAGCTCATTATGAGATATTTCAGCGTCGAGCATCACCTGTGGGGCCTTTCTCTATTCCGACACCTGTGTCGACAACGAAAGCTTTGCAAGTCTTATTTCTCCCCTCCTTTCATTAGCGAGGGATGAATAACAACCCGAGCAGTGGAAGACGAGGCTTTGAATAAATCAAGGCTGTAAACTCAGCCATATGGCAACATATTGCAGGGGAATCACTGGGATGAGAAAGCACTCCTGTGAAAATCAACAGGACCCAAAAACATAAGGAGAGGGTGAGTCTCGTGAGAACGCGGGGAACAGGAAGGCACCTTATAATCCTGGAAGGAATACGAATGAAGTACTGCAACAGCCACAAAAAACCTGCTGCTCCTGCCGAAGACACAACAAATCTGACTGTAATCTTTCCGTCTCTCTGGCTCTGCGTTTTTACAGCCTACCTTTTTGTCTTCCGCCCATAAAAAGAAGAGGGGAAACCAGCTAATAGCCCAAGGCTTCAGAGGGAAGCTAACAAGCGCGGGTCACCACAAGGTCTCAGAGAAGGAGAGACGGATAGATTGTATCACGTCAGCCAAAGAACCTCTTTGTGTCAGTGTGGGCAGAGTGTTTGGAGGATGGAGAGATTCACGGAAATCTATTTCTCCTGCGAGACGCTGTTCACAATTCAATCACTCGGCCTTTTAGCTCATTTGCACAGGCTTTTCTTTTAAATGTGGCGATAAAGACTATTGTCTAAACACACGGCAAGCCACATCCACCAAAGTAATCAAGATAAAACATTCAAACTGCATTGCTCATGAGTAAACACCGACACAACACCATTTACATCTGGAGAGAAAACGCAAGTCTTACAGCAAATTACACAAACTACACGGCTGAAAACGCACCAAAAGCAGTCATTTGCACGTCAAACTCTGTTGCTTTAATGTCCGATTTTCTCAGCAGTTACAGAAAACCCAGCAACCAAAACCCAGCTGATTTTTATTGGTTTCTGCTGCTGCAAATGACCTGTCTGCACACCTGCTGTGGTGCAGCACAGAAGCTATAATTGACCAAAAAAACAACAATTCATGGGAGTCCATTATCACCTTAAATAAGCCTGGGCCCTCACACAGAGACTGGAAATAAACAGGTGCAAACGTGCCTTTTACTAGCTGCTGTACAGTTGGTTGGTAGATTTTTGGACAATATATCAGACATGTTTGAGTCAATGCCCTTTATACTGCTGCATCAATATGAAAACTTGAGTTGGAAGATATTTTGGTGATCCAGGATTCCAGAAGTCTTGGCCCTATCACCCAGTTCAATGTCAAACTGATGGAAAAAGTTTCCATTCCAGAGCCAAAGGACTAAAGATAATACTGTAAACCAACAGTATCATTAGATTATCCAGAAGTTTCTTTGATCAAAAGCATTGAGGATTTCATTAGTTTGGAACAGAAATGTCAAATGTCAGCTTACTCATGCAGCGATGTCAAAAGGATGAAATAATATTAAACATTATAATTATAATATTTAATTCATAGGTGATTGGCTCACTAACTCACCCATCAAAGAACAAAAGAGCTGATTACCTAAAGCTACGCCGTCGCCCTTTGAGTCGTGCGGCAGACAGCGACCAGGTGATCGACTGCGATGAACTCCCCTTCAGACGCATCAGCGAATGAGAAATGGGTTCCTTTCTTTTCCAAGAACAGCGAGAAATTCCCCACGGAGCACAGCCGACGGCTCTACAACACATTTGTCGCTTTTTCCCTTTGCGAGGAGGCGAGAATGAAAGCAAAGAACATACAAACGGCGACCGTATACTTGATGAGATAAACATTAAAGGGTAGAGAAAGAAAGCGGGACGCAGAGGGAGCTGCCGATCATCTCCTCGTGGAACCAGAAAACTCGGGCGGCAAACTCCCCAATGACTTGAACAAAGTAACTAATCATGCAAATGGCTCCTCGGCACGAGAGAGGAGAGCAAAGATACAAGAAGGAGCTGAATCGAGCGGGTGATGGACGTGCGATCTGCACGTCTCTTCATCGTGACCTCCAGGAGAGGCCCTGGCTGGTGGAGATACACCTTTTTGTTTTTGCTTTTGATAAAACCAATTATTGCAGGCATTAACTGACAACGTAATTGAAAGGTTCCTTCAGAAATCCCAGAGTGAATTATGATTAATTATGCCATTTACAGCGGATCTTCGGGCTCCGTGCTGAATCACACCTTTACTCGGAGACAAAATGTTCTTACTTTCCTGTGCCCGCCAAGCCCTCGATCAAGGTCACGAGGCACTGCGCTCCCTCCACACTCAAATAGCCAATTACTCTTTCTCTCTATTCTCTCACACCGGCAGAGAGGCGGCTTGTTTACGGACACGTCTCAGCAGCAGGAGGCCAACGCTGTGGACGGCTGTTGTCTAATCACATGGAAACACAGAGTGGTGAGGCAATGGCCATCTGCATATCAAAGCTGCTCTCCTTGATCCAACATCTAACGTGGCTCCTCAGGAGAACCTTCAGGTGAAGGTGTGTGTGGCTCTCTACATTCTTTCTGTTTCAATCCAAAACTTTCAGTTCACACATCGAATTCTTTGGTAAATTGCGCCACAATCTTGGAGTTCATTACATGAGCCATTTCATTTAATTGAATACTGTAGATTATGCTGATTTGCACCGCGAGACACAATTTATTGCTTTAATATCTCTGGTTGATTATGTTTTTTTATAAGTGAGCAATGTTGCAAATCAACGAGCAACTATTAACTGCTTTCTGGAGATATTGGATTTTAATTAGATTTTTGGGGTCAACGTGATGAAGTACTTTGATTTGAAAGATGTTTTATTTGCTGGATTTACCTAAAACTGAAATTCTTGTCTGGTTATTTCATCTATTAATCATTTTTTGATACAAAATTACATTAGAACTTAAATATGAGCCACGTGAGGATGTCCTACTGGGCATTCTTCTCTATTTTCTGACATTTTATAGCCAAAAAGATTAATTGAGACAATAGCCAAAAGATCAATAGATGATTACAATGATTGGTAGTTGCAGCTCTATATTACATATACTGTGATGTGGGGATTGTACCAATATTATAACTGCCCTCAACCAAAGAATGTCTTAGTTGACTCACACTCATAAGATTTTGTCGACTAATCGATTTTCTTCTCCACAAAAAAAACATTTTAAATCTTGTCTTCACCGGATGTGCTCATAGGTTGCTTGTAAAAAAGTAATTGAGCAAGAAAAATAAATAATCACTAATCAATTACAAGAAATCTTAGTTGATTGAGACCAAAACCACTGATTAGTTGACTAACCGACTAAAACAGTAAGCCCGAAGCAATATCACCCACCACTGCTCTAACGTGTTATTAAAGGCACAGTGACATGAAACATCATTATTATTACTCAGTTAATTTTGTGCATCATGAGTTGCACTTAGTAAGGTATTACAAGAATAAATACACAATTAAGATTCCCAGCCAATCGTTCCTGCCGCCATGTAAAACAACGTTCAAGGTGAGCGCCAAATATCCGCCTTCAAAACAAAGCTTTGTCTCAGCAGCTAGATTTCATTATGAGCAGAAAATAATAGATAATGTACAAATACACAACAGTGGACAGCTGAACTACATGCAGAGGATATACAGCTTTCATGCCGTAAACTCCACACTGCATGTATTATTTTCTTTATTGAATCTGTAAAAAGAAAATATGACTCACTTAAATATTACATTTATCAAAGACAGCAAACAAGAGATGTCTGAAAAGTTTGAAAATAGTTTGTTTTGTCCGTCCATCCATTTTTTATTTGCAACAATGTAAAACAGAGACGAGCAGCATTTGAGAACCAGTATGTTTTTGCCTGTTCATTCTTTTCTCCTTGCACGCGCCAACTGTCTATTTGTTGAGATAAACATTAAAGGCAGCCCGTCTTCACCAGGACTCCCTAAAAGAAGAGATATTGTATCTCAATGGGGACCTTTCTGGGGAAATAAAGGATGAACGAAAAGAATAAGAAAGCGGGACGCAGAGGGAGCTGCCGATCATCTCGTCATGGAACCAGAAACTCTGGCGACAATCTCCCCAACGTCTTAATTAACTGAACAAAGTAACAAATCATGCAAATTGCTCCTCGGTGGGAGAGAGACAAAAGCAAAGAAACATGAAGGGAGCGGAGGAGCTGAATCACGCAGGTGATGGACGTGCAGAAGGGACAGGTGTCTCAGCTCTAGCGTCACTTTGGACGTCTTTGACACAAACTCCTCGCTGTGTTGTGAAGCCGGACCGGTCCGTGAGAGAGGGAGGTGGTCTGAGATGAAGGAGTTGCCACAGCGTATATTCAGCGCTGTACATCATGAAAAACCCTGTCTGGTGTGGGCATCGTAAAACTCCAGATAGGCCTTTTATCTTGGCTTCTCTGATGTATTTCTAAGGGCTGATAGAGGCCATGCTGCAGGTACAGCCTGACAACTACATCCACAGATTTCCCCAAAGTCTCAGAGTGGATTGAATATGCCATTCACAGTGGATCTTCACAGTTTGTTCACTTTACTCTCAGACAGACAACACATTTAAATATTTAATCTATAACAGACTGCAAGAAATAGAAGCAAAGTGTCACAAATGCCAATCACAGGTTCCCAAAACCCAAAGAATAATATAAAATATAGAAAAGCCTATTCATGGAGAACTCCGGACCAACAATAGTTTGGTATGTTTGGTTAGGTAAATGACCAAATGATTTATCAATTATCAAAACTGTGGTGAGGATTTTTTCAATAATTTGACTAAATTATCAATTTAGTGATGTTTATCAAACTACAAAGTAAGAAACCTTAGTAATTGTCTTTCTTTGTGGCTTTAATGGCACATCTGTGTCGGGCTTCAACCTATGATTATGATTATCAGTCCATTATTTACTAATTATACGTTTGGTTCATAAAATGTCAGAGAAGAGATAATTAACCCTAAAGGTGACGTCTCAAATTGCTGTTTTTGTCAAACCAATAGTTTGAGGTCCAATATTTAGGTAAATATAGAAAAATCAGCAAATGTTACCATTTTAACGGCTTTTTTAAGGTTAAAGACATAAATCGATAATCCAAATAGTTGCAGATTAATTGTCTGTTTCATTTCTACTTCGATATTGTAAGAATTTCCCAGACTCCTCCTCTTCCCTGGCTTGACAAGGATAACCAGCGCTTTTAAAACCCCATCCACACATCTCAGTGAACATCCCATTCTGAAACTGGAGCATCTCTCGCTGTAAACACCGGAGCGTGTTTTTTCCGTCTGCAGCGCCGCCTCGCTGCCTCTCCGAGGCTTCATGGCCCAAAGTCCGAGGGGATCAGCTCATAATCCGGGGCCCCTTCAGGCACCGGCAGAACAGATAAAGGCACGGCATCGGTTTGAGATCACATCCCTCTGTGTGCACTGTAAAAACCCCAGTGAGCTGTCTCGCGCGAGTCAACAATGATGCACTTCAGGAAGCGGACGATTCGGGCGTCTGAACATGTTGGGAAGCTCAGCGGTGGGGAGCGAGGCACGGAAAACCAACACTTGGCAGTCAGTCGCCGTCACACTTAGAAGTGCGTTTCCTCTGAGAAACAATCCCACTGACAATCAGTAGGGGTGGAACTACAGGTCAATGTGAATCGGTATATTGATTCAATGGTCAACGATCTAACCAATCGATATATCGTGCATATCATCATCTTTAATGATGGAACTCAATCGCAGGTCTGTGTCACAATGTCCATTTCCTTTTCTGGTAATTCAAGAAATAAATAGTCTACATAAAATAACACATAATAAAATGGTTTTGAATACAGATTTTCAGAGAAATGTTAGTTAGTATTCCATTGAAAGACGATAAATTATCACATTGAAATACCTCCCCGCCCTACTTGTGAGTTGATATAAATGTACCGGATCGTGTTAAATGGGCAGATTTTGTGATATCAGCATGTATCGTATCGTTTGTCCAAAGAATCAATTTAATATCCGTGATGCAGGTTGTGATTTACAGCCCTAATTATCAGGCCATCGCCATCGCCTTTTCCTTACTACGACCAAAAAGAGAATTACAGACTGAGAGAAATTTGACGGGCATGTTGCTGGCCCACATGCATGAATATGTGATGCACTCTCATGCTCGCCTCTCAGATGCCATGTCCTCCCTGCATCGGGGAGCATGAGACAGGGAGACAGAGTGAGAGGTTACAAGTCCTCCAATTATTTCAGTGTGCTTGCCGTGACACTCGACGGACCTTCATTTCACCACCCTCAAACTGCTACACCGCTGCAGTCGTATCTGTCCAACGAGCACTAGATCCAATATTCATACACGCCATTCACCCAAGCCTGTAGCTCTAAATATTCCGCTTCTTCACGATAAGACAAAACACTAAAAATCAGCCATTTTGCAACATTGTTCCCCTCCCAAAAGCTTATTGCACAGAGGAATACGGATAATAAAGTGTAATTTGCTTCTGAGTGCTGGTGTTTTTCTCTGTGCATCAGCGCTTGTACGTGTGTGTGTGTGTGTGTGTGTGTCACTGAATGCTTGTCTTTATGTCACACTGATCGGCGCTTCTCCTGGCAACAGTCCAAACAGTGGAGCTGCTGGTAGAGAGAGGCGAGGACTCTGGGGAGCGACATCTTGTGACAACTCTGTCAAATAATTTCATCATCGAGCATCGATCGAGGAGTCTCATTAGGTCCTTTCTGACAGATAGAAATCAGATTTTCCAGGACAGAGCGGAGTGTGATGTGGCTTGTTAGGGTCAAAAAACAAACAAACATGGAAGCAAAGCTGGTGCATTTTTGAAAGTGTAGCAACTGCATCTTCGGTGGCAACATGATTTGTATTCCTTCCCATGGACATGCAAACGGGAATTTTGGGGGCAGAAATGGAGCTAAGCTGAAAAGAAGTGTAGTCTGAGAGACACTCACACATACAACCACGACTGCCCTTGACACAAGGCTTAAGATACATGGAGGACATCTGACAGAACACGTAACAGCCTGCCCCCTCCCCCCCCCCCCCCCCCCCCCCCCCCCCTTCCTTCCACCATCAGCAGCACACACAAATACAGCCACAAACGAACATCTGCAGCACAGAGAGACACATTAATTTGTCATGCGCCGCGGCTTTTCAGTCGCGACACAAATTGCAACTGAGACGAGACGAGAAGGCCCCAGATGCAGAAACGACGAGCTGCACGTCTAAAGAGCGCGAGTCCAAAAGGAAGTTTTCTTTGTGTGATCAGTTTTTCATCCGCAAGGATCAGCCTTCACGGACAAAGAGGAAATCGCAAAATGTACACAGACGGATGAAAACACACACACACACACACACACGTGCATGGAGGAAAAAATCCCCGGTGGTGCAGATGGCTGGAACCGCATCTGATCTCCAAAGATTCCTGAGCAGCAAAATCTTAAATATTGATGGACTTCAATTCAAACGCTGGAGCTCATTAGAAGAGGCCGAGAGGTTTTTTCTTCTCCTAATTAAATTAATCACAATCGGCTCAGAGTTCACCTTAGAACAAAGCAGTGATTTACACAGCACATTTATATCAACTCATCCTAAATAGACTATCACTTTCTAAAAGGATTTTTTATTGTGTTATCTATGGAGCACTGTAGGAGAACATAAGAGCAAAAGTTACGACTACATTCACAGTTATACGTCCCTGGCACACGTTCATCGGCACTGACTCTTCCGTGTGATCACCATTTCCTCCCACCTCGTCCGTAAAACCAGCAGTACGTCCACACAGTCCTGCAGCGTGGCCTGTTCGTAGCCTTTGCAGTGCACAGTGCAGTTTTGCATTTCCTCTGCTGAGGAGAAGACAAATCAAGGCTTCGACCCGCAAACCAGCTCCCCGAAACCTGAATCACACTCTGCAGCCAGGTTCACCTGACTGTGTAGTGTGTGTGTGTGTGTGTGTGTGTGTGTGTGTGTGTGTGTGTGTGTGTGTGTGTGTGTGTGTGTGCCTACAGCCATTTAACTGACTGGTAATTAGTGGACTACAATACCCATATGCTTTAAATGTCAGAGCATGCACAACAGGCTGTGTGATGCCATCCCTGTTACACAGTTGGCTGCAACAATTACTTTCATTATCAATTAATCTCCTGATTATTTTCTTTGTTGATGAATCACATCACCATTTGGTCCATCAAACATCAGAAGATATTGAGTCATAATTGCCTTAAGACCAAGGTGACATCCTAAAATTCTTTGTTTTGTCTGACTCACGATCCATAACCTGAAGATCAGTCCGTTTACAATCACACGGCACAAACGGATGACGACATGCTGCCGGAAAAAGAACTAAAACACACAAAACAATTTGTCAATACATCTTTTATTAACTATTCATTTAGTGACTGATTCTTAACCCACTCGTGATGTTTTCAGGACCATCAGTGCTCCATCACTGCTCTATGGGTTCAGACTTCATACTGTACCACTCCCCATACGAGTGAAGCCATTAATGGAGACCAAACTATGAATCCACTACAGAAGAACGTGTGTGTGCGCGTGTGTGTGTGTCTTAAGCACCAGAAGGACAAGTTTCACATAAAACAGCACTTTGGAGCAGAATTTACATTTTTTAATTATGAGTTGACTTAAGTAAACCTACAATGATTTATTTAAGAATCATAATTATTAATAGCGACCTTACAACCTTGATGAGTCGACACATCTCATGATAATGTATGCCAACTTGAGCAGCATGAATATATTACAGCAGAGCAGCTGCGAGGATGGCTTTCCAAACTAAAATCTCAATGGAAACACTAATTAGCCAGCAGGTCACTTCCCTTCCTGTTGGTAACCATGTAAATATTTAAAAATATATATTATAATATTACATATAGACAACAACATCCACGCAGCCCGAGAGATAGCGGTGCTTTTAATTTGAACTTTAACTGAATTCTGCGTCTGCGTCTCAGCGCAACTTAAATGGCCCGCAGGCAGTTTAGACACTGATGCATCTTGAAATACATCACTCACGGCTCAATATTTGCAACTTGCATCGCGCGACGTCAGCACAAACACAAAAATGAAAACCCCCTCGCGCGTATCGCCGAAATGATGGTGCGTAAACTTACATCGGTGGTTCCGACGCTTCCCCTTGTACATGGTCATGGTGTGATACGGGTCCAGCTTTGCGCTCGTTTGGGTCTTCTTGCAGGTGCTACGTTCACTGACACACACACACACACACACGGCGTCGGGACTCCTGCGTGCTGCGATACTTTCTGACCAGAAATAAATTAGCCCTTCAGAAGAGGGGGGATTGGAGGCGCTGCTTGTGGGAGGACCGTACCATTGCTCAGAGACGGCAGAGGCGGGGGTTTGCGAGACTACAGTGCATCTCAAACGCACGCACACGCACACACACTAACATACGCACACACACACACACACACACACACACACACACACACACACACACACACACACACACACACATTCAGTCACCTCATACTTTAAATTTAAATTTAAATTCTGCTCCAAAGTGCTGTTTTATGTGAAACTTGTCCTGCTGGTGCTTAAGACACACACGCACATGCACATGGAGTGCCAATCGCATGTCAACAAAAATCTGAAAATGAGGGGAATTAGCCATGACTTTACTGTAGAGCAACACTCTCTCGATGGGTATTGATCACATCTTCCCTCAATTTACATTAATTTAGAAAAATCTGTTAGAGTCACCAAATATGTCAATTATTCTTCTAAGGATTAATGTATTTGTTATTTACACCAGATTTAGTCATAAATCAAACTTTTTTGAGCTGATCTGAGTCAAACAGAATTTTACATCTATTTTTTATTTGTATCTATTTCTCTCATACACACGTATACTTATATATCATATATATATATACACACACACCTCTATATTATATGTTTATGACTATTAAAAAGCTTGTGAAATTAGGTACTAGATACTTACTCAGAATGTGAAAACAAGACTGGATAAGAAAAGTCTATAGCCACGATAGAGGCTGTACTAAGCAAAGTTAGCTTTGAGCTAAATGCTAAGTATAGCAACATGCTCACAACAATGGTATGAAGTTTACTCTGTTCATTTCAGTTTATCGTGTTAGCATGCTAACGTTTGCTAATTAGCACTTATAGCACAAAACCTGAGGCTGATGGAAATCTCATTAGTTTTGCAAGTATTTGGTCCAGAGACTTTGACCCGATGGCGGCGCTATATGAGGTCGGAGGATCACCAAAGTTATTACAATTCATCATGAGGGGAACATGAAGGTCTGAACTGAATTTAATCTCAATCCATCCAAAAGTTGTTTGGCTGACCGACGTTGCCATCTGTATTTCTAGAATGGCCAAAAATGCTAAATGAATTGGCACTTTGTCATCCAAGTTCATTTCTGGTACTTAGTATTCTTCAAAAGTGCTTCAAATGTATTCTGACTTTATGCTGGGAATAATTCAAGTACCCACACTTTACTTCACATTTTATTTAAATCTAACATTTTAAAAACGGACCAAAGTGTTCATTCTGGTTCATTCTATGACGCAGTGATAGATGCTTTTTGTAATAAGACAAGAATGAGGTGGCCACTCCACTGTCTGATTATTAACTTACCCCATATGTGCACACACTGACACTGACACAGAAATAATACTCCACCACCTCCGGTCACACTTGAGAAAAAGGTGCACCTCATCTTACTTGCAAAGGGGACTGTGTTGCTACGGAGACGGGGATAAGGAAGCGGCCTGGTTGTTGATTTTGTGCGATCCATTTCTCGATATTACATTATTGTTGTGTGGGTTGAATACCAACACTTTTTTAGGGCCTGAGATGAATTGTGCAGTGGAAACAACTCTGAAAGCCAAATGCATGAAAGTAGTCAATATTCAATCAATATTGCTCTCCTCTGAAGCTGCTCACAAGCTCCAGAATGACAAACACTCTTCTTTGTGCTATATTTTGACACACAAAAACTGAAATCCTGTGAATTCAGTGAAAATCAACTTGATTGCTGGTTCAAGCACTGGGCTGTAGGTCAACGTCGTTAGTTGTGGGAAGTTTTTCTTCTCATTTCAAATATATTTCTTTGGATGAGGAAACAAAAAACAAGGTGTGAACAATCATCAGCAACCAGCAACGAGAGAAAAAACATCTTTATTTAAAGGAATACAGGGACATCTGGTGTCCATGATGGATTAATACAACACACAGCCTCAAGAACGCAATAGCAAGCATGAAGCCAGCCTGGTAGAAAACGAGCACATTTGAATCCTTCATAATCAAAACTCTTCATTTTAATTTTGTGAGTTCTTTCTCTCACAATT
This sequence comes from Pholis gunnellus, assembly GCF_910591455.1. Taxonomy (NCBI): domain Eukaryota; kingdom Metazoa; phylum Chordata; class Actinopteri; order Perciformes; family Pholidae; genus Pholis; species Pholis gunnellus. The sequence continues at coordinate 8,161,978 of NC_136547.1, forward strand.
GAGACATGAAACAATATTTAGTTTCATCTATATCCATTTTTTACGAGCATCAGACAGAATAAATCTGAGGTAAACTAAACTGCTCATTAGAATTCTTTTACATTTTCAACTTTTTCACAATAATAAAATATACTTCATTATTATTATTGTTAGCATTTTCTCATAGACATCTATACAATCAAACATCTGATGGCCATCAGAAAGATTGAAGGTTTAAGGCTCTTCCTCATTCGCCACCTTTATACTCTCACTTTGGTTCCATGTATTGAATCATCTAAATCCCCAATATTATGTGGGAGAGAGGAGAAAAACTGGAATATGCACATCTTCCCTAAGGACCACAGAGCTGTCATTTCCCCACAGTGACTCTCCATCACTGCTCGGAATATAATAACATCTCTCCTAAGCAGCCATTGTAGCTTTTCTTGATATTCTGCACCACCGGGGCAGTTAAATACACTTAGACTGATTTTACTGAACAACCCGGGTGCAGAATTTCCCATATCATCGGTAAGAAATGAAGAACTGTGAAGTGTTTACGTGGTCACGGTAATTTCCTGAATAAAAATATACCCTGTTTGTAACCGAAAGAGTCTTTAAAGCACGAAGCACATCATTAACTTTAAAAGATCTGAAGAGCTTCCCACAAGAAGAACATGCATCAACCTGATCTTAAGTACTCAGACACTCTCTGCTGGCATTTGAAACACACTTCCCGTTAACGAATGACCCTCACTTATAGCCAAGATGGAGGGATGCTGCGGATGTCCAGGGGGAAGATTTTCGACATGATGGATGTAAATCTGCTCAAGCCATCACATCTCGTTGGCCAATGACTTATAGCCTCTCTTAGCTAATTAGACAGGCACTGCTTTTGGCGCTGAGTAATTGCAAACGTATCAACTGCTGCAACTGCTTAACAGTCTGTGACAGCAAAGCGCCTCTCTTTGCGGATACTGAGCTCACGGAGCCCGAACGACTCATTTTGTTTGGATTCGGTCCAATGTGACAGACCTGTGTCAAGGTGTCAGAAAAATACACAGACAAACCTAATCTATCAGTCTCCAAGGCTTGTTATCTGGAGTGAAACTGCACATTCTGTTCATTTAAATTCTCTGCATTTCCAATTCCCACTCACCCACATAATCTCTGATACGCCCTATAAACTAGCGCCACATTGTTCGTAATTGTTTCATGACTTAATCACTTTCTTTCTCCAGGTTCATGCTACTCAAAGGGGCATTGTGTTAAAAAATAACAGGCGTCCTATTCGACACACACACACACACATTGCTTCAGTTGACGAGCACATCGCCCTGATGCAAAAGCTGCATGAAACCTCTCAACAGGTTTTCAACAGCAGCTTCCCTGCTGTTCAATTCCAAACTTGGGAAGAAAAATTGCACACTCTAGTGGAGAACAATCAGCATGACAGCTTCCAATAGAGAGATTTAAGGGGAACGTCTACACTACAAATATAAGTTATTTCTATACTGACAGATTAGTTTCAGGATTTTCTTTAAAAGCTGAACACCAGAGAGACAGATGTAGTGATGGTGTGCGACAGCAGCCCTGGTGATTTTATATTCATGGGGGCATTTTCCATTTCAGCTGATTAAACCCCTATATGTAGATAAAAGTCCCTTGGATACTGTGTTTTTGAGTAATCAGTGTCAGTGGGGAAACTCAAGAAGTCCATCACCTAATAATTTGCTCTGATTTGTAGTATAAAAGGATACTTTTCTGTGTTTTCACATTATGCATGCATTGTCTGAATACACAGGAACAGAACAATTTGTGGATTTAGCTTTATTCCAAAATTGCCTGGCTTTTGTTATTGGACTGTAAAATGCTGATCATTCATCCGTTTCATTCCTATTGAGGATCACATGGGAGCTGACATCCACCCCAGCATGCCTTGGGCAAAAGACTGAGAACCACCTGGCAGGCAGTCTGTTACAGAGCATAAAATACAGATAGAAAAAGTAGAAAAGTGCTCTCAGCGGAGTGCAGATCTTTGCCAGGTGTATCTGCAATGGCCACTGATGTAACGCTTGATTGAACGAATATAAACCAGGTTTGCACTAAGTATCAACTGCATTTTTCACTCTCATGTAACAGATAAGCCCTCATTTTAATCCATGCAGCTGTCTCCATGCAGCCAAACTGCAGTTCGCTTTGTGTAACCCTTCATGTTGGCTGTTTAACACTCTGCACAGAAACTGTCAGGCCTAGCGTGTGTTTAGTTCTATTAGCTGTTAGCTCCGTTAGCCAAACACACCGCAGGACTCTGCTGCCCACCGGCTGTTGACAGCTAACTAGCTCTCCTCCTACCAACATGAGAAGAAGCATACATACATACATGCAATTGTCTTAACCCGGCGTGCAAATCGGGACTAATAATGCTTGGTACATAATCCGTAACAAGCTTAAATGAGCGCGACAAATATTAGGCTGGTGGGTCCAGAAGTATGCGAGATAAGCCGCGGACGCACAGACAGCCACATAGATGCACCCGCACATGACAGAATACATAATCTCCTTGCAGAGACAATAACAAACTAACAAACACATTAACACCTATAGTTAGAGTCTCTCTTTTGGAGAAACTGACAGAAGGAAAAGTACACAAGAAAAACATGCTAACTCGACAACCAGGTGATGGTGAGGAGGTGAAGGTGATCAATAACATTGATCAGTATCTCCAAAATACAGCAGAATGTACTTCAAATAAATCCAGTTGGTTACCAAATGTATGTTTGGATGATAACATTTCCAGTGACATGTAAAGTAAAGATGATTTTAATGAATATTTGTGTAAAGGTATAAGTCATGTTTCTGAAATTATGGAAATCATATTTTATTTGATAGATAAGAGGAATCCTCAACAAGCAAATGAATACACATGGTAAGACTTTATTTTAATTCTTTTTTTCACTAATTTGAGGGATCATTTCCTAAGGCTGGGCAGAAATAAATACTATTTTTCCCATCCCTATTGTTCCAGCCTATCCAGCCGACATCCTCTTGAGTAAGACCTCATTTAGTTTGTATTTAGGCCCTAATCTGCATTATCCCTCCCTCCTCCTCCTTACTTCTTTTCCCTCATTTCCCCTCTCCTCTCCCTCGCTCTGTTTCGTCTCTTTCTCTATCCATCTGTCAGGGTCAGTGGAGTGCAAACAATCACATTTAGAACTATTCAAATGTTGAACTTGTCACAATTGCTATTCATACAGGCATTAAAGGCTGCCAAATCTAATTCAGCTCAGTGCCGAATCAGTGCCTCGGTGATTTGGAGAAACCTGATTCATACACAACAATGTCTCCTGGAAGTAATGGAGTCACAAAGGAGTGAGCCATTCCCCTCTAGAAGAAAAGAGGTGCATTTTTACTGCATTTTTTATTCTACTTCTGAGATCAACAAGGCTGGGATTTTTTTGATTTTCGTTGGAAAGTGACACTCGTAAAGAATTATGCTCCAAGGATGACAAATGGCAGTTTTGGTTTGAGGTGACACACTTTATGACACAAAGTGCACATCAGACTAAATGTTGGCGGTGTTGTTAACGGATCTGCTCTCACTACTAAACTTAAATATAACTTATTATTATCTTATATCACAGACATGTTTAACAAAATCTAACAAGGAAAGTTCAAATCAGAAACACTTCAAATTTTCTTGGCTACAAATATTCGTACGAGGAAACATAAGCCACAGACTTTAACTTTGTCTTTTTCCCACCACAAACTTTACATATCACTGATATAGATATGTACTTAGGCCCCATCTGTGTGTGAGGATGATTGTACTTGCTACATAATGAGGTCCAAACCAAGAACCACAGAGTGAGGACATTTGTCCTCACTTCTTCAAAGGCCCGCTTGAGGGTTAAGAAGTGGTTTTAAGTTTCAGTTTAATATTAGGTCGAGGCTAGGAATAGGGTTAGGCATTAAGTTGTTATGGTTGAGGTTAGGGTAGTGGATAGGGACTGCATTATCTGAGGGTCCTCACAAAGATAGAAGTACAGGGATGTGTGTGTGACTGCATAACACAAAACACAGCTGGATGAGCAGATTGTTTTCATATCCATAATACATGCGTCAAAAGCATACCAGTCTACTAAAATACCAGGATTTTCTTCTTCCAATTAACACTTAAAAACACTAACAACAGGCAGATTTACAGTTGAATATTTCTGTCATGGGGGGCACAGAGTTTACCATCACACACTGAACCATGCAGTATACCGGAATAACTTAGAAACAAGAATTCCAACACTGTAATACAACAAAATGAAACTTAAAAGTGTTATCTTTTTATAATCTACATTATTAACTCTTTTGGCCACATCAGCATCACACCTACTGTATGTTATGTACAAGCATCTCCTCTTGTCTCCTGAAGGGGTCGCTGTTGTACAAATGCATTCCAAGGATGTGATAGATTATAATGAGACAACATATAGGTCACCAGTTGAGATAAAAAAATCTGCTACGGTTCCTCTATTTATCTATCAGTTTTTAAAATATATTACGCAAACATTTGTATAGTAGAAATTAATCTGTTGAAAAACACACAGAACTGACCCACATTTCCTAAAAGACAATACCAAAGACATGGGGTTTGGTTTTATGGGCTTTCACGGTTTATTAATTTATAAGTTGAAGTGCAGTGTAAGCCAGAACAATCGTGTGCAGATGATAATGTGGAGGAGGATTTGGGGCATTTCTGCATGCACTGTGAACCTATAGTAACTGGCAATTACTGGATATCAACACATTAAATTCTAAGTCCAAGCAATGCTGTATTAAACAAACATTGAGAGTTTTGAATTATTAATGGTGAATTGTATTGCTTATGCATACAACATTTCATTCGTAAGAGAAAGAACATGTTTTTTTCTGACACAGTCAGAAGCCTCAAACAGCCGCAACATGATTGTCTTTTCTCAGAAGTCCTCACTAAAACATGGTCCTCAAAGAATTAAGGCATGTACAAGAGCACACACACACACACACACACACACACACACACACACACACACACACACACACATGTAACGTATGACTGCAGCACTTTGTTAAACTATAAAATAATTTCTTCATCTCAGACACATGCATAAAAAAACATCTCTATATATACACATCTGCTCACGCATATTTATTTAAAACAAACACACTTTATGTGCACTAAATCTGATCAACTTTATCAACGTAATGATATGTTATGCCCCTCTGCTTCCAGGCCTTCAATATGACCCAATTCAAATCCAATGGCATCAAAATACAGACTTGTCCACGTTTCTTAGAAGGTCACACACATTTCCTCTCAACAGCAAAAAAGGCAATTTAACAAATTTAAAACAATTAGAGAGGCATTCATATAATAAAATTGTAATTTAGGGAGAAGCAGCGTCAGTGCACATACATCTGGGAGGCATGGCTGCAACTTACTCTATTGGTTGTGACGGTCACAAGTGGTAATAACTGCTGTGAACCACAGTGTGGTGCTCAGTGACCATACAGTGAAAAAGAACGGTTTCTCACACACACACACACACACACACACACACACACACACACACACACACACACACACACACACAGCTGACTCCATGATCTTCATTTACTCCAAGTATGGGGAGACGAGACTGACACTGTCGTGACCCATCATCTCAAACCAAATGAACACTTGATGAATTTCCCCTTTTGTTATAACAAGCGCTCGTCTCTGCCGAGGCTCAAATTCCATCTGACAGGACGGCTCCCACAACTCAAAGTAATGAAGGCAGCCCATCTTCCCCTGTTAGATGAGGTGCATAAATACAGACACAGCTCATTAATAATTCTGTCACACAGGTAGGCATACGGGGGAGAAAAAAAAAGGTGACACACTTTTAAAGCTCAAGCACTCCGAGTCCCAGAAGGACCCCTGAGGTATGTTCACATGGTGTACCCTGAAAACTAAGATGCTTCAGACCTTGGCCGCCCACAAGGATCCAGCTATTCTTCATCCATCTTTCATATATTACACTTAAAGTTTTGGTCATATACCACTTTGTATTTACCAACAAATGTTCCTCCTTTTATAAAACAATTAGTCGTTCACCACTTCTTACGTCTTCGCCATGGCTACAGGCTAATAGGGATGTGTGAACAAGCCATAAGGAGTTGTCAAGGTCAGGCATGCACTTCAAGCCAGCTGCTATCTATTGAAGACAACCCCTCCCTGTGCGTATAAAGCTGCCGCTTGTCAATTATTCCTTGGAGACACGGAGCAGACAGCTGCACGTTATGCTTCCTGTCCCTTTAACAGCCGCGGTAGACGCTTGGTCGTGCTGACGGCTCGGTGCAGCGTGCACCTTTCCATCCGGCATCTCTTATCCGGAGGGAATTTCAGCGAGCGAGCGGGCAGTTCAGTGTTTTTAATCAAATCCTCACAGAATATGCAAAAAAAAAAAGTGTCTTGAAGATTTTGCATAAAGAGGTCAATTCAGGTAGAAGTCATTATGCCGTACTGATTTCCTTAATTAAATCCATACCGGTTCACAAAGGAGGAGACAGATAAAAGGAGAAGAAGCTGAGTTTGAGAAAATAGTTTTGAGATAAGTGAGGTTGTGCGACAACGGCTGTAAAAAAATATCAGGACAATGTACCAGATGTTTGGTTTAATCGCTGTACATTCAATTAGACTTATGTTTGCATGGGTCTTTTGTCTGTGTCCTCTCAGTGGCGGAATAATCCTCGTAGCAGCTCCTGCCCACCCCGAAATAGCACAGTAGCTGGAGGTCTAAGAAGGCCAAGTGGCCAGTTTTGTCATGCACCGGCGATCTAAACAGTGCTCCGAGTACCTCGGGATGGTTATGGCCCGACTGTAAACTGTGTCTGGATGGTGTCAGAGAGGTTACTCCTGTGCTGCAGCTAATGCAGAGTGTTGACTGCAATAAACTTGAGGTAGTTAACCGCCATAACGCTCAGCGTGACCTTTTACCGGACAGCGGAGCCCGAGGATGAGTCCGGTCCTCCAGCTGGGAGACGGCGCTCCACAGCTAACGACGGGGATGCGATGACTCGCACGGCCCTCAGATTTGTGGCGTAATTGGCAAATAGGCCTCGTGAGTAAGAGGACGCCGGAACGAGGAAGGGCGGAGGCAAAGTAGCGTGAGAAAGAGCGAGGAGACGGAGGGAGGATGACTGCAGAGACGAATAAGGAAAATGTGAGAGGAAAAGGAAACACTTGAGAGCATGAGATCGCTCCGGGCGAGGTTATGGGCTGTTGTTAATGTTATTTTGTTTATACTGTCCGTCTTCATTCGGGTGGGGGCGACGGGGGGGGGGAGAGCTCCCCTGTGAGTCTGTCACAGTGATTCCTAATTCGCACATTAAGCGTAGGGGGGGGGGGGGGGGGGGGGGTTAGAGTCAGAGGGTCTACGCTGCACAGCCCTGTGAGCAGGGGTCCTCAGAAACCCTCCGGGGTGGCAGTAATTATCACCGCATGTGTAATCACAAGTCACACAGCATCTCTCACACAATACGTCACCTTTTATCACCCGGATTCCTCTTTTGTCATTCCGCCCGAGGAGCAGGATCGACAATTACGGGGTGAATTAAGAAACAGACATGACTGACTGGATCAATTGTTGTGGGAGTGTTAAAAGGGCAGGTTTTCCATTCTTGGGGTCTGTGTTAAGAACGTCTTGTCTGTTTAGCTGGAGCTCCGTGGAAAGGTCGCACTGCAGTGGTCTCTGTCATAGCAAGACTGCACACCTGACACACACACACATACAGGGCTTTCTTACTGAAGTATTATCTCCCAGCATGCACAAGTAGAGCATCTGTAGGAACCCTAATCCGACACAAAAGCCTCCTTACTCTTGATACAAATTGCTGGGCTGTGGGAGTTGCGACAGAAAACAACTGTTCAGATCATATCATTGTTATTAAGTCACAGATCGAAGCAGGAGATAGAAAAATGGAGCAAATATATCTCTGTGAGATGCCCCGATCTGGTGTTTATTTGCTACCAATGCTGAATGCCGATGGTCAATGAGTCTCATATATTTGTTTGTACTGTTTTGTTATAGCTGCTGGTATACAAGGCTCCAGACTATTTCTTTTCACAACATTCAGAATTTTTGTTGGTCTACAATGACTTTCGGCTGATTGAAGTGATTTTTTCGGGATGTTTATCATTTCACCCGTAGCCTACGGATCATGGATCACGTTCTCATTCCAACTCGTCACACACTGACGCTTCGGTCTTCACACTACGGCGTCACACTCGCGGAGCATTTTCTCTGAGCGTCCAATAAAAGCGCGGATGAGTTGAAATTGTAGTTACTTGAAAACCGTGCGCTTCTGTTACAGACACCGAGGGGCTCCACGGTTGGGATCAACTACAGTCTGCTACACTACTGGGACGTGTGAAGCCTTATTGTCATATCATAAACATGCGTATCTAGTAAACAATGATCCGTTCATTCAAAGCCGTCCCGTCTGCACCAGCATGCCCTAAATGTGAACCTAAGCTCTCTGTAGTAAACAGGCCTATCTGATTATGCACGGGGAACAATTATCCAACTCCGTTCTTCTTCAGTGGGCAAGGCAGCAAGGGGAAGTGGGCCAAAGCCACTTCCCCTTGCTGCCTGGGCCTCTCTCTCTCTCTCTTTTCCTAGACGGATGTAATGTTAATGAACAGATCTCAGCCAGGATGCTTGTTAGGCTTCAAGATAATCCTATTTCTCGCTGCCCCCACTGTTCACCTCAGACTGGGCCTCCATCAGTTTATTTACTAACTGAGAAGAAGGGACAGCACCTCCTCGACCCGACAAAGGAACGTTGTGTAGCCTTGGAGTCTGAGGTGGCTGGTCGGTCAGATGGAAGAGATGAAGACAGGGATGGAGATGGATGTGCCCTTTACTTCCTGACTCATGTCGGCATGAATGTTATATTACAGGTCTCGTCACTGGTACAGAGGTAAGGAAAGCAATCACCTTACATTAAAAACGGATTAATTGACTTGTAGTGTTTCCTCTAAATGAATGTGTTTTGTATATTGGATTTAACTTCTCACACACCCCACAGCTGAATATAATGACCTTATAAAAATATGTAGAAAAGTAATGAAGTAATAACCGCTCTCTCACACATACTGCACTTGCACCTTTGCTGAAGGTGACAACATACATATAAATGACCATAAAGCATTGAAATATGGCACGAGGATCTCCATTAACCACCTCAGGGTTTAAGTAGAGTTACCCTTTCCAAAAATGGCTTGTCTGCAGTTTTTAACGTGATGCGAGACTCTGTCGCTCGGCTTTCAAGAACACCGACAGTGTTGTTTGTTCCAAGAAGACTTTGATTGTCTTCCTCATTAGCGGCCTTTCATCTGTGCCAGATCACAAAAGATTTCCCGTTTCTGTTTAATTTATGCAAAAAGAAAGCACCATCTCAATTGAAATACACAAATCTAATTAAAATCAACGCAGTTACATGAGCTACCATGTCATCTGCGTACATGTATCACAGAGAACATCATTCATCATTAATTAGTTGAAAAAACAAGTCGGTTTTCTGAGAATCGGTGGCCACATTGTTGTTGTATGCACGTATTTTACAGCCACAACAATCTCAGCTGCTGTGAGCTTTGTATGAACACTTGTCAATCATTTTTTTAAGAGAGAAGGTTTGATTCTTTGTTTGTTGTTTACTTTTGTGGATTATGCAATCAACTGGACATCCACTCGACATCCACAGAGTGGATACTACAGTTTTGCTTGTGCTGAGGAAGCAGGTTTCTTTGTTTTGCTCAAGGGCACTTTGACACCAGCACACTGCCCTGCACCATGGTTGTGATTTCTTTATATGATGCAATATCAACTGGCCTGTTGCTCTGTGGCAGAGGGGAAGAAACTTTGATTCAACTAATTTCGCTCATATTAATACCGACACTGTATTGCTGTATATAAAAACACTGTGACGCAATACAAATGTTTGTCTCTAAACAAAATGTACGGTGAAGCCATTCCGGTGTGTTTTAGAGTTTCAATGATTTTCAGGATAATATTGTGAATAGCAATTGTTTTGGCCAAGATGATAGTCACATGACATTTTCACATGGTGCCATGCCGACTCCACATGCCCAGGTTTCTGCACTGCTCCGTCTCTGATTCACAGCTCAGTGCTTCTCTGCCTTCTGAACCCAGGTTTCTAATCAGAGAATTAGCTTCAGCTTCCCCTGCCAAAATCCACACGGTAATCCATCTCACTTTGTCCACACTGTGGCTCATGACCCACTAAAGCATTTGTCAGTATGCTTGAAAGAGAGCGGGGGATAGAGAGAGAGAGAGAGAGAGACAATAAGAGATCCTGGTCGGGGAAATGTGCTTTCCTGGTTTCCTGGGTGGCTTTATTAAAGCCTATTAGTTGCACAATGACACTCTTTAAATTTCTCCAGTATTGTTTCCACAAAAAGAAACACGTTCTTATACCCGATACATTGCGGCTCAGATAAATCCTCGGCTGTGCTGTACCGTCGATGTTATTGTACGACTGTGAGCCTGCACACTGCTCCTGTGCCTGCTGTTATGGATGCCTTTGTCGAGTGCTGGGTCAGGCCAACTGTGCATTCCACGTCCGGCTCGGTCTCTCAGAGCGTGATTAATGAGGGAGGAGACGGACAACCAGGGTGCATTCTAATCACCATCAAGGACAAGGAGAGATATGGAAAGGAGGGTATAAAGGGAATAAGAGAGCAAGGAGACAGATCATGTATTGATAAGGTTTGTGTGGAGCGTCGGGGTTGAAATCCTTCTCTGAGAGAGACACAAACCTGAATTCTCGAGCATTTCCCATCTGCAAGCACACATAGAACCCCCACATACGAGCACACACACACACATACACACACACACACACACACACACACACTCAGACACACTGAATACTCTCACAGCCTCAGCAGCAAACACGGGGACATGAAAGACACAGAGGGGGCCTTATGGGGTTAGCTTTGGCAAGGCTCAGTCCGATGGATCTGGGAGAATTGGCCCATCCAGTTGCATACTGCAATACCCATAAGGCCTCTCACTCATGACTGTTCATGCCTCTAAACCTGGCTCTCTAAATAAAGTTACTGAGCTGTGCAGTTATTGTAGACATAGTTGGAATTATCTATGCAAATTTCAAAGCGAACGCGAGCCTGTGAATACTAATGGTGAATGAGAGAGGGAGAATTACAGCAGCCAGGTGGAGAAAATGCAAGAGGATTGGTTTGGATAGACATTAAAGAAAATAAATCCCCCTCGGGTATTCACTTATAACGTTAAGCCTCTGATATTCATAGCAGCATTGAAGGAGTTGCATGTATTTTGTGAGAAAGTGTTGCAATTTACTTAAAGGGTACCTTCATTTTTTTTTCAAACTTTGATCCTTTTTTCTCGTGCTTAAGTGACTTATGGAGACAACAAATCCTCTGCACCTTTAATTCTTGCAGGCCGACAACAAATTCTCACTCAGAGCAATAGTCGGACATTTTGAGGAACGTTGTTAAACAATTTCTAGCTGAAAAGAGAAGATTGATATTGTCAAAGTCTTGTGGAACAATCTGTTCGACTGTATTTGATCAATTATGAGGCATTTCAGATCACACCACTGTCAACGTTTTTCCCCACATATGTCGTACAATTGTCAACTTCCAAATGGGACAACCCAAAATCCTACAGTACAAAAAGAATTTAAGAGAATAAGAAACATTTATGCCATCAAAGTCCATTGTAGGAGTGACTGGGAATATTCCCAAATTACATCGCAGCAACTGTATTTGGCCACTTATCAACAAGAATACAACATATGCCATATGAGCACAAACACTACCTTTACATACTACACAGCTATCTCTGCTCAGTGTTCCCCTTCTTCCCAATATACCTCCATGTCTGTGTACTGTGCTCCTTGCTATGCATCATGTTTGCCCAAAACGACGATTGATGGCAGTGCCACTGCTTTTGTAATCCGCTTAGGGTGGATTTTGCATCTAAATCACTTTATTATTTATGTGCCTAACTCATGCCAATGCCCTTTGGAGGCGGTATGATTGGTAATCCATCACACATTATCCTTCACTGTGGACATTAATATTGTAATGGGATGGACCTTCAGCATGACACTTCCAGGTGGAAGGGAAAGCCGATCTCTCGGGGGTCAGGCTGCTCAGAACAGGAGTCAACAGAGGGAAGATTATCTGGTGTGGTTGCTTTCAGACAGACTCTCCAGAGATGTTGTTAGTTGGCCCTCGCTCTGCTATTAACCTCTCCTCTCTTCTCCACAGAAGCTTGTATCTTCATACATGGCCTGTCTTCCAAAATTGTCACTCTTTCATTGTCCTTTTCCATCTGGGCTTCAATCGCCGCCTGCCAATCACACGCATCTGCTGCCTACAGGCAGACACAGACGAGCATGCGGTGCCACAAACACCTCTGTAGATGATAAAAACTAGAAAGGAGAGATCTTCATCTCGCCACATAAAGGGCAAGAGTGATATACATGGCAAAGTATTGATGCAAACAATGCTACAATTCTAACTCTTTATAGAATCTCAGACAACTTTCAAACGCACAAGTTAGATTTGATTTAGCTGCATAGCATATGTGTCGTGTACTGTGTTGTATACATGTAGATCTGGAGACTCAGCAGTGCAGTGGTCAGGTTTAGTGCATGCTGGGACAGCTCAGGGCAAAAACAATCTGTCACTCTTTGACTCTTTTCCCAATGAGCCCACCGGAGAGCAGGGCCATGGAGATACAGCAGACAGATCTCAGTGGGTGAAGGAGGAAAACTGCTCGGATGCATTTGAGTTTCATGGATGCCAGCAATCATCATGTCACTGTGTTCCTCGGTCAGCTTTTAGCCGGAGGGAAGAGAACACACAACAACAACAACGTGTGAGAGGTAGAGATGTTCGGGAGGTCGTCCACTGATCGAAAGACCGGCGGTTCAATCCCCGGCTCCCCCAGTCAGCTTGTCGAAGTGTCGTTGGGCAAGATACTGAACCCCAAATTGCACCCAAAGGCTGTGCCATCTGTATGCGTGTGTGTGTGTGTGTGTGTGTGAACTAGCATTTAGATAAGACGCTGATGGACAGGTTGGGATCTTGAATGGCAGCCTCTGCCTTCAGTGTATTAATGTGTGTATGTGAATGTTAACATGTAGTGTAAAGCGCTTTGAGTAGTTAAAAGACTAGAAAGGACAGAGCAGCTGATTGCTGTGATACTTATTGTGAGCTTCATCAACGTGAGGTTTAATCAGTCAGAATAACTGAGAACTATGTGTGAACTAATATTGGCTAATGACAACACATCTCCAGGAAAATCCCTGAAAACTAAATTAAAGACAATTTCATAGCCAATAGCTCTGGAGAGAGGTTTCACATGTAATCTAATGTAACCTAATCTATCCTAATTTCGGAATCGTGGTGCTGCGGAGGCTGTGGTCAGTGTATTTATGCTGCATTGCTGCTTGCTTGTATATTCTGTTTAACATTGTTGAACCTCCTCTTTACGTTGCGCTACATGTAGTTAAACTTGTGAATTTGTCCTGCTCAATCCGCTCCTCCATAGAAGTTACATTTTGCCATTTCTTAGTGGTTTGTTACCGGTTAAATGTTGGCGGAAGTGCTCCCCTAGTGACCCTGTTAATAAGCAACCATGACAACACATTAGTCCTTCTCTTCGGATGGGGAGTGACACAGAGTGCAAAGGAATTAGTCGTCAAAGCGGTGGAACAATCCGATTGCTTGATTTCAGCTACCCGTTTTCCAAAGATTTGTCTACTTAATCTTATTAATTGCGACAGCGTCTGGCTTTGAGTGTTTCAGCACCATGCAGGAAGATGGAGGTGTTCATGTGGAGTGCTTTTAGAGGAATTTCTTCTTGCTCGTAACTCTGACTTGCGTAGAGACACTGCCATCCGGAATAGCATTGCTATTTAGTAATGATTGCTGTGCTCACAATCCTCGATGTGAACCGCTATCCATAGATAGGGTAATGGAGCATCCACTTTTTTTCACTGTGCGGAGGGGGGGGAGGAAGACGCTGCCAGCTGTGCTATAATAGAATTTTTGCATTTGTTCATCAGCTGTTTTTCATCCATACTCTGTGACAGTCTTATCTTCTGTGGCGGCGGCAGGCTATGACCCTTGACGCTTGTGTCATTGAGTGCAGAGATTAGTCATCACCGGTGCGTCGCAGCAGCTGAGGTGGATCTGTGCAGTCGTAGCATGATGTGATTATTCCACTGACCTCTTCTGCAGTGACCACTGCCAGCAGAAAACCAAGCTTTTCAAATGCACCTCTGCCTCCACAACAACATGCTCTGCTTCTCTTTATGTGGTTCAGTGGGTGATCTCAGCAGGCTGTAACACACACCTAACACATCTGACTGCAGTTCCTCCACTAAGAATATTTACTCACCTACAGATGTGATCTCTGAGTTTGATCTTGCAGACAACAACCCTTCAATGAAACAGGAAGACAGATCCTATGTGGAGGTCATTCCTCCACTACAAATCATTATGTGGCTGATTCATCCCTTCGCCATGCCAATATAAAAAGCATCAGCTCGAGAGGTTGAGACCGAGGGTGTCCTTAATTGTCAATTAAGAATGTATCTCGCAGTCATACTCTTGCCGCATGACTTGTAGATCGAGTAATAACAACGATGGCATGGGTTGCATTGCTGCGAGGTCAGTTGGAAAGACGATGCTTTCAATTATGTCTGCTTTCTCAACCAAAACCGAGCAATCACGCGTGAAGGGAGTCAAATAATTTGCAGAAAAGTAAGAAATAACTCAGTGACACTGTCAATATGGATACGGTAGAGTGCTCAGTGATGGTTTCGGCTCTGATTGGCGATGGTCCTGGTTGCGAGTTAGTTTAAATAACTGATGAGTTTTTTTGCTAAGCACAACATTCATACTGCCAAATATGAAACTAATGAAAGAAGCAAAAACATGTTAACCACCATTTATCAGGCAAACAGAGCTCTTTGTTTCTTGCTGTTGTCTTTTCCATCCTTCATCCATTGTTGCAGTGAATCACGTCTTAGCATCGCATTTGTTAGGTGTGGAAAGGTTAGATTACATACCTGTCCAAACAGGCAGGCCTTCATAAAACAGCCGTCATCATTACAATGACAGCAAATGAAGGATAGGTCTCTCAGCAGCCAGATGGATTTTCAGAGAGGCTGGGACAGTCAAGTCAGCTTATTGTTTTGATGTTTAGGTTGATAAATGCAGTCTAGAAAGAAAAGGTAGACCGATAACCTGTCCTGTTGATGCAGAGGAGACACAACAACCTCTAAATACTATGACTTTTATCAACATTCTATACGTTGATTTTTTTATGACTTTTATCAACATTCTATACTATACATTTTTTTACTTTGATCGACATCCTATACTATGACTTCCTTGTCTTCCTCTGCAGTATGGACCAGGTGATGATTGCCAACTCTCCCACTGAAAACCAGTCCCCATCCGGTCCGGGAACTCCCATCGTGGCCTCAGACTGGTCAGCAAGTTATGAACTAAACCGGTTCATTGTTGGTCCTGAATCCAGCGCTCCTGAGGCTCCTCCACCTCGACAATGTGACAGTGAGAACCTATTGTGATCTTTTATTTACCAAACAGTTATTTAATGTTTAAACCAGACTGTGTATAAGAAGTAGTCGTCATGATGTCTCATTGGTTTGTGGATGTTTTCAAGCCTCTCTTTTTTGCAACCAGTGAACAGGAAGTGACCATATCTGGACTGACGTAGAGATGCCGTATACATCGCTGTTAGAGACCCGTCAATCAACGTGTAGCCCCGCCCCTAAAGCATACCCTGCTTTATGGTCTAATTGACTCTAAATGGATAATCATTTGCTAAATGAACATCATGCTGTATTGAAGAAGACTTGAAACTAGAAAGTGCATTTCCTGCAGAAAATGTGTTGGAAACAGCAACAGCAGTAATCCCAGAATTCCATTTGGAGTGTGGGAAGAGACTCAGCGATGATTTATCTGTGTTTACATTTGAGATTATGGCCATAGTTATTGCCTTACAGTGGGTAAGCCATGGACAGCTGAGAAAAGTAAAACCAGCAAAAAACCTCCACAACAACCAAGCCTACAACTTCAAAACACATTTGCCACATTGTCGCAGGATCCTAAATCTCCATCTGATGACCTGGATAAGCAGCTATCTTCTCAAAGCAGGGTAAGAACTGAGAGTAAATGTGAGAGAAAAAGGCCGCAGGGAAAGCTAATGACTGGGCCTGAGACTCTGATTGTTGGTGACTATGCTGTAAAAGATGTCAGAACGATGTGCAGCAAGAATACCAAAATACTCTGCTTTCCGAAAGATATGGTCTCTAACATGAGAGACCAAATCCTGGACATCGTGGCTGACCATCCCACGGTGAAAAACATCATTGTGCATACAGGAAGCTGTGATATTGTGAAGCAACAGTCTGAAGTTCTGAAGCGAGACTTTATTGATCTTCCACCAGTCGATGAAAGAACCAGGAGATGAAAGATTCAGCAGGCTGTTTGCACTGAACAAATGGCTTTCAGCTGCATGTACTGACCATTCAGTACATTCTATCAACAATGTCTACCTTTTCTGAGAGCACAGAGATCTTTTTAAGGCACATGGAGTGTGCCTGAACAAGTCAGGGGTAAAACTGTTTACCTCTAACCTATTTTTCTTTCTGCGTCACTGGTCTGTTCCCACTGCCAAGGACAAGAGAGACAAGAGTCTAAACAAGAGATAACCACACAGCATCGCCGTAGAGTCCTTACGGGAAGGATGCCCCGCCTAACGAGAGCCAAGAGGAGGAGTCTCCAACCTCACCATCAGAGACCGCCTCTGATCACCCACTCCCCCCCCCCCCCCCCCCCCCTCCGAGAGGAGGAGTCTTTACCTCCCTCACCAGCACCTACTTCCACCCCCCAAGACTCCATCCAGGTCCCCCTCCTCTCTACTCACACTCTCCCCATCCTCCCCCCACCTGGAGTTCACTGGCCACATGAAAGAGCTGGTCATTTCTGGAACCAACCTCACTTCCCGCCACACTTCCATTTTCTCTCCTATAATAACGTCCAGCCCCACCTCCCCGACTGGCTCTAAATCCTCAGCCAGTTTTAACACAATCGGCGAAGTTAGAGCGCCCTGCCCCTCCCCCACGGCTCCACAACCATAAAGGCAATAACTGATATCTTCTGGGTCCAGGCTACAAGGCTAATGACACCAATGATTCTCTCCAGGAAAACTCTGGGCCCTGTATGCAGCTAGCCTTCTCAATTCCTGTCCTGAAAGTTTACAGAAAAAGAAAGGTGAGGCTGCGAAGAAACAATAGTGAATCTGCAAACGTAACATGTATTCCTCGTCAGCCTGTCCAAATTAATTGGGCAAATTAAGCTTCAAACACATTAAACTTAGCTTTATTAAATGGCAGGTCTCTGTCAGGAAAAACATTTTGAAACAATGATTTTATTGTTAGGCACAAACTGGACTATTTGTTTTTAACTGAAACTTGGTTTGACCAAGT
Source organism: Pholis gunnellus (assembly GCF_910591455.1). NCBI lineage: Eukaryota > Metazoa > Chordata > Actinopteri > Perciformes > Pholidae > Pholis > Pholis gunnellus. The sequence continues at coordinate 8,179,570 of NC_136547.1, forward strand.
TTCATGAGTGAAACAAGAGCGCATAAGAAAGGAGGTGGAGTTGCTATTTTATTTAATGATTCTCTTCAATGCAAGCAGATGTTCATTTTTTTCCTGCACATTAGGTAGAGCCAACGTTCATTAACACAGGAGTTAGCCGTTTGGGGAATATTAATTTCACTGAACTAGTTACCTCGGTTGTGTTCATTATCTTGCAGAAAATGTTCTTCTTTAACTTGCAATCCTAACCCCACAAATCCACCCTGAGGACACAGTTTAATGGAGAGGCAGAGTGTATGAGTGGTTAGAATGATCATCTTCAAGCCAGTGGACACCAAGACTTTATCTTCATGCCCAAACCACAGCTGAAGCGAGACTCTGGCCTCCCTAAGATCGAACTGACACCGTTAATTAAGTGACACGCAAGCTAGTTCTGTCAAAGAAGGTCCGTTGGTGTTTCGTTGTGGGGAGTTAGTAAGTCGATAGATGCCAAATATCAACCGTGTATGTGTTTAACATTCACATAATCCAGCCCAGTTCTTCAGGTCACTTTCACACCTAACCTGTTTGGCCTGGTGTAACCGAACCCTGGAGCGTTTCAGCAGATAGTCTGTCAATCGAACCCTGGTCTGGACTAACAACTGTACCTAAAGTCCTTGAAAAGGGGATTTGTGATTTGAGCATTATTTCAAAAGCTAAATTACTAGTAAATCAATTTGCTGATTGTGAAGTCTGTTTAGGAAGCAATCACAGTTTTTTTATAGTATATGGCTACGCTTGGAAAGAAAAGCCAACACAGAAATGGGAGAGAAGTTTTGCCGTCCAGTCTCGTGGAATGTATATGGAGGCAAAAACAAGACCATTAATACATGGAGACAAATAAGTAGAAGTTTGGACTGTCAGGTGTGTAGTAATTCCTACATTCATCAATCAACTATTATTAATTCACTAATTCCATAGGAAGTTAGTTCTCGAGGTAAAATCCAGACCCCCCAAAAAAATGGAAAGCAGGAGTTTCGCAACCACATCGGAGATCAATGACATTCCCATAGGAATGAATGGACTTCAGTTGACTTGCATATGTATACAGAGCTATGTGGAAACGAGGGGTTACTCGTCACCCACGTCCCCGGTTGAAACGCCAAACGTGCCACACCTCCACCCAAGGGTCCCCTTGTGGGTTCCGAATCTAAATTCCCGGGGGGGGGAGTTTTTATCATCACTCTGCTAGATGAGCTTGGTGTACCACTGTGTGGAGTTACAAAGTCATAGCCTAGATGCCAACTACCAACTCTGTTCATATTCCACATTCACATAATAATCCATTCCAGTTACACTCTTTACTTCCATCATGCTCTGCTCCCTTTGATCGTCTCCTGCTGATATTTTTAACTGTGTTACATACTGACAGCCAGTGTTGCACTCTTTGCACTCTGAACCTCGGATTCCCGAGTTAAAACACCAAACACGTTTCAAATACTTAAATCAGAAAGGTCTGTTGCCTGCAGTCTTATCCAGTCATGGTTATTTTAAAATCATGTAAAGCAGTAGTGTCTAGGAATGAGCTGTATCTTCACAATTTATCCCCAGGCTTCACAAAGATGGGTTTAACAAGATAATGCCCAAGACAACATTCTTCATAGACAAACCTAATACTGATTGAGCAAAACTAATGTGAATAAAAGACATTTCACAGCCAACTTCCACAAAAGCAACCCATTACAAAGCGTATGGACAATAGAAAAATCGAGACTTGCACAGAATGTTGCATCCCTTGCCACTTAACTGCTGCTCTAAGGTGTGTGTCTCAAGAACTTTGACATACTTTTTGCAAGCTGCTGCCTGGTAAATGTTAAAAATCAAAACTGTGCTTACATTCACTGGTGGATCATTTAACGGATTCAGCAGGGATTTTCTCCAGAACAGCGTGACAACAAACACAGACACTTCACCATTTAGGAGCCCAGGGAGACTCGAAACTAAAAGTCTGAGAGATGCCCGAGGCATTTTGTGTTCCCAAGAGATACAATCCATTCCTCTAGCAAAGAACAGGCTTTAATGAAACATTCTGTAATTCAAGGGGAAAGTTTTTCGCGAAGTGACGTAGAGACTGTATCTTGCTGGCCCTTCATGAGTTCATTTGCAATGCAAGTAAATGCAGAAAACTCTCACTAAAGAGTGAAAAAGAGAAAAGACTCACCAAGAGGCTGTCCAGCGATGATACGGGCATATTCTCCTGCCACAGCTGCTCGGGCGTTCCTCTCTTGCAAATACTGTACGAAGGCGTAACCTTTGTGCACAGAGCAACCCACTATCTTGCCGTACTTGGCGAAGATGACCTCTATGTCGGTCTTCTTGACGATGGTTGTGTTGAGGTTGCCGATAAAGACTCTGGAGTTTAGGGAGCGTGGGTCATTCTTGTTGGTCACGTTGCTGGTCTGGAGTTTACCAGTCATTCTCCTCCAGTTGCCCTCCTGGGACACAGACAGAAGTGGGGAGGGGAGGACATAGCTTTAGAGGTTTGGGGCAGGCTAACTCCAGCTAATACTGCTAAACACTATAAAACCCCATGGTTTATTATCATTCAATAAGACATTATGAAGTAAATAATTATATTGTAAGATATATGAATGAACTACTAAACTCATAAATGCTTACAATTATTTAAGGAACCCTAAAACGTGTAATTTTATCATTTCCATGTCCCCAGCCTCCCACCAGGCCCACCAACCACCGGCTAGCTAACTCCTGCTGGTTCGAGAAACCACAGAGAAACAGGGTATGTTTTTGCTCATCATGGTTGTGTGCCTTTGATAAACATCTTTCAAATCACAACATTACCAAGAATTAACTACCTAACTGCTGCTATTAACATCGGCTCTTTACTTTGAACTCACCTTAAGCTAGTTAGCTAGTTAGCCGGGGAGGTACTGTAGGTAGCTTGTGCAGAAAGCAACAACTACCCCTTTACCACATGTAGCATTTTAGCTCCGGTTAACTACAGCGCCAGCGATGTCAAAGTAGTGAGCCAACTAGCTTCTGCTGTAAATAAACACAATACACATAAAAACATTTTTTATTAATTTTACAAGGCTTCTCAAGCTACCTAGGCTACTGAGCTAGCTAACTAGCTGAGCTGGTTTAGGAGCCAGGGTAAACTTGGTAATTCAGAGATACTTCAACAGTGTTATGATTTCAAAGATGTTTCACTGAGAAATCACTCAACTCTGAAAAGCAAAGACATAGTCTTTATATGTATTTTTTGCTATTAATTCAGAATTTATTGGCTTAATTCTAGGTTTCATTTTAGTCTATCCATTCAGATTATTATTTACTTCACAATGTCTTATTTATGTATTTAATACTGAACACTTTGGGGCTTCATAAAACACAAGGTCAGTACTTTAATTAGTTGGAATCTAAATCTATTTCTTTTAAACAGACACTTTTTTTTTGTTGATGAAGGCTTTTGTTAATGAAGGGTTACCTTATCTCATTTATGAACAAGGTCATCGGCCAGTCATCTGCTTACCTAAGCGACATTTTGTTCATGCTTGAAATGCTACCACTGGATGGCTGAGTGGGAGAACTAGAATGAACAACAATATGTGAATGCCGCAGCAGCTTCCTCTGCTTTGTGACAAACCAAATACAGTAGCTGTCAGTGGGAAAGCTTTGCTATCTCAATACCCATATTGTTGCATCCCTAATGCTTTGTGTGCCCTTTCACTGATCACAGAATGCGGCAGCTGTAATTCATGTTACAGTTTTATTCAGACTTTTTTTGTGCTGTCAAGTTATCGACGCACATTACCCTCGGCTTTTGTAGGCCTCCATTACAATTATTTTGAAGTGACCCTTTTCTCCACCTGAATGTTAGTTTTTATGAAAGATGATTGGCTGCATAAACCAGAAATGTATAACTCCAAAGGAAAGGATGCACTGTTGAACAATATATATATATATATTCTGTATTTAATGCCAACATAAAGAAGATGGATATGTGAATAGATCCTACATACTTCCTATTGATCTTCTTTCTTTATGCAAACACATTTACTCTTTATAGCAGTAGAAATCCAGGGTTTCATAACAGTTTATATTACCAAATGGATTACACTTTGTGCATTGAATGATGTGAAATATTGTGAAGAAAACACTGAATATTCAATATTTGCCTCCTCCGAGTCTCTGTCCCTGACACACCGTGATAACAACTATTCAGCTTTGAGAGGAAGAACCTGAATAATGGATCCAATCCTCAGTAAATGGGATTAGTTACCAAGGTAACACTGATGTTGTTGGAATACTGCATGGGCCCACACTGCACACGTTTTGTCACAGGCAGTCTTTTCTTTTCCATTTATCCAACTTCATTTTCCATTGCAAGAGGCTGTAGAACCTCAGAGCTGAGCCTCTCTGTCTTGACACTGTGTGGCCCCTTATCTTCACGATTACACAATGTAGTTTTATTGTGAAGTGCTACACTATAATTGGTTTATTCAGCTAATTATAGCAGGGATTATGTTGAAAATGATGAATCTCAAACTGGAGTGATGGCTACATTCCACCGCAATGTCGCTCTCTTTGTACCGACAGTAGATGATGAGGAAACTGACCAGTCATCCAGGAAATGCGAGAGAAGCCATGTGATTCGCAGAGAGAGATTTTTCTGTCAGGAATCCATTACACCTGAGACTAAGATCATGCTAGACATTCGGCTGCCCATTCATGGATAAACACATCATTATTTCACTTGGCTGCACATGTTTTTAGCATTACATCACGTACAGTATATGTTTCTACGCCTGACTAACCCACATCCACTACGAGTGTGAGACATTCCGCTGTATACAGTGCTGTATTGGCGCGTGTTTGTTTCTGCGCGTGGGTGTGTGTGGGAATAAAACTGCTGTTTGCCAGCTCTCAAGTGGCCTTGGCATTTATCAGCGGCGGACACTGGAAATTAATCTGGCGCTGGCACACACACATACATGTGCTAACTTAAATGAGCTCCACAATGGCCACCTAACGGTAGTTTAAGCCCACGGTCTGACACCCATCCCATATTGATGTCCGTGGACAGGTCAGGGAACATGACAAATCAGTGGAGAGGCGTTAGATTGCCTCTCTCCTCAGATAAATCAGGAGTGGGTAGCGGTCACAGAGCCCTTCTACCACTCCTTACCGTTATATTTCATGTTGTCTTCTCTGTTGTTTTCTTTAGAGCAGGACACTAATTTATTCCATCAGTGGTTTTCCTGCTGACCTTGCCATTTAGTTTATTTACAGCCTCCATTAAGCTTCTCATCCTATGAGGTGATAGCATCATGAGAAGAAACATGGGGAAGCTACACAGGAAGTGAGAGAGTAAGAGTGTAATTGGCAAACTAATTGTTCCGAAGAAAGTTTGTTATAAAAAAGAAAGTACAAAGAAGAGCCCGGAAATGCCGTCTACAAACGGCTTTTAGAGGAAAAATGATGACCTGGTGTTCAAAGTCCCGCTCTTTAAAAATGATTACAGCTTCTACAGCACTGCCTTTTTGTCAGTAAAGAGCAGGAGACAGTTAAGTCTTCATTTTCGCTTTCATGCCAATGTGGTCCTGTCAGAATAGGTGTCACATTTTTTCAAAGGTGGACGTTTCCTTTTGGATGAAATACTTTGCTCTTGTTGCATTACAGAAAATCATGCCTTGGCTTTAATACGGTATGAATATCGAAAAAATGCAGGGTATTCGGAGCAGAAAAACCGTCGACAGCGCTGCTGTGTTGGGAAAGTGGTTGAATGAAAGACAGGATTTAGTCGAGAAGAAGCCATGTTGTGGATTTGTATTTTACTCTGCAGTGCGCATTGGTAGACAGGCTCTTAAAAAGTTGTTGTTTGGTTCCGGCCACCTGCCTGATTTATAGACATTTTTTTCATGGAGGGAGGGATCTCATTGAATTGATTCCTTCTGTAATTTCCTACCACTCCAGCACTGTACATTTCTCTTCGCCATGCCTCAGACACTCTGCTCTGATTGTTGCCAAGGCAGCTCGACGGACTGAGGAGAGGCTGGAGAAGCTGCTCAGTGAGACAGAACAGAGAAAGGTAGCCTGATACACCTTTTCCAATAGTGCTGCTGCCATGTACTGCAGAGGTGGAATAATTGCTTTATGGACTCCTTCCATTTTTATCTTGTCTTAAAACGTGTCTCTCTGCCGGTGAAAGCAATGGCAACAACCGAAAAAATAAATTCCCTCACTTTGTAAATCAATGCTGCTATTTGTATTGTAGGCTGCAGAGCATTTCTGTGGTGCAACCAGCCATACATTTGAGCACTTTTTTGTGAAAGAGGGCGAAGCTGTTCTGCCCCTAAAGACAAACTGCAGTCACAGCTTTTTGTCTGATTTGAAGGGAAAATAAATTTGATTTAATATGAACCACATTGTAGACAATTAAATGCCATATCCACGATTCTACCTGCACCTTGAAAAACGAGTTTGGTCTACAAGATAAATCTAATTTTGCTCCACATTTTCAATCAGCTGCCCTTTGGCTTTATGAGTCAAGGTATAAAGTGTTGAACTGGAATTCAACACAGTAAGTAGACAGCTACAGCAAAGAGGGTCTATAAAAGGAAGCGAAACAACTATAATTCTACCTGCCAAGAGTGCTTGAAGCGCTGTAAAAGCATAAATGACTTACACTGATTGGGATATTTACACAGCATCACTATTTGAGGGATTCTATTTTTCAGAGCAAAACAGAAAAAAAACAATCTCTTGTGTTAAGGGTTTTTATTTGTCCAAGCCTAGAATAATGTGAGGTGACATCAAGAGTTGTGTGCTTTTGTATAGTACCATCAACCTTAGAACCCAAGCTGAAGCGTCTTGAATAGTCCTCTTCCATGCTCGTTTTAGAAGAATATACAGTGGGTACAAAACAGTGAGACAACAGTGGACAGCTTTTATTATTCCTCGTATTGATTGTTTAACTTGTTTTGTATTGGTACCTTTTATCCATTTATGCCATTTTCTCTTTTGGATAATGAAGTTCAATTTGTGTTAATGGAGGAGCTTGAAGTGACTCATTTCCAGCTGCAGCAGGCAGTTTTTTTTTCAGCATAAAAGCTCAGAAAAACACACTGCATGCTACCTGCCCAGTACCAAATGGCAGACTGACAAAGCTACCAAACTAAGTAACATATTGGAGCATTTGAAAGCTAAAGAAACTACAGCGAAAGAGATCAAATAAGAGTTAAAAGGAGAGTGAACATTGGACTGACATTAGCCAGGTGGTCAGAAACAACGCCAAACTAAATGCTAGCGTTTCTGCTAACCATGAAAGTAGGTCACTGTTTTCTAACACATATCAACTTTGTAACGTGATAATATGTCAGAGTTGTTTTTACAGCATGTCATATATATATATACATGGCAATGCAAGTTATATAATAATATTTAAGGCTAAGAGCTTGGTAGCATCAGGGCAAACTAGCACGAACACTTTTGCTGATGTCATGACACTGCTCGTCTAGTAGGCCTCAGTATGTACCATGGACACATTTTTAATTAGCAAGCTTTAATATTTTTGTAAACCGGTGGGAGCGTATTCCAAAAGGTTAAAAATATGAATGTTTGATGTCTTTTTGTTCTCACGAATCACAAGCTTTAGTCACTCACTTTTCCTCTAGCTCGTATTTAATGGGGCTGTACTTTGGTAAAGGGCCAGTATGTAGATTAAGTGACATCTAGTAGTGTGGTTGCATATCGCAAACAACTGAATACCTCTCCATGACTCATGTTGATGTGATTATACACTTAAGAAAACATCGTTGTGAAAATTATATTCAATTTCTGCTAATACACTTCTGCGCAATGGGTCTTTAATTGAGCGTTCGTTAAGGGAATAAGAATTGAGGGATGTGTTCTCCTTGTTTCTTAGACACTACCTTTTAATAACGTAATATACTACATTTAAAAACAGAAAAGGTGTTTTTCATATTCTTGAGAATACTCTTTAACGTGAGTGCTTTAATGTGCGCTTATGGTCTAGAGAGAGAGTCTATACCGTATGTACCTTATACATTTTATCAGTCTTTCTCAGCCTCCTCTTACACCTGCAGCAAACCTCATTTCACTACAAATAGTGACTACACGCTTTGCAGCCCTAACCTCTTTTTTTTTTTCTTCTTTCCAAACTCTGTTTCAGAAAATAAATTAACCATCAGAAAGCCCGGAGCAAAGAGACAATTAGCTACGATGCAAATGGAGCCAGTTGGCCCTCATTCACCTGCAGTGGGGAAATGGGTAAAATGAGGTGGGAGGAAACCCGTGTGCGCCGGGGCACGGCAGACATGGGATGATAAACGAGGGGAATTTGTATTTTTTGTCCAGGGGGAGTCGGCTGTTTGTGATGGACAGGGGAACACTTCAAGTGCAATGACAAGATTTCATTTCTTCCAATGGCAGTATACAGCTGCGCAGAGTTGAAACTAATCCGGTCAAACACAGCGAGCTGTTGGGCGCAGACTAGATCAATCTCTCTTAATCCAATTTGATGGGTTAGTATGTCAGCGGGGTGTTTTATGACGTTGTTTTTAAAGTTTCCTCTCCACTATAGAACGTAACTCCGCGGGATGTTTAAAGGCTTTCTCTACTCTGTGCAGTGAAATATCCCCATCGTCACAAAACGAGCAATCAGACAAATAGCATCTGTTTTTGATTCATCAAACATAATCAGGGTAGAGGACCATTGCAATCCTTTGATTTAGTACAAGACACAACAAATGAATCACACTCAAGGTCAGGTGGCACTGTGTTTAACCATTCTACTGTTGGCTACTATAGCGATGCCTCATGTTGAATGCACTTATCAGATGCTCTGAATGCAACTGATTATCTCTGAGGTGTGGTGGAGTGTAAATGAAGGATCACAAAATAGAAATGGGAAAGTCCCGGCGCAAAGTGAAGCACACTCTCCTGGGAATAAACAGAAAATTAACCTTAAAAACTTTCCAGCTCTGCACTTACACATTTCCACGCTAACTCCATTTCCTCTCAAACTCAATTTTCTTCAACTTTCATGCCTATTGCATTCATTTTAACGCTCCATTTTTAAAACTAATACTTGGCTTTACGGCAGTTAATTCTTTCATGATGGGCTGCAGGCTGATATATGATTATGTTCATCTACTGTATCACTATTATGTACAGACTGATACCAGCAGTAACTTGTTATATATTATATGAGAGTAACTATAACTATGACTGCAGTAACTGTAAAAAAAAAACTTGCAAATTATGTTGGCAGACTCTATAGAGTCGGTCGATTATTCTCTTTGGGTTTATTACTATTAGACCTCTTCCTCCACATACAAGTAGTCATGTGATCTGGTGTTAATATGAGAATGTTGATTATATTCACTTCAAATCAAAGATTATTGAAATGATAGCAAACAGAACATACTTGCATACAGTAGAAACGCCACACAAGCATTTCATTTCATTAAACAGGACAAAACAATTGGACATATGGGACACTGCTGTCCTGACTTTTGCCACTTGCTTACTACGACTATTCTGCAAATGAATATCGTATCTGGTGCAATTACATTATAGCTAATAATGACCCGCAAAGTGCATTGAAATCCACAACTAATCAGAAACTAACGACAAATGTAAAATGGCCTAACTGACACCAATGTGTTACAATGTGCTAAAACGTAGTAGAGGTATGCTTTGATTTGGTGGGTCTAATGTATTTGTCCGTTGACCGTTCTGCTCTCCTCATTAAATCTGGATGTGTCATCATTAGCGCTCCGAGTTGCAGCTGCAGCTGGGACAAATTTTTAATGGGGGCAAATTAGCATTTATTAACATCTACTCTGCAGGAGAAGTAAAACAAAGCCCCAACTCTTCATTAGGAGTATCAATCTACACTTTAAAAAGTGTGCTGAAATACACAAACTGCAGCCCTGGCTTCAGTTTCTAAAACTGTCACGTAGCCAAACAGCGTGTTTTGTCAGAGTAAGGGACATTGCATTTAATCTTGTTCTCCGCTCACACAATTAACAGTTCGCAGAAGGATATCTCTTATTTATGGGCGCCCCTGTGCGCCGGGCTGTGCTCAATAGGCTGTATTGTAATAGGATGACAGGCAATTTTTTTGGCTTCAAAGGCTTGGCAACAGCTCAGTGGAATTTAAATGACCTTAAAATCCACAGCTTTCGTTTATGGAGTTATTATGCAGGAGAGTGGGAATATTATCTGTAGGGTGTCATCAAAATAAGCACATTTTTCAGTCTGTGCACTTTGCTCCTATTGTGGACAATGCGTATGAATGGTGTGTGTTCTGTTTTTGATTCCGTGAGGTTATAGGGACGATATATTTGGCATTGCCTCTTCTCTGGTGGTGTTGCACAGAGGGGCTGGTCGGCCATCTGTAGCCTTGCCATGACCTGTGTGTCAGCAGAGGCCTCGCCCAGCAGCAGCTGCCCTTGCCTGTAGCACCGCCTGTCGTTTGAAACCGTTTCACGAGAAGACGCTTGCTCATCTCCCTCCTCGGGTTTGTGTAAAAGGAATATCTGCTGGTGGTGAAGTGCAGCTGCCCCGATCACGCGCTCACACCTCTAGCAACACCATCAATCAAGCCTCCGGAAATTCATTAATTTCATATTGTGGAAAACAGCCAGAGAGAGTCAGCCTACACATGCAGAGTTGGCCAAGGAATGTTGGCTATGGCTGTTCTTTACGTGGCCATCAGGCTTCAATGAGCAGGTTTTTCCTGCTTTGCTGTTTTTCGAATGTCAGTTTCATTTCATAATCATTTTGCCTGCCAAGTGCAAAATGAATGCAGAGTTTATTCTAGTCATTCATTGCCAGGAATAAACATCTCAGAAGTATTGGTATTCAGGGCCGTGGGTAAGTCATTTCACACGATTAAGAGTTTTTCAATCCACTTGTTGGTCAAACAGGGCAACCTAAAATATGTAGATATAACATGGGAAAGTATCCACATAGTTTCCTGTGAACTCCCAAAGAGGAAGATGCTTATCACAGAAAACAGCTTTGACAGTGGAGCGTGAAGGGACCTACGTATGCCGGAGACATCGGTTTGAAACACCCCTCAGATGGACTTTGATGATACAAATCTCCATCATGTTATGTTGATGCCTGTGACTGCGCCCTCCTCTTATTGCCAGACTAAATGTTCAAAAAGGTAGCACAAACTTTGTGTAACGCATTGACAAGAAAAAAACAAAAAGACATGCATCGCAAAACTTCAAAGAATCCCCAACACTTCAAAAGCTTCTTCATGGTTCGGTGACTAATCTTCAAAGTCATGCCAAGGATTGAGCCGATAGTGCCGCTGTGTATAGCAGGTACAAACATCCTTGTCAGCGCCACTGAGGTGTGAGGTGTAGAGAAAGGGAGAGGAGATAAAACCGAAAGCTAATTGAGACAAAGTCTGTCCCTCGCCTGTGTGAAACACAAAGCCCCTGGCTGAAGACACTTGGTAATTACAACTGCCAGAGAACCAATCAGTCAAATGAGCGCGGCATTAGAGGTTGCAGCCGAGCATTAAAGTAAATTGGGGAATCAATGGTGATCCGGGAGGTTTATTCCAGTCAGTTTTCTGTAGATCTATCTTTCCTCTTTCTCACAGTAATCTCAAGGGAACAATGTAATGCCTTGAGAGGAATACTTGCTACAAACGTAATAACTTCTCTTTCTGCAACTGTTCAGTCAGTGGATGTATCCTTTGACCACGAGACGATGAAATAACTCACCACTAAATTACTTTAGCAGTTATTGGGACTTTTAACAGCTGTGCGCTTTGTCCCAGCTGGAGTGGTACAGCAAATAAAATCTCCTCTGTGACTGTCTGTGTTTATAGTGAGTGATAAATCAATGGTGAGTTACTGGTTGATGCAAATACTGTACATATATATTCCTTTAAATTTCTGTTGTGGGCAATTTCACCAAGAAATAAGTAAAGACATTCTGTAACATTTAGTGTGGTTGATTTTGATAAACAGTTTTTCCAAATTCATTCAGGTTAAGATATTCAAGCTGTTGAAGATGTAGTGTGTAGAATCTAGCGATGAGGTTGCAGAGTGCAACCAACTCAAACTTCACCCGTGTGCCAAGCGTGTGGGAGGAACTGTGAATGGCCCTCTCTGGAGCCAGTATTTGGTTTGTCCATCCAGGGCTACTGTAGAAACATATAGCGCACTCCGTGAAGAGGTCCTGGTCCCTATGTAGACTCATTCTAAAGGTATCGAAAACACGATTACTATTTTTTGTTGATTAGGAAAACATACTTATTAATATACACCCCCTTATTGTTACACACTGGCCCTTTAATTCACATTAAAAAAGAGTTTCTCAGCTGTAGAGAGAGGCAGGACTTCTATGAAAGACCTGCACCGCTCGTGAATTTTGTCCAATAGAAAATTCAAAATACAGGAGAAATGGTGAATGTGACAAAGTCTGTTGAACGACTAAATAACAAGTGGTGTTGTCGACATTGTGCGCATGATGCAACTTTTGTCTTCCAGTTCCTGCATGTAGTTTCCTGAATCCCATTCATTAGCGACAGACTCCACTAGTCACAATGTAAACCACTGTATAGGGATGTCATTACTCAATGCAAATACATTTAATGCTGATTGCCATACATACATACATACATACAGAATAAAAAAGGGGCTTCATATAAAAGAAAATCTTTAGGGTTATACATTATACAACAATATCATCAACGGTTTGTATGATATCCAAAAAAGTAATTCCTCATTATTCCTGCTTTCTCCTACAAATGTCCAGCAACAGGTGTCAATTTCAGCTCGTAACATGCATACAGGCTTTTAAATACTAACGTCAGGCTTCACAGGAAACAACTTGGTTAGGTTTAGCCAACAAAACTACAATTAAGTTTAAGAAAAAAATATCGTAGTTTGATTAAAAATGACTACGGAAGTTATGCGACAAATAAATCAATGTTTACTTTTGGTTTTAGACGGGACACGAACGGAGGACTCCCCTGTCGCCCATGTCTTCTCAGCATCCACTGCGACCTCCTCGTTACGTGGACTTTGACGCTCTTTACACTTCCTGGTCCATGACTACATGTTTCACACACCAGTTGTATGAATTAGTGCCCTTTTCGTAGGTACGAACAGCGTAAGAACAGCATGCATACAATCATACCCAAGCACAGGCAGACAGAGATAATAAATATGAGCCACTACATGTTGATAATAAGTCCAGAAGGTCAAACACAGTGCATTGTGTGCATGGCTGTGTAACTATTTAGTAAGAATAATGAATGCACTTGTTTTACCCTCTCTTTAGTTTTATAGATCTGAGAAATATACAGGTGTGTCCAAAATCAATTACTTTCTTGCAAGCACGAAGGAATTCAAGACAAAAGCAGAGCCTGCTCGGTATTCAATTCAATTGATTTCCCTCCATTTAAAATGTGCATATCAAAGCAGCCTTGTGTAGTGAAGGGCATGGTTTCCAAAAATCAAAGGAGACTTAGCAGGCACTGCATTTAAGGTTCTGAATCTCAATAACCCACGAGTCCCAGTGGAGCCGCAACACTTGCTACTTGAGAATATGACACTTCTCACATTCTCACCAACGCATGGTGCGACTTTAAATCCAAAGCAAGTACTGGAATTGTCATACCGACGGGAAGAAATAAATACCGTCTGTTTTACAGAGGGAAATTGAATGTTCAACAGCTTTATTTAATTGCTTGGCTGCATGTGTGGTCTCCATTAAAAATGGCTCCCAACCTCTCTCTCTGTCTATAGACACTTCATCACGCCCCCTCACTTCATTTCCCTTTAATTGCACAGCGTTTGTAGTTGAACAGGAAAGTGCAATTAAAACAATCTCAATATTTGCTGACAGCCACAGTCTTTACAGAGTTCACTTGTCTAAATAGTTCAGAAACAAGAACAACTACAGAGACAATAGGATACGCATGATGACGGGGCTGATACCTCACTTTCTTTCTGTGCCTGCAAACACAACTGAATTCTGCCTTTTTCTAAACTAGACAAACCACAGCTCACTTACTCGCAGCAGTAATTGCGAGGCACAGTTGCAGATTTTTAAAGCGTTTGGTAGCTGGAGCCCATGGGAACCCTTAAGGGCCCCCGTGAGCAATGAAGCCGTCATCGTGCTTCATGAGGTGTAGCAGTATTTTCTTCTTCTGCTGCTGCTTGCCCTGGCATATTTCCATTTATCAGGTCTACTGACGTGCAGAGTGAGAGCTGCAGAGTTCAGTAAAACGGATCAGAGTGTTAATGTTTGTCAAAAAGAAGCACACCTATTGAATGCACGCACACAAACATGCAAACACACTCAAACATGGACGCACTGGTGACAAGGACATGTGCACAGACACACAGGTGTCGAAACACGAACACAAGCCGACATGCAGGCGCTTGTACAGAAACACCACGGACAAAAAAAAAGCGACGGAGAACACGACGGACCGATCACAATCCTTGAAGTATAAGTTTCGACAGTTTGACAGCACGCACTCTTTTATGTAGCAGAAGAGGCTTATGGAGTCTGTCTGCTGCCCTCGACTCTTCCTCTCCTCTCGGAGTAATAAAACGCACGCACCATATGGTTTTATGCATAACAAGCTCGAGAAACTTCACTTGCATGAGACAAAACAAAACGCGATATAAAAATAGACATTAGAAGAGTACCAGCTCGGTGGCGGGGTTCAGAAAGCCCCATTATCATATGCATTTGAAGGGTTCCTTTTCAAAATAAGACATCAATCATTTGGAGAAAAGAAAAACATGACACCTGCTCTCTTTGAATGATTTCTGTCAGAGGTTACTAAAAGAGCTTTTACACATATTTGAGAATTTATTTTTATCCGAGCAAAGACTTTTAGAGGAAATAACAAAATATTAAAATAGAGAGTTCAAGCTTAAAATGACTGAAACCGTTATCCTGGATGACATGTAAGTCTTGAAGCCAGAACACATGAGGACGTACGAGCTATGGATGAACGCTCACATCCACATGAGAGCAAACTCAAACCATTCAAATGGCTAAAGTTCTTTCGAGGGGAGCGTTGCCTTGAGGGTGACGTGGGCACCTTTTTTAAATGGTAAAACCATTGGGGCCGTTTTTCCAGACAACCGGCATCTGTTGGCGTCACAACTATTTCTCATTCCCAAAAATGAAATCCATCTCCATGTCCCACGCTCTGAATGAAGAGTACTTATAATGACTCTTCCCGTAAATAATAAAACAAATCTTATCCACGAGGATTAGGGGCTCTATATCTGTCAAATACTAAAATAACTTGAGGTGAAGTGAACTGCTAAACCTTTGATCCTCCCCTCCCTGTCCCCCTCTCATGCCTTATCACATCATCCATTTCCTCACTTGTTTGTTGCTGTGAGTGACACCTCATACTCAGCCTTATACAATATCTGTCAGATTGCATTATTAATGCCGATAGAGTTCCGGATGAATCGTCATGTGAATAAACCGCCGCGGTGGCAGAGGAGGGCGGAGGAGGGGTGCAGAGAGGTCACACAATGATCAAAGCAATGTGAGAAATAAGATGACAGACGGGGCGTTTTTTTTGCCCTCGCAACACAAACCCCAGGGAGTTTTAAATACATAGATAAACAGCTTTTTCATGGAAGAGTGAATCCTGTTAATTTGTTGTGCTGGTGAAGTAATAGCGAGTATTACACAATAATAAGCTTCCCTTGTGGATTCTCTCCTTTTTTTTCTCAGCATTTAACAATCCTGTAATCACATAAAATGTATCACATGTTGTTATTTGCCTGCTTGCAAAGTTATGGATTTACTTTAATATAAAAAAAACTATAAACAGTGTCATGTGATAATCAGTGCGCACCGATTCCCTGCTTTGCCTTGCAGAGTTGAAGAGGATTAAGTCTGGGTTCCCTTCATAGCTAACCCAATAATATGTATGACAGAGCTGCAGGCGGCTTAGTGTTTACTGCCTCACATCTCTGAGGAGCTCGGACGCACCGCATAGACATGCCGGATGTTTTTCTCTCCATCACCTCTGCTTCTTCTCACTCTTAATCACTACCGATACCTTTACTGCACTGCGTCCCTCCGTCAGCCTCTGCATCGGTGTAGCTATACCAACAGTCTCATATAGCGTGTAATCAAGATACAGTGCAGTGCCTTCGCTAACACACACATTGTGGTCCCCAGTGAAGAGTGTGTTCAGTGGCAAGACTGCTGCATTACAAGCTTATTGTTGATGTCCTATCTCCAAAATGTCAACTGTTACACGAGCTAAGAAAAACAGCCATGTTTCAACAACATGTAATATTTTTGAATCCTTTGAAAAGAAATAAAGTCCAGATGCACTGGTGACACTGGTCACACTTTATCATTTATTTTGTTGACAATATAAACTTTATATGGAAATGTTCCTGGAAACTCTGCGCCCTCTTTGGCCCTCTCTATGTTGTCCATGTCTATAAAGTAGTATAAATATATTTATAATCCATTACAATCTGCTTATAGCACTGTGTAATTAGTCATAAACACTAATTTATAATGTTCATAATGCGGCATTTTATAATGACATAAGGTCAAGTATCATAATACTTCATAATCGCTGGTCACTCAATGACATTTGTTGCTGGGATCATAGTGCATTATAATTGTTGTAATACCTTATATTCATTTTATATTTATACATATTAGAGTCACTGTTAAAATGCAATATAATGTGATTATTCTAGAAGCAGATACAATACATTACAAGCTGGTTTAAAGTCACTATACATGGTCATTGTTTGCGTTAAGTAAAGGAACACAAATCGTATTAAATCTACGCACAAATCATTATGAACACATATGTTTATAATACATTACAGACATGGGCATCATAAAAAGTGATACCAACATGGTTTTATCAGTTTGATACGTCATAACTTTTCCTAATTCTATGTGACATGATTATGAAATAACGTTTAATAAGGAAATTTGCAATACTCGGGTCTCAAGAGACACAGTTGTAACACATGTTATAGTGTACTTCGTATGTTCTATATCTGTACAGTAATCTGTGGTTTTTATGCAGCACTGGTAGGGAAACCCTTTGGTTTACATGTGGATCACAAATGTATCATTTAACAACAAAGATAAAATAGCCCGATCAAGTAAACAGCACCGGAGAATTTCTCTTTTTACAAGGAATGCATTTTAGCTCGTATTCTAAAAATGGTGATGGTGATGATGATGATGATGATGATGATGATGATGATGATGATGATGATGATGATGATTGGATAACTTCTTCCTTCCATAGGCTCCACAGAAGCAGTGTTGTATAATATCAAACCACCAACCCTATGAGCAGACAAATAAATTTAATATAGGTAGTAAATAATGTTATAACACTGCAGCACATTTCCCCTTGGCTTTGATGAAGTGTTTGGTTGTTGTCTGTCTTCCAAGTTAGTCATCAGAAGTCCTTGGCTACATGACATACATTTCCAAGTCTATCACTCACGACAGCAGCACGGTGGTTATTTCTAAAGACAGTGACGGCACACACAAACAGAAGCAGAGAGATTTTCCCTCTCCTTTGACACACTTTGTAAAATTCTGATGTATACCAAATGCATACATCAAGTCTGACTGTCAAAAGAGATTCCAATCCTGCTTACCAGAGAGAGTGGCAACTTTTTGTGAGGACAACAGAAATGGAGAGAATATGATTGGTTCTTGGGAAAATGCAGTTAAAACTTGAAGGCACATACTAAGATCGTCCAAAACAAGTGAAAGATACATAAAAAGGTGTATATTGTTGTCAATGTGACTTTTTGACATCGCTAACAGTCATCAATTTTGGCATGGATGCAAAACTCAGCTAATATCATTTCTATCTATTCAAACGACTTTGTGTTTGGTATGAAACAACAGAATCCAACGCAGCAACGAGCGAAGTGTTTTCACTGAATCCATTCGGTAACGGTGCAGCTTGGTTATGAACATTTTAATGACAAATGCGACCAGCACCAGCTCCATTATTCAGTATGCAGAAGACATGTAATGACTTTCTCCTCCTTCTAATGACTCACCCGGGAGCTTATTGATGAAAGTGTATTTGTGTGTAATAGACGGGAGATGAAAGAGAATATGATGGAAAGTGAAATTGAATGTCACTTTTGGAACAACATGAACATCATAACAGAAAAGTATTTTATTTTCAAATGAATAGTTTAGTTAACCCACTTTGGTTGAGACATGTGTTTGCCTGTGTCATTTTTCTCACACTGAAGAAATCTTGATATGGTGTCCACATCAACAGCGATGATACTTAAGGCCTTAGCTTTCCGTTTGATAAATACAGTCACACAAATTCCCAATGGCAATCATTCTGTACCCAAATCACGTCAGTGAGAGGAAGATAAAGCAGTTGAATGTCCAGAAATGGTTTCCCCTTCAATCATCTCATTCCACACTGTGTGACAGGATCCTATATATTCTTTATCTGCTTGTTCCAGCTCTCCGTTGGAACTATATGATATTTACACTGATTGACGACTTTAAACCCAAGATGCAGTTTTTATGGTTGCACAGCTCCATCAAATGGTTTAGTGCATCATTTTTTAAACTTTACACTCTTTGGAAACTTTAGGATCTCCACTGGAGTTTAAAATAAAGTCCTGTTTGTTGCTTAACAGCATGGGTTAGTACTAACACCATGTTCAGACAGAAAGGCGAGGCAAATCTTGGAGGCATGCACTTGCACACAAAGTCAATGGAAACATGAAACGCTAAGACATGACCATGGAAGTAAAAAATGTTTCAACTGAATACGACCTCACACAAACAGAGCATCCCTGTCCCCTGAAAATTACAACCCCGTTGAACTTAACTGTTCTCTCAATGACCGGTATGTTTTGTGGGAAGTGTATGTTCTCCCAGATCATGGTCGCAGTTTTAAACACGTGGTAAACATTGTAACTGTTGCGGTTTGGTTGTATGGGATGGTCATTTTTTGGAGACCATGCTGCACAGAAACACACACAGCTAGCTTACAGCTAACGTCTGTACAGTTGTTACATTGGCTGTTTGGTGCAAATAAACTGCACACATGGTCCAGCTGTTAACAAGTGATGCAAGGCCTTCAAATTTTAACGTTAACATGCAAATATGCTCACAATGACAATGCTAACATGCTAGTGTTAAGCACGCTATAGTGTTTACAATCTTAGGTTATTGCGTTAGCATGCTAACATTTTCTAATTAGTCATTGATTCCAACTGCCATTGACATGTTAGCTGCAAGCGTGGCTAAAAATACAAATACAGTATAAACTGTATATTTCACAACCTAAATACTCAACTACTTTAAAAGGTTATCTTTTGGTCAATCTGGGTCCAATTCTGATACCACAATCTTCTAAAATAAATTTCTTTCATTTAATTAGTTTACAAAGACCTACAGAGTTTCCTACGAATGGAAACTGAACCTCAGAATTGCTGATGAAGGACATGTAAATAGTCAAACAAGCACATTTCTCCACAACTACATCTTCAAGGCTCACACGGGTTTTGGGTAACTAAACTTTAGAGACAAATTCACAGTATGTTTTATTCCCAATTAGTGCAATAAAGTGCATACAAAAAGAAAACCAGGGGGCTTTTCATTTGGAGGAACTAGACCGTAAAAACAGCCTGTTATTCATCACTAAAGGAGAGGCTTATAGTCCAATAAGCTTGTGTGGAGTCATCTCGGTCATCCAGGTAGTAAGACATCAGAACAAACTGAAGCAATACACTGCATTTGTGGAGTAGATAACATTGTTCTTGTAAATGGCTTCATCAGACGTCAGCTGGGAAATCCTGTGTATTAATAAGCCATGACTCCTGCCGGATGAGGACGTGGTGGAGGACACCTGCTCACATGCGGGACCCTTCAGCATGTGATGTCACGTTTCCAGTACGTGTCCCAATTCCTCGCACTAAGAGAGTGGCCGAGTTGGAAAAATGCCATGGTATTGATTTTATGGCAGTTGTTAGAGTTGTAAGTGGCAGACTATTGTTGCAGCACCCAATTAGCCTTCAGCCTGACATACGGCACAGTATATGGCTTCTTTAGCACTTCTTTTCTCTCAAATGTTTTCATTGTAACCCTTGAAAGTGTGTTTGTTGTTATTTAAAATGGGACCACTGACTCTGGGTCTGGTAGATTTCACTGCGATGCAGTGAAGCGATTGTATAAATATGCATGATGGAAAATGTTGCTTTGCTATTGTTAAGTTAAGCAGCCCTTCATTGTCAGTGCGATTTTGCTTTTGTGATACGTTCAGATGTATTTTAGGTCCGTTGTTTTTTTTATGTCGACCTTGTTTGTCACCCAGGCAGTTAACTGCTTTATTTGTGTGCTTCAGTTCTTGGTTTTTAGCTTTTTTTGTTAATGGTATCTCATAGTGGAAGGTTTGGATTACACACAGTTTGCTCTCAAACAGGATGAACAAAAAGGCTTTGAGGTATTTTTAGTTTTTAGTACATACTGCAGCTGCCCTTACAAATAATGTACTGTTGCATTGCCGCATGTGTTCAATTGGGACATACTACTTATTCTTCATAACCTTTAACTTGATCAGAGAATTGTGGCTCAGAATAGCTCGAAAAACATTATTGCAAAATGGCTGTAGTGGGACATCCTGGTATTTTTGGCAAACTGCATCTGACATACTATGTATCGGGGCCATACTGAATAGTATGGTAGTATGTACTGGAACGCAGCTGTGTGTGTGTATGTGCGTGTGAGAGAGAGCCTTCGAAACACCTCAATATCAAGATTCCTCTTCTCTTCAAACCAACATGTAATCATCTTAAAGTGTTGCAGAAACTCATTTAAGTAGACATGATAGTCAAGTCTGAGAACATGATAAGGAACACAGGCAGACGAAGAACCAGGTTACTCTGTATTCATCACATCATGTGTATGTTAAAACCAGGAAAACACACCTTTTAAAAGCTGTATCATAGAAGTACAATGAGCAAATTCTCAGACCAAATGTAGTTTCCTATACCAACACTGAATATGTAGCTCAGATGTAGCTGTGAAAACCAGTAATCACATTTTTTTTTAAAGTAACAATACGAGACGTGGCTTGTGGCAGCAGTACTTAGGCTGTCTTGAAGCTGTGGTCATGGCTTATTATTGGACTATGTGATTTGGTCCCGAGTTTGAAAGGTGGGCAGTTTCTGAGAATATTGAAAAACAATCTGGAATCTGGAAATTAAAGTACTTTACTCCCCTTACAAGGACATTAAATGGATAGGAAAAAAATGGTCATTGCAAACATTTCAACTCAAACTTCTGTTAAATTGGCACTATTCCAGGCGTTCTCCAGTGAGAAACAAGGTTGCTGAAACTGAACATTTTAGCTATTTCAAAAAGTAATGTTAATGGTTTTAATTGAAAATGGATGAGCACCTGCCTGGGGATGTTTTGTGAAGACGCCACTATTATGCTGTACAGTGTATCAGGAAAAAAAATGGAGAGAATCTTAATGTTCAGCTGAATTTACAACCGAGCGTCCAAAGGGGGTATGTTCATCAAAACCCAACTGTGTCTCCAGATGCTACATTCTTTATCTCTCTGCCGGTAATCAATATGAGTGCTGAAGTCTGCTGGTTTGTGCCGCTGGGTCATGTTTATTATGCAGTGTATATAGTAGAGACAAACCTCTCGTTGCTGGTGTAAAGAACTCTCTTCAAACAATACAGAGCAAACAGAAAGTAATGCTGCTGCCGCCGCCATTCTGCATTTCAATGTTTTGGTAAGCACTGCCATTGTCCACTATATGGTAATGTTAGAGCGACACACACATCATAATGCTATGAAAGTAGAAAAACAGTTATGTTGACAACACAGAAAGTAAAATTGAACTGCAATCATTTTCAATGGTTTTCTGTGGATGCAATATGGATTTCAGTGTTGTCATTTTCCACAACTTGATTGTAAAAACATATATTTGTGTCTGAAACATTGTGGCCCAGGCTTCTTTAATAACTGTTGCACTCTCTCTTTTTTGGTTCAGGCACAATCTTTTATTCAGAAGCTAGAACATTAAGTTAAGGAAAGTGCCGTCACGTTTTACTTCAGAGTCGTCTTCGAAAGTTAAAATAAACTGAACTGAATTAAAAAGAGTTGTTTGGTTTTAAAAGAATACTCTGACTTTTTGTGCTTATTCACTCTTGAGAGTTACATAAGGGAGAGACACCACTGTCATGTCTGTGCATTAACCATGGAGCAGTCAGGAGTCGATTAGCTTAGCATAGCATTACAACTGGAAGCAGGGGGAAACAGTTAGCCTGGATCTGTCCAAATATCAATGTCTTCTCGCACCACTAATTAAAAAGTTGTGACTCATTTGTTTAACCTGCATTTGTCACCGAAATGTAAAAGCAACATGTTGTAGTTTTATGTTACTTGTTGTCTCAGTGAGGTTGCTAGCCAATGGTCAGAAATAGGTTAGGACCCAAATGCTGGCAGAGCAGGCAGACTGGAAAGGTACTGGGATTACGTACATGCACAGTTGTGCTGCAAGCTGGCTCATTCTAATCCAATGATCTGTTTCATGGGGTGAACTAGATGTAAGCCAGTGTTGATTTCATTAAAAGTATGACTAAATATGTTCATCAATGCCATTTTTTCCATGACTAAAGCTACATTCAAATGGATTCAGGTCGACAGTATAAACGGAAAACCGGATATCCCAGTGGACGAGAGCAGGTTGGTAAAATTAGGTTGAGACTGGCAGAGTATACTGGCAACAGTAACAGGGGGTTGCCGTCCAAAATTTAAATCCTTTAATTTTTGACCGTCCTCCGAGACAGAATTTACAACCAGATGTTACATAGCTCCCTCTCACATGTTGTTTAAGTTAGCAACTCGGACAGTCTGGCAGAGTACCAGTGGAAAGGAGGTGGTATATGTCTGATCAGGGCAAATGAGAAGCAGGTGAGGAGGAAGTGGGCGAAGAAGGTCAGGTGTGTGGTGGGCTAATGAGGGCAAGTGGGAACAGGTGAGGAGGTGCACAGGGAAAGTTAGGTCAGCTGAGAGCGACTGGAGGGAGATAAGTTACCGCAGTGCAAGTGGAAAGGTCTGAGGGCATCTTGTGGACAGGGAGAGAATAGCAAAGAAGGGATTAGTGAGCTTTAGAGGTGCTGGTCGGTAGGTGTATTTTCTAATTTGGATTGAATTATGTTTCCCCCTGCTTCCAGTCTTCATGCTAAGCTAAGCTAATCATCTTCCAGCTCTAGCCCAATAGTTAACCCACGGACTAAAGAGCGTTGATTATCTGAACTCTTGACAAGAAAGCTAACTTTTTGTTGTTATTATTTGAATTCCCAATATGTCGAACTATTCCTTTGCCAACTAACATTCTAGTATATCTGGGGACATTAGCAATAATTTTGAGAAGTTCTTATGAAGAGTGCTTGAGTGAAATCTAACTTCTTCAAACAGCTAGGAGGTTTTTCCAGACGGGGAAGAGTGAGGGCAGAAAGACCCAAGAAGAAGTCGTTGTTAAAGAACCACAGCAACACCCAGTCTCCGATATATTATTCTCCGCAATAGTAAAAATCTCATGTTTCTAAATCCATGATAGGAGCTCATGAATTATTCATGAAGCCGGGCAAAACAACATGATGTGTAATTATCATCAAACACAAGAGTACACAATGGCTGCAATCAAGCCATTTGTCAGTCAACCCAGGGAAAGGTTACGTTTCACTCCTACTCTGCTAATTTCTGCTGACCTTTCCAGGGTGATGTCCCAAACCCGGCAAAGTTCATCTACATTTTTTGACACTTATACAATCAGCGCTGGGTCGTCTTAAAGAAAAATATTCTCGTGATGCTGCGTGTGACAATCCTGCACAAACACGGAGCCCTTAACATATTCCTCCTGGAAAGTGTTGCCTGCATGAGACGATGACACATCCTGACACATCACTATGACACTGGCGGAGATCCAAAGCGGGAGAAGAGACTTGAAAGCACAACAAGGCCATGGAAAAGCATCTTGAGAGTTTACATGGAGTATTTCCGTTGCTTCTAACGCGTTGATTTCCCATTTGAGACAGCATGATTCAGCGCCCGCTTGAAAAATGTTTTGCATTTCTACCTCGCTTTGGAGACAGTTTGTCTGGGAAATGAGGAACTGACCAGGACTGTAAAGTATGCAGCACTGCATGTACAATGACACTGAATGCGTGTCTCTTGTAAGAGAACGTCATAAAACAGAGTAAAGCTTTTTGTGTAAAGCACAAACATGGTTTGCAGGTCTGGTCACAGATGTTGAGTGGGCAACATTTTCCATTTATTTGTCCCACCGTGGGCCAGTGAAGGATATGGAGAACATAATTCCCTATTACATCTCTATATCCCAATAATGTCCTAACCTGAAATAAGGGGATATTTTAAACTCTATTGGCAAGGACGCAGTGTTTATAAAATCCTTTCTAATGCTTTTATTCGAAGAAAGTGTCATCTCACCTCATAGCTTTGCTTTGAAGAATGAATTTAAGACTTTACTCACTGTTATCCTCTCTCAATGGGACATCTATATAATAATGTTTATCCTGACATTCAGTGTCTTGTTTGCAAGCTGCTGCAGTTGAGTGTGGATCAGTTTGTGGACCGTATATCATGAATCAATGAAGTAGAAGTAGTTCTCTGCCCTGTGTTGTGTACCAGCTACACTTTGTCCCACACTTTTTCCGAATAGCTGACTCATATTTTAATCAAATGAACATGTTTCATGGGGTGAATCGGATGTTAATTTTGTTAACAAAATGTTTTGATAAATATGTTTGTCAATGACCTTTTGTTCCTTCACTTTTTCTGAGGGTGGAAGTGTTTTCACGTTTTTTTTAAAACCCTGACGACAACCCTTCTGCAGTATTGGTGGCTGGTACATTTGTCTACAGGACATTAACACACAACAATCTATATATTATATATCTATAATATATTATACATGACCCACATATCAATATACAATACACCTTTAACTTTAATGTATAAGGTTTTAGGGTGGTCAAATGAAACATAACTGCAAATACAATATTAAGGAAAAAGAAAATACTCCAAAATGAAGTCCAAATAAAACTTATTTATATTTCAATATTTGAGACTGAGAAGTTTAGCTCTAAATATCAGGAAGGCAGGGACATTTCCAGCAACCCCTCTGGCACATTTGTGGACCTGCTCTTGGCTGTATAACACTGGCCTGGGTAAAATGTCTATTTAGTTTCCACACGCCACTCAAACAATGTAATGACCCTCCAGTTGATCTGAATTATTCCTTCAGAGTGCACTCCAGCCTTAAAAGCCTCTGCGTTTAAAGGCTTTTCAGCTAATTCTTTTTATGGCCACATCTTAGAAGAATTGGTCACAAAAGAAAAATCAGAGAAGAATCACTCTTTCAACCTTTCTCCCAACTGTCTCATTTGCATTACTGTTGTTTCACTTCACTGCTTTTCACAGCCAAAAGAAACCTGTCTTATACTTTTCCTAACATGTAAGGACTTTTGTGATTCCTTTTTTTAACTAATATATAATAAATTGTGTGTTAAACCTTCCTCATCATCATCCTCACCAGAGACAGTTAGCTTAGCTTAGCACAAATAGTGGAAACAAGGGGATACAGCTCGCTTGGCTCCGTCCAAAAGTATAAAAATCAAACTACTGTTAGACTACTGCCTTTTATAACTTTTGGCGAGAGAAAGGCTAGCTGTAAGCTAAGCTAACTGTCTGCTGGCATAGTGTGCTGCAGGACTGAGTACTAAAATGCGGAAATTAGTTGGCATTTTTACAATCGGGTCTCTCATCTCAAAGTCAATTGTTTTTTTTGTTAGATGCCTGAAATGAGGTCTGTGGTTCACACCAGCGTCAGAGATTTTAACGTTTTGTTCTACAACATAAAATATGTCAGTAAATACACCTATTTTGAATTTTAAAGCATTTAAGTGTCTTAGAAAAGGCGGTTGCTAACAAGGGGCTAAAAGAGACTACAAAATGTCATCACGCTGACTAGTCCGCCTTGGCAAGAACAAAGTATTTCCTAAAATATCCTTTATTGTAGAGCTATAGGAGTGGATCAAGCTGCAGTGCAGTAGTGATAACAGGCTTAATCTGAAACTCCTTTCAGTTACTTGAAGTATGACGTATCCTTTACAGGGCCATGCACACATTTATCACATATATATATTTATGTCAATCAAGTTTCCCTTTAGAATGAACTCTGAAGAAGACACTATAAGAGGTACTATACTGTACCGCAGCCTGCACTAATGCAGTCCTCAGGGTCACACTTTCTGCTCCTTTTTCCAAGCACACGCAACAGCTTTCCATCAGCTGCCAGCGTGGAGATGTCCTGTTGTGCCTCTGAATTGAAATTGATTAAAACAACTCAGTCAGTGTCGTTGTGTTTGAAGCTTTTTTGTTGCTGCTGCACTAACAGGCTTGTGTCAGTACAAGTATTATCAAAGTGACCTCCCCTTCCTCCCACTCATGCACTTTATTCCAACTGGCCGGACGGGGACACGTGTGAGCCAGTACTCATTAGATGCCAAGAAATAGCAGCAGAAGGAAAGCAATACAACTATGGCAACACACACTATATATATATATATATATATATATGCATAAAAGAGTCTCAAAATATTTTAGAAGCACAAAAGACTCTCGCTTACTACCCCATGTGTTCTCTAAATATTACTGTGAGCAGCATCGATCTCAACAATCCCTCCCTACCTGCCTTTAACTCCTGTCGCTACACTTTGCTTTAGTAGCATCTCAAGCCATTTCTAAATTCTCCAACACCTCCTGTAGCACCTCACCGTTCTCCTCTTTGCCACCGGAGGCTAACAATCTCACTTGAAGGGCCGATGTTGGCAAATCTGTGTGTCAAAATCAAAGAGCGGCCTGCGAGACCGGGTTCTCCACAGAGAAGAGGGGAAATAGATGAGACAGCTGAAGCCAGAGAGTGAGCGAAAACAGGCAGCAACAAAAGACGCTACAGTATCTTGTTTACTTGCATTGAATTGAGTTAAATTGCTGCTTTGCCCATCTGCAATACCAGCTGGTGATGCTGTGATTTAAACACAAAACAAAGGCGAGATATAAAGCCTCAAGGCATTTGTTCCCATTTCTGTAGGAACTAACTTTTTGTTTTCACAGTAAACACGCTGTACTGTGATGTTATGGGCTACATGAATTGATTAATTGCTTCAGCTCGCCAACAAGTCTCCTCCATATGTTACTGTTTCTACTCTTCCCATATTGTATGGTTCTAATACATTCGTCGTGTCAAATGCAGTTAAACACTTTGGATTTCAGTTGTGATAAAGTCATTATAATTTTTTCACCACATGAATTGAAGCTAAAATTAACCTGATCCTGGCAGGTCAATCCCTTTCAACTCTGTTCTTTGTTTAACGCCGTCAGGGTGGTGCTACTGGATGTGAGACTTATCTGTGAATGTGCCCGAATCAGAGCTAACACGGAGGAAGTGGCTTGCCAATAGATAAATAGAGAGAGAGAGAGAGAGACAGATAAATAATCAGCCTGCAAAGATCTGTCAGTGGAATGTAATTACTGAATGAATGGAAAAAGCACCTGTCGTTCTGGAGGCCTCTGTTGGGATCTCTGGGGATGGAGAGATGGGCAGCGCTGTGGGAAGGTGGAAAGTGAGAATGGAGGTAATGTGTAGGAAAAGATGAAGGAACTAAGAGCAAAAGAGCACTGAGGGAATGTTTCATAACGCAGTCTCACAAAAAATAACTGGATTAAGATGTATAGCCTCGGTGTGAGGGGCCTGGACTTGGAAGTTGTCTGCATTACGTCATTTTCTGTGTTAAATTGTTTCATACTGCCATTCACACTCCTCACATGTATACATTTATCTACAAACAAAATAACAATATTTTAATCATTTACCTCAATTAATCAATGATTTGCATTTGTATCCTAAAAGATTAGTCCAAACTGAATCTGAAAAAAAGATGTTTAACTGTTCATGATAATGTTAATTGGAAATGAATAGTAAAAACAGAACAGGATGTCAGAATTGCATTTCTGCTATATATATATATATATATATTGCAGGATTTGTGTACTGGTTTGTAACCTATAGCCAAATCATCATCATCATGAAAAGCTATATTGCTTTGACTAACAGCTCCAATAGAGTGCAGTCATAAATCAGCTGGATTACTTTTAATACTGAGCAAAATAAATCGTCTCATTCTAATGATTATGAGTCAAGTTCTGGAGTTTTGAGGAGCACCTTTTCTTCTATAACGTCTCAACATATTCATGGACATTTATCCGCGATGGACAACAAATATCCTGATGTGTTTCAATTTGAATGCAATGACAAAAGAAATCGGGACGATTTTTATATCTGTGCGTTATCTGCTCATGTACAAATCATGTGTGTTTACATCCTCAGTGCATGCTGTCTGTATGTGCAGGGAAAAAAGAGAAGATAATCTTACTCTTATTTTGAAATCCGGTTGGTGATACAGATATACATGATCATAAAATATGAATTTAGCTTTCAGAAACACAAAGTTTTGTTAGTTTGTTTGACAATGTAATATATGTTTTTCTTTGGATTGAAAAATCATGATTTCATCTTATTTCTCCCCTTTATTGTCTCACTTCCGTTCCGATTTAGCCAAACGCGTTATCATAGTATCAAACTGATCCAGCATCAAGTGACACAAAACAAACCACTCTCCTGAGTGGTTTGTTTTGTGTCAGGAATGTGAAAGAGTACTTGGCTTTCATCTGACACTATACAGCACTGAATAGTGTCACTGAGATACTTCCAAAATCCATACAGACCTTTGCACAAACACGCATTCTGACCCGAACATCTTGAAAAATAATAACTGCAGAGGTTCAAGTTGAAATTTCTCTCCCAGTCTTTCGGTACGTTTCCGTTGGTCCGTGTTGATCGTCTGACTGTTGCTTCACACATTTACATCCTATATCGCTTTCCTTCCCTTATCAAGAATTAATTGGAAACTGAAATTGCTTCTCAAATTGTTTCAACTTGCATTGGCTGACCTAATTAGTTCAATGATTACACTCGCTGGTTAGAGATCCCTGCCTAAATGATGTGACTAATTTGAATGAATATTTCAAACCCATGTCTGCAATTAATGCCATTTACATATGTAATGTGTCGACTTGATTACTTAATTATGTTTGTGCTCCCTGCTGATGTCGCTGACAGGTGTCTTTTAGAGAATAGCGAAATAAGAGGAGACTTCAGCAGATGTCTTGGCTCATTCATCTCGTACGAAGGTTGCAGGGCAAACAGACTGCGGCTCTACCTGCATTACAGAGATGTGGAGCTCCTGTGGCTCGCAACAGCTTTACATCTTCCCCTGACAAATATATTCACTGTCAACCACACTGACTTGTCAGAAACTGACAGAAATGGATTTTCCTTGCAGTTGGTTCCCCATGGCTTAAAAAAAAAAGAAATAATATAAACAACAAATCTCTCTTCTGTTTTGTTTATCTGGTCACAAATCTGGACCGATGTCGTGTCAAAGATTGGGGACAAAGTATAAAGAAATGTGAGCTGGCAGGTGTTTTGGTTTTGCAACTACTATTGTGCAGCTCAAGTCGAGCTGCGGTGCAGCTTCACTTGCTTCACAGGAAACAAGTTTGATATCGCTCTAATATCAAATTATTAAAGCTTAGCTTAGCATAAAGTCACTGCATCTGCCAAGTCCTGCACATCCCCAAAAAAGAAACAAATCAATGTTTTAATATTTCAGGTTTCGTCGAAGGAAACAATTAGACATTCCGTGTTTTAATTAATGAGCTTTAGATTCTCACATTCTCACTCCCAACTCGTCAGATAACGACACTTGGTCAGTGGCCCTACGCTTCAAACTGTGACGTTCTAGGTTCCTACATGACGCTACATAATGCCAAGAATATCATATTATCTGACCCGCCAAATCATTTTTTATTTAATAGGTTTTTTCTAGTTGTTTCATATCAATTTAAACTACCCCTTCATATACAATTGAAATAAAAACGAAATTCTATTAAAAAATGTATTTTGTTTGACGCCAAATAATGGCAAAGGTCAAAGGTGACCGCACACGACCGGTCAGTTTTGGATAAGAAGAGAACAGGTCATGCGGGGCTTTATCAGTTGTTTATCTGTCTCTTTCCAAACCAAAAAGGAAAGTGGATGATGAACACAGACAGTTTCAAGAGATGGACATTGCAATATTTTTTTGTCGAGTTTAATGGAAATGCTACTTGCCTGATATGCAAGGAAAAAGTCGCTGTTTTAAAAGGAATATAATCTCAAGCGCCATTACTCGACTAAACACGGAGAACAGTGTGAGAAGTACCAGGGAGACGAGAGGAACAAACGAGCCACGCAGCTACAGGAAGGACAACGTCTCAGCAAAGTCTTTTCCAGAAGGCCAAGAAGGATTGTGATGCTGCAGTTGAGACAAGTTACGTGGTGAGTGAGTTAATCGCCAAAGCAGGAAAGCAGTTCACCGAAGGGCAGTTTCTGAAGGATTGCGTGTCGCTGATATTCTGTGTCCAGAAAACAAGAGCTTGTTCAGCAATATCTCTCTATCGGCGAACACAGTGGCAGAGCGGATTAACGAGCTATCGACTGACATATACAGTATGACCAGTTACGCGAAAAAGCCAGAGGTTTCACTGCATGACCAAACCAACAATGCCCAGGTAGCCATTTTCATCAGGGGTATTAATGATCAATTTGAAGTGACTGAAGAATTGCTGAGTTTGTGTCCAATGCACGGTCGCACCACAGCCAAGGATATTTTCCAGAAGCTGTGCGACGCGATTGAGCGCGCTGGTTTACCGTGGAACAGACTGGTGGCCATTACCACTGATGGAGCAAAAAAAAAAACAGACTGGTAGCGCTGGTACAAAGAAAGTTAGAGGAGGACAATGCAGATCCAGCAGTTGTTCTGCACTGCATTATACACCAACAGGCACTGTGCAGCAGATTTCTGAAATATGAACACGTCATGTCTGTTGTCCTGAAATGTATCAATTACATCAGGTCCAGGAGTTTACAGCACCACCAGTTCAGGGCCTTTTTTAGAAGAAATTCAGTCAACATATGGTGAGGTACTTTACTTAACTGAGGTGTGCTGGCTCAGCAGGGGGAATGTTTGAGTTAAGAGCAGAACTGAAGAAATTCATGGAAGATGGCAGAATGGATGTTCCTGAACTCAATGATCCAAGATGGGTTATGGACCTTGCATTCCCAGTGGACAAAACACAGGAGCTGAACATCCTTAATAACCTGAAGCTCCAGGGCCCTGGTCAGCTGATCACAGCAGTTTATGAAAATGTGAAAGCCTTCTCCACAAAACTGAAATTATGCAAATCTCAGCCATTTCACAACATGCAGATCTGTTGTGGATGAGGGCACAGCATTCAGTGGTGATGGATATGTCTGTGCTATTGAAAACCTACTGCAGGAGTTTGATCGGCGTTTTGCTGACTTCAAGGCACGCCGTGACACTTTCCAGCTGTTTGCAGACCCCTTCTCAGCTGATGTGGAGAGTGTCCCAAGTATGTTGCAAATGGAACTTATTGACTTGCAGTGACAACAGTGATCTGAAAGCTACATTCAGAGGAGGCTCAGGGAAAAGCAGACATGACTGGACAATTTATGAGAGAATTACCTCCATCCTTCCCTGAGCTGACAAAAGTCTTCAGTCGGGTAATGCGCCTTTTCGGAAGCGCCTATCTGTGTGAGAAACTTTTCTCGACTATGAACTTTAATAAATACAAGTACGGGTCCAGGCTTAGTGATGCCCATCTTGAAGCTGTACTCAGGGTTTCAACTGTGGCCTCGATCAGGGCAGATGTGGCTCAGTTGTGTGAGCAGAAGCGCTGCCAGGTGTCTGGCAAGAAAGAGAATAAAGTACAAATGTCTTCAGGGATTGCAATTGTTGGTTCAGTTATAGAAATTGGGGCAAAAGGAAACAAATATTTGCACTGTTAAAAACTAATATCAAAATGTAGAGAAACCGCTGGGTGCATTTTTTTGTTAAGTATGGCGAAAATATGTTAGTATTGTGAAAATAAATAAATGTCCAAAATATTGCGCTTTCTTGTATGTTGACGTGGCCCTCCTATGAGATGACAATACCAGCAGTGGCCCCGAGCCAAATGGAGTTTGAGACCCCTGCGTTAGTGGCTTAGATAGACCTGTCGTGCTAAAAAACTAAATAAGTCAAAATAAGTAAGAACGGGTTGTAATAATTGTAATTTTCTTTTACCTTTAGAAAGAGCCAGGCGAGCTGTTTCCAGTCTTTGTGCTAAGCTTAGCTAACCAGCTGCTTACTCTAACTACGTATTTAAGCATCCTTGACTCCTAAAAATGACTGTACATTTATTAATAACTACCGTATACAACAAGATACAATTTACAAAAAACATATACAACTATTACATTATGAGTTAATCGAAGCATCTGGCAAGTTGCAAAAATTGCTGATACCAAACACCATCTTTGCCCTCCGGATGAAGACTTAAAGGGGAACTTTTCTTGTCTGTGATTATTAATGCAGTGGTTTCCAAACCTCTGGATTTAGACCTGCCAAATTGGTCGCAAGAAATATTTCAGATGTCTTGAGATGATTGATAGGAAAGGTGTCACAAAGGTTGAGAACCACTGCTTTATGGGATATGTGACACAGGCTGAAAGCTTATGTGTTTATTTAAAAAGATGTGCTATACCCTGTACATTCACATGTCTGGAATCTGCAATGTAGCGTGAACACTAACTGGGCAGTAAAAAACATAATTTGGGGAAACACACTACTATTAAGAGGCAGGGGAATTCACGAGTAAGTAAAATCGATGTCCTCTAATATAGCCGGTCCAGGCCACTTGAATGATTCGGGTGCTGTGTAATAGATGGAATGTTTCTTTTTCCCCATTAAATGAGGCAAAAATACAAACCATGTCTCTGCACAGTGTTGAGTTCAGGCTCATGATGTTTATCAGAGAAAGTAGATGGAAACAGAAGTAGCGGCTGTAATAGCCGCCGGTATATCTGCGACAACACTCTGCAACGAGCTCCATGATTTCCTCTGATGTCAAAACCTGGAGGAAAAATCAATATGAAGAATGAAGCCTTATTTACACACTTCACCTGATTGACTGTGGCTCACTGCAAGATGTCAACAGGCTATTAATGTTGCAGGAGAAGATTGCTTTTTGAGGCTAAGTGGGGAATTAAATGATGGGAGTTCTATTTTTACTCATAAACACACGGGTGAGTAGGGCTACATTTTAGCGAGACAGATGTTTTGTGCTTTTTTTTTTTTAAGCTCAGATTTAGCTCAGAGGGCCTTTGTGGCCCTTTAGAGTGTAATCAGACAGACATTTGCCTTTTTTAATCTCAATCCGGCGAGCGTGCGATCCTGTTTGGGATGCAGAACTTGCAGGGACGTGTGCACGCACACAAAACACACAATCGGGATTATCATCTTTCGCACGAGGGCTGAAAACCCACCTCTTCAAGAAGTGCTACCCTGAGCCTTCCACTGAGCACTTATTGTATTCGTATTAGTTGGTTACACTTATTGTATTTGTTTGTTTCTGCACTGTACGTTTGCTCTGGTTTATGCTTGTTTAACAAAGGAGATGACAAAGCAGACTTCTGACTTCTGGTGACGAGTAGTTCTCTTGAATACCGATGTTGAATACACTTATTGTAAGTCACTTTGGATAAAAGCGTCTGCTAAATGACTGTAATGTAATGTATCACGAGGGTTGGGTTCACTTTTGTGTCCCAAACGGATAAACCAGGAGCTGAGGACACTGTAATAAACCTTCTCCTAGCCGGTAAAACTTCTGCAGAACAAAGCATCTCCACGGATGCAGAACACATTTAAACCCAAAGTCTGTCCATATGCTGTGGTCAGTTAAGGCTTCCCTGTCAGGCTCAATCAGAGTTTGAATGTGGAGTGGAATACATTCTCTCCATCACCAACAGTCCCTCGCTACCCCTGAGTGACCCGTTTGTTGAGAGAAACATAAAAGGTTTGCTAGGCGGACATGTTTTTTGCCCTCAGGGGTACACAAACTCAACAGCTAGCAAGCTAGCTAGCCGTCTCTCCTTGAGTGCACCTGTGCTTTCCTAGTGGCAGACACTGAAGATTGAGGTCATGATCCCAGTGAGTATGTGAGTCAAGATGCCTCTGTGTTGAAATATCTTTCTTTTTTTTTTATCCTCTGTTTTCTGGGTACATCTGTTTGAAATATCAACTGTGGATATTTCTAAATATATAGACTTTCTCGCTATTACTGAGTACACAACATGAGACGTATTTTCCTTTTGTGAATTTGCAGCTCTTTTGGCACAATTCACAGTTATCTTATGCGTCTGCTTCTTTGTCAACATCTTCTGTATGATGTAGATTCAATGCTGCATCTATACAGAAATGATATATCTGTATTAATATCTATGTCTTTATACCATTTTACAATGATGACCTTATTGCAAACAGGGTGCGCCTGCGTTCACTTGGGAGTGCTATAGCAAAGAGTCTGTGCTATATAATAAAAAAGTCTAAAACTGTTTTTTTTGTCACTATTGATTATTCTGTGTGGAATTCTTTGGCACAAAATATATATTTAATGCATTTTAAATGAAATATATAGCACAATAGATTGTGTGAAGGGGAATAGGGTCTGAATACTTTCCGAAGACCTTAAAAACACTGTGCTGCATTAAAGAGAACCATCTCACCCCCTCAGTTGTAAGTATGTAAATGTTTGGTGTCAGGTGCCGTCCTCCTTTCAGACTAATTGAAACTTAGCATTGAAATCCAAACTGTCTCTTTAGCATCGGTAGTAACAAGCGAGCACTCTGTGTGCAGACACAGGAAATCAACGTCACATAGTTTACTTTTCTCAAGCCTTCGGCAGCGTTTTGTGTAAAGCGACGACTGTCCAGGCTGCTGAACCTTCATTTGTGTGCAGACGTGATGTGACTCTATCAACGCATTTAAACTTCAACGTTTTTAAACCTCTGACTCCTGTTTCAAACTGCCTCATGAACATGGACAGATAATGAGCAATGGGCATCTGGCCAACAGACATGAGAAAGACCTCTCACTCCTCCTTCATTGGAGCAAAGCAACCGAAAGACACACAAATACAAACGATGCAGCCACACTGATTCAGAGGAAAATGCATTACAAACAGCTTGGATTTGTGTCTTAATGTCGTTATTTTGTGTCTTTTTGCATTTCTTTGCCATCAGTTTGTGTGTCCTTTTGGTTGTTTTGTCTCTTTATGATAATTAAGTGTGTCTTTGTGGTTGTTTTGCATCTGTTTATGTTCAGTTTGCGTCTCTGTATTCAGTTTGTGTCTTGTGTCTCTTTGTAGTTGTTTTGTTTCTCGTTGTGGTTGTTTTGTGTCTCTTTGAAGTCCGCTTGTATTTCTGAACAGTTGTCTTGTGTCACTTTGTGATAATTTGGTGTCTCTTTGTACTCAATTTGTATTTCATACAGTGTTGTTGTGTCTGTGATGAATTTGTGTTAATTTGTGGTTGTTTTGTGTCTTTTTGTAGTTGATTTGCATCTCTTTGAAGTCATTTTGAATCTCTTTGCTGTTCTTTTGCATCTGTTTTGATTGACTTACAAACAGTCACTTAAAACAGGGCTCTGGTCCAGGGGACAGAGGTCTTAGGGGTCTCAGGGGTCAGAGGGGGGCCTGTTGGTCTGTTCAGTAATCCATCCCCGCTCATGAAGAGTCTCTTTATGCAGATGTAGTCAAAACGATATCCACACCGTCAATAAGCTTGCAGACAAGGCCGTCAATACACGTGAGGTACAGCTCAGTACGTCACGTCTGTTGAGACTGTGGTTGCGACACAACCGGTCACAAGCAGGTGAGAGACAGCTGAGACTAGCAGGACGACAGCGGGAGCAGCTGATCCCTGCAGAACCAGCCTGGAGCTGACCCAGATGAGGACGCTCCACTGTAATCGGGGTCCCTGAGGTAATCTAGGCAGGACATTATCTGCTTCGCTGCTTCTCTGCAGCATCTGGAGGGATCCGCCACCTGCTCTGGAAGGCCTCACGCCTCTCCTCTGCCTCTTTTTATTTCAGGTTTGTTTGTTTACTC
Organism: Pholis gunnellus; assembly: GCF_910591455.1. Taxonomy (NCBI): domain Eukaryota; kingdom Metazoa; phylum Chordata; class Actinopteri; order Perciformes; family Pholidae; genus Pholis; species Pholis gunnellus. Next base: position 8,215,783 of record NC_136547.1, read on the forward strand.
TTCTCTCCATGACTCAGCAAACACCGCACACAGCCTCTTAGACGTATCAGATGCGTGCCTGACAAGTCTTGATCTCATTGCCGTCCGTTTCTCTTGAACTTTGTCTCCTCACCATTGACTGTGAGTGGACGTCGTCACCGTGACGTCACCCATTGGTTTGTGGACTGCTGTTTCAAGGCCTCCAAGCTTTGCATTTCGGCCGTCGCCATCTTGTTTTTTTTGCAACCAGAAGAGGGTGAAACTAAATACAACCGAACGCTGAATAAGACATATTTTGGGCGACCAAAATGTTTCAATTACTTTCATAAACTGAAAGCACACTGTGAAAGAGTTAAAGTTCTAACTCGCAGACCAGACAACGCTGTGGTAGCGACCTGTCAATCACAAGGTAGCCCCGCCCTAAAGCATCATAACTTACTAAATGAACATCATGCTGTATTGAAGAAGACTTGAAACTAGAGATTGAGACCATAAACTCATGTTTACAATGTTTACTGAGGTAATAAATCAAGAGAGAAGAAGAGTCATCTTCCTACAGACTACTTTTTTTCACCCTGCTGGACATTAGAAAGAATGCAGGTTTAAGACACTTCCTCATTGATTTCACTCTTCTGACCCGGAGGGTTACAGCTTGCTCCTCACTAAAGCCATTAAGTGATTCACACAAAGATGCTACGCTCTACTACTTAACTAGTAGCAAACAAAAATGATTCCCCTTATTAAATGTTCCCCATGCATGATGTTTCTACACTTATTATATTCATGCCCGGGTCATTTCTAAATTGCCTGTGTTACTCGCCTCTGCATCTTAATATTAGATTAATTAAGTGTGCCTTCGGCAACCAAGAAGGCTTTTTAAGTCTTTTATTCCAAGTGCAATAAGAGTTTCTATGAATTGACCTATAAGACCTGCTCTGTGTTATGTTTTATGTTTTGTCTTAATTGTCTTTTGAATGCTGCTTTAGCATTTCATGGTGCCCTTTGTTTGATGGCGCTCTTTTACAATTATTTGCTTTGTTATGTTCTTTTTTTGGTGTTTGTTTTCTTTCAGTAAGGTTTTTCTTACCCTGGTGGGGAGTTTTGAAGAAGATATTTTAAGTTCTCATTATGTCCTGGAGACCGTAAAAGCATTTTAGTAAACCAAGCTGATGCTAACAGGCAACTATGGTGATGTTTTAACACGCACTGCCTGAAAAGAAAAGAAAGTACTATTCAATCTGCTTTTGAAGGTTGATTTGCCTCTATTTGTTTCCCCCGTTGCTCCTCCGACAATTTTTATGTATGTGTGAGTTTGTGAATGTTTTATATTCATGATGCTTCATGGAGCAACATTGTGCCATTCTGCCAGAACATTTCAGCCACATTTCCATAATTCTATATATATCCGAGCTGAGACTTTCTATTATTTTCAGAAAAGACAAACACGAGCAGAAAATTGGCGAGTCATCTTTAGTGCGCTCATCTTCCTGCCGGAGGGTTAAACTTTAATGATGATGCTCCACTGACGGATGTGAGAAACACGCATTAATATGCCAAAAAGTAGAGTGTGATGAAACAAACTTGTGTACAAACAGTGAGATTCACCACTCTCTAAAAGTATGGTTTAATAAGAGCGAGAAGATGCTGCTGCAGAAAAAGTCATGATGTGAATTTTGATTTATTCCTGTCTAAGAAGAAAAACATCCAAATATGTATCAGGGGCAGCAACGCTGAATCTATAAGTAATCTGAAAACTAATTCTGGATGTTTTGATCCCATGCGATGCTGCTGCTGAATGATGAACAGTGTGATTAGGAAATCATATTGAATATGATAAGAAGCCCTGAAACAGGTTGGGTGGATCGATATCTGCACACTGAGCTGACAAAGTAGTAAAACAGCATTAACTCGGCTTCCTTTACTGAAGACGTTTCCTGTGATTCAGTGAGTTTAGGTTATACTCCTTATCGGACTGCAGGAAGCCTAAGTCCTTCTAAAATTAGAATAAAAGTAATTCCTCTGTGAGCTCTTGATGAAGAAAAATGGACGTGATTGCGGCTTAATCGGCCATTTTTAAACTGCATTTAAACTGCTGTCAATTACTCGTTTTACACAAACAAATGCACACTCTCACATACACACACACCAACTCTCACTTTTGTTTTCTAAATTCTAATCAAAGGTTGAAGGAGTTACTTTGTCTTCTAACTTCCCTGAATGTCTTTTTTCCCGTTTTATCAAGACTCAGGGCCGAATATATGGACTAAAACTAAAACAAACCTTTACGATCAGGTCTCATCGTGTCGGTACAGAAGGTTCATTTAAGAGACGCAACATAACTCAAATGGCTCCCATAATAGACACTGGAAAGTCATTCAGCCTGACCCTTTTCTTCAGATGTGGGTTTAATTACCCACAATATGAGTGTAAGATCCCCCCACTTATCAAATGAACAGCTCAGAACAGGACAGTAAAGTACTGAGCACTTGTTTCCGTAGAATGAGTCATGCCAGAGGAGAGAGTGAAACATGATGAACATGCCAGCTTTGGTTTGAAACTCCAGGTCATGTAGATATACCTCGAATAAAAGAAGCTCAGAGTTGATACAAATGTTCAAATGCTCATTTGAGGATTTTCTTGTCGACTCATTTGTTATTTTTTGCCACTGATTTTGACCCTTATTTGTCTTTTGTCTGTCTCTTCTGAATGCTTTTAGTAAAACAAAAACAGAAAATGTAACATTGAATCTTTGTAATTAAAAGTCTTCTATGAAGGAGCCACTAACGATTACATCCTACCCTCCTTTGATACGTTTAAACCCCGCCTACGGACCCATCTCTTTTCTTCAAGAAGCTTTTAGGAATGCTTTTGCTTTTATTCATTGACCTACCTTCTCTTATTCATGTCTTTGTTTTTATTTGATTTGTCTTATTTATTTGTTTGCTCTTTGTGGAGCACTTTGGTCGACGTTTGTTGTGTTTAAATCTGCTCTATGATTAAATGTGATTTGATTTGACTTTCTCGTGAAATTGCAAAAAACATTTACCAGTAGGCCTCGCTCAGCATCAAGCAGGCTTAATGTGAGTTATGTAGCTATAGTGCATTAATAAGCAGTAATTTTATTTATTAATGCTTATCTTCTACTAGAAATTCTATTCTAGATTGATTTAAATGTATGAAATGTCCCCAAAAAATAGCGTTTGGTTTGTTTCTTTTCGTTTTCTTTTCTTTGTGATTGAAGAACCTCTTCCTCCTCCTCTTCCTCCTGATACCAAAACAACTCTCCTACTTATGAGTTATATATGAGAAGTGGATTGAGGAATCTGTGTGTTCACTGAAACTGAATGAGACCTTCTCTGTCAAGTCAGAGAAAAAAAAGTATGATTGAGTTTGCAGCTACCAGACATTGGATTGATGTTCGGTCATAAAAGAGCATTTCTAATGAAACTTTGAACTATACCTGTGTGCATATGAAACAAGAAGGCCAATAAACCCACTAAAGCTTCACTGCTGCTCTTACATAACTTCTTTCAGACTCCCTTCCAATATTGCAGAGATTATCTGTAAAAATATCTTCAAGGGAAAATATTTTAACCTCCTCTCTATCTATCCGAGTTAGGAATACAGTATGAAGCATGCCTGCAGTGTCCTCCAGTGACGTAATCTGACGTCGTAGGAGGGAAGGAAGAACTACAGAGTGCTACCTCAGCTTCAGCAGCAAAAAACATCCTTGTTCTCTTCGCTTGTGTTACGTTTCCAACAGTGAAAATGGCATCCCAAAATATGAGTGCAGAGGATGTTATGGACGAGGATTTTTTACAGTGTAGACTTTGGAGGATTTATCCCAAAACAAAGTTGCTGGTTGTTGGAACAGTGAAAAGACGAACCAAGATGATTGTGTGTTTTACAATAAGTTAACAAGACAATCGAGCCTGTTTTAGTTCGGTGAAAGAGAGGAACTTGAAGAATTTGTTCACGCAAAATGCATACTGGCACACATTAGGCACAGCCGCCACAGCGCCGCGACAGGAAAAAGTAGCGTTCTCAATCAAAGACGCACTGGGGAATGTATTTCTCAAGTGGACTACATTTACCCTCAGCACTGATTGTGCATTGGTGAAAATGTACCCTTTAAAGTGTAACACTTTTCTACGTATTCTTCAGCTCTTATAGTCCACATGTTGATTGTTAAGCGAGGCAAAGCGTGTTACAAATATAACAGACGATGCATCTAGGCTCATAACATTTAACTATATGGATTATAATGTTCATACCACGTGCTTCTGAATACAACATCCCACAATAGTTACACCACATGTGTACGAATGATGCAATGCATTGCACAGCATATCAATGATGTCTCCATTTGTCCAATTCTGTCATGCTGAAACTTGTGCTGCTGTTTCCCTGACATCCAGACCAACAGGCATGCAGACGCTCATACAATCCGAGAGTTGAGGACATGCTTAGTGTTTACAATTTACTCTTGTGTGATGTTTTATTCATGGAGGCAGAAATATATCCATTCATGAGCTATCTTATTTCTCTGTAAGTCTCCTGTGCAGGTCTGGCTTGGCCTAGATAACAGGAAACCTGCCTGGAGGGGAGACACAACACCGCAGGACGTAATAGAAGCCATCATAATGCTTTGCAGGAGACACGTCCGGGAGCTCACACTGTGGCGGAGTGGCAGAAACACCTCTCAAATAGGGGCGTGAAGAAATGTCGACGTGTCGTGATGCAACAGTTCAAGCTTTTAAAAGAAGGCAACATCTGAAATGTTTGAATGGATTTGAATAAAACACTACTATTTAGACAGATAAGAACATGTGTTGTAAAAGCCTTCAGCAGAATTTAGCGGGTGTTTGTGCTTCCCCCTGCAGAGATAAACAAGAGGAAAGTGTGTTGGCAATATTATTTGGACACAATGAGAGCCTGTATTTTATAGTGAAAGTCATTCTTTCACTTAAGGACGTACTGTAGTGTAAGACTTGAATGTGTTTAATTATTAACAACTGAATCAGTTCTAAGATTTGCAAAGCTTTTTATGTGTGGCAAAAATAATGACTGCATTGAATCACTGCAGCAGAATCAAACTATTGGATTGATTTGTTTCCCCCGTCCTCTCAGTAACTAACGCTGACAAATTCACACCGTGAGCCTGTTTAATGACAGCTCTATGATACAAGCAAACACTGACCGCAGTGACCCGGACTATGCATACTGTTTCTAAATTGTCTCGCAACCTCAAAAAACCATTAAAACCTCCCACTGGCTCTTTATCTTCCTCCGCTTTATGAGCTGCACAGATTGGACAGGTGACAGGAAAATCAATACGTGATAACAGCTTTTCAATACATGATGAAATGTATTCTCTTAATTGCTCCGATCACTTTGCCTTATTAAAAGTTTACCCACCTAGTTCTGCATTCAATATTCATCATTTCACCACATTAAACTGTACTGATTCTGATCTAAAATGTCAGCTTGTTTAATGACTCTGGGACTTAACGGTCTTTACCCAGACTTAATGGCCCACGCTCATATATTTTATAGACCTACAATATTGCACTGACGAAACCTGTGGTCTGTTAAAGAGAACACATATGGATCAGAATGAAGCGAGTTCATGAGACGTTAGGAAGCCCGTACTGAAGCCAGCACTTAAAATAGCAGAGATTTAGAGAAGTCCTGGAATAGTGCAGAAGAAGTCAGGCGAGGTTTGTGGAGCAGTACTTTTTGACTATGATCTCCTCAAAGACTAATCTGATAGAAGGTTCAAATTACTCCCGTAAAACAAAATACACACAGCAGCCCTCAAAACACAGAAACACAATGCAACCCATGGCACAACAACTGTTTACTCATGTTTGTGTTTCCTGCAGCACAGCAATAATCTGAAGTTAAACCTGCCTCTTGGAGGATTAATTCACCCTAAATCCTCTTCTAGTCCTGTCAGTGGCCCTATTCATTTCCTGCAAAATCAGATTTGACAAATCCAGGAGTATTTATGAATCAAGGCCTACAAAAGCCGATTTGAGTTTGTCCAGCAATAAGGAGGGCACTTAAGTGTAGCGTTGTACTTGACATTCTGTAATGTAAACTGTGGTTATCCTAATTATTTGTCCCATATTGGTCACACAGCCTATAGCAGTTTAAAGCCCGCTGCAGCAAAAGGAAATTGTTATTTCTGCCCCTCCAAGTCGACATATGGATGGAGTTGAGATACTTTATCTGTGTTAGGTTGTTACAGTGGTTACAGTGCATCCTTCCCAGAGACCTGCATGTTAGCTACTTACATTTACTCCTCAGCTGCGACGGCTTGAAGATTGTTGAACTCAACACAAAGAACACATTGTGATCAAACGACCTGTGTGTGATTTCCAATCCTTGTTCTTGAATTGTTGATCGCATCACGTTATTTTTTTTAATTTTTTTTTTAAGAAGCATTACGGACAGATCAGGTAACCTTCAGATAACATTGATAAAGAATGCCTTCTCTAATGAGCTATTTGGCCAGCCTTACAAAATAACACGTCAGCCACAGGTGCATGTGTCTGTCACCTTATTCTTTATTGTAAGTACAGAAACGTGTCACTTATCCACTCATATTATATATATACCTGCAGAGGGGAAATGTCTGTTCATCCTCGTTGGTACAGAAAACAAAAACGCATTGAACTCCCCCAAGAATCAAAACTCCCCTCGTCCACCCAGCATCATCTAGTCAAAAAACGATAACATCCAAAAAAAATACTTGACACTGCCACCAGCAAAAGTATAATGAAATCGAAAAAAAGAAAGAAACACAAAAACAACAAACCTGAGAGCTCAGCTGCAAGAAAAGTATCACGTTAAAACGCCATCGGGCTTTAAAAATGACTCCTTTTTTTTATAAAGAAAAGTAAAAGCAAAGGGTTTGATCGGTGAGATTCACCGACACATCAAAATCACAAAACTCGTAGGCAACAAACAACACTGCAAAATGCAAACCAAAGCATAGCAACAGCAAAAGTCGACAGAAACAAAAAAATAAAAATGTTTCAAAACCACCAATAGATTGTTTGAAAAATCTCAATACCGACAAAAGCTGCTTGGTTTCGACCCTCGAAACAAAACTGCAAGCAAGTAAAGGCTTTCGCAAGACCGACACCGCACCGATTACCCTCTTGGCACTCTCGATCAGAATAACTGCATGCTAAAAACTTGAAGCCCGGACGTGAAAAACGCTCAAAACCACCATGTCAACGCTCAATTCAAACACCAGCAAAAGGAGGAAAAACAAAAAAAAGGGGGCAATTAAAAAGACAAAAAATGCTTACAAAAAAGCCATTGAAAATGTACTCACCGAGCGGGAGTAAAATGTTGCAATAAAAATGTGATATGGCTCAAAATACAGTATGGCGGTGCAAGCCGTAATGCTGTGCCTTTTCTCTAGATCTCTGCCTCCAGTTCTGTCATGTGACTCATTCAGCCCCGACTTCCAGCAATGAGAGACCAGTGTTGAACAGCTGATGCTGAATGCTCTCCTAACGGCTTGGCTCTCTCCAAAAGTAAAAAGAGGTAGTCCTTATCATCCCACAGTTATGACTGAGCTGGTTGTGTGTTTTTCTTTGGCTTTTTCTTCTTCTTCTTCTTTTTTTTTCTGTTTTAAAGATGCAGAGCTCACTCGGTGTCAGCGCCGCGGCGAGATCCGGACATGCTTTCACTCCATCCAGTGTAGAAGCACGGGCTGTTACGCACCGCGTGTTTCTGCTCTCCGACGGGGGAATGGAGGGACAGGCGTTGCGCGTTATTACAGCGGGGCTGGTCAACGTGTGCAAAACACACATCAGTATCCTATCAATACTACTATAACAGCGCAGCTCGTGGTAGTAGTACAGGGCGAATATGACGAAGAAGCAACGCAATTTGAATCAGCCCAGCGCTGTCCATGGTGCTGAAACTGAATGAATTCAAGCAAACACAAGTATCATACTAATGACATTATCTAGCTCTGTCCATGGAGCTGAAACTGAAGGTCATATATTATATACAAGCCAACAAAAAGTATCATACTAATAACGCTAATGATCGCTGTCCTTGGATGCTGAAACAGAATGCAATACATTAAGTACACAAGTATTAAACTAGTACTATCATTGACTCCATGGTGCCAAAGCGTTGGGAGTGTAGTTCAATTTAGAAAGAAACATCAGAATCAATAGACGTGTCCCAATTACATACTCCTAACATATTCCAATCAGGTTTTCAGATTGTGGTAATATCACAATGTACTCAAAAAGTCAGAATGCATTATAACAGTGTTTAAATGTTTTAACTGGGCTGTTGGTGGACACCATCTTCCCTTGATGCATCACGTAAAGAAAATGGAGGAGAAGCTCGGGGCTGGACATTTTCTTTCAAAGGGATTGCGGCGGTGAAACAGTTTTGTAAAACAATCCAGAAATCATCTCAATAACTATATAAAATCTTTGGAAAATCACTTTGCTCTCTCTTAGAACTTTAGTTAATTAATGGAATACCAGCTATACTGAAATATCCCACAGTCCTGTTCATGGTGCAGAGCATTGAAGTCAAACGATGCTTTAACCACTATGTGATGTCTGTTAATCCTCACTTCTGCAAAGCGGTGAGCATACTATAAATCGAGATTTATTAGTGAATAGTGACATATTCCTAACAACACCCTGTCCATTAGCACCAACAAACAGTCGGCAGTGCCAGAAATGTATTCACTTTTCACTGCATAGATCATTTTATGCAGAGGACTTTATTATGTGTTGAATGGCAAAATAAAATAAATGAGTTTGGAACCTACTCAGGTAATTTGTATCATCTGGCAGTAGATTAAATGTAGCTTTTTTCTGTCTGCATTATGCATAATGCTCGCTGTCTCATGGTCTGTGAACACTGGTTGTACATTACTTAGATGCTGCATTATGATATATATATATAGGGTATAAACCACACGTTGTATTAGACATTCAGACATTACGAATTAAAAACACACTATAGTGAACTGTATATCAAATGGTGACCAATTTTGAACTTGACATACTGTCCAGTCCATGGTTCAAACATGGGGGTTGTTGCATGATTTAGAACAAACAATCGTATTCTTAACATCAACCCACTCTGAGACTGAGGGAGTGTAGTACATTTATCAGTACCACAATGGTTTAAAATCACCCTGCCATGTCCATGGTGCTTAAATTAGGAGAACTTAGTGCATTTAGGACTAACAACAGCATTAGACCTGTCCATGCTGAAACGGAAAGCATGTGGAGCATTATATAGAACCAAAGAACGACAGCATAATACCCTCAGTGTTGTCCAGCTCTGTCCATGGTGCTGAAACTGAGTGGCTTTCACCATAACTCAATAAGCCTTCAAGCATGAAACATAGAGAAACAGAGCATTTATATATTTATTTATGGCCCAGAACCCAACGAGGTGACTCTCACGGTAGGTTTTAACGGCATTTTGATTCTTAGCACCAACATGATTTCCTGCAAAAAAAAACACAACTCTCTCCTTTTCTCATTTGTTAGATAAATATACCTGGAAAATGTAGGTTATTGCTGATTGTGCCAGACAGGAGAGTAATAATGTGTTATTGATGCATTAGCGTCTGACTGCAGTTGTCAGACAGAATTCAGTGCAAGTTCATGTAACACACAGCGCTGGAGACAACTGTCACCATTCATTCATCATAACCGTGGTTGGTGCACTGTTTCCACCTTAAGCACTGTCTAATTTAATTTACTTTTCAGATCACATCCAAGCCTTTGGGAGGCACATTGTGAAATGCTTTCCAGGCTCTAAAGAATGCATTGGGTGTCCAAGAATTTTTGCGTTTACCTCTTCTTTCATTTAGCCATCGGAGCCTGTTGAGTCGCTTTGGCAACGTACTGTACAGCACTGTTCTTTTTAAATCTCATTTAGGGTTATAAGTCAACAGTGTCATAGCACATTTGTCTCTGTGCCTATAAACTCAACTTGACGGTCAGCGTGTTGCCGTGCAGGACATGTCGGGCCATAATTATTGAAGCCTAGGGGTGTTTATGACCTAGCTCACTGTCAGTGAGGTGATTCAGAAAGCTGCAGAGGTCTAACTTAACAAGACTTGGATAAAATAGATAGAGATAGACGCCAACACATTGGCAGGGCAGAGGTTACAACGAAAATGCAATTAGACCACAGCCAGCTTAATTCCTTGTAATCCAATTCCCCACTCTATAATAAACTATGACTAATGCATGACATCGTTATTGACAAACAGTCATTTGGCAAAAAAAAAAAAATCAACCTTTGTTTAACGGATGCCGTGGGAGATATACAGGTGAATAAAGAATTTATGTCTCAGCCCGCATGATTTATACACGTCTGACCGTAAACACGGGAGATGCTGTCAGGTTGGCTGCAGTACACACTCAGGTTTCAGGTCTGTGCTTTTTATCAGGCATCCCGGTGCATCAGAAAGAGACTCGCAAGGTTAAAGGCATTGCCTTTAGGAATATCTGAAATAAGAAATATCAATCATATCAACCTTCTGACATGGTGGGCTCCTTGTATACACCAGCAGCCCCTGCGCGGCCAAACACACAACCAAAACACTATTTCTGTGCTAACCCCGAATCTTTCCATTGGTAATTTTTAAAATGAAATATGGCAGCTTAGCAGAATCATAATTCACTGCCTATTCCCGTTAGTGTAGCACTGTGCAAGGACCACTCATTGCCTTTGGCCATAAAGAGACAATCAGAGGCAGAGCTCACAACATGTGGGCCTTTTCTACATATCCAAAATGTTTCCTCTCGAGGTGCATCAATCAATATGTGTTAGTAGATTATTTATCCACTGGAATTAAGTGCAACATGCAGCAATGCAGAAAAGAAAGAAACTTTAGAAAGCAATGATTTTCAGTTCTATTTCTTGTGATGCTAAGGTGTTATGTGAAGGACCAATGAACCCCCTCAGTGATACATGATATCCCACTGTAAAGGGGATATAATCATTTAAAGAAGAATACATCATATCCCCCTTTTTACCGGCTTCGTGTGTGCTATTGTGTGTTAAATTGGATGAGCTTTCTATCTAATGTATAGTCCTAGGATGTAACGCCCACTTCAGTGTGTGGCAGTAATGCACAGGATCCGGTGACGGTACAAAGAAAAAACTATGGACTGAATTATTTTCCTTTATTAAAGCAATGAGAGGATTTGTATTCTTTAATTATCATTTTGTCAAGGAGCCTGCAGAAATGGTGTGGGATATTTTAATCAAAAATAAATGGAGTGTGCACTGCACACATAACTGTAATGGGATTTAATGCTCATTACAATAAATGGGTTACATTTACAAATCTAAAGCTTGAGATGGAAGGATTATATCAAATAGTTCAAAATGAAAATATACTTGAAAGCCTTTTTTTTTGCAATGCCTGTGTTTGCTAATATCATTACTGAAAATACAGGTTTAGTAAAATCATTGCAGGGAAGTCTGTTATTTACCATCGTGCATGTTTTAAAGGTTGGACAAGTGCTCGTGTGGGCTGGGTCAGTTAGGAAAATGTCAACCAATGCATTTTAGGTACCACGCTCAATTGAGTGTAATTTCCCACGTCTTTGTGTGCCACCTTCATTTTCATTCTTCTCTTTGTCCCAGTCAATGGATGCACTGTCCAAGCGGACTGTTGGGACAGAAGGCAGACTTACTGACATGAACATCATGTCATCCTGCAGAAAATCTTCATGGCTGACCCGTAGAGGTCTAAAAAAAACAAAAAAAACATTAGCCTCTGGTAGCATCTAACACTTTGGGTTTGAAGCCAAAGAAGATTTACTTCAGTTAATTTGGAGATAAATGGTTAGTTTTTGAACTTGTCTTAAAGGGCCAGTGTGTAGCTTTTAGGGGGATCTATGGGCAGAAATGGAATAAAATATGAATAAGTATGTTTTCTTTAGTGTTTAATCTAGAATAACAATCGTCGTGTTTCTGTTGCCTTAAAATTAGCTATTTATATCTACACATAGACTGGGTCCTCTTTACATAGTCCGCCATCTTTCTACAGTAGCCCAGAAAGGACAAACCAAACACTTGCTCTGGATAGGACCATTTGTGTTTCTGCATCAGCCACCGTAGTTCCGCTACACTTTCAGCACACAGGACTTTTTGTTGGTTGCAATCTGTAACAACACCGCTGGAAGACGCCAAATCCTACAAACTCACCCTTTATAACTGTAATCCTTAAATACAAAATCATACCAAAATCAAACATTTTAAAAGTGTTCAATACTATTTGTGCCATTCTCTTCATATATTACCTTTCTATAGTTTTCATTGTCATTCCCACAGGATTCAACTTGCCCTCACATACACAGGGGACTGACAGGAAACAACACATGCACGTAATCCAGCACCAACTGTTTTTAATTCATCTCATTGTCATCAGCCTCGCTAGTTACTGTTCACTCTCTTTACACTCTTTCAGAGCTGCATTTCTTTGCTGTTAATGCAAACCTAACATTTCCTACTGCCACTGCTTCACAATTAAAGCGTTCGGCTGGTGAAACAACAGGTGGCTTTTATTGTGAAGCAGTACGTCGATCGCAATTCCTCAGCTAATGAACTACCAGTCGACTTTTTCTCCCTTTCAGAGCGAACACACAATTTGGATTGTTGTCTGGGATTGTCATTAGTATGCGGATACTACGAAGGGCTTTGCGTACTCCATCGGAGAGAGAAGCAAAGCGAAGCTTGAGAGCTAAATTATTCTTTACGTGACAGCATGTTCCACTATCTCTGATCCTCTGTCTAACCTTAAGTGAGATCCAGACTTACAGTCTTGTAAAAACAGCTTCTCATTATAACAAGATACTGTGGTTGTGCTGCAGCTCTGTACATTTGTAGCTTTATTTATACGTCCAAAAGGGATCTACGTAGTTATAAAGTCGACGTTAGAGCCAGTACACGGTTTAAATGAGATAAACTGCCTTTCTGATGCACAAATGAAAGTCGAAGAGAGTGTCACCAAAGTCACAAACTGAGATAGATGCATCAGCATTCGGAGATACGAAACATAAGCTCTGAACTCCATTAATCCACAATCTTTTCCTCAAGTCAGGTAAATAGAGTAAAGCCTTTTATGTGTAAGTTAGCGGTGGTAATGTTATATCATGCTGATTAGTAAAATCTCAGGGGATATATTTTCAGTTCAAGATTTGTACTATAAGTGCAAGATCACTTTTTATGTAAAAACGAACCTGAGACTCAGAAAGTCACACTTAATCTCCGTCTGATTTAATCTTACATTTTAATATTCTTACTATGGATGAATGACTTTGACTTTGCTTAGTTGAGGAGTCTTTGGCTTGATATTTGTGAGAGGGAATTCTGAGTTGGAGAGTGGCCATTTTCTTTTTTTTGTAAACATACTGTATGTCATCTTCAAACTGCACATGTTTTTAAGTGTTTCTCATCAATTTTACACATCAAAGTCGGTTTACCGTCTTTGTAAGTATGATTGCATATCTGAAAAAAAGGTTTCAAAAGGAGCCTTTTGTGGCTCCAGAGGGAGCTGCATGAATGCTGATAACTTGCCTCAAGTGATGTCATTTGAGGCTCAAGAGGACAGTTTCCAAAATGAAAAGAAATCTGGAGGTGTGGAATTAAAAGATGGGAGTTCACCAGATTTCCTAATTTCTGCTTGAGGCTAGTGGCTTGAGGCTACCAGCATGACACACCTGCATCTCCGTCCGGACTGTCGCCAGTCCAGATGGGAAATGTAGGCGCCAGGTTTTGACGAGGAAGAACAACGTGTGGAATAAAGACGGCATTGATTTTGCTCCTTTTTTTTTTTTTTTGTTCTTGTTCCTTTTGTAACTGTCCATTGTGAGTCTGACAAGGTTTCAGGGCTGCAACGCTTAAATAGCCGGTGGACTCTTAATGAGCAGGATAAACTGCTGGAAGTGATTTTTCTATTGCCCTCTCACGTTTCCTCAGCCGTCTCTCTAATCTGTACAATGGAGGTGGAAAGTGCAACAATTATTATTCCCCATTTGTCAGATCACACACAATGTGAATAAGAGTCAGGCTGACGAATGTCTCCATTTATTTATCTGTACATTTAGTTTCACCACCAGATTTAAATGATGGTTGTCGAGATGCCAGTGGGCCCACAGACATCCCAGATTAATACTCCTTTTGAGAGGCTCAGATCTATGCCCCTGTGGACTGCATTCGCTTGTTTGTTTGTTTGCTCATTTGCTTGCTTGCTATTTATGTACTGGAGTTGAATAGTCAAAGACGTTCTCGTCAGAACAACAGTCAACAGTTGTTGTAATTCTCATGCAAACTGAGGCGCTCTCCGCTGAGTCGTCTGGCTGTGAAATAAGACCCAATTACAAGGCGTTCTGAATTCACTCGCACTGTTTTCCCTACCATCCGAGTATGCTCATTTTGATGTCTTGTCAGGAGGTAAACAACAGTATGAATTGACAGGTCAAAGGTTCAGACACACTCAGACAGTCAAATAGCCGGCCAGCCAGACGTGTGCAGACGCACACACACCGACGCGCGCTAAACTTTTTCCTGACAGCGCGCCGAGGTCTCATCTTACAATGCATTTACGCTTCCAATTAAGTTTAGAGAAAGAAGAGTCTTGAACAAAACGTTCGCCTCTGGATTGAATTAATTGTGCTCGGTCGGTGACAAGGAGCTCACATCGTTACATTCTGATGAACAAAATAATTGGCTTTGAAAAAGGGAGGTAAACAGCGTAATAGCTCCATTTCAACTGAAACACAAAGGGAGGAAGCAGAAGGAGAAGAAAGGTCCCCTCTCAACAGACGCACAAACATCTGATGTACCTACCTTGTTAACCGTAGTCACATTAATTGTCACATCACACGGGGACATTCTCATTTCCGTGTGACTGCCGCCGGCCCCCACACAGGCTGAGGCACGATGACCTTTACACCACAAAGTCGCGGGACTCTCCTGGCCGCTGCACGACCAGCAGCATTGTGGGACTGAGACTGGCTGATTGTGCTGCACCGAGCCCTCTGGATTAATTAACTAACATAAGAACATGACAGTTAATTTGTTTGCATGCAGCGTTCCCGTTCTTCTGCCCCATTCTCCCTCTACTGTATTGCACATTAGGAGCATATGTGTGGAAGGAGACACAGGATTGCTTTGGATGTCTGATGTTGGACATATCACTGGACTTTTCCCACAGATGCTGAGCCATTTAAGTACTTTGTTCGATCACGGGAGCATGAAATTGGTCCAACTGTGACTGTTGGGACTAAATTGCGTGTGGCCAAAGACTATATCAGTTAACTGTTTTTTAATGTGTTACTCAAAAATCTCTTTACTTGTAGCATATGTCTTTGTGCATGGTTGCTTCTCAAATTTCTCCAGACTTGATACTCAGAATGCTAACGTTCTTAAAGGCCAGCTTCATATTATGAGAAACGGGGTCCTGCATGAATATACGATTTTCAGCCAAAGTTATGTACGTTTTTATTTCACAAGAGAACTAATTTAGTCATGCATATTTAACGATAGAGACATAAAGATTTCAAACCACATTTAAAGATATCTGCACCTAAATAAATATGACAAAAACACAGTACTTTTATGAAAAATGTAAAAAAAACTTCACTTCAGTCATATAAATACTATTTGATCCAACTTTTAGATGAGAAAATATGTAAAGAAATGTGTATATATATATATATATTGATGGACATGATCGCTGCCTCCTCTCCTTCTTTGCTCTTTTCTGAGTGCCCATAACAGTAAAGAAGCTGCTAGCTACGACTGAACACACTGCACAAAGTGAGATTATGTAATGGCTAGTGACATTATTTGTCAGCAGTGGGAGAAAAAAAACAAAAAACACCTGAAATTGTCAACTTGTCCTCAGGATTTTCAAGGCCATTTATGAAATGTACGCAGAATGATTTGGTATTCCAGACCTGTGTGTTTCTCATTTCTATGTCTGCCTGCAACTGTGGCCAACAAAACAACCCTGGTGTGTTTGATTTTGATTTATTAAAGACCTCTGCATAAGTATTCGTCACCTCTGATTTGCTACCTCTGATGCGTCTGTGTTGTTGAAAATGAAAAATGAACTCGGCTGGAAAAACAGGAGTTAGGAATTGTCCCCCAGTAGTCAGAGTTAAAAGCAAATATAAATGCCTGTCCAACATTTCAGTGTGAAAGCACACTGGCTGCTTTAGCCACAGGGCTCCTGTCACACTTTTTTTAAATGTATACTGTACAGGTTATTGTGTATTTTATTACTAACAACAAATCTAATATGGCATGTCATCTTATTAGCCAACCTGATCTCACGGGAAGGCGTATAGATAGCACGACATTTTAGGGATATTCCCCGTGTCATCCCAAGACATTTCAGGCTTTCGACATTGTCATTTTAAACCACATCTAACCGTAAAACAGCCGCGGTTAGGTTCCGGCAACAAAACCACATTGTTAGGTTACGGAAAAACATCATTGTTGGGCTTAAACTATTCTGTAAACTAAGTTCAAACCAAACAATGTAACATAACCTAAAGTACGGTAAACACGTGACAAACTCACAAACATCATCGATGCAACTTCAAAATAACACTTTGGGACACGAACACTGGCCTCCTGGTTGAAAGTCCTGTGTTTGTTAGACCCATCAACTTCCATGCATTCCCACCATTATCTCTTTTTACACTACATCACTTGCTCTGGAAATGCCACGCAAAAGCAAGACTGGCGTTGTTGTTGCACGCTGAATGACGATTGCTTGTCATTCATACAGTACGCCGGGCTGGATTAGCACACGAGCTAGCATGTGCACATGATGCTAACTGGAGAAATAACAACAGCCTAATGGATAATTAACTATCTGTTCCTTCACTTAAATTAAACCTGGTTTTCTGAAGCTACGGTTGATGTTGATGAATGAAGGCTAAAGCTTAAAGACAAGAAAGGACACTGTGGTATATAATCTAAATGAGGAAACAAAATACTTCATTAGACTGATTAGTCTTAATTTCATAGTTGAGTGAAGCTCCACTGAAGCCAGTTGTGTTTTTGAGGAATCCATTTAAAGTATACATTTCTTTCTTATCATCTATATGCTGTACAATATAACAGGCATTGACTGTTTGTTTCCCTGTTGGGTGGTCTCATCTCCCAAACTCATTTCTGATTTTGTCTTTGTATTCAACATTTTCAAAGCTTTGCTCGACTTAGCTTTGCTAACGGTTACTTTTTTCTCTCAATCTGCCTAGTTCCTCTCATCATATTCCCTACTTTTAATGTGATACCGATAATAAAATGCAGGTACTGAAAATATTGATTCTTTTAATGTTATACAAAATTCATTCTATTGATATTGTGACTGTATTGTTGCTGAGGCGAAGCACTAATAGAGCCCGATAGATAACGGTTGACATCTATTAGCAAAACAAGCCCTCAGGTAGGGAGTCATAATGAGATTGTTCTTTGTACTCACAAAGCCAAGGTGAAATGTAAGGGTAAGCTAATCAATTATGCAAACCCGTGATACGTGATGCTGAACAAGCCTCTCTGAGACTGTTTCAGGATTTCACTGGATGTGATTTGAGAGTTGTTACAGGGCTGAGCTACTGTACTGTTTGAATATGTAGATACTTGTCTTCCTACTGTGTATATTGTTGATATGTTGGCTTTTTTTTCTAAATTAAAAAGACTTCATGTTGAGTAAATGTGATTCTTTTATGGTACGGCTTAGCAATAGGAACAGAATATATTGTTAGGCATTTAAATGGTGGACCAATACAAAAGGGGGTAATTGTGTGTCGGCCTCATGTTCTCTTGCTTTAGCCAAACAGAGTTTTTGGTTTCAGTTTGGAGCACAGGTGCTTCTGGAAGTTGGTGGCAGAAGCCGTGTGGACATCATTCTTAATCAGATTCTGCAGAAGCAGATAGTGAAAAGAGGCCAGTAGCACTTTGGCAACCGTGCAGGTCTTTCTTATGCACATTTTCCTGGAAGCAGAGGGCAAGAAAAGAGTCTACAGGCGCTTGCCTGCTATTGTTCCTTCCCATTGAACCTTGCGGTGGTAGTGAATGGCTTTTCCTGGTGCCTTTGGCTCGTGAGGCTTGCTCGTGAGCCGACGAGCTTCCAGCTCCAGCTGTGCGCCACAAGCCTCTTGGCTCTAAAAATACACTCTGCTCGTCGTGCTGCTGCAAGAAAACTTAGACCTGTCGCATCAGCTTGTTCTGACATGATTTCAATTTCACAACCTGTAGACTTTCAAGATATTGCAATATCATAGGCTCTGTTGAGGGACTCAATTACAGAACGTATGGGGTGTAATTATGAGAACTTGCTGAATTGATTTTAAGAAACTGCTGTTGGACAAAGCAAGGGATATTTTATTGGTCTTTAATTGTCGGTAGAATTCAAATTATAAATTATATTTACTGTGGTCAATCGTACACAATGTTTTTGACTTTGAATCTTGCAAGCAGCACAATAATTTAAAACCGGTGAATGGACAGTGTCACTGGACCACGGTCGATAGTTATACAATATAAATATGCTAAAAACATGAAGTGAGGAAAACATACATAATGGAGGAGAAGACGACGTCAGAATAAAGGGCTTTACCTCGAATTTTCCACATTTTTCAAGTACAGTATTTAAGTTCACCTCACCCACCTGAACAGCGTTAAACAACTCCTGTGGATACATTTCTTTATTTCACTTTTTTGTTGGAGCAATTTCTCGAAAACCAATTCAAGAAACACACAATAATGAATTACTCATGCAATTATTCATCATAAATGTAATTATTACACCAAGGTTACCTCGGGCTCTTCCATTAACTCAGGAAACCGAAAAAAAGAGCTTAAATTAAACAAAAACTCATTTTTGACCAAATTTCATTCAAGCATGTAACTTTTAATTAATGATGGTGCTTAATGGAAAGAAATGTTGTTTAACGGCCACGATGTAGAAACAGTTTAATACTTTAAAATACGTGCACTTGAAAATGCTTCTTAACATTAAAAGCCTATATCGTTGTATTTCAGCCACTATTCTTCCACTTGTATGTGTGTAAGTTGTCATTTTCACACAAATCGTGACGTAGATGTTAGCAGAGTAAACCAATGTTTCCAACAGTGGGAGTATGTGTTCCTGTCGTTTGTCTTTGTGCCCACTGGCTGCATTAGAAGACAATTATCTGAAATCTTTGAGGAGACCTACTCTCACTCAGTTTGTAGATAAATAGCAGCTCATAATTTGAGTTTTGTATTGTTAGCACTTGAAGAGGCAGTTGCTGTCAGTGGCTCTTTCTCCGCATTAACAGCCGGTTGTGACAAGAACGCTGCACTTGCTCAACGGGGATTTGTTGCTTACACACCAACAACATGAATATTAATTATGCTTCCAAACTATATGCCTCACACAAGAGACTTAGCCTGCATCTATTGTGTGTTTTAAAATTAAATCTGATTGCAAAAGCAGATGACGGGGAGGTAAAGGAAACGTGAGGGAGAACATTTGAAAACTCATTTACATGTAAGAAGAAAAAAAACTGGCTCCTGTGTAACATTATACAGGCGCTGGTGATTTATATCCACAGGTAAGATCCATTTGCCTTGAAGACCCTAAGGTGAACCTTCATATGTCACTGCAATGCTTGCATGTGAATAAACATGACATTTAGAGACAGCAATTTCTCAAATAGACCATCACATATTCACGAACAACAATTGCATTTCCTTGATACATGGGAAAACAGAAAGCAAGAAAACATCTTTGTAAACACTCTAATGCACTTCCTTTGGTCATTTGTCTTTTTGCCTTTGTCATTTTTGAGATGCTTGGTGCGATGACGTCTCCAAGATGTCCATATTTTGATGAAATGAACAGTCGTTGTTTATTCTGGCTTTTCACCACATTGTTGTGAAACCTTACATCCCGATAATAGAAAGAGGAGAACAAAAAAAGCCTTGTTTAAAGGTTCAAACAAAATAATTCAGTGCTGAGCAATTTTTATTTTTTATGACTGGTATGATGAATGACATCTCTGTAAAAAAATTACCAGGGTGCATAAAAAAAGATTTTCACATGATTCCTGTAATCATCTCTCCACCGTGTATTTCCATTCACAACACCATGACTGCCTTCGTCAAAATATTGACGTGAACTGTTGTGATTTATGTTGAAATGTACAGCAAATTATTTCCTCATTCACATGACTGTGAGACAAAACACACACACATAAGGCTCTGCTTAATTACAGCTACCAGACAAGAGATGAAGGCAACTGATGAATGTGAGAAGCAGACAGTTGAGATCACGCTAGAAAAACACTGATAATTAGGCCGACGTGTCATCTTACTGCTGAGCTTTTTTTCATTGTTTTTGTTTCGGGGCATTTTGTTCACGTATTCAAAGCAGACATAAGCAAACCAGCATGTTTCAAAATAAATGGATTCATTTATATCAAATTAAACTAAATCTAGAATCTAAAAAAGATGATTTGCTGATGATTTCACATTACATAACATATTGTCTGGAATAATCTGTAAATGTGAGCCTGCTAGGGGTACTTACTAGTACCACTGGGTATTCTTACAGCTATCATCATGTTTCATGCTGTCTGGCGATAAGGCCGGCGTTCACGCGTTATGGGAATATCCGAGAGGACGCCAACAGCGGTAACAGCTGATCAGTCATTAGAGTTAAATGTTCACCGCGTTAGGATTTGGCACACGCGTATCTTTGACCCATTACGCTCATAGCGAGCGTAAACACTTTTTAAGTGAATGACAATAAATTATTTAAAAGAGCGTTACAGGGTCATCAGCATAACAGTGATAGGTTATAGAGCAGTGATTTTCAACTACTTTGTGTGCTGTGAGAGATCGTCAGGTGTGACGTGGCAAAGTGTCCAATTTCACTTAATCGGTCCAAAAGTAAATATTATTGAATTGCTGCAAATAATTTGTCATTGTTGAGCGTCTGAGCTGCAATATAGTGGCTGGCAGAGTAATGAAATACTCTTCCAATGCATGTTCCATTGTGTTACATTCCAATGTGGGTGTAACTTTTTTGGTTGTTGGTGTGTCGCAGGATCTTTTGTAAAAAATGTACCACGGCTCAGAAAAGGTTGAAAAACACTGCGTTAGAGGGGGAGCATGCACACCGATAACAAGAGTGGAGCAAGAATTGAGCCTTGTGGAACACCACGAAGAGAGTAGATTTGAAGTTGTAGTGATATCATCCTCAACTTCTTCAACTGTTGGAGTAAAAAAATAAATATCATCTAAGCCAGTTGAAAGAGAAGCAATCATCAGTGTGACAATCAACTATATAAACATCAATGCAAAATAAATTCCAACCTGATCTCAATCATTCTTTTTCCCCCTTGGGCAGCCGTTTGCGTAGAATCTTAACACGTTTGTGCATGTTTAAAGTCACGCCCAAGTTTCGTTTCTATAATTAAAAACATATAATTAAAAACATTAAATAATGAAAATAAAGGTGAGTACATTTTGGACTAAAGGAAGGAAAGACAGCATCATAATACATTAATAAACATTCATCTCATGTATACTGTATGTAACCTAAAATACAAATGTCACATTAAATCTTAAAACACTCCCATTTCCAAACTCCACACATCATTCACGTCTTCCGTCGTGGCTCCACAACAAGTGCTGTATTTTTTTTGAGACTCGATGTGTGACCTACATGTCAAGTGAAGTCAAAATAATTGGTGTATCTCTTTGGGACTGTTCGAATCAAAGGCTTTTACAGTATCGTGGCATAGAAGTCATCAAGGAGACAACATTCAGAGCTTGAGGTTGAGCATATGCGTTCCCAATGAAGCCATACACAGTGTGGTTTATTTCAACAATTACTATTCATGACTGTTCATTATATACAGTAGATGTATGGATTATTAATAATGTGCGCTCTCATTGGATGTCAAACAATCTGTCATCACAACAGCTGACCTTTCTCACAATAATTGAATCAGATTTCCTTCGACCTCTTTCCTTCCAGCTGCTCTCTTCCTCGTTGGTATTCCTCGCTGCTCTTCTTCCTGGCACACACGTTACTATTTGCTTTACCCCCCGCTGTGCCTCAGTTGTTTGTCATGCAACAATGAAAGGCACATGCTGAACTCTGTGCAAACCCGCTGTCGTTTCCGTTGACTTTATCTCGTGCGGAAATTCTCGGCTTTTTGAAACCTCATAAAAAAAAAAAAAGCTCATTAGTGGGTCTCTGGTAGGGCGGTGGAATCACTACGTCTATCAGCGAAGGAAACGTTATTCTGCAATGTCTTAATGCTGTGTTGTGCTTCTCCACTTCACAGCCACTTATTGTTGTTTTTCTCACTTGGAAAATGATGAGAAGAGTCAGCGATGAACTGTGATAAAAATGAAAATGCGACCCTAGAAAATCTGACCTTGACAGACTTTTCCTGACAGCATCAAGTCACATTTACAAATTCTGCCCTCAGCAAAGAGCAGCAACTGCAGCGCTTCATTTTGGGATCAAGTCCAAAAGTGGATCATGGAATATAACAAAAAAACGTATAAACTGTAATCGTCAGAGACTAAAGTAGCAGCAAATCAGATATAGTTACATTGTAATCTTATTTGGCAAAGCATGCATAATAAAGCGTAACATATGGACACAGCTTAATATTTAAAATCGTAAAACATACTGGATGATGTAAAGATTAACATCTAAAATACAATTACAAACCTGGAAAGTCCTAAAGGGATGTAAGCAACAAACTAAGCCATGGTAAATGGATGAGAGCGAAAAGAGAAACTGAAAGGGGGGAAGGAAACTGTAAGAGAAAAGGAGGAAAGGAAAAACAGATGAGAAAGGTCATGGAGGATGGTTGTGGCTGGTATTGTTTTACCTGTGTAAAACGTGTGTGTGTGTGTGTGTGTGTGTGTCACTGTGCAAAATGTGGTCCTGGAGACACTTGATGTAGCAGGAACTATCACAGAAGCGGTTTTGAGAGGGTGTCTGTCTGTGGACAGATTTTGTCAACCAGATAGCGTCACAACACTTTACAGGTGGGTGGGTTTGGTCCAAACAAGGGCACCGGAAGTATGGGGGGGGGGGGGTAGGAGGTTTACACCCGTGGCCTGATTTGGCATCGCAGCCGGTGTGATCCAGTCCCAAGTTGGCCTCTAGATGTTATTACAACCAATGTAATTATTAATACCTAAACTATTGATGTTATTTTTGTTTTTATCTACTTGTTTTGTTTACTTGATTTAATGCAACTACATTTGTGTGTCTGTGCAACACAGTCTCACACCAATGTGTCTAATGATGCAGCTTGGTAAGTGGTCCAATGCTTCAAACCATATGAACCCACCTAGCATCAGGTTTGTGTGATGATAACACAGAAAAACCCAAAACTGCAGTTCATCAAATGGCTACTTAAGGCTGGTTTCAAACAAGAGTTAATCCCTAAAGACCCCCATGATTAAATAAATCCCAACTTTACAGCAGAAATAAACATGTTTACAGCCTGGTACAAAAGGTAATAAAATGTATATGTGGTGTCCAGGTGGAGCTTTGGACATATGTACCTTATATGTTGTATGTTTTTATTATTTGTCTCAATGATAATGAAAGCTAAAAAACTAAAGCAGTGATTTTAGGAGACTGGCCAACAGACTGTTTGCATTTTTAAGCTGATAATTGTAATTCCAAGTAAAAAAGATTAGTAAGAAAAGAGAGAATTTGCTGCCCAGCATTTTGAAGTATTGTGGGATACTTTGGCAAATTTCAAAAGAGCCACTTTACGTGTTTTGACATTCATGCATCGCAGCCCTCCAGGGGACCAGTTTGGGGCTCACTGATTGTCATTGTGAAAAACACGAGGTGGTATCTCTTTTATGTTTAAGTGTGAGCTCAGATTTTAATGAACTGCTTCTCCTCCTGACAAAAATCACAACATCTAATGCAGCATGGGGCAGACATACTGATGATGCCAAACACTTTTACGCAGTTATTATGTGAAATAAAATAAAAAAGATCATTCTTGTGGCTTTTTTGAGGCAGCGGTCGTCCCCTTATGTGTGGCAGAGGAGTTCTTTGGGGAAGATGTCCTCATATTGTTTTCAAATTCCTTTCTTCCATTGTCAAATTGAAAGATGAAGAGTTTAAAGATAGTATCCAGTTACACAGGAGGGCTGTTTGTCTTAGAATACTGGATATCACGATTGTTTCATTGGAGAAATTCATCATGATTAAACTTTAACACAGGGATTAATCTTCCCAATGATCGTTTTAAAACCTCTCATTTATTCTGCATCTCCCTTGACTTTTCTTTGTTTTCATGCATACAGAATCTATTGAAGTAGGTTAAAGAGGATCCCAAACACAATATCTGAACGAGCGTCAAACAGAATCATCTCCGAGGCCTGATGCACCGCAGGCGGCAAAGCTTGAAACTTTCTCAAGGACAAAAAGGAAGCACTTAAAATGAGTGAGTAGAGGCAATGCAGTCCACCGACTGTTTCAATGAGAAGATGTGTAATTAATTCATCTTTTCTCAATTCCAATGGCTGAGGCATCCCTGTGGCGCGCTGCGCCTTTATTATTTTGCCATTAATGACAACTCACTATCAATCACAAAGAGTTTCTTAACTCCGAGCTGCTTGATTATGGACTGCTCATCTCCCCCATCTTCAACAATGAGTAATTGCCTCGGATCAGCTCGGGGAGTCGATGACAAATGAAGGTTAACAAATGAGGACTTTGAAGTATCTCATCTGAGAGCGATTAATAACTATTTGACAACGTGTGTAAGCAACGGGACAGCGGAGAGATGTTTATGTGGTCAACATGGAAGAACAGGATGTCCGGAGATTGCGACGGCGCTGGCCCATGTCTAAGGTTTCAGCGATTATCATCAACGTTCCAGAGACGCAGGCTAAAGGAAGATGGAGAGAGTGGAAGAAGCAAGTGCAGGGAGAGATTTTTCTACAAAGGCCTCGTAGGGCTGAAAGGAAGCTCTGATAAGGCTTCTAAGCGTATTCATCTTTGCCAGGACTTGCACTCCGGCGAAAATGGAATCGTAAAAGAAAAGATAAGCTATGAAAATAATCATGCTTTTATTCTTCCAGCCATAACATAATAGAAGCATCAATCTCACCGTTGCAGCTATTAGGATTTAAAACACCACA
Organism: Pholis gunnellus; assembly: GCF_910591455.1. Taxonomy (NCBI): domain Eukaryota; kingdom Metazoa; phylum Chordata; class Actinopteri; order Perciformes; family Pholidae; genus Pholis; species Pholis gunnellus. The sequence goes on from NC_136547.1 coordinate 8,240,995, forward strand.
CAAACTAATCTGGAAATGTTTAGGAACATTTAGGAAATGCAGAAAATAAATGGAATTGAGCAGGAATGAGTAACTGTGGTGATATCAAGCTCTTCTCAGATTGAGCTATTATGTTCACAACTAATAGATATTTGAAAAGTCGGTTGTTATTATTGAGTGACAGACACTTTCTAAACAAGTTTCTTTTAGGTTTGAATTTTACATCTGTGGCCACTGCTAGCAGCTAGTTTGTTAAATATTACACCGTAAGAACAATGCTTAATAGTGGCAATGAATGATTTATTTATGTATTTCCAATTTATATTCTCCAAAATATTATGAACCAAAAATCTGTTTCATATCAGCAATGTATGTGATATTGCTGTTATCCTGTACGATCAGTTAAGGACGGAATGGTACACACTCACACACGAGTCCACCCCTAATAGGTTTACATTGATCGTACAGTAATTGCCAAATGTTCCCAGACATTGTGTTCCATTTGTTTTCCTAATTACACCTGCATGGCAACTAAAGCCTGTAAAAGCTATTCGTGGTTGTGTGTGGATAACTCAACTACTTGGTTAAGGTCAGGGGAACATTAAGGTGATGGTTTCATGTATGAAAGTCAACACCGAGTTAAAACTTAAAACCCCTGTTGCAAATAAATGAAAATCATAGGAGACAGGGTTACTCTGCAGGTCTTCTTTCATCTGCGCTCTGTGTGTATTTTTAGTTATATTCCGATGACATTTGCAAATATATTTAGATATAAAGGCTCATAATGATTTGAACAAAAGCCTCTAGAAAAGCCTGAATTAATAATGTGTGAGTTGCTTTGTGGAATGACCAGAGCCAGCTGGACTAATGTCATCCAAAGCTTGATGATGAGAAATAACTAAACTGTGGTACATTAAGCATATTGGTGGGAAATAACTTGGCGTTCACACTCGCTTCAGAACTAATTAGATTGTGAATACATAAATATATGGTTTATATTCTTTAAACCCATACAAAGCAGTGGATTTAGAAGAGCAATATTGTCTGTTTATGCATCAGCTGCCCAACTTGTCGATTGTGTCTTTGCTGGATTAATGGTTGCACCCTTTTCTACAGTAGAGAGGCCAAGAAAAATGTCTGACAGTATGATGATACTAAGTGGAGTTAAAGCAGGCACAGGAACTGTGAAGTATCAGTCTGGCTTTCGCCACCGAACTGGTGACTCAGCACATGCCGGCAGTGGATTTCAATAAATCAAAAAGCTAACTGGACTCACGGGGTGGCCATGGCTGAGTGTTTCTTATTACAGCTGGGTAGGTCAACAAAGAGCTGAGTGACAGTTTGGAGAGTAGCCAGGAAAATAATCTACGCACATTTGACGTCGTAAGCAACTTCGACTGCGGATTCCTGACTTCACCCGTTTTCCCACAATGCATCAACACTACCCTTTGATTTGTCTAGAGTGAAACCTGTTTCGAGTGCACTGTCCACAACAGGTCCACAGCAGGAACTGTACCAAAATAAAGCCTGTAGTGGATTTTTTTTTTACAGCTTCTTAGCTGCAAACAGCTGCCTGCTGAGGTGGAATACGACGCTATGAGAGCAGAGAGAGTGAACCAAAACAGTAAAACTGCGGGCCAGATAGCTAAACAATGAGCTGAATGTCACAATAAAGCTCTGCAAAACCGAGAGGAGCTCCAAATTCAGATGATAATTCTCTGTAGATTCATCACCACAAGCGACTTTTTTATTATGTCATTACAAATATCTATTAAAGACACTTTCACCAATTGCTGTGAGTTTCCTAAAGATACAAAATATTAATCGTGCTTTTGTTTCCAGGAGGAGATATTGTTAAGATAAAAAATAATTATTAACAGTAAAAACTACATAACATAAAGGTGTGTGGCATCACATTCCATATGAAATGTATTTCATTGGTGCTAATTAATTGGATATGAAAACATCACATTTTGGAAGGCGGTATAAGCAATTATTGTAATCGTAAAAAATTTAAATATGCCTCAAATCGGCATTCAACCCTGTACAGTATCACTGCAGCATGTTGGATTTGTTTCTCCTCAGTAACGGTGATAACTGGGAAAGGCTTTGGGTAGAAGGAGGTCTCCAGTTCCCCAGCGAGTGTCAACTTCTCCTTGAGCAAGATACAAACCCCTAAAAGCTCTGTGCTTCATGGCCCACTCTCAACCTCCTCTGCTGACATTCATTCATATGCATTTCAGCAATTGTATTGTATGTGCTTTAGAGGTATGTACAGATAGCATATGCTAGCTGTTAATTATACTATGATCATTGTTACTATAGTAAAATGTATTGTTAAATTAAAATGAATTGAAGTGAATTAACAAAACTCTACAGCCAAGATTTTAAGTGGTGTGAGTGTAAGCAGCGTCTATCATTACGAACCCATTTAAGCAATACTGTCTCGCCTTTTCAGCACTGACTAAACCGATTTCTTTACATAATTCAAGTAAATGCAGAATAAGCTGCGAATGCCATTGGAATAAGCAAACAAAATTGAAAGCTCGACTTACGCAAGCAAATATAATTAACGGCACAGAATCTGACAGTGCACCTGTTACAGTCCTAAAAACACATCCTGCCTGAGGAGTAAATCTGCTGCAGATCTGCTTCTTCTGTAACGATGCCGCCGCTCTAAAACTGTGTAAGTGTCGCTTTGTCTCGGTTTCTGTGTAAAATGCGAGCAACTTTCTGTGAATTCTTCCGAACACAATGCCCAATCTCCTGGTTTTCACCTCTCATTTCTCGTGATGCCCCAGTGAATCCTGCACTCCGTGCTCATGGACCTGCATCCTAAGTAGCTGCTATGTTTTTGTGAGCACATACATTGAGCTGCCTCCGTGTGTGTGTGCGTGTGCGTCCGTGTGGGTGCACTCAACACTTGACTATAATGAGCTCGCGAAATCTTCCGGACTGCTCTAATAGCTGCATTCTAAGCCATACCCCTGGGCAAAAGGGTTGTGTTGCGTTGGTGGGAGCCAAGGCGAGCACCAGTGCCTAGCAGCCTGCAGCCAAGCCATCTATCAGCACAGCTTAGGCCATCGCTACTGCTCAGCACCGTGGCAGAGGCGCAGGCCGACACACACTGCCCTGCCACGGAAAATGTAGTGACAAATCGCACGTATACAGTCCATGTTGAGTTTTATTATCTGAGAGCAGCATTCAGAGGGCGAGAAATGAGGCAAAGCCAGTCCTATTATATTCTGAGATTTCAATATGGTCTAAAAATAACTGAAATTACATATCCCCCCCCTCAGAATAATTCATGTTTTTATTGCTGGCTGCTCAGTCGTTTTAAAGTTTTAGAGAGGAGGTTTGATTCCAGTGATATAAAATAAAAACCGTGTGTATAAAAATATCACCTATGTGATGGATATTTGGGGAAAGAGGTTCCTCGGTTTTATGTACTACAACCCGTATCAGTGAGGCTCCGAAAATGCCAAGCTCATTACCATCAACCGGCCCGGCTTGATGAAGACTAAGCCGTGAATTCAGAAGAAGCTGATATGAGAGGGGAGGATTAGCAGCCTGTCAGCGCGCTGGAGGAGAATTCAGATGGAGTCCCGCGTAGCTGTCTGTGGCATCAAAGTTCATCTTTATTAAAGAATCTAATGAGGATTTCCTAATACAGCATCAAATAAATCACATATGATCAATGTAGCGGACCCAAAGTTGTTTTTTTCTTTCAGAGTAGAAATATCTGACTCAGAGTCACAGCTCAGGATTAGAAATATTTAGCTTGATCGCCACTGTCTTAAATCTATTCTCATAATTTCAGATAAGTTCACAGTTTCATTGATCAGAATCGCTGGCCCATAAATAGTGCAACCACTGGTGATTAATTTCCGAGTTATTACAAAGCTCATCATGAAAAAGCGACACGTATCTCACATAGATGTCAGTGTAACGCTGTTGAATCCTTGGTTTCTGCACTCTAACGTCACCTAATGCGAAATACATAATGAGGAGAATCATTAAAAAGCAGGAAAACCAAGGAGAAAAAAGTGGTATTTCATGCAATTTTTCACACAAGACAAAGAGTGAATTCCATGGCCGATACATGTTGAATGTGAAAAGACAACGGAGAAAATGAAAGAGGAAGAAGTCTTGATTTCCAATATTAAACAGAATGTTTCATGTAGGGATTGTTAAGTGATGTAGTCAATTCATAATGCCAAACACAAGAGGTATAAAAGTTCTTAATCCTTCAGAAATAATCAGTTAATCTTCACATGAAATAATTTCTCTTCTTGCAGCATGTCTGGATAATCCTTTAGTGTGACAGCAGGAAGATGGGAGCAATGGACATTGATCGTGGCAATGATTGTGAGGAGGCACTGGATTGAATCAAACAATCACCCGCAATTACATTGATTGGATGAATCTCCAATAGAGCACCGCGGCTAAACAAAGAGGAAGCAGTCGGAGACCGGGGAGGACATTGTGAGGTGATGAATGATTCACTGTGTATTCGGCACCTGTAATTTAGTTTGACAAGCCGATGAGGCTGCGCCGTGTGCCACACTGCATGCTAATATGCATCATGCACACTGTAGTCCTGTCCGCCTACAAGAAGCAATTTTACCACCTAATGCGTTGAAAGTTGAACAGAAAGAACATTGTGTGAGAAGAGGTTTTGATGAGCAGGGTTTAATTGGACATCATGAAGGTATCATTCAGTCCCTCCACGTGCAAGAAAAGAAAAACCCTCTGACAGCGCACATCTGGAGGAAAATGACCTATTACATGTCTGGGTCCTATCTACCCTACAACTGCTCATCACTCCCATCTGTGCTATCGCGCTCTCTGTTCCGAAATCACCCTCCACCAAGACTGACAAGCCCGTCCTCACCGTATTTTGTTTCATTCCTTTCCAATAAGTCTAAATCCTTCCATCTGGAGGAGGCATGTGCACGGTGATGCATGCCAGTTGTGAGGACAGGCATCCAGCATCTTAACACTCGGCGAGCTGGTGTGTGTTCAAAAGTGGATAAACTGGTGCACCATTTGACTAAGAATTATCATTTGCAAGCCATTTAGAAGTTCTCATGTGTATAATGTGATTTTGAAAATAACTGAATAGGGATATTGTTTTGTTTGTTTTCTTTTGTAACCAATACAGGAACATTTTATGGAACCATGACAGCGAGAAAACAGCAAAGATGGAAAATATAGCAGAAAGGGGTGTGGTGAGTCAAACAAACACAGGACTTTAACCTAGAAGAAGCTGTTTGTGTCCTGTGTGAAACCAAAAGTAAATGTTTCAAGAAAGTTTGCTAAATTGCAGTTATTTCTTTACGCTACTTGCGTTGTTACGGTTATTTCGTTGTGTTGTTATGTTATTTTAACACAAACCATGATCTTTCTTCCAACCTTAACCAAGTAGTTTTGTTGCCATCACCTAACAAATGGTTTCACCATGTTAACCTCGTGGCATTGTGCGTTTCTGCAAGCATGACAAAAGACTCATATGAAACGTACTTATGAAATGTTTTTTTGGTTCAGAAATGTGGACATTCAAGGAATACCGTAGTTTGCAGAAACGTACAATGCCAACAAGATGGGTTTATAATATGCTAGAGAGGAATGGCTAGAGTTGTGTTCTGATTATTGTCTCCCTTTCTATTTTAGCTCCCATGCTGATGAATCTTTTATCTAACCATTTATCTCACATCAGTACATTGACATTGCAATAGAAAACATTCATATAATGTTTGCATGCGTGTCGTTTTTAAGTCAACGCCAACTGCCCTTTTTCAGTGGTAGAAATCAGCAACTGTTGATTATAACTTCAGTCATTCAAAACAGAGGGTTTGGAATGTTGTATGCAAATGTTATACTAGATTAGGATTTCATAAAGTGCCATGGGACCTGGCCAACATTGAATTCAGATAATTAAGGTTTAAAATCTGATCATATTTAATGTATCTTTTTGTATGTAACTACTTTTGATGAGATGGATGATTTGAGTTAGAGATTTTCTGAACACTGAGCAACTTGTACAACACGGTAAAAACAGTTACTCATTTTATAGTAACAGTTACAATGTTGCCAAAAAACGTATTCTGTGATATATAAAAATGAAAAAGTAAAAGGATTTGATGAAAGATCCCACCAAGTTGTCTGAGGTCAGAAACAAAAGTTTGAGGTCTTATTTCTCAGCCAGTTAAAAGCCCATTACTTTGTTTCTCTGCTGCCCCATACGCCCACTCTGTTCTCTGTTTTGTCTTTTCTGACACATCAGATTGGACAGCCGAGTTAGCTGAAGAGATGTGCGGTACACGAATGGTGGCCAATACTTTTAATTAGAAATTGAAAAGCTGTTTTTGTTAGCTGTGGGAGCAACAATATCCTAAGATTTTAAATTATATTAAAAAAAATTTGATTGAACCTCTGATTTTCAAGCAAAGCTGATGGAGCTGGCTCGTTTTTAAAGCATCTACAATTACAGAGTGTACAATCAAAGCCCACAACAACTGCCTGCAGTCTGTTTGGCAGAGCCACTAGCTAACGCCTCGTCAAGTCCTGTTGCACTGGCAAGAAGAATTAAGTAAGAGACCAACAAATCTGTATTTTATCATCATGTATTTACACTTTTTTGTCCAAAGCATTTAACATGATCCCTATGGACCAGTAAACAAGAAAAGTGTAAGTAATCTCAATATTTTATCCTTTGTTATGCCAATCCTGTCTCTTACAAAATTAGTTTCCCATACAACTTAATTGCATTCTCAATTACGTTACAAACAAAACATGTTTTAATACACAGACTTCTGTGGGATTTGATTTTTAATGCTTTGTGATGCATCAAAAACTGACGTAATCCTGGAGAAAATATCTTTCCCTCGAAACGAGAAAGGTTTTATGGGAACATCATTTTTTAGGAGACATGATTCCGACAAAGCAGAAGCTTAGCAGCTGAAACTGTAATATGACCAAGTATATCATTTGAATTACAAATACAATTTGGTGTGGAATTTAAATAATCATTTTGAATAAAATTATAAAAGTTGCATTTATTATTAACAAAACATTTTAATAATAAACATGTTTTGGCTCATTTAGGAGGTTTATGGGGGTCTAATTAACTTCTTTGTAGAGCAGATAGAACTGGACATGCGTGTTGAATTTCAAGTCAATCGGACATAGGGTGCGAGGGGCGTGGCCTTGCAAAGTTAAAATCAACTCTGGGGGGGCGTAACAGAGCCATTTTTACATACCCAAATGTGAAATTTGTCAACAGTCCTGATATGCATGCCAAAATCTGTGGGTTTTGGAGCGTGATAAAGCCCCCAAAAAGCTGTTTCAATAGGGCCTTTGCTGGCCCGACATCGTCGGTGCTCGGGCCCTAATAAATCGAGCAGTGAGTATTCTGTCGTTTAAAGTAACTTTTTTTTATGAGAGGGGAAACTTACAGTAACATTAAACACAAAATATGTTGTGTACAGCACTTCTATTGATGACTAGAAATATAAATGAACACTTTCAGTGTGGATTGTGGGAAACTTTGCACTCACTCAAACCCAGTCACCCCAAATAAAAATGTCACTTGAAGCCAATTAAAACCAACATTTTTAAGGATATTGCCACTTAACCAATAGGCTTTTTCCTCCCCAACCCTACAATATTTCCTAATGTGTATCCTTGACCCACATCTTTTTGGAATAAATTGTATCTGTCACTGCTATTGAATGTGACCTGGACCTGACTCCTGACCTGACCTCCTGAACAGACTGTTTCTAACTGCTCTATGAATATAAGTTCAGATTTAATCAAATATCAGTGTCCTGGTCCTTAAAAGTACAGTTCAGCAACTTTGATCGAAATTCCAAACCAAATGCTATTTTTTGTATTACATACAGTACATGTGTAACAATTATTTCACTCACTTCACTATTCGTTCCACTGCAGAGGAGGCATATGGGCTCCCAGGACACAGCTGTGTGAGTCATTCCCTATAAGGACAGTTACATATAAATGTAAATTAATGTTCAGCAAATGTAAATCAATTAATCAAAATGTCCTCTGGCAAACAGAAATGTTCCAACGTTGTTAAATGTTTGCTTCTATTTAAAGACCATACTGGAGTAATTAAGTGTTTTACTTTTCTCATTCTGTTTATCTCTTTTAATAAACTCCTATGCATCCCATCTATACTGTGTTAATTAATCCTTTTAAAGCTTTAACACAGTACAGAAAATCCATCATACCGAGAAACAAAAATATTACACTATGTAGAAACGTCATAGTGCCTGTTTTTGATGATAGTGTTTGTCCCATGTTTGTAAGACCCAGCAGGACTGCGAGTATTGACCCTCGGACCTCCCTCTGTTCAAATTTGAACACAATACTTACGAATACTAAAGCTCTTAGTTTTGGATAGTTTTAGTTGTGGTATGGCTGCATACAAAGTCAATGAAATGAGGGCATGAAAAGACACAAATCATCTCTAGGCAATATGAATTTAGGGCAAAGACGGGTCAGTGTAAGTTGGCATTTATACTGCAACACAAGGTCAAAATTCACATCACATTTAGTCTGAACACATTTTTAGTCACATAAGAGCTGCCAAAGCCTTCTAACAGCTGTCACTGTTGAATACTAAAAAATCTAATTGATGTTTATTCCATCCATCCATCCATCCATCCATCCAATGCAATATGTACCAGAATGAAAACCAGACTATGGCTAAACAAGGCTTGGAGTCTACAGCCATGCTAAATGCTCACATCAGCAAGCTACCGTCCTCACAATAATAATGCAAGCACGTTGCTGTTTAGCAGGTTTAATGTTTGCCATGTTCCCTGTGTCACTTTAGCATACTACTCAGGGTTGGAAATTAGAACCTACCATCAGCCAAATGCTGGTTAAATATGTAAGTGCCTATTAGATTTGCTTCACTCACCAGCCAAAATAACAATGACTATCTATTGTAGCTTTTAGCTTTTCTCTCATGAGATGTACAGACAGAAAGGCCAAAACCTCATTTAACAGGGCTTTAAATTGATAATTTACTGTACCATTAATGAGTGCATTTTTGCAGGCTAATCTTCCTGCAGAGTTTAGTGAGCGCCATTAGACCCAATAAAGACCTATATTACTGTAATGTAAGGGTATATTTCTAATTGCTGTACAGTATACCTTTGCAGTGAGCCAATGACTAAATCATTGTATTTAAAAAATCATTGTATTTAAAAAATCATTGTATTTAAATGTAATGAAATATAATTACAGATTCTGCTACTGTATAATTTGTTCAAAGGAATAACAATTGTTAACTAATGTATATCAGTTTTTACAGTAGATTTATGACGATATTTATTTCAGTTCACACAAGTCAAACTGATGGAGAAGACAGGAGCTCCGAAATTTTACTGGCTGACGATGGCTGTTGGCTAACATGCTGCTGACCAACAAGCTTATTGTGCACTCAACTTAATGAATGGACCTCACAGTGAGATTTTTTTACAAATGAAATCCAAAAATGTTGGGGGCTCGGTCTTCTAGATTTCTGGAATTAATGGAGTCTGTGTCATGCTTGCATTCTCTCCCACACGTCTTCTAAAACTAATACAGCAGAAATACTATGAATTCCTTCGCTACTCGAAAAGTTATCTGCCTCTCTTTAAGGTGCAGTCTTTGTTAGGTTGTTGAAAAATCGGTAGACCTGCAATGAAGAAACTAAATGCTGTTAAATTATGCATTTGATTGTTCCCCCAAAATAATTATTAGTAATAAAAGCTGCATCAAGCCATTTTTGACCTCAACACTGTGGAAAATCCCCAAATAACTTGTAGCACTAGAGCCTTATATTAAAAGCACTTATGTGTATCACGTAGAATAAATATTAACTAGTAATTATATTAATAGACAGAGCCACATGGAAAGTCCAATTATTTTAGTTTGGTCCACCAACTCCTGAGAAAAATATCTGCATCTTTGGCTTGCGAAATGTTCAAATCGTCCCCAGCTACACATTGACTTTGGCTCTTTGCAATGTCTTGGCAAGGAGGGTTATGGGAGCTCATGAGCTCGGAGCTGCCCACATTAAGAGCCACCGAGACTCAACCATATGGAGCCATCAAACAATGAGATGAAAGCTGCAAAGCTGTGCAGACCAGGGTATTCATTCTCAGTTGGATTGATGGTTCTAGCATCCATTTTACATTACAGGCAGTCATTTGATTCTATGTTAACATACCATGGAGCTTGAATTTCCCGTAAAAGACACGTTTTTAAAATACCTGCTGTGCCATTTCATGTTTTCACCCGGATGACCTGAAACTTTGATGCACTGATCACTCAGTAAATTCATTTTAAATGTCAGTGTAGGTGGTTCCATGTTTGCTGGTAGAAATGTCAAATTTAATACTACATTGAAAACATCTTCATGGATTTATCAAGACTTTATGCTGCAAAAGAAAAGGGAAACCCATCTTAATTGCAAACTGCTTGTGTCTGTCCCTTCAACAAACCTTTATTTTAATTTCATGATCAAGCTCAAAATGTATTTGTTTAAGTGGATCAACGTGGGCATGTTGTTAAAAGCAGTGGTACAACAGAAATATAATATGAATAAGATTCAATGTGAATAAAACAACAGCAAGGCCTCAGTGCAGACTGCATAATCCAGTAGTCCCAGAAGCTGCTCATGGTTGAATGAGGTCAAAAATCAGCATAGAGTTGTTGAATCAATTAGTCAGAGCCTGGTCTAATAATTGTAATACAACCAGATAATTTCCATCCCAAACAGCTCTCTCAGCCCTTTCTCCATATTTCTTTTTTGCTCTGTCATACCTACAGGTATTTGAAAGGGGCTGACTCTCAAAGGCAGAGGGAGAGAGCGAGGCAGACATGTCATTGGTGGTGGAACATCAGGGCCAGTCTGTTAGGGCTGTCTCTCTCCGTCACAGTCTCAGCCACTTCTCTGTTATCTGTACTGAACACATGTCCACCCGTGCTATTACACACTGACTGCTAATGGAGCATAAGACTGAGGTGGACCTCCCATTCACTGTTGGCTCCACCACTGCCTCTACCAAATGCTATTCTTGGCTACACAGAGACACAAAGAGAGAGACACAAACATGCATGCAAACAAGTTCTGGAAAGGCAAACATTTTCTATGAATTAGAAATGCACTCCAGGTATTTTTTTTCTTTTCAAATCTATGAAAAAGCGCCCTTATTTTACTGGTTGAAGAAAAAAAAAGATTATTTCCACGGAGACAGACCATGGGCCGCATTGCTGGAGGCAAAATAGCTGTAATAGAAATGGTAATGTCCTCCCTCTATCTGATCACGTTCAGTCTGAGTTGCATTCTCTGAGTGGCAATTTGAGTTATAGGGCTTTCCTATTTCCTTCCTCTCTGTCTTTCTGGATGATTTTAATAACAGTGGGATGCTAAGAGAGAGGACTGTTTAGAGCCTGACAGAAAAGCAACTCGATGAATTTGATGTCACTTTTTGATCTTTTAAACCTTGCTCGGATGCTTATGCACACACACATATATTCCCACATTACCAACAGAGGACTATCACTCTACTCCAACCATATGTGGACGTCTGTTTCTGGTTATTTTGAAAAACGAAAGAGAATAGAAAATGTATGTATTTTTTTAAAGAAATTGCCTTGAGTGATGTCCACGTATCAAAGAGGGGACTTCCATATACTGCAGTGGAACATGCTGTAGCCAGTCTTTCACCTGATGAATGTTTGTTTACCAGAAATAATAATAATATTTACTTTAGTCTTTTTGATTATGATTTATTGTTTAATTTAATTAAGATTGATAACAGTGCATTTTAATTTTCTCTACAGGGAAATCATATTTCTTCTGTGTTATGACCAGTGTGGAATGGTGATATACACACACACACACACACACACACACACGCATATAAAACACACATGAGAGCACATTCAGTTCCTCTAATCCTTTTCATGGTTTTGTGGGGCTGGAGTCTGTCCCAGTATGTACTGGGCAGAAGTCAGGGAAATGCCCTAGACAGGTTGTGAAGAGGGCTAACAGAGATAAACAGACACATTCTTATGGGTAAGTCTCTCTCTACTGCTCCCTCTGTTCATTTTTGTTCATAAGTATTAATTTAAACCAACAGATTACTGTAATGTGGGGAGAAGGTGGCTGACTCCACATAACCTTCTTTCCACAACTTTAGATCATGTGGAAGAAAACAAGTGTATTAACAAGTCACACCACTTCATTCCTGTCGTTCGCTCTGAAAGCGATGCAATAGACAAGGAACGTCTAAAGTGTTAAGTTAACAAAAAACATAAATATGGTGGCATCTTGCTGTTGGCTGTATTGTATTATTTTCCCAGTAAGTATCACAATAAAGTTTTTTATGTTTACAAATTACAAATGTAGGAAGGTAGCAAGTACTCACCCTTCTTATAAGTGGTTACTTTGAGTGCCAAAATGAAACCATAAAAACTAGCTTTCTGTGTTATGAATGGATATTGTGGAGAAAACAAATGTGTTTTGCAGATATAATCAGGATATTTTGCTACTTTACAGATATGTTAGTTTGAAATGCTACCTCTTCAGCCCTATTAGCACTGGACTAATATTATCTGGGGACTTCTAGTAAATTGTAATAATCGCGAAGTTCTGTGATTTGTCAATTCCACTGTAAATTACCATATTTCATTAAACACAGAGGTCATATGATAATGTGAATCACATTTCCTTCATCACCTATTTCATGTTGCAAATAAGTTGCATAAAAACGTAATTTTTAGAGACAATACATGGAAAGATCATGGCAAATTAACAAAACTTTCTTGTGCAACAGGAAGTAATTTGAAAATCATAGCACACTGCATTCAAAACCAACAGACAATGCATTCCATGTACATCTGATTTGGTCATTTGACTTTCTCTTATTATTGGTAAAGCAAGCAGAGCTATGATATTATGTCATGCAGTCTGATTATTGTCCAAAAGTGAATTACTGAACATAGAAGTGGTGATGTTAATTGAATTGAGAATGTAAATAGTTATGAGAAAACTAGATCCAAAGGTTCTTAACAAATGTATTTCGGGCACTTTTATGCTAGTTCGCTTTTTTCTCTTTTGTCTCATGCCTGTATATGTACTTCTTTATGTGTATAGTCTAAATACCTATTCAGATGCCCTCAGACTTTTCACCACACACAACTAGTTGGCCGACGAGTTCATTGAAAACACCTTTCTCCTCTAACCAGCTGTCTCCCCGATTGGATGTTTGTCTGAAAGCCAGTTTATGTCTCTATATTCCAAAGAAAAAAGTCAATTCCTGCATGTGATTTAATGTGTGATGGAATTGACTTGAATGTACTTATTTTTTTAATTGGATCTTACAGGGAATTGATTCTCTCCACCACAAAGGAGCCAAAATGTGTTGCCTTCTACTCATCTTAAATCTCTAGATTGACATTCTCTTTAAGTTGTTGCTGATAATGGTCACACTCACTTTTTTACATTAGGTGTCTTTTTTTTCCATCTGCCTTACAGTTTTTGCCAATGTTTTTTCCTATATGATTAAATAGAATGTCAGCCAAGGACCAAACCTTCCTTGTTTTTGTAAAGCGGTTGCGTACTGGTCATTTTCTTGTCTGTAATCGACTGCAGTCTGCTAATCACGACGAAATAAAAAGGATTTGAGGAAAACACATCTCGGAAGATAATGGGGCATCACATTAATCACACAGTTTCAGTATTACTCTCTTTTACAGAAGCTGGCTGCACTAAAAAAAAGCAGTACAGAAAAAGAAGACTTAGTGGATGACAGTGACCAATGAGCACCATTGCACCCTCAGGCTGAACCCTGAGGCCATTTAATCTGGTCTTTCCTTCTTTCTTATCAACCCAAAGTGTATAGGCTCAGCATTCACTCTGAGATCTACTAAAACAGATCAAAAAGCCTGTGTCTTACACAAGCTCTAACTTTCCAATAGTTGTTGGAAAAAGTGGCAGAGATGATTGTTGAAAGAAGACAAAGAATGCTAAATTCATTAACATGTTCGGTTAAAGCTCCCATTACCTGTTTTCACTCTGTCAAATGTGCGCTCTCTACTAATTAAAATGCATGAACTCTCTGCGCTGATCAAACTTGACTATCGGAACACAAGCATGTTTTATTTCACTGAACAGTGGTTGTCTGAGGACATTACAGGGAGTTAAGATTAATTCCCATTCATACGTTCTGATCAGGACTAGAAAAACAGGAAAATCAATTGGGGGCAGGCTTTGCATTGCATTAAACGACAAATGTGCAACCAACATTTGAGACAGACTTGCCACAGCATAATAAAATGATGCCTGTCTCTTTCCATTCTTACTATCTACCTGCGAGTGTACACAATTGACTGATTCTTGCCTATGACCCTGGCCCTGACAAAGTTCTTGCAGCTGAACACATTGCAGACACCCACAATAACGCCGTCTTTCTGCTTGGGGATTTCAACACCTGTGGCTTCACTACATTACTCCCACAACTGGAGCAGTATGTCACATCTCTAAGGCAACTGAACAGAACACAGGACTTGTGTTATGTAAATATATCTGGCGTATATGCTCTATGCATGCAGGCTTTCAACACTATTGAGTCTTCTTTCCCTTCTTGCTTCATCCAGGGCCCGATCAAATCCAGCAACACTGTTTATAATACCGCAATCAAACAGGGCTATGTTTTCTCATACGTCCTTTTCTACATATACACAAATCAAATCCCCTGCAATAGCAACGGACTGTCACCTTTTAAATATGCTGGCGACATGGCCTCGGTGGCCCACTGGACCGACATGCACTTCCTTTTCACATTCGGGCAGTATTTGGACACCATGGTCCTCTGGTTCCAGTAGAGCTCTCTGGAACTGATCATAAGTAAAAAAGTGTTTTAATGCCAGACAGGACATTTGAACAGCAGTATACTGTTCACTCATCGTATCAGTCCTCACATACAAAATTGCATTCTGGTACAACTTCCTCACACGAGAAAAACTAGAATCATCAAGCATGCAACTAAAATAACTGGCACCCCTCAAACCTAACTCTCAGACCTTGACAGTCATGCCGTATAAAGAAAGGCAGAATTCATCACAAAGGACCCTTTTCACACCCCCTCCACCACTCCTTTCAGCTACTCCCATCAGGAAGCCGCTTCAGAGCACTCCTGGTCAAAAAGAGAACTAAAAAAACCCTCTTTCATTTCCACTGCAATGTGCATTTTAAAACAAGACCACATACACTGCCACTCCTTTTTAACACAGTTTTGCACACCTGCTCTTATATATTTATGGAATGGTTTGTTTTTTAATGTCATTTTATGAGTCTTTTATGAGTGTATGGTTTTATGTAGTTTGAGTCCTTAACCTAAGACAATTTCCTATCACTATGTGATAGACAATTAACTTTTTTGGATTGAATTGAGTTAGGTGCTCAGTACTGAATTGAATAATAGCAGGATGCAGGCTGTCTACAATAAAAGGTCAGGGAGAGTTTGAGAAGGAGGGATGATTGCATTTCTAACAGCTTGAAATTTTATCAGAGAAAAATGCAAAAAACAAATGTATTAACCGAAGGCTCAATAGAAAGAAGGGGAGGGTTTGTAGTGTGGATGATAATATAGAAGAGGCAAATGCAGTCATGTTTATGTTTAGCTATAAGATCCGCAAATGAATTAACTTCAAAGTTAAAATCTCTCACGAGATTCCTTGAAGATGAACTGAG
Organism: Pholis gunnellus; assembly: GCF_910591455.1. Classification (NCBI taxonomy): domain Eukaryota; kingdom Metazoa; phylum Chordata; class Actinopteri; order Perciformes; family Pholidae; genus Pholis; species Pholis gunnellus. Next base: position 8,256,749 of record NC_136547.1, read on the forward strand.
AGTTTTGCAGTCTCATGAATCATGAAGCCTTGGCTGAGTCGGCATCTTTGGCTTTTTAAGCCTACAAATAACAATATTGTCTAAAATATTCAGTCAATTGTAATTAAAATAATTTAAAATAGCCACGGTGTTCAATTAGGAGCAGAGCTGGAGGTCAGAAGAGGCCAGGGCTTGTCAAAATGTACCTGCTGAGGATGAATTGGAAAAAAAGAAGGGCGAGTGACTTGTGCACATGGTACTGGAAAATTAAATATTAAACAAAATGTGTTTAAGTTCATATTCAGAAAGTCCAACTTCTCTGCAAAGCACGTTATTCAGTAAACAACCAGAAGATAAAAACCTAGTCCAGAATGCAAGTAGCTTCAGTTGCAGCCTGAACTATATTAAAATAATCTATCACTCTTTAAAACTCTAAAGCTAGGAGATTCTCAGGGTAGCATACATGTTTACAAAATGGCAGAGTAAGAGTTGCAAGAGTAGAGACCAGCACTATAGATACGTTCAGCTGCTGTGACCTCTAATTAGTAGACCTGCCTTAGGAATGTAGGAAGAATTCAAGGAATTGGGGGTCAAAAGAGGGCCTTACCCTTTGAACAATGAATGCGCTGACAAAAATCCATAGTGAGGCTGTTGTTTCTCAATATCCAAACATTATTACTTCATCTTCAGGCTAAACAACACAGCTCATACAATATGTATATTGATGTATTCTACAACGTTGTGGGAGAGAGATTTGAGCTCCAGGTTGCTTTTTACTATGCTGGTGTTAACTCGAGCAGGCTGCAGCAGAACAAAGCCCAACTGTTGGTTTTCCATAGATGAGCCTGAAGAATGTTGAACATCTGAGGTGTTTTTATAGCAGAAAATCAAATTTTATAAATTATATTCAGGTCCCACAAGAAGGTCGTACAATATGGTAATACTAGTGTCATAAGCATGTAGACGTTATCTTCCTGTGCCAGGATTGTAATATAGGAAGAGAAAAATGGCCATGAAAGTGCGGAGAAACTGGGGTACTGCTGGGATGCAGCTATACAGGTTGTAGAAACTAAACTAAATGTACAGAAATAAAAACTCCTAAAATTGGTGAATTTCTTCCAAAAGATTGACAGACAATAAACTTGCTGTAATTAGTAAGTTTATGTTGACAATGGATCATGTGACTATTTGTATCTGAAAATGATTCCCTGTAGGAATGAACCCACCGACAATTCTTCGCTTACTGCAGTTCCCGCCATCTCTACAGAGCTTATTAGCATCTTTTAACATATTGTTATGGTTTTGCAGCCACTAACTTTAATGTTTTGGTTTATTCTCACCACTCTCATCAGCTTTGTTTTTTGCTATAGCATGCAGTAGTCCAGAAAAAAAAATTAAGGGAGTAGCTGGTGAACATTGTGCTACATTTAGCAGCTAAAGAACTGCAAATTTCCCCCAGAAGTTGGTGGAGACCAAATCAGAGCCAGAAAAAATGATTCTTAATTCTGCTGGATCAATTACCTTCTTCTAATCGTCACAGCATAAAACATATAAATGAATCATTGTGACGTATTAGACCAAATAAAATCATCATCAAAGAAGGATATGTATATGCAACAAAAGGGTTAACAAAATAACTGCAAAGGGTGTTCTGTTCTTTTCTGTTACCCGTTTGCTGTCACTATAAATGCAACTTCATGGGAACAATTTTACCATGAACCAGTGACTCAGAAACATTCTCCAGAGACAGTAGAAGAATAATTACCACTTCTATTCCTGGGTGAACGGTAAAGAGGTTGTTCAGGAATCCTCAAGTGGCCCGCCAGTGCTGAGAGCCAACATGCTCCAGCTTTAAATGTGATAAGGCAGCAATTGATTTGCATGATCCACTTATGAAACTCACTATGTTCTAAAGCTCAAGTCACTTTGGAACTGAAATGAATGAATTTATTTTTTACAGTGGCGAAATCAATCAACCCTTAAAAGAATATAATGTTTCATTAAATCAGATACCTGTCATGGTAACAAGTACTTTATGACATGCATCTGAAGACTAAACATAACCCTAACCCTGTATATAAGAGCCATACATTTAAGATTGTTTTTTTTTTTGCTTTGTCTTCCAATGGCTTGGTTCCAATAATAGAACATTTAAATCACACGGATTAGGAGGATGGATAGTTCTAAGGCAGTCTTTGTGGTGATTGTCCCAGACAGTTGTCCTGTTTGAATACATTAATCAGATCAAAGTTTCATCCCTGGCGATGGGAGCAGCACATGCATCAGCCACAGATTTGCTTTCTCCTTGGGGAAGGAAAGTGGCCATTAGTCAAGAATGTGATTTGATCACTTCTGTCAATGGCAGCGTTGTGAACAAGCCCATTGCATCACTGAGGGGGGCATTAGCCACGACCACATTCCCTTTCTAGGGAGATTTCAAGTTTACTTTGTAGCCCAATAATAGCTGCTCTTCAAGCGATGCCTTATTGCCTGATGTTTTTCGTCTGTTACTTTCTGTCTTTGCATCTCAGTGTAATGTTGTATGAAAACGGACTTAAAAGGCCCTGCAGGACATGAGCACAGGCTTGTATTCCAATTAAGCCTTCACCATAAAAGCAACCTTGTAAGATTTTCAGTGTAATTCAGCCAGCATTCTAAAGAAATGGTGGATTGAGAAACCTCTAATGTGTCTGTCCTCTGTTTGGTTTGTTGTGCTGGTACCCTGTATGTTTTTATTTTTCCAGGTTGGAAGCTTCATTCTGGTTTCTAAAGCCTGTCTGGAAATGAAAACTCAGAGTGCAGCACAGAGTGAGGTGTTGAAAAATTCAGAGCCCTCACAGCTTTCAGCAGCGGATGGTTTGAAAAGTCAGTGTCATTTTATAAATGCATCGTTGTTGGTCAAAGAAGTTGTGGATGAATGGAATACTTGCCGCATGTACATCTTTGACCTCTTCCAGCATAAGCATGTTAGCAGCAGCCAGTTTTATCTGCAGTTTACTGCCCGCTGTTCTGTCTCCTGGTGCTCTATGCTGAAAAACTGTTGTTTTTGTTGCAGGCAAACAAATTATTTTACCAATTTCTTTTTTTTCTTGGACTATTGGAGTGCCAATACCATTAGCTATCGATGCTCTATAAGGTTTACAGTCAGGATTAGTCAAGAATTAGTCAATAGTTTCCTGTGATTATCAGTATTTTTGCTAGAAATGTCCACCCCTAGTTTACAGTTAGACTTAGTTACACTTATTCACATTCTTTTCGAAAACTAGACGAGTTGTGTTGATGAATTTGAACATTAAGCTAGAGACAGCGGCCTGTACGCTTACCTTAAACACTGGGATTCGAGGGGAAAAGCTAGTCTGGCTCTGTTCAAAGGGAACAAAATCCACCTACCAGCACCTCAAAGGATCACTAATTCACATATAATATATTGATTGTTAGAGGTCCTCTATATGGAACTCGGAGCATATGTACTGCCTCTCAACATGGCGACAGCTGAGTCGGCAGCTAGAAACTAACAGTGCATACAGCACAAACAGTGCAAACAACGGCAACAGTGCTGGCAGAGCAAACAGTGTTTACCTCGAGGGTGGGCGTTACGCTTCCGTGGTGATGCCATCGGCCGGGATGGCGTGCTCAGTGGTAACCGCTATATCAGCGCAGGAAAGAGCGGCGGCGTTAGCTTGCAAGTGGTGCACGACAGAGAGACTCACATGCATAAAAGCATGAGCGGCCAGCCCGGCTACATAGACAAACACTCACAGAAGCGACTTCATTGTCTGCTCAGGTAGACTTTGCTCCGCTAAATCTTCATGTTGAAAAAAAGGTTTGTTACTATATTAATGTTCTGAATCCTGTAGAATCTTTACAAAACTAAGGAAAAAACAGCTAGCTCTTTCTCCATGCTTCCAGTCTTAATGCTAAGCTAACTGCCTACTGGCTGTAGCTTCATATTTATCAAATATACCGTATCTAACTCAGGAAAGAAAGTGAAAACTAATTATTAAAAGTGTCACATTTCTTTTCAAGGTACTTTTCAATCACATCCATAGCTTTTAAAAGCTTCCTTAAGAAAAGAAAAGAAATGAGAAGTTATGTATATCGTGTCAGAAAATATACCCGGTTTCCCCTGTAGTGTAGCACAGAGAACATGAATTCACTCACTCGTGAATTCCCTGCATGTGTGCAAGCTGCCGTCATTCACATGTCACATCGCTGCTCAGGATGCAGAGGTTGACCTTCTCATCAGGACAGGGTTGCAGAATGAAGGACGAGAAATTGGCGTGCCATTAACACGGCCCGGGCTGTACGGGCTCCATATCAATGGAGGGGATATGATTTTATGATAGAGCCCCAGATGATTTACTGTTGCCATCAATGTGCTTTCGGTGATATTGCAGAGCTCATAGGAATTTAAGAGCAGCATATATTCCAAATGAATTGTCTATCAAAAAAAATCACTTGACCCTGTGAGGGTTTGAACTGTGATAAAGACGGGGCGGTGTGAGTAGGTGATGAGAGGCATCCGTCAAAGCATCCATAAAGCTCTACTATAGAGAGAAAATGTGTTAAATTATGCATACTTTACCTTGTTGGACTGAAACAATGTCTCTATCATTAATTATTTGGGTATTATTTCAAACACAATATGCTCCAATTGATATATTTCAATGTATTTCTCTCTCATACGTATAACTGTGACAGCAACAGAAAATCAATGTTGTAAAAGGCTGTAATAACTAATGATGCATGCCATTAAATATAGGAATACAGATGAACTATTTGCACCTTATGCCACTAAACTTGATTGCCTAATCCTCATACTCCCTGCAGCTGTGGTGCCCCAAAAGTTTATGAAGTGCGGTGTGATGCAGTCTGACCTCGGTGAACTCGTGGCAGTTGGCCATCAAAGCGTCGCGCCATACTCTTCTCCCTCTTTCATCTCTCACCTATCTCTCCTGCAGCCCAGTCAGAGATTATCACCACATGCAAGGAGCACTGCAACATAAACCAGCACAGCAGGAAAATGAAGGTTGAGTACATGAGTGGATGCTGATAATCTACTGCTACCTGATACATTTATATAACCGTTGCAAATGCAATAACGGGAAATGATATTAACAGTCAGGACAGCTTCCCTAGTCCTGAGGAGTCTCCTCCTTCCTCCTCCTCTCCTCCTCCTATCTGTGGCACGACATGTAACCAGCCTCCCGCTGCAGGACCTGCACACATTGAGAAAGGAGATTTGGGGCGGTCGGGAGCCGGTGTTTTCTGCCTCAACGAGAACATGACTAAGAATAATAGCGCTCAGTGATGCGTTGCAGCTGTCTGCACTGTTGTGCACAACAACATTGATTAGATTACTTCCCTGACTAATGGCTACTTCCCCTCCCTTAGAGGAGAAAGTGAATCTCTATCTGATAGTCACTCTTCCATTCAACCCTGGCTCTTTCCACCTGTTCTTTATCTACAGTGCATCCACCTCAGCTGACTCAGAAATGCAGCAATCATTCAAACTTTATTTGATAGCCTCGTGTTTTTTGTCACAAAATCAGCGAAACAAATAGAAACTGTCCGTGTACCTGTACTCTTGGAAGATGTGCAGGAGTAACTCTCCACATTATCTATATAGCTGAAGATTAGGTGTTGAAATTGTGTTATATTGCCTTCCCATAATGGTTTTAAATGCTCACATGAGATCAGTATTCCCTGCAGAGTCTGAAGAGTCTCGATCTCCTTGCACTCTAACCTTTATTCTTCATTCTCGAGTTTCTCTTTACTGCGCCATGACCCTAGCCATATTCCCACGAGCAGCTTCCAACACCTCTAGCCTTACTCAAATACCACAGCTACTTAAAAACAACAGCATGTACAGCGCAAACAAACCTTGAAAACATGAAGTAACAAATGGAATGGGAAGAGATGAGATAAAAGAGGTTGAAGATTGAATTTCAATGCTTAACTCCAATTAAAATGATGATTGAAGAATGAATTCAACAGGACTAGGAGTCTACAGCCATGCAAGCAGATCTGTGTATTTTGGCACAGTGCTGCTTTGAATTAGATGCTAACATCATGTTCAAAATGACAAGGATAACATGCTAACGTTTAGCAGATATAATGTCTACCCGGTTCACCTCAGTGTGTTAGTATTTCGCTAAAAAACATGCAAAATGTCAACGGCATGAGAGAGGAAATGTCAGGGAATCACCAAATTAATTAGCATGTATGTTTTGGTACCTTTTAAATGGCTGAACAAAATGTACCAATCCATTCAGGAGATGTTTATTTACGTAACTGCATAAGTGAAGACTTTGAACTGCTGATCGGCATCACCAAATAGCGGTCCGGACACTGACCGAGTGATCCAGACCAGTCACCTATATCTGATACATTTATGAGAATAAATAAAAAACTTCATGGAGAATTTCAGCTAATCCACTGAATCAGCTTCACTGAATTGAGCCAATTAAATTGATTGTTAACCATGCATAGACAGTCTGCTGAGAAAAACAACAGCATAAGAGAGATGTGAGAGAGATGACAGCATGGACCATTGTGCATTGTGCATTGACCTTGCTACTTCCAGTCTACAGACTGTGTCTGAGCTTGTTTTCCCTGATCTAATCAAAGTAGCACTACCATGTTTGGATCAACTTACAGCTGCAAGTTAAACCAAGTACTGTTCCACGCTCACCGATGACCACATGCACATGAGCACAATGGCACTAACTGGATTCAAGCCAAGGTTCAAACTACTAGAACGTCATGTATCCTACTTTGAAAATGTACAACACATGTTTATATGACATAGAAATGAATGTTGCTTTTATTTAATAGGGATAGGGTGTATGTGGCAGACATTATGTGGTTCGGACTTTGCTGCAAGACAATTTTAGTAACTGGACCACTTTGAATTTCAATGCATCCAGTAGTTGTCAAGGTATTTCACTAAAAACCATGTCAACTTCATGGTGACCTCATTTGATCAAAGTCAGTAGGACCCATCCTCTGGGGACCATGGCAGTCCAACATTGCATAGCAATACATAGAAATAGAAATATCTCAGTCTGGATCAAACTGGTGAACCGGCTGCCCGTCTGCCACCGTCATCCGAAAAGCCAAGCCACTCGCGTAGCTAAAAGAATTCAAAAAAAAGTGTGAACCTCTTTGAATCCATGTAATTTGTGGGAGTCAACAACATTTGGTAATTTCAAGGAGTTATGAATCCTTATTTTTACACACATAACTCATTCGTGTTCACAGTCAGGACATTTGGCCCCCTGGCAGGAATTTGTTTCACCCTCTTGACAGATTACTTCCTATTTGTCTATTCTGTTCTGTAATCCCAGTCGTCGCTCTCTAGCGGCTCACATGGACAAATAAGCATTACAGTGTGCATCGCAACAGATGGATGCTTCTCTGCAAAGTGACGTGGTTTTAATCAGAAAACAAGTTGACATGATCAATGAGGTGTGATGGCAGGATTGTTTCCAAAATCTGGGAATCATTGATCTAAATTTGATCAGTTGTTGCCAATCCGCTGATGGGTTTATGGTCTGGTGTGGATTTGAAACACTCGCCCCTGCAATCATTGCTTGTTATGGTCGTCTAGGGTTCTAATTTTCACCCCATTATGAATGAGCTGGTTGTTTGATGAGAGGCATCTGTCTCTGTTCCAATGTATTATCACCAACAGCCGGTTGGTAGAGTGGACAGACAGTGCCGGTTTGGCAGGAGATACACTGGAAAATGCCCTTCGAAAAAGGAACCCATATACATGTATGGGAGTCTATCTGACCACCATCTGCCATAGCCCAGAATAACTGGTTGTGTGTGTCTGTGTACATTTCTGTGTAAATGTTTGGTGTCTCCATCTGATGTTTGCTCAGTTAATCAATAGCGGCGATGCTGTACTCAGATGACATATAGTCCAGGCATCCCTATCTCCTCATCCTAATCAGATTAGCACAGAATACCGTCTATGTACACAGCAGCCTCCTGGCCAGGATTTGGAGCTCTGAGATGCTGCCAGCCGCACCACAGAAGAAGAAGCAAGAAGAACACTCTGAAAATTGCAAGTCTATTGGCAGCTTTGTCAAAATAACAACAGATTTTGGTGATAAGAAAGCAATTACACTGCCTTTTTATACATTCAATTCAAGTCTCAGAATACAGGTGCATAATATCTCGCAGGAATGTAATCTCGACTCAAGAAAAGCATAAATGAGCAGCAGAGATTATATCCGAACTAGCCAACAGCTGAATGCAAACTGCAAACATTAGCTTCAATCATGAAAACCATTTCTTGGATGATTTCTATCAGCGAGAGCCAATTCCGCACAAGGTAGTAGCCTCAGCATGGAGCATTATTTCCAATGGGTAAGAGAAAACACTTGCGCTCCCCTACATTTGGAATTGTTTCACATTTCTATTCCTGCTTCCTCATCCATGTAATACCATTCTCTCATAATCAGTTGGGGATTTAATTTCACAGAAAGGATCCAAAACAAATGGATCCGACAGCCGTTTGCCATTCACCATATTCATGCATCTCCTTCTTATTGAAAATCAGTCTTCGAGGCCTCCCTGCTCTCCGTAAATCCATTTAATTTACTGAACTAGTTCCCCCCCCCCCAACACCTCCTCACCTTGTATTCCTGACAGTTAGTCTCTGCAACCAAGCGTTCCTTCTGAGAGGAAACAATATCAAATCAATCAACGTTCTGCTGGACCTCAGCCTCTTCACCTCGCTGTGATTTTAGCTGTCGTCGTTTCTCTGATTGGCTGGGATCTCCTCAAACGCCCGTGGAGTGGAGACAGATCCTGTTGACAGGGAGACAAGGTTTAAAACTGGCAAGTGTTGAATCAAATGCAAAGAGGGGAGTCGCACACAATCACCAAGTCATTACAATGCTGGTCATCGCTCGAAGAAGTGGAAACAGTCTGTTTTTCTTTTGTCAAGGGCTCTCAGAAATCCCATTGACCCTCGCCTCGATGTGTGAGAGGATTTTTATGTCTTTAGACGAGCATATGGACTTACTATTGCACTGCAAGTTAATCACTATTCAGGTGACTTACAGCCACAGTATGAATGCATGTGCTATTTAAATGTAATAAACTGGACTCATCATTTTAACATTTTTTTATGTGGAATCGTATAAAATGTATGTCTCTAAAAATACTTTAATTATATTCACCTCTGCCACCAAATGAAAATAAAAGAGGAGCTGATTTACATGACTGAGCTACGTTTTCTCAGAAAGTTAATTTATCCACAGATAACTGCCCCATTCTCACTTCTAATCACACATCAAGAGTTGGCAATGACTTTTCTCGCTCTTTCACATTAATTATGGATTCTCTGGTAATTTTCAGTAATTACAGAAATGCCTGCAGTTAATCATAATTATTCTCTTTGGCTATCTGGGTTATTTTCTGCATTCAAAGGTCGAGGAACTTGTGCGTGTTGATAAGAAATCGTCACAGAGATGGCTCCAACAATGAGTTTGAATAGAAAACAGCTTTTGAAGAAGAAGGAGTACCCACTGGTAATTTAGATGGCTATTAATTTGACCTCTGCATTAATGTCTGTCTGAATAAGTGTGTGTGTGAAATGCTGTTGCTGATATTTCCCTATGGTCACATTCTTAGATTAACAGAGGGTGTGCTGTCTTGAAGCATTTTGCACATATTAAATGTGTTTCCACAGATTCATACTTTTTTAAATACTGTAACTTCTATATTTTGGGGTTTTCTGGGCTCTTAGTTATCAAGTGTCTTAGTATCAGGAATCGCTCACTAAAAACACTCCTATCTCAACATGCAGCATTGTAGTTTTCCTGCATGGATCTTCGAGGAGAGAGACCTGAGCACAAGAGACACCAATAGTCAAACAACCACACAACCAGCAACCAAGTATCAAATACACTTAATAAAAACAATTACAGATGCTTAGGCTACAAAATCCCTAAAGTAGAATAAAATATTCTAGCTTGAGGGCAGTTTAAAGTTCCATTTTCTAAAATGAGTATAGCGCCTGAAACCAGTTCTGCCATTGGTAACTAAGCCGTCTGGGTTATTATGCAAAGAATTATGCCAATTAATAAATAAATAGCTTGAATCTCATAATGATGTTTGTCCCTAAATACGATCAATACAATTTTAAACCGCTTTAGATCGTTGACTTAGCTGCATGACGTTGCCGATCCCAGTCAGCTCTATCCAATCCAATTATTTTATAATTGCCTATAAAAAGGGCCTTGTATACATAATGTGGCACACCTGCGACATAATCATAATAGGGAATACCCCATAACAATATAAAGATTTAAAGCAATTTATTGATTAATTAACAAACAAACCATAACAGCAAGTGATAGCTCCATGAGCAGTGCATCACTTGTGATCGTTCTCTGCCCCATCTCAAGGTCCAATCATAAAAGAATTGCACTAAAGATTTTACAGGCAAACAATACCTGCAATCGATCCTACTTGTGCCCAGATCTTTCCTAAAATGACTATTTTATGGTTACGCTCGTTAATATGACGAGGAACGCTTGTATTATTAGCCCTACTGAAGAGACTAATAACCTTAACTTCATGTGGCGTTTAGCGCTGATCTTTGTAAATTGGACTGTTTTCCCAATGAGGGTCTTTTGCATGAAAAGGTTGCATATTACGTAATTTAAATATGCAAATACCATAAGAGTACCAGACGCTATTTGCTGTGCAGCGTCGTTGATTGCTGCCAAACTGTCAGTTATGAAAGACCAAAATCATCACCATCAGCAGACACAGCAGTTATTCTCTTGGTAAAAACAAAAAGATGTGTCATCCCTAGACCTTTAAGTAGGAGCAGAAAGCCAGTTAAGCCCTGTTTTTCTTCTGATGTAAATCACACTGACCTTCTATAGGAACATGGTTAAAAAAAATAAAACTAATTCAAATACAGGTCTAAATACTGTGTTTCATGACTCTAGTTTTGAGAAGCAAACATTTGCATAAAGAACAAAAATGGCTCCCGTCAATAAGCAGCAGTCATACAATGGCACACTGGCATCTCACACCCTATTGTTCTCCTGCACTAATCTGGGGCTCGGTCTACGGCAGCGGATTAATTCCACTTTTCTTCCAATTAGCATATTTGATTATGCAAAGGAATTCTCTTGACTTTGCCCGGCTTCCTAAGAGCCTTTTATTAATTTCCACTGACAAGGACTACTCCGATCTCAATTAAATGATAAATGGTTAAGTGTTGCCTATGGAAATCACAGACTGTCTTGTTTAGATGCAAGTTTTTTTATTTTTTTTCGATAATGAATGGCTCTGAATTAGTATGAAAGGGCACATCCACCACGGTCGAGGATTTGGCACTCTCCAATGCATGGTGATTGCTGCTTTACATAAATCATGTAGTCCTTCAAACTAAGTTGAGACGGAACAATATTCTCCTCTAAATGATTTCCCCTGTAAACAAACTTTTACACGTAATTTGTGGATCTGCACCCCGAGTATTTGTTTGTGTGTCAGTCTAATTCAGGGCTGATTAGCCCCCTTTAAAAGGCCTAATGTCTCCGTACTTCTGTATCTTATGTTGTGAAGTCTTGTTTTCATGGTTTACATGGTAGAAGAGTTGATAAAGGTGAGGAAGCAGTGAGATTAACTTTGTTTTTGACAAATTGAAGTAAACATGAAATCAATCTTTTTAAGATTCTCTTGAGGTCGTTGATGTGTTTTAATGTTTAAATCGGAGGTTAATGGCGTCTAGAGAACCTGAGGCAGATTGAAGGAGAAGATATGTCTCTGCTTGGATGTGAAAAGAAAAAAAAATCCATTAAAGACATTAACTTGTGTGAAAAATAGCTGGCTTTTGGTGTAAGAGAGTGGGTACCAATTGAAAGAAATACCGAAATACTAGCCAATATCTTTGGCTCTAAAACCGCTAAATTCTTGGTTAGAGAATGGATACGCCTCAGTGAGTTTCAGCTTTATAAGCTGCAACAATGCTCAAAGCTCTCAAATCTCTATCTCTTTCACATTTAGGATTGAAATAATAAAGAGACTATGATCATGTCATCTACAGTGTGGCTGGGACAAGCGCAACATGGATTTAGTCTTTTATAAAACAACACGATTTCAATTGCATTTGTTTGTGTGTGGTTCAGCCAGAGGTTTCAGTAATCCCCCGGTAGGCCGGAGACTCTGATCTTCCATTACACATTGTATTGAACAGCCTGTGGGGAGGAAATACAGTCGCTCGTTCTTTCCCCCCTCTGACAGCCCTTTGTGCTTTGAACACGTCTTTGTGGTTTATTGGGGAAAGAGCACAATGCAGAACTGTCACGTTGTGTAAGAAATGTTCTCTGTTGTTTCATTAATCAGAAGCTTGTAATCTCTTATTCAAGACCGGCGAGTTACAAATGAGAGGACAGCTGTAGGCAATAGCAAAAGAAAAACACAAGATGCAAAGATAAGAGGCTGCAGGTGAACAGCAGCTATAGTCTTTAGAGGTGGAGTATGCGATTCGGGAGAAAAACTGTTGATATTTGAACTCGACACCCAAACAAATATACCCCAACCGTCAGTCTGCGTGGTTAAGATCCTCCTTCAGGACTTCAACCACGAAGCCGTTATGTAGCTGGAATGATCGCAACTGAGAAAAAAACAAAAACAAGGGACATTACATATTGTTTGATTTAAACTTGTAATTCTTAAGAATTCAGTCCTGGTTCACAACTGTGTTTACCGTGATTAACAGCAAGCAGCGGGGAAATACCCTACTACCCTACTACAGTTCCCACAATTCTTGAGCAGCTGGTGTGTCTGTTTACAGCACAGCCAAACTAACGCCCGTATTTTGGTCAGTTTAACTCTTTTAATGTGAAGCAGCAACAGTAGGAAATGTTCAGTTTGGAGTTAATAGAGCCAATACAGAGACACGGCTGTAGGAACAGTAAACAGTGAAACAACAGTGCTGGACTACATGCATCGTTTCTCTTGTGAGTTGGCATTTTTCATCCTGATTGTGGACGACTTCGCCACTAACAATGGAAGTACTGCCGCGATAGAGTTAATTACAAAATGTACATAAGTGGATGCTGAAAAAAAAAGCACCCATAAATAGTATGAAAAATTGGGTTTCATTTTGTGATAATAAACAGGGTCATAACTTTAATGGTGGGCTCATCTGACCTTTACCAATCAAGCATGAATTCATGTCTCTCTCTACCTGATAAGCCATCATTCCTCATTTCTATAAATGATCCCTCCCTGTGTCCTTCCCTGCCCTAACATCCTGTGTAATTAGGAAACACTGTGCATCAATTTAAGGAAACTACATGCTCTCAAAATGTCATCACACTGGGTCCCTAACCCATAAAATTAGAGTATCACCAGTTTTGAAAATTGGTTGGGTAGCAACGGAGTACCATGTTTAAAATAAAACACTGCAGGGGACGGCGTTTGAAGGCAAACCACTTGAGTTCCTCCACTATTGTAATGACGAAGACTACAGTTTCTATTTAGAATGGATTGTTGTCGAACATAATGTTTCTGCAGCAGCACAAGCACGTTAATGTTTGTAAAGATTTCAAATGATGTCATTGTGAAAAGTTAATTGTAAAAGAGTTGTGGCTTGTGCGTGTTCTCCGACTTGTGTACAATAAAGCGTATAACAGAAAGGGACAGGCGACAAAAAAGGGATAAGATTGCAGTCTGGGCCGTATTAATAAAACTGCAGAGAGTAAAAGGGAAATGATGGTGAGGGTGACGGGGAGAGAGCGCTCACTGAGCAATTTACAAACGATGAGTGTGCGTTACAAGTGCAGAACTAAAAGGCTTTTATGTAAAACAAGCTCATTTAGGCATAAAACCTGAAACATCTTGTGCATCCACAAAATCTCTCTTCCATTCTCACAGTTCTTTTCTGGAGCACGTCCAGACTGAAGAGGGAGTTGATGTTTAAAAACTGTAAATATACTTACTGTGGCAGTTGTGGGCAGAGGAGGACGACATTATTTTGGCTTGTGCCATAAAAATGCATTAAATTACTGTGAATGTACTTTACTCTGCAGGATGACCTTTGAGTTAAATGGATGAGGACCGTAACAGGATATGTTTTAGCATTAATGAGATTGTAGAACTGATCAATATCTCCAATTCTCTCTAAAATCAGTTTCTATAGCATTAATTTACCCTAATGTTTCGTTTTGGTGTCCTGGACACCCCTGGCCCTCGTTGGCGTTGCCAAATTGTTCTTAATATCGGGGACTTCAGAGATTTGGTCCGAAATAAACTGGTGTGTTGACGCTAAAATTTGTTAGGTAAATCAACCAGTACGAACACTTGAATCATTATTATATTAATAAATCATTAGCTCATAAAAGTTGTAAAATGCATTAATAGTGGAATACAGAGTTACCTTCGTGCTATCGCTCATGTGAATTGGCCAGAGAACGAGGCTGGGCCGGGGGCGGGGTTTAAAGGAAACGATTTTCTACTCTAAAGTCTAATTTTGCTTTATTTATTATACATTTCACTGTGTGACTATGTACTGTGCATCTTTTGCTATAGATACAAAAACAGTAAAATTGCCTTTTATGGAGCCAAAAGTGTTGTCTGCTTCCAAGCAGATGACGACTCCTGGAGGGAGAAAGACTCTGTGGTATTGATAATGTTCCACAGCCCACAGATACTGGAAAATAAGTGGTGGCCTTCCATTAACCCCGTCTGGTCACAGGAAACAACCTGAAGGAGAACATGTGTGAAATGCAGACTAAAGACTATAGCTATATGATCTGTGTTTTTGGTTTGTGAGCTAAATTCAGAGCAAAATGTACGTATTAGATGTGTGTAGAATGGAAGGCTTTCAAAAACTCACACAAAAACTTTATCCAAATTATAACTTGCTGCAGTAATTTCAAAGTTCTGGAGGCTGAATTAATCGTGCAGCTGCCTTTGGGTAATTTTTAGAAGCTCAAGGCTTTTTAGAAAGTATCCCATTCTTCTCTGCTGAATGTTCAGTACAGAGTAACATAACTCGAAAACCTTATTGATTTCTCAGAGCGTACACTGAACTGTAAGAACCACCCTCCATCTGGGGGATCGGAGAACAAGCAGCTTAGCACTGCAGCTGACCAAAACCTTGACGCCATTAATAATTATATTCATGTGCTGAGATTCATGGAAGAGAAGCTTAATCAGACACCCATTAATAAGAATGAGAACTGAGATGTATTAAGTGCAGTTTGACTTCATGAAAGTTAGTTTGTTGCGAAATATTGATCTGATTTTGGTTGGTAAGATAACATTCTCTCTGTTGCTGGTATGCAGGTTTGTATGATCTTTGCCTGAGGCAAGGAGCACTCTTTTACAATGTTTTAGAAAATCTCAAAATTGAGACAGAAACCATTTTAGGGTTGCTCTGATAGCACATTAAAATGGAGATGGTTTCATCATGCACGGTTTAGTCTTGGGTGTACTGAGGCTGACTTCTTTCTTCAATCTTCATGTTCCTATCCCGGGATGAACTGGATTACAGGAGGGAACCAACTTGAGCAGAGAAGCAGTACCATTCTTAACTGTAAGGATCTCAAAGTTGCCCGGAATTGTATGTCTGCGGAGTCTGGGA
This sequence comes from Pholis gunnellus, assembly GCF_910591455.1. Lineage (NCBI taxonomy): Eukaryota > Metazoa > Chordata > Actinopteri > Perciformes > Pholidae > Pholis > Pholis gunnellus. The sequence goes on from NC_136547.1 coordinate 8,272,356, forward strand.
GGAAACTGGAGACTGGGAGCGACATGGAAAATATGCGATCTCCGCACAGAAAGCTTCGTGGCACAATAGTCTTTCTGGATGCGAGCTGACAGACCAACCACTTAGCCACTGCGATGCCCAAATAGATCTGGGTTCCACGGCCTGATGTCTTTCACTTTATCCTCAGTGGGTTCATTTATCATTCTTTTAATATCTGCATTCGACTGCGATACATTTTTCCTCTGGTTTATGACTCACGGAGTGACACAACTTTTGTGTCGCTCAGAAGTTATTGGAAATGTGGATATTATCAAAATGGATTAGCTCAAATATGTTTGACCCCAAACCCTTGACGGAACAAAACACGATTATTGATTTGTCTGTACAAACAGTTACAATGAAAAACTGTGAATATGAGTAATTACTTCTACACTGTAGGATGACTTGTACATATATTCTGTATAGCCTAAGAGAAGAAATTCGAGCTGGATAATTTTTCATAAGACTGGACCGTCATGAAAAGTTGTAAAGCTGATGTTATAAAGCTCAGAAGTAATAATAAGAAAAAACATAAGAAATGGCAGACGGAACAGACTGCAGGCGAACGGCTTGAGAATAAAAGGAAATTATGCTGAGGGAGAGAAGAAGGAAGATGTGATAAAAAAATAAATAAGAGGGGGTAGAAAGAAAGGGGTACTGAAGCGGTAGGCGATCCAGACAAGTGCGAATCCTGCCTGATCACAAGAGTTGTTCTCAGATCAGATGCTGAAGTCAGCGCATTTGAAGCAGCAGAAGCCCCCGTGGGAATAAATTTCTCCAAACTGAGGGAAGACGTATGAATAGAGAAAGAGGCAGAGATGTGGAGATGGAGAGAGAGAGAGATGATAGAAAGAAAAGGTTTTCAAGGCCTGCTGGTACTTGGGTCCACCGCTGGAGCGTGACTTAATTAATGAATCTCGAGGATTACTGAAGATAGAAGAACAGAAAAGACAAAATAATACTCATTCATATCCAACTAGAACTGTTGTACTGTTAGGCCTCATAGCCAAAGCATGGAACTATAAAGCTGAAGTCTACTAGCGAGTACGTGTTGTTGTGAAGTGGGGAATGTTGGAGTACACAATGTATTGTTTTTCACTGGTATTGGTCTCGACTCCTGCATTTCTAGTATCGTGACAGCCATAGTTTCAAGGGACCCATTAGCCTCCATACATGTGATCTTCTTTTCGTTTTTCATCAAAGCAAAAAGTGCTCCAGCCAACGATATCCAGCACTGCCACAAGGACAACCCGTGTCTTCCTTCAGGTCAGCCAAAGGCCAAATTGGCCTGGGGAGAGAGACAATTAGAAGAAACTGCTCTTTTATGTACAGACTACATGGACGCCCAACCTCAAGGCCTCCTCAGGGTATCACAAAAATCATTCAACAGACTATTTGAACAGCTGAATAATGTGCAAATACTGTGGAGAGCTGCCAAGAGTTGGTCAAAAAGTGCTTATCCTCCTTACAATTGTGTAGCAAGCGGTCCCTTTAGCAGAACATTACTTCATTACAGTGTAAATGCTGGCGTTACTTTACCCCAGTTAAGGTAATAGCTTGATGAGAGGATTTATGTGATTCACAGGAACCGCAACCCTGCTATATACTCATATCAGCTGCCTTGAATTCGAGGTAGTTTGAGGGAGGAACGGCTGTTGCTTACAAGATAAAGGAAATTACAATACAAAAGCAAAATTGAGGCTTGCAGCACAGAATCAAAACACCAAAAGACACAGACTGAAGTGCACGCGTGCACAAGTCAACAGTAAATTAGCTCCATTAATCATGTTTAGCTTACTCCAATTAAGACCTTAATGTAATCAAGATTACCCGGTTAAAGTATATATTGTACATGTGTACATGGCAGTTTCAGTAAGAGAGTAACACTTGACTGGTACTAACGCTTGTTCTACACACAGCAGCGCTTTCTTCCTCAGGTTGTCATGCATTTGCTCAAATGCTGTCAAATGGAGTTGTTAATGGTGACAGAGGATTGGGAGACAACACTGGCAGAGGTTCCAGCGGCAAAGGACCACAAAGCCTGACCTCCCTCCTCAATACGACAACATTAATTCAGCACCACTCCGTCAATGGACAACGACGAATAGTAAACAAAGTGCCCTCCTAATCTGTAAACAGAATATGAAAATCATCAATACAAGACAATTCTAGGGCAGCATTGAATAGTCGGATGCTTCATTCAGAACATTGACGTTCAAATTCTAAATCCACATTTGAATGCTGCTTAGTCGTTGGTTTTTTTGCACGTCTATTAATTCTGTTTGAACCCTGTATTTCTGCACAGTTGCAGATAACGAACATGGCTACACTTGTACTAGTCGTAGAGTTAGATTTCAGTGGTGCCTGCGAACATGTCCAATAACTCCGAAGTGTTCCAAAAATTCACATGTTTTTTTCTCACAAAATGTTCTGCTTTAATCCATATTTGTTGGCGTTAAGCCTTTCAAAAACATAACTTTCACAGCAGAAAAACTTGCTTCTCAAATTTGCCAAATCCGCCATTTAAATGAAGCTACTTAGCAGAATTTCCGGAACAGGACCGTTCTTCAATCTTTCCCTGCATTTCCATAAATACCCGCCTAACCCACTCCTCGTGTTCAGCTCCCCTTCCCTCCCTCCCTCCCTCCCCGTTCTTCTCTTTCTCTCTCTGCCTCTCCTCTCCGTAGGGTCCTGAGGGGGTTCGACGTGCCCGGGTACTCGGGCGGATTCCCTATCGGAGCTTCCACACCACGCATACTGCAAAGAGGATGAGCTACATGCAGTTCAAGCCTTGCATATCAATCAAGTTTTCTTTTAATAAATCTTTAAAAACGCTTTTATTTGATGTTGCAGTCCTTGCTAGTGAAATAGCAATGTGTCAGATGCAGACACATCTGGCTTTGAAAGGGAATGGGAGATGACACTGTGATTGGTATAATTCATCTTATGCCCAAAACACTCCTATGATTAATTAAGAGACTAAATACGAGCCCTTTGCTCTTTGCGCCTTACTATGTGGCATGATTACGTGCCGTTTACATATAGCAAAAGTGGAGTTGGACATGCTCTAAACGTACTTGCACCATGCATTTAGACCATGCACTATAGGTCTTTTGAATAGGGCCCATATGTGTAACGCCTCGGCAAAAAGGTAACGAGATGGACCCAAATGCAGACAGACACGGTGGAAACAGAGGGATGATACACGGTGAGTGCAAAAGTAATAACTGAAAATCCAAGAAACCAGAACGGGCAAAAAGACACAAAACAGGTAGATCAGACACGTGCATGAGGGAACCAAACATAGTAGGAAGCAGAGCAGACGAACCAAAGCAGAGACGAGGGAACACGGGGTTTAAATACACCGGGAGGTGCAGGTGATTGGACACAGGAGGATTCAATCAGCGAGGGATCACAAAGGCGGGAAAACATACTAAGGCAGGAAGTGAACACGGAACACAAGAGGCAGGGAACTTCAAAACAAAACAGGAAACAAACTTTACCAAAACCAAGACAATATGATCGCATTCATGAAACGAAGTGATTACATTCATGAAAATTTGGAAGAAATACCAACAAAAGGTTACAAAATAAGCAAATCTCATACACATTGCATGTGAGGTTCTATGGTTGTTGTGTGTTTGTCGTTGACAGGTCCGCCTCCCTTATTTCCATATTGAGATATGATCACAATGCATGCAGAATCGAGAACAAGAAAGCTTATTATTAGCAGATGTAAATGGAAAGACAAGATCAGATCCAGATAAATCCAGATACAGACTGCATGTTAAATACACACATTTAATTATAATCAAATGATTACACTGAGAGACACATGTTCGGTACAGCTAACGAGGAAAAGGTCGAGGAGAGGCTGTGACAGAGACACGCAGCCATGACAGTGATGCCAAACAAGAACCAGGAAGTGATGTACCTGTGAGAGGGACACACACACACACACACACACACACTGGGAGAGACTGCAGAATGTCAGCACACTCCTGATCAAGATGTTTATCTCGACGTCGAGGGAAAAAGGAATAGCCTAAGTATTTTTTAACACTCGACCATTATAAGTCAAACTGTAGTGAACATCAGTCTCAAACAGTAAATGTCAAGGGCAGAGACAAAGTCAGAGGGATGAGCCTATATACTGTAAAAGAAGCCATTTGTCACTGTTCTGCATCCCATTACAGGTGCTCCAATTTGAAGCCGCAGCAGCACAGCACCATACAGGAAGAAGGGGGGGGGGGGGACAATATCCTCTATCACCTTTTACAGCCCAGATAATCTCTACAAAGCCGCCGTGCAACAGTCCTCAAGTCCTCTTTTGCATTTTGGAAGCATCCTAAGGAGGTAGAGGGGGAAATACTGTTAGGATTCTGATTTGAATCAATGGTTTGTTCAAACGGCTAACATCATAACGGATTAACTTTGCTCTGTTCTTCTTTTCATTCACCTGCAGGAAATCTTCTCACCGGAAGAATCAGATAAAACGGGCTTTGGCTGCCAGATTTCTACAAGAAGTTTAGGAATAATATATCCCTTGCAGTTTGATCTGTTCTGTGGCTGAAGTAGCCTTGGATTTGAGCAATGTTACTTACGCTGGTTCTCTATATTTAGTCCATCTTAATCAATACTCGATGATACAGCCATTTTCTGGATGCAGGCATTGGTGCGGCTGGTAAACTTTCTCTCATGCAGCACTTTCTGTGGAAGTGGGCAATTTTGCTGACTTTCCTATTTCAGGTCGATAATAAATTGGATTCTAAGTAAACAGTGATGAAGCACCTTAAGCAGTCAGTATTGGCATTCATAAACCCCTGCTCCATATCCCGGCGATTCCTAATCATCAGTGACAAATATACTTAGGAGCACCTTCTGGGCACCTTTGACAGAAGCATTGTGTGCACCCGAGATGAAACCCTCTCCCCTTGGTTGATCAGCCAGCCAGCCTGACCTTCCCGCACCTTCCCTCTCTCCTGTTTGCCATTTTGGACTATATTTTCACAGTAATCCACTCATCTGACAGTATCTTCAAGCCTTTTCATAATAATCTTTAATAAGGACGACCTTTGATGCCACAGACAGCTTCACTGGGCCGCCTGATTTCTCCCCAGTACGTCGACAGGCTAGTAATCCTCCGCTCTTATCTCCACTCCCTCTGATATCTAGGCTTAGTTTTCTTCAGGCTGTGGCAGCTGTTTAGTAATGAACTTGGCATTTTTACTGCAGCGCATTGACAGTCAGAGTTCGGAATTGATTGTCAAACATGTAAAAGGAGATGTCTGTTTTCGATGACATGATACTACGTCAGTCAGAAGTTCACACAACTTGTGTTAACCGTCTTCAAAAAAGGGGACCAGAGTCGCAAGCAGTTCTCATTTCACAAAGGTGGCAATTGTATTCACAAGAGTACCGACAGATATTGCAGTGTTCAAGCATTCACCATGTCGCTTTTCGAAAGGGATATATCTTGCCATTTCAGGACAATGCTCCCTGTTGGCTAATAAAACTTAACATTTATAAGAGTAATACGTCGCTGGATTTCCTGTTAGGGCAGTTTGTGTCAGTATGCGCCACGGTGCTGACCAGAGGCAACCACCTAAGCTGAGCTGATAGATGGCAGCGCTGCAGGCATCTAGGACTGCCAAGCATCAGCGCACAGCTCACTCCGGTGTCATGCTTGCAGCCCTGGGACACGCCAAAGAGGAGAGCAATTGGAGCGCTACCAGTATTCTCCGAGATTATAATGCCATTACAAGCGTGTACCATAGAGAATAGTACTTGGAAACACTCATCCAGAAGGTGCACTTTAAATGAAAATATATGCAGCTAAATTCAGACACGGTGCCAGTGCTGTGGGGAAGACAGAAAGGTAACGTATTAATATTCACATCATGGCTGTCACAGACAGTCATAGTTATGCGGGTCTCTTTACTGAGCCCCAAAAAAAATACCCTTGTGTCCAGCAATAGTCTTATGAACGGCCATTAGTCGTGGCTCATTTAGGACCTCATAAACTGGAGGGAATTGCAAATTTAGTGCATTTGAAATTAAGGCAGGATTGACATGTAGCTGGTAAAAAAAGAAAAAAACACTGCAGTGTGGTGAAAACCAAGCAATGAGGTGACATCCACACGGGGGGAAATAAAAAGTCCTGGCAAGGCATTTGAAGGCCGCCCCTGGTAATCAGCACCCACAGCTGTTTGGGCCAGAGAAGACACCAAGTGGCACTAACAACAAGCCAGCACCATATGTGTGAGATATTAGTGCCCAATGTTTTCATTACTGTACAAATCAGCAGTGTTTTGTATGTTGAAAATGTACTATAGCAAACACATACAGACCGGGCTCACAGATGGTTGACTTGGATCTAAATTGAGGTGTTTATGTCTTCTTGCTCAAGGGGAATGTTTTTAACAGGTCCTGCACAGCGGTGTAACCTTAAGCGACCAAAAATAATTGAACTGAAACAATCCCCAAAATAATCTGCGCTCGGCTCTCTGTCTAGTGGCCGAAAAAACATTGCATGGTGTCATTTCTTTTGCTCCCTTCCTGCCAATTGAAGCAATGCCAACCTGTAATTCTCTTCTCTCCTCCAGATCCCCACACTGACATCAAGTGAAACAAGTCCATCCTTCCTGCCTCCGGAGGCAAGCTGCCAAATAGTTCCATTAGCATGCCTCTGGAGGAACTAGGCCAGGCAATAACGTTGCTCATTCTCTGCAAGTCAGATGGGGGAGTGCTACTGCAACAAGGCACCACGGAGACCTACTTTAGCGGTGCGATTCAATTGCATTAGGTGTGAACAAATGATACATGGCTACATACGGATGATACTATTGTAAAAGTTCCACTTTTAATACAATCTCACTGAACTATCTCTGCCCTTTTGACTCCACCCCTGAGAGGAACTCAGAGAGAGAAATCTTTCCAGCTTACAGAATTGTTGGGTAACTAGTCAGCTGAGAGATAGTAGACTTTTGTGTTGCAACATACTGATTTGGCCCAAAAATGAATTGACAGCAGCATTAAAGTAGGTTGGGGCAGGATAAACGTGGGGGACTGAAATCTCTTCTTCTGCGTTGACTGATTTGCGGGAAAGAAATTCGGAAAGACCCAACACACACTTGTTAAAAACTATAAAATATATAATATAATCATGCACTTGGTTTCATGGAAGTAGCGCTAAGTATGCATTCCTATTGTTAGCTTACGTTGAGTTCACCCGTGACATTTCCCTGATCCTGACTTTAAAATGGGACTAGCGTATGTGTTAGCTAATGTTAGCAAACTTTAGGTAGATCTTTCAAGCCCTCAGGAAGAGCGCCACACATAAAGCTTACGTCGCGTGTTGCCACTGGGCCAAAAATACTTTTCCCCTTAGATCTACATCGGGAAATAGACGCCTGTTAATGATTTGCTTTGAGGTAAATCAACTCCCAAGTATGAACATTGAATGGCCCAAATCATTAGGTCCTAAAAGTTTACTAAAGGCGAATCAAAAGTGATTTACTGCCGTTCATGTCAGCGAGCCGAGGCTGAGCATGTAGGGGGCGGGGTTAAAGAAACTCTTTATTATTCAGAATTTGAATGTATTTTAATTTGATATGGACGATGCAATTCAACATAGTTACAATACAGGGCATAATGTGCTGCACAGAGAGTGTAGAGCTAATGCTGCATGTGCTGGATTTAGTTTCAGCATAAACATAATAAATATTACTTCCTCTCACTTAGTGCGAGTAAGTTACAATTAGAGGATAAAAGAGTGATAACGTCAGCTAACTGACTCAGTTACAAAGCCATATCGAGCTCTAATTAGCCACCATAAGCTACTGTACAAAGAGTCTGTAACATCTAAATGTGTAAGTAATTAACTGGGTCTTTTGTTTTCTTATTTCAAAATTAGTCTCATTTTAATTATTATTTTCTAGTGAAGATCGGTTAATCAATGTTGCAATTAGGGCAGCTGCCAGCATGTTTTGTATTTTTTAACACGTGCACACATGAGTGCACTTAAAGACTCGTTGTCATAACAAGATGTTAACTATATTTGTTGTAATGCATGTGCTTATACAAGGCCTAGTACACATTAATGTCTAACAGTATCAACATAACATTGTACTTTACCTGTTTACCTTACTATTCATTGCATGTGCCAAAGTGAAACTGAGTCTTTTAATAAATCCTTACGTTGAGTGACCAACCAGGTAATGTGCACTGTAATATTTAGTTGATATTGAGGCGATGAGGTGAGACAGCAGTGATAATGTCAACCAGAAAGGTGGAACCTGACAAACCTGATCTCAGCGGCAGGGAGAGAATCCCCAAAACAGTTTTTACTGCTTCACCACACTGCATACAGATTTACATAATTGAGACTTAAAAAAAAAAGATATAATTACAAATTTCAACTTTAAGGTAATGTCACAAAAATGTCACATCCCCCTGCACCTGCTGCCGCTTGTCATAAATATTCAGGATTCCCACCATTGACTCGGCTCAGAAACTTTGCACCTACGCATTACTTCTTCGGTGTTCAAGGAACATTCTGGTTATTTTCCCCCCATTTGTGTCGTGATGAGAGCGTGTGTGCTGCTGAGCTGTAACACGTTCCAACTGTTAAAGCGATTGAAGCTTTCAGCACACAGTAATAATAACACCCACGCTGCGTGTGACTTTCTTCGTGAGGGAATGTGTGAGCACTGATGATTAATCTAAAGAATTGAACAACCATGAAACAACTCTTGATCCCGTGTGCACGGAGCAGCCGTCTTCAGCATTCACACTGCAGTCAACCACTTTAAATATCGGTGATGAAGCAATTATTACTGCATTTCAAATATAATCGTACGTATGACTCTTATTTTGACATTTCTCAAAACACTTTCCTGTTTAATATACTAGTTCACTTTGCTGCACTTAGGTCACAGAGTCGGATTTTCTGATTTAAACAAAGAAGCGGGTGAATCTTCTTCCTCCACACTAATACGTTTTAGTTTTAAAGCGTTTCAACACCGTATTAGAAATGATTTCCGTCCATACTAATACGCCTGAAAACAAATAGCACATGAATATTCATGCACACGGGGCATGAGGGTGTAAACAGAAAGTAGATTGGTCTCTTAGTGACAGAAAATACTAGTATTATTGTACTCAATAACAACAGGTCGTGCTTGATTATGAATATCTTCCTCTATGATCTTCCTCTATATACAACACTCGTAGCTCTGCCAGGTGGCAGGAAGTCCCTGTCGCACTGGAGAACATTTATGCTTTAGTTTGTTAACAGTTTCTTTGTGAACTTCATAATAGTCGTGCAGACCAAAATAAGCATTGAGGAGAAAGGGTCCATCGCCCTCCTCAAAGCTGCAAACCGGGACTTTAGACGTCCGCTCCGTAGGGTTGATAACACCGCTGGACACGCTGCTCGCTAATCGCTCCAATAGCAGCTTGCTTCCTCCGCATGAAGGCAGCAGTAGCATTATAAAAAATGCACAATTTAACTGCACAACAGTCGCTAGTATAGACAACAAGATCAGTAACGCCTGTAATCCGTGATCCATGTTGAATTAACGGCTGGTAGTCAATCGGAAATCATGGCAGGCAGGCATTGGCTGTCTACATGCTTTAAGCCAGCGCTGAAACAATTAATCGATCAGTCGATGAGATCAATTAGAGAATCATTCCAAAACATATCATAATAAACTGACATTTTGCCCCTTTTCCCAATGTAAAGACGAGTAAATGCTGTTGTCCTTTGTAACCAATGTATATTTAGGACAACAGCTGGCCATGCAGTGAGAAGGATAAAACTATGACCTGTTCACAGCCACATTTAAAGCCTGAGGGGGCGTGTCGTAGTTCTAGGGCGGAGTATGACTTTAATCGAGGGCACAAACCGTGTCTCCTTCACACTGACTGAATACATTTTCTATCAAATATGCTAATCTGGATGGATAGATAGATATTTAAAACATGGAATTGTTTTGACAGTTCAGTCAGATTTTTGTCTCTTCCCTAAGGCAAGCCTCAGAGGACTGAGAATAACACATTAGCTCATCTCCACACCTGCATGGCAAACCGTGTCTGCTGGTGCATGCCTTTATGCCATTTTTTGCATACATTTAAATGACAAAGTACTTTTATTTTGTGACCAAAATGCGTAGCAGTGAGTGAAGGTGGGTACGAAGGCGGTGGGAGAGACTTTTGCAGCCTGCTGAGAATCTCATCAAATACAACAGAAATACACAGGTTATACGCATCACCGCTGATATAGCAATAAGTGGGAACATGGACGTACAGCATGAGTGCTGCATGTCAACGAAGGAAGAATAAAGTTGCTGTTTGGGTATATTTTGACACGATTGTCATATCGTTTTTTATTTCAAGTCAGGAAACAAGGTGAAGGTTTTTTGCATGAGATAATGTGACCTGTATGAATTTGCTTTAAAAAGGACACACGTCAGTAATGCACACACATCCCACTATTTGACTGTTGAAAAACAGAAAAGAGATGTCTAAGAAGACTCTCCACTCTGATGACAGAGGGACAGATGAACCTCTCTTCAGTCCTTGACACCTTATTTAAATGTCAAAGAGGCACATCTCTGAACATTAGTTTTACACTATTTCTTTGCTCTGCTCTAACAGTCTGTCACTCAGCATTCACAGTGTGACACAAAGGAGTCTGTTTCAATCCCCAGTCCTTTACAATACGGCCGCACGGCTTTGTAGAGGGTGAATTTAAAAAGATGCGACTCTGACTTCAAAAATGATTTTCTTATTTCTGTGTTATGATCAGGTAGTAGAATCGTAAAGTGCAAAAAAGGTAAAAAAACATCCACTGACATTGTTTGATCTGTCTACAATTTGTTATCAGGAAGGCAGGCTGAGTAGACTCAACTGTGTCCCAATAACCTACTAATCTCACTTTATATTCGTATGTATGTAGAGTGAGTATGGTGCGTTCATATAGAAACTACACTGCAACCAAATCATACCAACATCAGTAAAACACTGAGAAAAACAAATAAAAAAAGTAATAAATCATTTGATGCTGGATATTTGAGAAGTCCTTTATTTAGATTTGTGTTTGATAAAGCCCTTTGCCATTGTGTTGCAATTGTACAAACTCAATACAGTATGCAGAGTTAATAACACAACATATTAAAAAGGTTTGAACAAAACAACTGCGCACATTTCCTCCTACTACTGGCTACCATCGACAGTTAAGCTGCGTTGGCACCGGTATAACCTGGAATTTAAAATACACCAGTCACTCTGGGCTGTGGGTAATGATACGTTTCTCTTTTTTATTCAATGGCCTCGGGATAGTAAAACTCATCCACTGGATTCATACCAGAATCCCCTGTTACACACAAGGCTGTACACCTGATAGGAACTAAAACTAATGAACATAACCATGATTAAAAGAGTAGCACGATGACGAAATCATGTAAGAAAATATAGATAATTAAGTTTTGGAATACTGTAACAATTCTCAAAAACATTAGTACTTATTATTAACATTATTAACATGTGTGCAACGGATGACAAAACTCTTGGCTCGGATCATATCATGGTTTGGAGTCACCTATCGAGCTAAAACAATGGAGCAAATATAACTTTTAGAGATGCCCTGATCACATTTTTTGTCGGGAATTGCAGATTGTCGATGAGCCACATCGGCCGATAAAGATCATTTTTGTTGTTGTTTTGTTTTATTGTAAGTACGGATCGCGTATGGTCCATTACGCCACTCATTCATAGTCTCTCTGGTCTCAGTATAACTAGTCCAATCAGTCCTCACGCACCTCACTGAAGTCCCTCAGTGAACACAGAAGTCACTGTTGGAGACCACAACATGTTTAGCATTGTAGCTTGTTAGCTAGCCGCAGTGTGCACCTGTTGATTACCCCAAAACGTGGCTCCTTTGATTTGTGTCACCTGCTCGCCGGCGGAGTGCATTTAATCAGTGAAATAATGAAAGGTTGAATATGTAGGTATAACATGTAGTCATACTTTTTTCACTTTCATGTTAATTGTGTTTGACATTTGTTTTGGGATGTGAGGTTCGTTCGTGTTCTGCTGCTGTGAGGTGCTAATTTCTCCGTGGGGATTAATTAAGTATCTCTCCGTCTATCTAAATATTTGACATCATGATTTTCCAACAGAGCCTAATGCAGTTTAAACCAGTGAAATGTCTCCCTGTGAAGCAACCAAAACTAGTGTGGCTTTGGCAAACAATGATGTCGGAAAGTAAATTGCAAAAATGTGTTTTCAGGGCCAAGAGATACAGTGACTGATGTCAAACCAGCAACATCAGCAACCATACAAGACCAGAAAATTAAAAATGACATTGTTGGCTTTATAAAAATCCATTCATAAAAATGTTAATTCAGGAGTGAGCTGCTGTGTCAAGCCTTCATAAGCCCCTCTGCAATATGCTTTTTTCCGCAACAAATGACAAAAAACAAACTTGAATCTTATAATGGGAGTTATGTGCTGCAATTTCTGCACTGCATCACAACAGATTAATTAAGTTAAAGGGCACCTAATGAAATTATTGGAAAAACATTTCATACAGTCTTGAAAAGATTTATCTCAAGACCGCAGAGGGAGAGTAATTGTTGTATTCTATAAGGTGAACATAAATTGACTAGGAAACCATCCACAGTTTTTGCCCAATTGACTTTCTGCGAAAAGGTTACATAAGCACATGGATCCACTTGGCTGTGCTGCATTTCCCTTCAGCCCATGTCACAAAAGTTGAGACTCTCCGAGCAGTGACTGAATTACCACTCGACTAGTGAATAATGCAGGCAGGATTCCAGTAACATAGGGTGGAGAGGGCTTTCTGCTGAGAACAGCAGGTGCCTTTCATCATCGTGACACAAGAAACAAGTGAGACACAGCGGGGTGTTTGCTCAGCACAAAGATAAATAAAGCTCATAAGCATGCATGCATGCATGTAGAGAGTGTGTGCATGCATGTGTGTGTGTGTGTGTGTGTGTGTTTGTGCTTCTGGATGCGTGTGTTTGAGAGCGAGAGGGAAAGAGAATCACATCCTTGGGGAAATTACCTCCAGAATGTGGTATTGAGTGCACTTTACTGATGGAAACAGAAGCATTTTTGAGTGTCCTGCCCAGCAGTGGAATTGAAGGGCAAATTGTTTTGGTGGTGCGCAAATGAGAAAGAAATCATGTCAGTAAAGTAAAGAAACATGTAAACCAAGACTGTTGTGTTTTCACTCCAATGAATAAGCAGAAGCTACCCCACTGACAATCCCTTTGTGGATTTATTCTGATTTTTGTATCCAACAATCAGGAGGTGGAAGATGTGTTCAGATATTTGACTTAAAGGGAAACGCCAGTATTTTTCCACCTGGACCCTGTTTTCCCAAGTTTTTGTGTCAAAGTGAATAATGGGGACAACATTGTTTTGAAATGGGACCAATATCAACGCGGGAACACTGCAGCAGGCAGCCACTAAGCAGGCTGGAATGTAATCATATCGGGCAAATGAATCCACTGAAAGTGCTTGTTTTTTCCACTGTTCAGAATATTATGTGACTTTTGGAGCAATTGCTGCCAACTACCACCATTGTAAAAGAAATGGGCTTTGATCAGTGGGCCACAGACTCATTCCCCATTGTGTTACCTCATTCTGCTATAGATTGTGACTTAACGGACATTAGATTATTACTTTAATGTACGGTAAAAGCACATTATTTTAGAATAACATGTTATAGTACTTGATTGTAATAATTAATGGCATTGCTGCAGCAGGTTATGGTGGAGCTCATTTTAATTACTTTATATACTTGTGGGTAGCTTAACTTGTAATACTAAATCATAATTTATTTGTTGATTATATTTTGTGTTAATCTGAAGTAGTAACTAAAGCTTTAAATAAATGTAGTGGAGTAAAAAGGTCAATAACTGCCTCCAAAATATAGCGTAAGTAGAAGTAGTAAGTAGGAAATACTCGAGTGCAATTTTGAGGTACTCCCTCTTTACCAACCAAAAACCAGAATCACCCTGGGTGGATTCAATTCAGCAGTGAATTGATGTTAAATAACCATTAGATCACTTCGCATGTACAGTTTGTGTGTGTATTCTCTTGCTGGCTATCGACGGCCGTAGCACATCTTGCATTAATGAACCGAGCTGTCGTAGCGCATGACGCTGAAGAGCACTGGCATTCCCCTTTAAGGATCCAGTTTAACTTTTAATCACCCTTGAAAATTCCCTTTGATATGTGTTACCGAGAGGAGAAGGAGAGAGGAGATGAGACAACGCAGGCTTTCAACAGCCCGTGCTGTATGTTGATGCGTGCTGTAGATGGCTCTTCTTTCTAATTACCTAAACTTCAGCTGCGATTTCCTTTTGAAGACGGCTGCCTCACAGGCATGATCACACTTGTGACCGTGGGCTAAATCCATCCAACGCTCCCTTCGTGTGCTCAGGACTGTTGGGTGAAAACGCTGCAGGAGGGTTCTGCGATGATTTGTCGTTTCTATGGTAATTCAAAGCTTTTTTGGGGTAGTTTTTGGGGTTGAGCGCTTTGAAGTGGGATATGAGAAGGGTCATGTCATCCTACAGGCATGTAAACAAAAATGGCTTCAGAAACACTTCTAATTTATCTTCAAATTTAGATGTTCTTCCTCAAATCCATCTTTATCGATCCATTTATCCAGCCATAGATTTAGCTGTGTGGTATTTTTCAACCCAGTATCCTCAGTATATAATCTCCACATTGTGGTGAGACTGAAAGTACAAGAAGAGTGTGAGTGTGTTTTAGTCTGGGATATGTCAATGATAAACAACATTGATTTTGATGCATTGCATCAAATAATGCAAAATAAGGAAAATAGCATTTGACCCATAGGGGCAAACATGAGAAAGTGGTTCAATGGTAAAAAAAATGACTTACGGAACAACAATTTTGAAGCCAGGGCTCCAGATTGATATAATATAATGCTTCAAAATGATTCAAAAATGCAAAGGAATGTGGGTTTACTGACTTTGTATGGAGACATTTCTGTCCTTAAGAGTCTGAGCGTCTCTATCTTGGCTATGCAGCTTATTATAGACTTACTAGGGGTGGATATTGAACTTTTAAAATTAAAATAAATGTTGGTATAGTTTTTCCAATGATTAAAACTGATGAACACACTCAAATGTGTGATTTGTTAGAGATTAATATTTGCCAATGCTGTTGAAAAATGAAAGACTACCCCTCTATGTTTGCATATTCTCTGGTGACCGTAAATAAACATAATAAATAGTAGAATATTACAACAAACACATTTTACCGCTTCCTTATTAAAGCCAGTGAAACAGCTGTACGCTTCCTCTCTCGTCTCTTTTTTTTAAACATAGTATTAAATTAGACTTCTCTCTATCAAATAATAAACAGATGCTGTTCAGTGATTTATTGAATTACAAAGACAATATTTGTCATCTTGGTTAAGTCAGCTCCGCCTCCATCCTCTCAGCTTCTTCATATCAGGTTCCTCCCTGTGGAGTTTATGCTATATGTCTATATTAATCTTTAGCAAATGAAATCAATGACTGCCCTCATATTAGCTCCTCCGCCTGTTGCCATGGTAACCTAAAGGCCAGTGAATATTGTAAGGGGGGGGGGGGAGATGGATGCTCAAAGTAAAAGGGGGGGAGAAGATGGCTTTGACACCCTGGAGGAGTATCGGGTAGGGGAGACGGAGGTCAGTGCTGCTCGTGCATCACATGTGCTGTCATCTCGAGGGTGTCACATTAGGGAACGGAAGGCGAGAAGATCCGGTCAGGTGTGTGAAGACTCTCTGATGTTCTACTGTAGATCACCGAGGGCTTACCTCTCTGCTACACTCTGTTTTTTTTTTCTTTGATGGTTTTTTTTTCATGTTTCAATGTCAAACACCATCTTTGTTGTATCTCGCTTTGTGCAACGCCAACTGAGACTGTGACAAGGAAACGCAGGCATAAACACATTTTCTTTTCCCTTTGAATGTATTTTCAAAGAGCTCAGAGAGCAAGTCAAACTGTACATACTGCGCAGTGAACATAACTAAACTAATACAATAAGTGTGACAAATAGGAAACACCTCATTGATGCAGGGTCTACATGCCCTCATTTAACATTTAGTCCAGAAAGATGGATAACGGGTGAGTGTAATAAGTAAGGACATGGTTAGTCTTTTACAAAAAAGAGCAAGGTTAATTAAGGAAAGGTCTAACATTTAATCCTGCATTAACCTTTGGATTTCCTCTGATAACCTCTGATTTCTTTGGAAACTGGAAAGCTGTAACATGTTAGCAAACATCCTATTTACACGTCTAATAGAGCAACATTATCATTCATTTGGAGTCCTATCAACCTGGTAAATCATCGTCCAATATTCACTTGGGTTTTAGCTTTTGTTTTTCTGTTTTAACAGAAATATGTTTCTTTAGCTGCTAAATTGTTCGCTATGTTCACTAGGTAGTCGCAAACCTTATATCCTGTGCTGTGCTGGACCCCAAATGGGTAGAACCCTCCTGAATGTGTGCCGGTTTCCGGTTGTCTTATGCCAAGGCCAAAATTGCTGTGAGATGGAATGAGCTAGAAACATGAAACTTGGCCCAAAAACTAAGAAATGATGCGATAATGCTTTCCAAGAATTACTAATCGGACACCTGGTGGCCATGTAAGCAACGCCCAAAACTGTGATTCATGGAAAGGCAACAAGTCCAATTGACTTGAAATGTGGTCTTCATGCAGTTTTAAGGTTGAGACGAGACAAACCAAAAAAGAAAATTTAAAGGACATAAAAATTTAAATACTAATAGATGCTGCAGGTGAGGAAAGGTGCAGTAAAGGATCCTGGGTTGACGGAAGTCACTCCTTTAAAAGGATAAGTGCTCAAATCTACAGGGAGGCTGTTTCAGAGTCTGGTGGCGAATGAAGTAAATGCAGCATCACTGAGAGCTGCAGCGAGGCAGAGTGAGAGTTCATGAAATAAACTGTGAGGAGGTCATTCATGGAATCGGTCTGTGAAGTGATTTGAAAGCAATTAGAAGCACCTTGAGATCAAAACTGCAGTGTGAAGACTGACAATCAAAAGATGTGTAGGAATGTAAGTTTAAGGTATGAGATGTGCAGATTTCCTCACAGCTCGTGTGTGTGTGTGTGTTTTCTGATTAGAAAATTAACATTCTCGTAAATTATTCATTATTCTTTGTGTTGGCAAGAACTGGAAAATGCCTGAGGCCCTGTTACAGCCAATGGCTCCCACAAAGGCAAACTATTTCAAATTAAAAAGGAATTTTCCTCACATCAAATTAAAATGAAAACCTTTACATACACATAGTTTTGTTGGAACAAAAGTTATTCTAGTTGTGAAGTTGTAGTGATTCACAACAGGAACTTGTTTTTTAAATAAATATTGCTTGTTGCCATAAAGCACATTTCGCTTGCAATTGCATCAGCTGTGCCTGAGGAAGAAAAGCGGAGACTGGCAAAGAAGTTCAATAACACAGAGAGAAAATAGAAGTTTTGTTGACAGCTTTTTTCATCAAAGTATCAGTTGCTGTTTTTCATTTTTCCAACACAAACAGGAAGTCCTTTGTCTGCACCAACAGCAACAATAACAGTTTGTTTTACAGTGTGGATACAGATACTTTGTGACGCTCCAGTGTTTTTGTCTGTGAACAATGCTTCACATGAAACACCAGACCGTTCTTGCAGCTACTTTGCCTTTATTATTTATTCAAATAGAGACTAGTTCAAGATTCAGGGGGCCCCAAATTACATAAACCCGTGTTTCTTTTTGTTTGGTGGCTTCATCACTTACCCCAGTGGGTAGCAGAAGCTGCAGTATGTTGAAATGGAAGTTGTTCTCATCATTTTGCTTGTTGAGTGCATTGACTGATGATGATGTAAGTCCACAGTAACTTACTTTCAAGGACTCAACTGACAAAATAGGCCACAGATGGCTAAAAATGCAGAAAGGTAGAAAGGTGCACTCAGTGGAGTAGAGCATGGTGCAGTGTCTGCAGCGACCACAGCTGCAACGTTTGATTGAATGAACACAACCCACTATTGACTATTTAGACTGCAAGTGTATCGCACGTGTGACACAACAGATACGCTGTCATTGTGTTCTATGCAGATGTCTTCGCCTGCAGTGGAGTCGTGGTGATGTCACTCATTGGTTTGTGGACTGCGGTTTTGAAGCCTCGAGTTTGGCATTTTGGTTGTTGCCATCTTGTTGCCATTTACTAAATAAACATCATGCTGAATCGAAGAAGACTTGAAACTAGCGATTGCGACCATAAACTTGTGTTGACGATGATGCAAAAAAAAATTAAGTGAGAAGTGAGGGACATTGACTTCTCTACAATCGGACATGTTTTTTGCAACCAGAGGGATTGCCCCCTGATGGCCAGTAGAGAGAATGCATTGGCTTCATCCTTTCAGAACTGGAGGTTGCCACCTGGTCTCATCTCCGTCTCCCGTGCTTGACCACGACCTGAAGCGTTTCTTTAGGCTTCAAGTCTCCCAAGCAAACGGTAGCTGATCGCCAAAAACACCGTCCAAAACGACAAAAGGGAGCAAACTTTCCCCAACGAGGCTGTGTTCACATTCGGACCTAGTAGAAGCGCGTACACAGCACTAGTATGTTGATTCTGAGTACTTGAGAAATGCCAGGATGTATATTACATTAGCAAGAATTACTGAGTATGACACGTGAGCTTACTGCATATACTCAACTTCCCCACAATGCACTGCTCCTGGGTGCCCTGAGACCAGCTGTAAGTATCAAACAGGAAATAAAAGCTTTTTTTTTGGAGAAAGTGCAGCCATGAGAGGACCTTGCGCATGCACCCAAAATGTATGCAGTTTGGTGCAGCAGAATGCGAGATTATCCACGGACACACTCACTCACTTACACCTCACACACGTATGTGACCGATCTCATTATCTTGGGTCAGAGATAATCCAATTGAGTGTGTGCAACCACACTCAATTGGACAACTTTCAGACTGTCAACCAACTGGTATCGAAGATATCTGCATTAAGACCGTAGTACATGGCAACCTTTTGTTAACAAGTAGCACTAGAATTAATTCCACCCATCTCACCTCAATATCAGTCATCTCTTTTCAGCGATGCATTAGAATTATTAAGGGATTACGCTGCTCTTTCTCCCTGGGAAATCCTTTGTCAAGGTTTCACGAGAGGAGACTCTGCCCGATGGCAAAGCCTCGGATTCAAGAGGGAAAAGATGTAGATTTTGTCCTGGTCACAGAAGAATAGAGCAGACTTTAAGCGATAAAACAAGGACCAAGGGAGTTTGTTAATCCTGTTTATAGTATATGTGCTGTGTGGGTTGGGAAAAGGGCTGAAATAGTATTACCAGGTTTTTGGGGGGGAATACTGAGTTCTCCAAGCCATTAAAAGGTAGGTCCAGTATTATTATTATTATTATTTAATGTCAAGGTTTTTATATCAGTCTGTAGCTTCTAAGTGGTGTATTCAAATCTGAACATTGACCTTTTGGTCGAAGTACGTATGTTTTAGCGTAAAAAGGCTATTTTATAAAGCCGACTTTTCCCACGTGACCTGATGAAGACAAGCAGCGTATCAGTAGAAGCAGACAGGATGGGAGCTCTGCAATCAACTGCTGTGGTTCGGTTTGAAAAGTCACACAATAACACAAACAAACGAACCAATGCAGCAGTGGACCAGACCAGCAACTCCCGTGTTCTGCAAGGTAAAAGGTTTATTTGTTAAGGAAACAAAAGAGCTGTCTGATGGCAAGGACGAGCAGTGGAAATATTCAAATTATGGTGTGTACACTTAAACTGATGCTGATTTTTTTGTTATGAAGGCCTTTGTTTACATGGCTAAATTACAGTTTTTTCCTGCTGCTCCTGTCCACAGGAGCTGTACCGTGCCGTCAGACGGCCCTTTCCGACGAGGGAACTGAGGCCATTATATAAATGTATCTCTTTCCAAAGATACCAGGCATTTTTGACAAAAAACATAATTTTCCTTGCAGAACAGAGTATGCATATAACTTTAAAAAAATCAGAACTAACCCTTGCAGTTATTTCCAAACTTAGCACAGCTAACGTTGACTCAGCTAGTGTTCACATTATTCATGACCTTATTCATTAACTTACTAGGTTACTGCTTTTTGCTGAGTGGGCATTTATATTTGATAACCCCAGAACAGAATGCAGATGGACCCACACTTTAAGGGCTATGTAGGAGCTATCTTCAAAAATTCTTGCCTATATTTTAATTGTGTGTTTTTAATTATATTTGCTGATCTGCATGCAGCAAAGCTACTTATTAAATAGTACATTTTTTGATTATTTAAAACGATTGATCATCTAGCGCTCTGCAAGAAAGCAAATAAGAGCATTCCAAAAATGGGACACTATTCCTTTGCAGATGTTAGTCAGCAATTGCTTGCAGAGTTAGCTCTTATATACTTTAACAGGAATGTGCATTGCTCCCTTTCTTCTTTGCGAGGTACACTGACAGGATATTAAAGCCCTGTTGAGATTTATAGACTGTGACACGACACATGGTGTGAATATGATGTTGTCCCTTTGGCCTCATTGGACAGTATTTCATTATATGTGTCATAAATCATGTAAAAAAGAAGAACCATGAGATTGTGTGCAGCGTCTATAATCATTGAAGGTTAGTCACAAAGCTCAGGTCGGCCCGTGATCATAAGGTTTGAGCAGAAAGTAAAAGAATTAAGACCGGTGATACAAGAGGGCAAAATGAGGTTCATCCATACGGCAGCTTGACTCCCTCATAAGTGTGTGAGGAGCTCAAGGACCCAGGAGGGCTTTTGAGTTGAAATGCTGCTCCTCTGCATCGTGTAAGGATTCCCCCGAGGCGTCTTGGCTGACTGAGAGAGAACCCCAGGGCAGACCCAGGACACAATATCTCCCCGCTGGCCGGAAAACACCTCTGGAAATTCAACAAAATGACTGGTGTCCCCTTTTGCGCTATAATCCCGCCCTTGACAAGCAGCTATATGAACTAATGGAGGATTGAAATAAAGATCACATGCCCAAACATTAAAGAGGTAAATGCACTTTTGTTATTGCTAACTTAAATTATCTCATGATATACCAGAGATCCCCTGCAGGATCCGTAATATACAGTATATATATGTGTGTTGCCAGTTATTTGTGAATAAAATGAGCCCTGTGATTGAGTGCCCACTTAGTGTTTTTATGACCGTGTAGGTTTAAAAAGGCAACGGCTTTCATCACCTTGAGTACGTGCTGCAATTTGACCTCAAAGATGTTACAATTCAAACATGTGTTAAGTGCGAGTCATGTAGAATAATCCACTTCATGCCTTTTAAACAAATGTCAGCCCACTAACAGCAGACCAGACCTTTACAAAGATTCCACACCATGACGCAAGAGCATATGATTTTAAGGACTCAAAGAGAAATCCATTCCGATGAGACACTCCAAAGCAAAAGTACACACAACAATGACGAATAAATAACAAATGAGACCGCTCTGATTTCACCTGTCTTTATATTAGAACGAAGTCAAAGGGAGCCTGTCGTTAATGAGTGTGGTTTGGAGAAAAGATGATACGCCACCTCTCCTGACTGCACCCACTGAAGGTTGTCTCGAAATGCACATCTAAAAAGTGTCTCTGTGGAGTAAAAATCAAAGCTTTGAGACCAAAGCAGAGCACCTTCTCGTGTCACCTTTCACTGGGGTTTTAGAGCCGCTTATGCTCATTTTATTTTCCCAGAGGTGTATTTTTTTTTTTAAAATTGGGTGAGTGCTTGAAACCAAAAGAAATTGAAGCAGATAACAGCGACGGTGACGTAAATCTTTTAAAGCTGAAAATGGCTTACATCCATTTTCCTACTGTGAACAAGCATGCGCAGCAACGTGTGGTTCTTAAATCAAACGGAGCCTCGGCAGTTCAATCTCAGGGCTTTTCATAATTTACGCACCTACAGTAATAGATTAGGTACGAGGCGATCAAAATACTGTCAAAATGGCTTCACTACTGTCAAAATATACCAACTAAATGACGATAAAATGCTTACATTATAGTACGTACACTGAATGAAACCACTAAAAGTGTTTCCGGGAAATTACAAATGATAAGGTGTGATAAATTAGTCGTACCTAACAAAGGAGGGTTTATTTAGTATTATAAATAAATTATAAAATGCAATTATAAGGTCTTGGAGGAGTAATTACCATATTATTAGACTGTGCATGCATCTGCCGTTAAGGTGGTGCATTCAACTTCCATTCTTTCTACTGGCCAGCAGGGGGCGACGACTCTGGTTTCAAAAAGAAGTCTGATTGCATAGAAGTCTATGAGAAACATGACCCTACTTCTCTACTACGTGCCAGGCACCGCAGAAGTTTGATTGGACCTCGGAGTGAGGAGGTGGGTTTTCCGGACGAGTACTCACTTATTCAGTCTAGGCACAGGAGCTCCTCCTGAGGTTGTGTTGGGCTAAACTTATATGAAACTACTGAATCACGCCTATCAAATAAATCAAACGCCACCAGGCAAATGTTTTGAAAACCGCGGGTCCAAATCAGAGTGTTTTATGTGTACTTGGCGAGCGCACCATCCTACACAAAACGCTCAGGCACACAGGTGCAGGAGTATAAAACATTGAAACGGCAGCTCAGGTCTGTGCGGAAAGTATTACCGGGCCTTTTATGATACCATATTTGTAATAATAAAAGGTCTGTCGGTGGTGTTTAATGATGCAGATCACCTTTTGATTATCAGATATAGATTAGTGGGCTAAGTTGAAAAAAAGTCGACGCAATCTTTCAAAGCAAAATACTGAGCAAGGTCTCAGTAGAGGCTGCCACTTGTTTTATAGGTCAAGAATAAATATAAGTTGGTGAAGGGCTTCAAGAGATTTATGTCCAGGCCTGTCATCATGTGATTGGCTGTCATGTTCTATACTCTTACCTGGCTGCTCCCTGAGGGGATGAGCGGCCCCCACAGAAGGACATGTCCTTCTATTTATGTCTGGGTAACTGCAAATGTTAGGAGACTATAAAACACTAATACAGACGCACTGTCCTCTGTCTGCAGAGCTTTCTGACGGTTTAATAGCTCATTCCCTTTCATTTATCAAATGAGGTGGAACTTAAATAATATATCTTACACATCAATTCAGATAAAAACAAATAAAATACGACATTTGAAAACGTCAATGAATTTCAGCTTTCATCACCAAATGAGCCGACTTCATCAAAAGCGCTCTATTTTCCTGTTTGTTTGTTTGTAACTCATTTGTTCCTGTAATCAAAGCAGCTTTTGCAGTTTATTATTCCTGGCTGCGTTATGTTAGTTTGTACATCTGTTCATTTGTAGCTCGTTCGCCAACATTACAGATCTGATTACCACTAGAACCACGCACTCACGGTCGTGTGAGATTTCAGGTGTAAATGTTGACCACGGGTGTTTGTTTTTGTATGTGGCCTTTTGTTGGCCTCCAATCTTGCACAACTTCCTTAGTTATTGTTTAATCCCGCTTAAGTAGGCAATATTTCTTTTAAATAGCTATTTATTTCTATTTTCATCAATAAAGGCCAACATTTATTTTATCTTATTGTAGTTACTGTCATGTTTATCTAATCCAAACTTCTTGCACCTTTACTTTTTTTCTTTGTGGTCATTAAAGTATGATGGCCATACTTTTCCACCTTTTAAAACCCTGCTATTTCCCTTTTATACAAACTCTATAGCATTTCCTTTGCAAACCAGGTGTGTGAATCCCTGATTGTATGGCCGGAATGAAAACCAGCAGGGTACAGGGTGCCAATCACTGACAAACCACTGCTTAAAGGTGGGATGAAAGTGCCCACCACTACGCACTTTCACCAGGTCACTATTGCTGTTTCATAACTCTTTACAGAAACGATGTACTGTAAACTTAATCTCAGTCCCCTCTGAATCATTATTATTGAGCTGTACATGTTCTGGTGAAGGTTATGATGGATTTCTTAAAAGTGACACACAATGAGAGGTATGAAACTGCTACTGAATGGCGATGGGCGACGTTGAATGGGTAGCTATACAGGCATTCCATGTGAAAGGAACTGAAGATTCTTGGACACTAAGGTTAAGAATGCAGTCTGAATGGCGTGAGGGTTATAAATTTGTGCTGTTGTGAACTTCAGAAATTATCGACGCGGCTCCTCCATCCTGCTGTATCTATCTGCTAAAACTACTGCAACAGTCAGGGAAGACTCATCCCAGAAATGTAGATGTACTGTAATTCTGAATCCTCTGATGTAGTTTTCTTTTTTTTGAAAATTGTTTGAACATGAAAAAAATTTACAGCGGCAGTATTTGAGCTTCAGTGGCCTCTTCTTCTTCTTCTTCTTCTTCTTCTTCTTCTTCTTCTTCTTCTTCTTCTTCTTCTTCTTCTCTATCTACAACATTTGCAAGTATTTGGTTAAGGATATAAATAAATGTATGAATTGTAAAAGCACTAAGTGGACCAACTTCTGATCAAACTACGCTGTAGCTGTATGTCTTAAAAACAAAATGCTCAAAATTCACTTGAGAGCTAAAAGGAAACACGGCTATTGTTTTTTGTAAAATAACAGTCGACAGTCAATCAAAATCGGAACAATGCCAACATGCTGATGTTTAGTAGGTATAAAGATTACCATGTTTACCATCTTTGTTTTCGCATTATAGCATGTTACTATTAGAACCTCATGTCGGCACTAGATGAAAAGTCACTTAATTAGGATGAATCGTCTGGGAACCATGAATTGTCTGTTAAAAAAGATTTAGATGGCTGTCGAGACATTCCACTTAAAACCAAAAATGTCAACGTCATGGTAGTTTTAGAGGAAAAGGCAGGCGATCAGCAAAGTAAGCAGGACTTATCATCTGGGGACCATCAATGTCTGCAGAATATTTCATGGAATGCTATTCTTATCTTTTTGTAAAACACGTTAACATGAATAATTAACTTGAAAAAAGTTGACCTCTTGGCCAGAAACATGAAGACAAATGTCAAAAGCCTCTCTCACTGGAGACATTTGGAATTGTCACTGCAGGAAATGAACAGGCGTTACTAATAACACTAAACATGGCTCTGTTGTATTCAAGTCTTCCAGTGAGAGTGACGGTGAGCCAGGATTAGAACAGGAACCTGAAATCAACTAAATGAAATTCAGCCATTAATACTTTTATTATTTACACCTGTGCGTTTCCTACTGAGACAAGTCAAAATGTCCAATAGAAAAAGGCCCATCAATGCCAGTGTTGTCCTTAGTTGTCTGGAGGTAACCCTTACTCTTCATTGTGTAACACAGTGACCAATGCTTTTTAAAAATATATATACACTTCTCATCCACATCTTGCCCTTGTTAGCTCTTGTAAGTAATTTTCTAAAACCAAAAGAAAAATTAATAAGTTCTTCACGGTTATTTTCTTGTCTCATTTGACGGGCGTACCCGAGATATTCATTTTCTTACAGACTGTGGCCTTGAATATGCTGCTGGGAGCACATCCTCGGTCAGTGCACGATGCTATTCAGCCTAATGAGGGACAAGCTTAGGCCAAGAGTTGACTTTGATTTCTCTCTCCGGTATGATTTTGACGGGCAGCTCTGCTGTCTCATGGATATTCGGAAGCCTCCACAAAAGGCTGTCTCGAAAGTCAGTCGATCGGAAAGTGATTCCAGCTCAATTGGAACTGCAGACATTGAGACACGCCCTCATTTGCCCCTGGCTGACTGCCCTCAGGGCCTGTCTGATGCTTTTCTCAGACCAAACTTTTGCATACAAAGTGGCATGGACACTTAGTTACTTCTAGGAGAACCACCTCAGTTATAAGAAGAACAGAAAAACTAAATCTGAATTTGCTCATGACTGTGAGACACATCAGGTTAAAGAAGTTGTAAGCTATGATTGTGGACCATTTAAGACCATTTATACACCTGGCATAAAAACCTATAATGGAAATCTGGTTAATTGTCTTGATAAAGAAAAATGAATTTTAATTATTTATGTGAATGAATAAAGAATGCATTGCTGTTGAATATGGCAGATCACATTTCAGTGTAACTTACTCATTCCATTCTTCTGAGGAATCCCCATTAGATGATTCTGCTGAGTCAAATTTACCTCTGATGCCAACAGTCAAAGCCAACGCAGTAACCTTATGTTTGATGGCTTAACTATACTGTACTTTGCACACATATTGTAGGGAGCGGTTAACTTTTGACAAGAATGATTGTCTGTGGCCATGCTACAGTAGCAGCTCTGTGAGACATTAATTAGGCATAGCTGTGTTTTGAGCTAAATGCCAATGTCCGAATGCTAACATCTGCACAATGGCATTGCTAACAGGCATGTTTACCAGGTTTACAATGTTCACCATCTAAATTGAACATGTTAGCATGCTAATATTTTCCAACTAGCACTTATACAAAGAACAAAATGAATAAAGTTCAACTGAGGCTGAAAAGGATGTCAGTTTTGGGGTATTTGGTCATAAATTTAAGTGTTGGACAAATTGATAGTGCTTGATGAAAAGTCAATTAATCCTGTGGGGAACATGAACGTGTGAACCAACTAAATAGTTGTTTAGACATTTCACTCAAAATCCAAAATGTAAACCTGCTGAATGTGCTAAAGAAACAGTCAGGGGATTACCAAAGTCAATAAGATACTGTATATCCTCTCAGGACCATGAATGTCTGGATCAAAACTTCTGCAAATCCATGTTGTAAATATTGAGGTATTTCACCAGAAAAGGGAAGATTTGGACCTGCTGGTGGCGCTAGATTAAAGGTAAGAGGGTTCACCAGAGTCAGAAGGCATAATCTCCTGGCGCCCTTGAATATTTGTATAAAATGTCATCCACTCAAGAGTTGAAATACGTCAGTCTGGACCAAAGTAGTGGACAACCATCAGTGCTATCTCTAGAGCAACATGTTTGCCTGGTGAAATATTCAACACGCTGGGTGTGAATCTGGGTATAAATCGG
Organism: Pholis gunnellus; assembly: GCF_910591455.1. NCBI lineage: Eukaryota > Metazoa > Chordata > Actinopteri > Perciformes > Pholidae > Pholis > Pholis gunnellus. The sequence goes on from NC_136547.1 coordinate 8,299,416, forward strand.
TCACATCTTTCACATCCAGTCTGCCTCTGCTTTCTTGTCTCGACACTAAACGGTCAGATGGCAAAAAAATCTGAACAGTGGGGACCAGCTGTTGAGATTTGAAAGTGTGGAAGTGTCATTTGATGCTTGCAGAGAGCCACGCGCCAAAAAAATAAAATTTATGTGAGCTGCAATGCAGTTTTGTGCTCGGCTTCCTAAACTGATGGCAGCTGAGATTATAGAGTTGCACTGAAATAAAGAAAGAGCAAAACTCACCCGAGATTAGAAAGCTGGAGGAGGAGGTGACCTTTGCCAGGGGATTGTAAATTGTGAATAGACTTCCATTTGAACTAGATATATCTATAATAAAAAATGTATTATGTATCATAATATACTTCACTTCCTCATTTCCCTTATTTAAATCTGTCCTTATTCAACTTTTAGTACTTTCCAATCAATGTTTTATGTCGTTTTTTGCCCTTTTCCCGAAAAAGACAATATACTAAGCTGTTGACATAATGAAAATGAATATTCCACTAATATTGCCCTTTATATGCAGCTGTGCATACTCTGATTAACCTAAAACAAATAAATAACTTAAAATTGAGTTTCTTTCTTATGATATATAGAATGAAGTGTGTTTGTCCTACCAACCAGAAATGTGGAATTTTCTTTTGGGCATGCGTCTCTAAAGCAGCCCTGCAAACTGTCAGCAAGTTGGTTTGTGTACAACGCACAGAGTTGAACGTAAACGGGCAAGAGGCTGTTTGTTGCAAACTGTGGCACAACCCCCAATATGTGCAATGGGCTCCTAAAATCTGAATAACATATCCCACATCTCTTCATCAAAAAATGCTCAAAGATGAATAACTACTCCATGTTATTCAAACTTAAATAAATATGTTATTTCTTTTTGCCTTGTAACTCTAACAACTTGTTTTCAATTAATTACTGACATCGGCTTCAGAGTAAAACCTATTTTGTGCTTGAAGGCTTACTTGTATATAGATCTGACTTCTTCTCATATACTGAAATTAGGTTCTGTTCACTCCTGAATCAGTAGTATTGCATTTTTCTTGGAACAACTTGACATCAACACAACGCTATTACCCAAATCGAATTACATGAGGATGATCTGAAAATCAACAAAACAGGAAAGGTTTCTCTTTTCATTTAACACATAATATCCAGTAACAAAGAGCTTACAGCTTAGCCCTTTGTGTGCCAAGACGCCACGATATCCTCCAAATAATGGTCAAAAATGCCACAGACATGAGAAAATGAGTGTACCAAATGACAGATGGTTATTTAAATCCAATGTAGTGTGACACAATAGAAGACAATCGATGCAGCATCTGTGACATCTTGAGACGCCCCAAAGCAAACTAGCATGTCAGATTTGTTTTCTTTTGCCTTTGTTATCCCAGTGTGACGGTGTTCCCTCCTCTGTTACACTGTGAATATAATTCATCATTTTCCCTCCCACTGAATGTGTCCTCTGTATGGATCAAGAGATGATTGTCAGACATGGTCTAAGAAAATAGTATCTAGAGTGATGACTTTCCCAAAATTATTCACTCTAACTGTGGGCCGTGAGCTTCAAGAGTCTTTTATTGTGTTTGTGGGAACCTGACTGGTGAAAGTGCGATGAATGGGAGAATCATTCTGGTAAATTAATCTCTCGCTCACTCCCTGTACTGTCGGTTTGACAAAGTGCTGAGGGACAGCTAACGAACCAGATGCCCTTACGTGCACCTGAAAGGAGAAGGCACCAAATATATCTATATGAGGAGATACTGCTGGGTTCATTTCCCTGTTCACTCAGATAATAGGGTTTTTTTTTCTCAACCTGTGAGCGGCTGCTTAGATAATCGCGTCACCTCTGTCTTTTTATCTTACTCATATCTGCGGCCTGCAAAGTCATATCCATACAGAGTGATACCGCTGCAGCAAAACCGCCATAAATTAAAAGCTTTTGGAAAATGTGTGACAACGAGGTGCTCCTGCTCCTAATGCCACATCATTTTCTGTGCCGCGCGTAACCACACTAACTCAAGGGCTGAATATTTGGAGAGCATTAAAATACTGATTCTTATTATAAGTATTAATTATTTTTTCGGGGGGTAAATGCCTGAAACATAAATAACAAGTAACTAACAGTCAAATAAATGTAGTGGAGAAGAAGTATAAAGTTACTAAAGTATAATTTAATAAATGGATTGACTGGGTTTTAAGGGAGTAAATACACATTGTATTTGGATGCTTGATTCTGTAGTTATTCGGCAACAGTGGCAGTGAGGTATTTTTATCATAAATGTGGAAAAAAGAAAGACAGAGGAAAGTGGGGAAAAGATTGTTCTGGTTTGGTTCCTCTTTCTGCATCACTATGGGGGGAGGAAAACTCTCGCTGTCTGGTTTGCACTGCCTGCCTCACTGTTGATGCCTTGCACCCAAATAGGACTGGGCAAGAGGAAACCAAATCCTTGCACCCATTAAAAGTTGTGACACTGAAGGGTCTGCTAACAACTTCAGAGGCAGAATTCTTCTAACATGGATGACTCTGGGGCAAAATGTGCCCTGAGCAATACATATTCCCAAATGACCACCCTGACGAGCAGTTATCTCTCCTAACATATGGTTAATATTTGAAAGAGATTAGTGGCTGCCTTGCATCCTTGTGGGTGAGAGAATGCAAATGTATTACAAGGGATTTTATTCGAAAAGTATTTGCCACATTGAGTCCTCATCTCCGTAAGACGGTCAACCAGGAAGTGTTGTTCTGTGCTAATGCCAGAACATTTTGATCTGTGATTACCTCCAGGGGTCTGAGAAAGTCTCTAAGTGTGAAAATATGGAAATTTCACTGCCAAGCAAAAACCTGACCGCCTGTGCCCTCATTGCTCTGAGTGGCAAAGTGTCCCATTTTTAGAAACCTAATTTTCGCCCACATGTCTCGCCATAGTGGCATGTGGGCGGCCTAATGCCCCTTTGGTCACCATTAGTGCCCCTCTGGTTGGTACGAAGGACCTTCTGGTGAACTCAAATGCTCCTCAAAGGCAAATTGAACAATCACATTAAACATGCGCATGGTTGCCCGCATGCATAAAATGACCACAACTTCTTAACCGCATATAACTTGGTGGCGTGGTAGTGTGCACAAAAACAGCGCCAAATCGAAAGTCAAATAGGATCCTCTGTGGTGATGGACACACGGATTCCCAGGTTCAACAGAAATAGGTTTTAATTACAGTCCACGTCGGGATGAAGTTGCGGGAAATGGATGGATGGTCAAACATGGAACTTTAATCCAGGAGACCAAGTCAGTGTTGATTTATTTTAAATTAAGTAGGCTACGTATATTATTTTAATCCAAACCACGATCTTTGATTTCCTTGACTTAGCCAATAAGTTGTGTTGCATGAAGCTAAATTGTGTGCTGCAGTGGCAGTGCAATGCTGCACATGATTTGAAGACATTACGTGACACCATCACGTTATGCGCCGTTGAGGTCGACCAATGGTACATTTTTAAAGGATGATATAATAACAATAGTTTGGAGCAGGGAAAAAAAAGCTGTGACATTATATATTCAAGAGATAAGGGCGAAATAAACTCAAGATGAGTGACCAAAAGGTTTTCGCCCATTTTCTTACCCTAATGCCAGAATAGTGCGTTGAACGTTTTTAATTAATTGAAAAAAAACATTCACAAACGATTTAAATAATATAGATCCGAAATGTAATTCAAAGACCGTCACGCATTTATTAATTGAGCAAAGTGCGATCCAGCCTTGGTCTCGAAATGTGTGTGCTCTTCTGTGGGGTCTTTAACAGTTGATATCAGGAGTTAAAAACATGCACACTGATATTTTCATCTCATTAAGTGTATGGTGCCTTCATGCAAAACGGTGATTTACGTCCCCTTTGACTGGTGGCGGCGAAACTGTCATCGGCCACTATCAGCGCCCAGTTCCACCGATAAGTTTAACACTAAAACAACTGATCTGTAGTAAAGTGTTCATGTACTTTAAGTTACAATGTTGAAGACCTCCATTTTGTTCTTGTCGGAGGCCCCTATGGCGATAAGCCGTAATTGCAGGTGTGTTTTGGGATCTCAGTTGTCAGAGATCCAAACATGTCGGGAATTCCCGTAAATGCCGCCACAGACTCCCAGTTTGTAATACTGCAAATTAAAAAGGACTTTCATCAGTGGACCAACAGCTCAATCACCGTTGTGTTACCTCATTGGTCTTATAGTGACCTAACAGACATTTATTTCATTGAAAATCTTTAAACAACGTCATTAAAGTAGTAAACAAAGTAATGCAATTAATCGGAATATATTACAAAAGATATTCACAATAGGCTATTATGTTAATGTGATACATTTTACAATCGATAGTGTTACAAGTTTACAATATCATCGACACACAGCTATTACAAAGGAAGTAATATTTGATTACCAATGTAATGTAGTATTTTATAGTATGAACTACAGGTAAAGATGTTGTTTTGTAGATTAGAGCATACTGTAGCATTTTGGTTATAAAGTTGTGAGGTCAGACGGTTCTTTTGGGGCATGAATGGTGCTCTGGAGTACGACCAGTCATTCAGCCCACGGGGGAATATTTTTCACAATAACAACCTCAGGCTCCTGTCATGAGAGATTTTTATTGAAAATCAATGCACTAAAGGCACAAATGTCTTCATTTTCCTCCCACACCAGTATTGGTAAAACCGGCACACTTGGACCCGAGATGTCTCGGCCGTTATCAGGCCAGCTGGCAGCCAGTCCACACCGCTCACTCACCGTGTTGAAAGGTGTATGGCATTTTGATAAGAGTTTTTTGAGTTTACCTGCATTACCATGTTTCTTGCTGGGTGTTATGACGGGCTGTATTACTGTGTTGTGTCTGCCCTCCAGGCGGTTTCACCGTTATCTGGGCCCAGCCAGGCTCTCACAGGAGAGCTATAAATGAGCACTGACAAATGTGATAGCTCATGTGTGGCCATACACTACCTTTACTCTCATGCATAAAACATGAGGAAGTATAGACCGTTTATGCAAGAAATATGTGTGAGTCGACCCGATTCTTTGTGGGTCTGTGTCTGTGAGTTTATCACTTGCCCTGTTCCTGTTTCTCCCCTAAACATACACATTTCTAATTATTTTGGCTTCAAACTCCCATTTTGTATTATAATGGGACTCACCAGTTCCAGTCATATCTTAATGAGAGGTTGGATTGTGGATGGGAAAAACTCTCTCTGCTCTCCCTCTACAGATAAACAGCTTACCTTTGGCATGACCCATTCCACTTTAATAAGCACTGAGTACTCCACTGTCCCACTTTTCAAAGCTGTTAATTTGATAAGTGAGGGGATCTCTCACTTAGCAATCATATTCTGGACAATTAAACCCACATCTGAAGAATAGGGCCTGTCTGGAGGGCTTTTTACTGCCAATTATGTGGAACCGTTTGTCTTAATGTCTAATATTCAGAAATGAGCCATTGTTGTCAGAGAGCCATCGCCGGTACACTGACGAGGTTTTCAAATCTTTAGTTCATTTTAATTTAAACATTGTGGGACAGACTATAACTGAGGTGATGTCCACTGTAAATTCACTGAGTTACTTTACATTCTTTTGAAGGGAAATTTGTTTGTTTTTTAAAACTCATTTCTGACACATTTGTACTCACCAAGTTAATAATCGGGATCTGGGAAATTGGTGACATCGTTATAAAGAATCCAACAGGGCAAAAACATGAGTGAGCTCTTGTTTCAAATTATCTGCAACTATCTGCTACAACCCATGTTTACAAGCCAGACAATCTATACAACTTGAAATTGCACAAAATGTACCGAAAAGCTAGCATAAGGCCACATTGTTATGACAATCAGTCTACTCTCATTCACCGTTCGTACTTGTATATCACCCATGTAATCTGATGTGAGCTGGGATGTGCAGGGCTGCCTGTAAGGGAGTCAGGTGATGTAGTAAAATGAGACTTTCACCCAGACTTTTGTGTAACTTAAACATACGTTAACAATACCGATTTGTTCAATCTATTGAGAATAATGGTACTGCAAAAGATATTTACCTTATACTCATTTTGCAACATCATCGCTCCATGTTTCCTTCTTTTCTTTGGTTACAACACACTTTACATTCTCCTTCTATTTTAAGGGTTTTTAATCCGTAAAAGTGTCAGCCAAAGCTTGTTTCACTATGTGTGAGTACGTTAAAAGTTGAATCGGGAAGTCACTACAAATTTCCAATGTACAGAGTGTGTATCAAATTTAAGGTTTGCCTTTTTTTTTCTCTTCCGAATAAGTATGGTAAAGCAGGAGGTTTGTGTGAAACATGTCTGATCATCTGACAGCTCATTTTCATGCTAGCATTAGTTGGCACAACATTGTGGACCAAATCCCACAACAAACCCAAACGTGAGGTGCATGAATCTTCTTCTTTTTTCAACAAGGGACACAATCTGAGAGGGACAAAGGTCAGAATAGACCTGATTCAAGCTGTGATAAACCCTAACAGACCATAACAGAGAGAGAACCTGTCACACTGCCAGCCGCTTTATTGGACATCGATTAACAAACAACGCTATACGTGTTGTTCTTCCTGCACTACATACTTCACACCCACAAATCACCTTTTCAGCTGTGACGATTGCAACACAACACATGGTCTGAGGTGCTAGCCAGTCTGCTTGGATCCCCTGAGGTAGGAGACCTACTTACACACATACTGACCCAAAACCTACAGCAATACAACGTAACCCTGCCTCACCCGATTAGACTGAACATATTGTCATTTGAACCCAGGTGACCTCAGATTGGGTCTCAATATACTGCCTAGACCTCCATTTCCTGTCCTGTTGGAGCAATATCGCAACATTAATTTGTTTTTATGTCACATTGGAATGGTGACCAGTACTAGTAAGAAGTAAAAAATAAATACAGGTTGCAAAAACAGGAAAAATCTAACGTTTCTGAATTAATGTAGTTAGGCAGCAGGCATCGACCTGCCTGACCTGAGTTCAAACCGACCACCGACGCCCCCCTTTCCCCTCTGTCCCAACATGACAGATGAAGAACTATGAGGCTATTGAACAGCTGGATAAATGCAGGCAGCAGAGCCAACAGTGCACAGAGATCAGTCAAACGTCATCGCCTCCTGACAGCTGGGTCGGCCAGGTCTCCTGTAATAGTGATGAATATTTCCCCTGCTCACGAAGCTACAAACTATCAAAAGATTGTTTATAGCTATATTTGGACTCTTGAATGCTGCTCAAAGTGTACTCGATGGCAGTGAGTGAGTCAGTCGTGTGATCACAGCTCAGTGGGAGAAAATACTCTACGGGCATGTCACTGACCGATTTGATTAGACATTCATGATGCGAGCTTTAGTCACTCGCCGCTTTTCAAATAATGAGCAGCATGTCGCGATTATAACCAAATGACTGAAGCTGAAGCTTTATTTGGAGTTTTGTTACTCATAATAAGTCACTCACAAAGAAACAAAGAGCAGTTCTGTCTACATTTCAAAAGAGATTATGACAATAGCACTATTACATTGCTGAATAGGAAAAAAAGAAGAACACAGTCAAACTTTTTGCATTTAAAAACAGTGCAGGCAAATCTTTCAGAGAAAAAGAAAGGGCTTTGTAACAGCAGCAGAACTGTGATGGCACATCTCGTGGTTTGTTTCTGTCTTGGTGTTTCATCCGTGGAACAAGCCACCTTGTTTTTGTAGACAAGATTAGATCATGATTCCCTTCATGGAATCAATTTCACAGTGTATTACAGCAGCATCCCCTGCAAGATCAGTCTGAATGTCATTTTGGGGAATGATTTGTCTGAGTGCACAAGCATTTTCCCGCGTACTGTACCTACACTCCTCAGTTTATCATATTTGCTCTCGGAAAATCTTTATTAGCGTGAAAGGCTTGCAACGGGTCTCACGGGAGAGCGGGCTGTCATTGATGCGGATGACAGCAGCAGTCTCTTTCCACACACTGTAGTGTTGACAGACGTGGAGATGCTGAGGATCTGTCAGGAAGCACTGCAGAACTCACTGCTCGAGCTGCACCGGCTATAAATATTTCAGGAAATAACAATCAGGGCTGTTATTTCCTACCGAAGTCATCCATAAGTGTGACTGACTTGTTTTGAAGATGGTTGTTGTTTTGACAGATTTGCGGGCTGACAGTGACTGCTCCCCGTCTGTGTGCATGCCGACGCTGTGTCTGCAACCTGAAGCCGACAGGCTGCGAGTGCACACGGTGTACAACAGAAGCAATAGTGACATTACAGCTACATGTCGTCGCTTGGCTTTCTCTTTTCATACATCGGCACATATTTTTACGTCCTATTTATCAGAGATGGGTAAATATAGAGCCAACAAATGACGTTATGAAACCACATTTACTTACATTTGAGTACCTAATGATACTAAGTATTTATATGAGTGTTTTCGTCAGATGTTTCTCACGTTGTAACTGTAACAAATTACATTTGGAAATTTTCCTGAACCACTCTTTACTTCGGAATAAATAAGATCCACCACACAGTATTTATTCAAAGCTGGTTGGGCCCTTAGTTCCTTCTTCCAAAACAGTGGTTCAGGCCAAATTGCCTCCTAAGTTACTATTTGACCGGTTGCTAATAAGCTATGTAGAACTTGAAAGGCTATTTTTTAAACAAAGTTCGGCCGACCTTTGAGCCATTACTTCCACAAACAGTTTAGAAACTGTGAGCCAAAAGTAGCACCAGACAGACGAGGATCGATTCAGAAGAAAGCACCGATTACTCAAGTGTCACGACCAATGATGCTAATTAGCGATAGCCTTTAACTTCGCTGTCAGTGTGCTTATTTGCTAAACCGGATGTTAATACATGTTTTTAAAAATATGCTTTGACAGAACACTTGATTTATGAAACAAACACATTTTTACTTAAAACTTATGAGATTTTTTTTATATTCTTCGAAGCAATTATGTGTTTATTTGTTTTTGTTGTCATCACTCATTTCTGTAGCAAATGCTTGTTTTCATGTTTTTGTTGCATAAGCAGCAAGTCATTATTGAAGTAAAACATACTTGCTTGCAATACTCTGCATGTATTCTTGCTATAGCCTTTAATGAATCACTAAATCTACAATGACACCGATACATCACCTCAACAATGTCATGGCAAAAAGATCTTGTTAAAAAAAAAAATCAATTTGTCATCCAAGAAATGCCACCTGGTATGTAGGATACATCGAGGCGGGAAAAAAAAGACCAAAACTAACCAACAAAATTGATCCATGATTCCTGCGAGCACATCTGACACGGCTAAATGTAATGTTTAGCAAATCAGGGCGAGAGGGAAAGCAAACAATGTGAAAAAAAGAGGCAGAGGAGAGGCGTGAGGCCTTTCCTGAGCAGGTGGCAGAGGCGTCCAGATGCTGCAGAGAATCAGCGAAGCAGATAATGTCCTGCCTAGATTACCTCCGGGGCCTGATCACAGTGGAGCGTCTCATCTGGGTCAGCTCCAAGCTGGTTCTGCAGGGATCAGCTGTACCCACTGTCCTCCTGATGGTCTGAGGTCTCATCTGTCCCGAAACACAGAGGATTGAAAACATCTTTATGTGTTGTGAAATTAAAATGTTCATTTCAAAGATGCCACATATCCTTTTAGGGAAATAGTTATACCTGTAATATACTGTAAAGTGCTCCGTTAGTCATGTGTTGACAAAGCGATAAGTTAGCATGGAGCCATTCAAGGGGTGCAGCAGGCTCGACACTTCCATGCTTGTGTTGTTCTCGCTAGAGCACCATGGAGTTGTAATACACAAGTCATGTTACTCTTTCTAATAGATTTGTATGCAGCTTCAGCAAACTTAGCTGGTGTATACGGAACATTCAGACTTCGACAAGCTAAGGCAATTTGTGTCACTTGAAATATTTCATTTCTGACTCATGCAGCGAGGCCTCTATCCTTTCATCAGCTAACACTGTTAACCTGATTGGAACATGACTGCCTGCCCACTGCTGGAGTGATGATTATTACTTATTGGGTCATTTTGCGTATCAATGTAACTTCCAAAAGGATGAAGGCCAGAGGCTTTTAGGCTTACTTATGACCGACAATAAATTCAGATTAGATCCTCAATCTTCAGAAAAATCTTTTTCTGCTTTTTTCTGGAATCCTACAGAGATGGGATACTTTTACTTGACTGCAAATTATCGGAATCTTTTATATCTTCTGCGTCGTACATGTATTCATTGAAAGACTGGTTGAATGGTTTTGTTGCGTTTTATCCGTGAGCATCCATTTCTTTGACTAATTCTCCGCTAATGAATTGTTGACATCTTGCCGCAAGCCACAGTCCACATGTTGACATGTAAATCATCGTTTCTATTGATTTCCCCTCCATGCTTGAACATTGGACGAAACCAAAAGGGCGGTGTGTACCAGAAGTGTAACTTGAGGGCTGGAAAAACAGCTGAGAGACACTTGGCAGTGCCATCGTTAGAGTGCAAACATAATTAACTAATCATGCTGGCTGACACGTTACAAATACAGATGTAATTGACTGCCAATATGAGTTTGAAATATTCATACAGATGAGTCGCAACAGTTAGACGGTGATACGGTAACAAACACAATCCCAAAACTAATTGGGTCAGCCACTGCTCAAAGAGGCAATTTGAAAAGCAATTACAGTCTCCAGTTTGCTCGTTAGTGACTGATAGCCGCGTGGAAATGTTTAAATCTTCTGATGAATCTCGCCAAAATGGAAGTTTGTTCTTTTCAAACTTCACAGCCCCTAACCCAATTCTAGCATCACAGGTAAGCAATGAATGCACAGATATTACAGCCACCAATCCTTGAATGAACTGTATTCTGTAGGAACGTGTCCAATCCCATGATCCAATCCCATTATATCACCAAAGTAACGGTCCCTGGCTGCATATGATCAAACACCGGATTTGTGCCTCTGAAGTTTCTCTGACTGAAACCAAATCCAAAGGAGTTGAAAATGGAGCGACTGATGTTGAAGGTGAATGAAATTGCTCACACATTCAATCTTTTATAAAGGGAAGCAAATAGAAAGGGGATGAATGGCGAAAAGCTGGGTGATACAACATGGCATGCTGTAGTAATTACTCAGTAATGGATAAAATAATTGATGTCAAGTTCAAAATGAAAAGGTTATCACAAGTTGTTAACTTATTTGTGTTTATTTCTTCAATATTTACTATGTTGTTGTTGTGATTGTAAAGGGTCAGCTCACCCAAATTAAAAGAATGATAATAATTAAAAAATCTAATTTTTAATTATACCACTTGTTTGTTTTGGGGTTTCCACATATCTGCCCCACCAAAATATCAGGGTTCATCCACTGGTGACCTTTTTGTAGATATTTGGCCGTTGATGCTTGAGATACTGTGTCGTGGACCAACGTGTTGCTCAAGAGGAAACTTGGACATGATGGTGGTTATCGAAACATGTTAAGAAAATCATTATCATCATCTGGGGACCATGAATACTGCGACGAAATTCCACGGCCTGTAGATACTGCGCTGTACTTTGCTATAGCTGCAGGGGGACGTCTCTGACACCATTGCTGCTTTGCAAGCAAATTATGATTCACAGCTCTTTCAATTATCTCAGAGTTACTAATATAGTAAGGAACACCACGTCGCCTCCGCCATAAATCAAGTGGAATTAGTTTATAAACTAGAAGATGTGCACAAGGCTGAACATGGCAATGCATCCCATCTAAATATGCATCTACATGTTCCGTCTTTCCATTCATATACTACCATTACCACATCCATCAGTGCATAGCTTGATAAAGATTAGTCACAATGAGTGCCTTGAGTCAGCTAATGCTCAGCTAAATAATTAATTTGATCCAATTAAAGAGCCAAAAAGCTATTTCTGTCTTGCACACTCAGTCTTTGAAACAGCTGCGTTATTAGTTGTTGATTAAGTTTGTTTGTGAGCCTCTGTTCATTTGCATTTTTAAAGCTCCTTACAATTTCCAGCCTCCAAAAAGGATCCAGAGGCAGCCGGCAGATGGCTCCTATTCAGTGTTTATCAAGCAACACTAACTTTTATGTCTTTCACTCTGGTCCTCAGAGACTCATTACCATTGCTAGTTAGATGCTAGAATAAAAGGCAGTTCAAAGGTTGAACACCTGGCATCAGAGATAAACAATAATACAGTAACACTGGTTTTAAAAATCCATAAGAAATGTACTGTATAGAAAATAACAGGTGAAAAGAACACATCTCAAGGTTAATCCTAATATGGGAGAACCTACTGGTCTGGCCATTCCTTGAGGCCCTCCCACCATCCTGTCTAAATAGACCATCCTCAGATTGTATTTGTACATCCGTCACATAAGCTTATTTTCTTTCACAGCCAGGCGTTATCAGTGAGGGGTGTCAAGGCCCGAGGCACAAACCTACTGAAAACCATCAGAATAATTCAATCAGATTGCCAAGAGATCTTATTACAGGTCTGGAGTGGGACGCGAAGCATTACACTTTCAGTGTTGCCAGCAGAGGCTCTCTGAAGGCGGTGGGTCGGCTGATTGACAGGCTGAAGGTTCTTTCAGGGTGAGTTCATAGTTAAATTGCCTTCTGCTCCCCATTCTATATATCAGGGCTCTGTCTTTCAACTCTGATACCTACTTTGAAGTCCTTCATGTAAAAGGTATAGAATACCAGAGCAGCCAATGCACAAATTAGGTTTTCCTTCCGGATGGGCTGCAGATGCTTCAGTAAAACCAAGGTTTTCAGTATTATGCTTAAACTCACCTAATGCTCTTGAGTTAATTCTTGGATAGTTCTTTAAACAATGTATTTCGAATGCAACCATTGACTTTGTGTATCTTTGTGATCGACCGTCTGGTTCTATACGTGTATTGGTTGGAATTAGTAGTGGTGACCACGAACAGTTGACTGTTTGAGCCTGACTCGATCGTTGAAACATTGCAGTTGTTGGTGAAATGTGGTTCTGAAACAAACCATCGTTGCATTAGGGCGATATAGGGATGCTGAATATCGGATTTTAAATTGAATTGCTTGGTTTCTCCAAACATATCATCACATATAGCCTATTTTGGTAAAAGAATATGAGCCTTTTAATAATACCGTTATTACAGATTTAAAAAGAAGACATGTGCTTTAAATGAATCTCCTTAGTGCGCATGAATAAATAACCATGTAGGCTAAGCACTATCTAAATTTGCGGGATCATCGGAGCAGCATCTTGGCAATAGCTTCAGAAAGACTAAATAATAACATAATATATTATGATGATTGTATTATAACATAACATGTTATGCTAAAATGATGAACATAGTACACATTACTTGCTAAAAATGTGCATCCGAGCAATGTAATTGTGAGCGTGTTAGCTGACATTAGCATTTAGCTAAAAGCACTACTGTGCTAAGTACAGCCTCACAGAGCTGCTTCCATGTAGACTCTTAGTCTGGTTTTAATGTCATGCATGTGTAATTGTCGTGGCTTTATAGCAACAAAAAAGGTGTTTCCTGGAAAAGGTTTGTGTTCTCAAAGTGTTGTTCATCATCAATCTACACAACAACAATAGCTTGAAGAACATTTCTCCAAAAATATTCATGTTATCTGCTGGACTCATGGGACTGCAAACATTTTGCCAGTTACTAAAAGCCTCTCATATCATGCAGAACATCTTACCTGGAACCATGTTTACTCAGAAGAATATATATTGAGATCATTGGATCTTTTTCTCGTGCCCAGTGTTCCTGTGGTGCTGAAGTGTTTTTTCAAAAAGTCTCAAGGGCAAAGTGTGAATTCTACATTTTCAGATAAAAAGCTGCTCAGCAGCTACACAGCATCTAACTAATGAAATACAAATCTCAGTTTGAAGCTGTGCTGTGAATTTGGAGTCAGGAATCTCTTTACATGATTCTACAACATCTGGAAATAACAGTGTGCACGTTTTCTCAAGCTAAAGTCTGCTGGGAGCAGCGGGTTTAATGGCTGCTGGTTGCTTGACAAAAGACTTTTAACTTGTCAAGTTTTGTATTATACATGGCATATGATGTATAGGGAAACATTTGTAAAATACAGCAAGGATACTACATGCTGATATTCACCAAACTTGACCTTTTTCTCTGTACTGACATATGGCTTGTAATAAACACATTCTATCTATTGCACCTTACCTTTTTGTCATTTCTGTCTTTTCACCCCTCTTATGAAGGTTGTCTCTCCAACTGCAGCTTTACCTGACTTCACTAACCTGTCTTTCAGCTCTTCTCCATCTCCCACAGACTGGCTCCATTTATTCTCCAATTATATTCCATTACTAGACCAATACTGGAGGCTGGACCATTTAGCTTTCTAACCCCTCTCTCTGTCCATCTTTCTTTCTTAGTCCAGGGTGTCGTCCAGTTTCAATGTGACTCAGATTTAGTCTCTAAAGAAAGCAGCAGATTCACCGAGTAGCACGAACCAAACAAAAAACAGGAAGATATGTTCACAAAGAATAACTTCTGCTGAATCGATGCGTCAGTCTCTAAAACACTTTGTGATTTTTATGGGATTATCCAACCCTCATCTCTTTATTCCTAATCTCCAGTCTTGTTTCCAATCTTTTTGAGTATCAGAGCTCATGAAACTCAATTTGAATGGTCTCAGTGAACTTTAGTCCTCCAGTGACAGTCGCAGCTTACTAGGCTGGTTGTGGAAGACGTGTGCGTGAGGCTGAATACGAGAGATACTATTACTTTAAAAAGGAGGTCGTCTTTTAGTCAAAAAACAAAATACAAAAGAAATAAATGAGTCGTTCTGCTCAAACTTCCAGATAACTTGCTTACTGCCCACAGTATAAAGACGCATTCTTTTGGAGGTCAAGCAGCACATAATTATCCAACTTCTTGCTTCTTTATTTCCATGATTTCTACCTGGATCATCAGCTGGTGAGGACATGTGAGCTTTAGCCTCAGTCTTTTAGCACCTAATCATGTATACAGCCATCAAATGCAAGGTGATAGCTGACGGGAAGAAAGGGAAGAAGTGACGGCCCATTTTTTCCCCTCAAAAACATTGAGGACAAACTGACAAACCTCGTCTGTAGATGAAGGTTATGTGAGATTACTGAAAGGTCCAGAACAACTAACTAAATGTGAACAATTTTACTGAATGTTGCTGAAAAAATGCACCGAATTCAGGTGAAA
Organism: Pholis gunnellus; assembly: GCF_910591455.1. Taxonomy (NCBI): domain Eukaryota; kingdom Metazoa; phylum Chordata; class Actinopteri; order Perciformes; family Pholidae; genus Pholis; species Pholis gunnellus. The sequence goes on from NC_136547.1 coordinate 8,314,633, forward strand.
AATAACCAGATTTGAAGTCATATTTTGTGTAATTAGCCATATAGCACAACCTGAAGTTGAAAGCGGTGCTTTTTATAATATGTTAAAGTGCAATACAAATATTTTGTCCCTAAATTCAATGAATAATCTTGATCCCAATCATAATAATCGTGATGATATTTTTGGCCATAATCATGCAGCCCTTTATACCACTACAGTACCCCCGATGAAGAGCTTTATTCCTTCAGCTAATCTGAGAATTCTGCTCATGTGACAGATGAATGTTTGTAATGGGGCCACTTCTTGCATACATTACATTAAAATAGCAGCGGAGAAGCGAGAACTGCGTGTGTGAATTGTTCCCGTGTTTTTGTTGTTGCCCTCTGGCTGCGCTTGTTAGAGTTTAATGAGCACTCTATCATACTGTATGTGATGTCTTTTTGGTCGACTCAGGACAACACGGTGAAGAGCGGGAGGAGGTGAATAAGGTCTCTCTAATAATAACTTCTCTTCCAGCCTTTTAGTGAAAAAACAGCTGCACATTAGGGACAGTTGTAGCCCAAAGAGATGTGGGCTTGTTTCTGTAATGTCAGGGGGTCAAATCTGACCAGTTCGCCGACCAATCTGCTGAGGTTGAGAGAGTTGCAGTCAAAGTGCCCTTAAGACATCTGGCCCTGAGCTGCTCTACTGGGCAGTAAGCAGAAGACCGTGGCTGTACAGGGCAGCTCCCAAGTGTGACCATGTGTAACCGTATCGGGGAGAAACCACAGTCGTGCTGTGCACAAGCTTGTGTGCTCAGCAAACCTTTGCCTGCATAATTAACACTTGAAAAAATGTAACTTGGGAGGATATGGGGTGAGGTCAGCCTGCTGCTACCATCTGCGCAGCAGGAGAAGAGCGATCGTTGCCGTTTTGCGCTGAAGAAACACTGAATGAAATCCACACCACCACATCCTGAAGAACCTCTGGAGTATTCAAAAGCACAAGAGATCTCTAAATTCATTCTGACGAGATGTGTTTTTCAAATATTTATAGGGTTAGCGCTCAGTTTTGTGGTAAATTTGTGAATATGTCGCTCCAGGGTAAATCTGTCAGGGTAAAATATAAAGAACGCACAATCCTTTCATTGCAAAGCTCCCTTCATGAATGTGATTTCATCCTTAAAAGGAAATCGATATACAGCACATATAATAGAAATAAAAACAGTTGGCAGGCCCGCTAGCAGCTCTGTGAGTCTGTACTGAGTCGGTACAGTGGCGCTTTGAGCTAAATGCTCACGTCAACATGCTCACAATGGAGTGGTGCAGGGTTGACATATTTTTTTTTTAGGCCAACCTCGGAAGTTAGCATCGCACTGGTTCTCTCAACAAAAAGCCAATGGGATTGTTCCATTGGCTTTTGGATTATTGCAGAATTTAAACTCTGTGTGGAACAGACTTTTTATGATTTTTTTATTCAGCAAGATAATCTTCACAAACCACTTTGTGAATGCAAGAGGCAGACGTTCAAAGCTAACATTTTCATGTACAAATATTTTGCCTCTAAATTCAATGAATAACCTTGATCCCTATCGAAATAAGAGTGAATGCAAGCAGAAGTTAAAAGCTTACGGTTTTATATAAACGAACTACACCACGAGGCTGTGAAGGCCGACTAGCAGGCGTGAAGCCCTTCTGAGGACCATTTATTAAGACACGTTAAAGCTTCATAATTCACGAGACGGGTCTTTACTGACATCTTTTACCTTAATTCGGGCATCTAACCAAAAAAGAATGTGTTTCCATCGGGAAACAGAAGTAAAAAATAAAAAACCATTGTAATACAGTGTTAGATATGTTACTACTACTTATATTTCTACTCCCAAAATGATATATGATTACACCCAGGTACAGGTATTTTATTTAAGTGTCTGCTTTAATGGACAGCATTACTGGGTGGTCGAGATGAATTTGTGACATTTGTCACAAATGAAAAGACTGCAGGATTTAGAATGTGGAATGCAAACCCACCGACAATGGCAACAGCCTGAAGCATGACTGCTAATTAAAAACAATGTAAGCTACTCTGCTGCGATGCTACACACCAAGCGGTTGATTCTGAATGCGTCATTGTGTTTGCGTCTTTCCCCCGTTCACACGAACCGGAACTAAATGAAACTATTTTGTTCACTCAGCAGCGAGGCTTAGCCATCGTCTGCTGCGTCGCCGGCTCCTCTGCTCGCTCACTTCAATCTGTGCCAGGGGCTTTGTCCGTCCTGGAGATTCATGCTGTGTTCTGAGCCCATCAAGAGAAACAAGAGGAAGCCGAGGTCCATAATGAGGTTTTGAAGCTGAGGAAAGCGGAGTGGGTCATAGCACAACAAATCAACAAGGCTTCACCGGGATAATGTGATTTGGCCCACAGCCAAAGAATTACAGGGGAAGCAAGGTGAACGTTTTACATTTTACATCCGACAACAAAATGTAAAATCAGAGGTGTCGAGGATCTTTGTGGGTCACTAGTTCTCTCCACCAAGTGTCCCTGAGCAAGCACATTATCAAGTCATCAGCAAAAGTTGTCAAATTATAATATAACTATTGGTTTATGGGTAACCCTTTAAATCATTTGCTGCTAATGGAAGTAACTTCATAATCTATCCCCTTATAATGAGTAATCATCAATGATGTTCTAGTTTATAGTAATTACTATAATCATGAGTCTACCCTCAAACTACTCATAAATTATATTCATGGTCTGTAGTTGTGGATTAATATATTATGGTTAGTGTGAGTAGAGTCGGTCCACTTTCATGAAATAGCTTCAAGCCTGTTACTTGAATCAGCATCCACCACTGAGCTTCTCTTAATCTATTTAGATCCTCATCTAACCATATATATATATATGCAAATTGGCTACAAATGTTAAAAAATACCCTGTATCACAGATAACCTTTTTAAGTAAATATTCATAAAGGATTGCAGAGGGATTCAGCATCAGGCTTTTTTTTGAGACAGGTAAGAGATACGGACTCTTTGAAATGCCCAGCATGGTCTCTTTCCTGGTGTGTAGGCTACCTTTATTATCTGTATGAGGCGCGCCAGGCTTTCAAGTAACCGCTTTCAATGTAAAACCATCCACGGAAGCAGGTGATGTAATATAAAGAGTGAAAACGTCTGTGAAAGGAGGACGAGATGGATGGCCGGATCAACCAAACACAGGAGGCCGCCGTTTGTTTCCAGAGTGAAACCAAAAGTCAACATTTTTTTTTAACTAAACATAATCCAAGTAGTTTTGTTGCCTAAATATAGGTGACGCCAAGGGGTACACAAGTGCATTAAAAAAAAGTGACGTCAAAGGGGTCCAGGCCAAGCCTCCACATGTGAGGAGTTGGGAATGAGAAGAGGTTGAAATACCACTCAGCCCATTGTCACCAAACTCCATTGAATTTGAAGCACAATTTAAAAAAGGTCTTTTCATACAAGTCTACATATACCGTGATGCGCTTTCATGTCTCTCTCGAAACATGAAGAAGTTATTGTGGATGTTCCAGAATGACCCCCACATACTATCCACAGCGTCATTTCTCTTTTCACTTTTATTACAAACATATATTCTGAATTGAGGGTTTTGCCGCAGAGATTATAAAATCTCTTAAAGCTCATTTGTACCACGCGTACCAATCTTTATTTGTATTGCAGTTAATTCACTAATACGTTTAATTCTCTTCCCATATTAACCCAGTGACGCTGAAATAAAACAAAATGTCAAATATTAAATAGGATTAGATGATACTCCTACACTCTTCTTCATCATATCTCCTCTACACATTTCTAATCAAACAACTCTACAGTAATTATGACATTTCATTGGCAGTGTAATTAATGAGATAATCCTTGTATTTGGCAGTTTACTCTCACTCATTGTACAATAATCCTGATGTTATCCAAGTCTATAAACTAATGAGTTGGCTGTTATTTAACAAGTGGTGCAGATTAGAGTTATTTGTACATCCAAGTTATCGGAACCAACACTGATTCTTCATAGAAACAAAGCAGTACCATGCCCACTAGTTATTAAGGGCATTTGTCATCAAGTTATGTCTGTTGTGTCCAATCTCGTCTTCTTAATATGTATGGGAGTTGCAAAATTTCTCCTCTCATACAAATTGCCAAGAAAAATAAATGAAGCCTTCAACTTGATTGCCTGTACAAAACCTATTAGATATTTGACCTATCAAAGCCTAATCTCTGGTAACTGGGAAATGAAAATATGTGATTTATTTTATGCATATTAATCATGAAAACAGATGTATTGCTGTTACGTCCGAGATTAGTTGCCTGTGGCGTTTTCTTGAGGAAGCATTCTGAGAGAAAATTGATGCGAGAATCGCATCTTAATTGAGTTTCCGGCTCAAGGAAGGATCCGTAATGGAACCGGCACCGAAATATTAGTAGTTTTATGCTCGAAAGGTTAAAGGGAATCACACAACTTGAGGCGACTTTATTAGAAACATTTAGAGAAATACTAAGTGGTGGTAAGATGGATTGAGAGAAGTATGCATTCTGATTTCTAATCAGTTTAATCAAATGAGTCCCTATTATCCAAAATATGCATTCCTCATACATGCTCACTAATGAATCAAACATTTATATTAAGGCTGGTTTATAAAGTATAACTTTTGTTCATGAAAACATTGACATGATTGTGAAGGTGAATCTAATCTAATCATGCTTGTTGGAGATAACTATGGGTTTTGATGGTATTTTGTTGAACCGACTGTTCAAAAAACAACAAAAACCTTCCCAAATACTTTCAAAACCACGTCCATCGCCGAGCGTTTTTCCTCCCATGACAGTGAAGAGCCAACATGCGTTTCCTCCGTCAGAAAGTCTCTTCCCCAGGAGCCTGCTAACACCATCCATCACACGCCATCAGCAGGATGTTTATTTGCCAACACCCTGCTGCTGATTGTGCCACGGGTGATTTAATGAGCAGAGAGAAATTGGCTTTGCGGGGTTTGATTCTTCACCCCGTCGAGGTTTTCTCCATGGAGCCCACATCGTTGGTGCAGGAGTGAGCGTTTGCTATTAACTGGGCCGCCTGACGCACGGACCAAAACGGTCACCTGGTGGGTCAGCTGCAGTGAGTCTCCTCAAGATTTTTGATTGCCGCAATCTCCCGTGTGTGCTGGTAATCACACATCAAGCTGTGTACCCCCTCCAATTTGTATATGACTGAGTGCACAGCGGGACGTGTATATAGCACCTGAGAGGATTGGAAAGGTTTAATTTATTGAATTTGAGTGAAAAACAACAACAACCTTTCCTGAGATTACTATGTGCTATTTCTGAAGCAGAGGAGCTCAGTGAGGCAGTGCAGCACCAACGTATCCTCACACAACGGTTCATATATCTTATGAAAAGTTATTCCTCATTCTCCTACAAATGTCCAGCAACACGTGGCAATTCCCACTCGTTGCATGCATACGGTCTTTTCAAAATAAAAGTTCAGTATTCACAGGAAACAACTTGGCTAGGTTTAGGAAAAGATTGTGGCTTTGGTTAAAATAACGATAGAAGTATTCAATTTGTCGACAAAGACAAAAATGTATGAATCAGAATAATTTGAATTCTACAACATAACACTTTACACAGAGCTTTAAAAAAATAAAATGGCATTTTGAGTTTCAGTGGCTGCTTATCAACCAAATAAACACCTTTTCTGCACTAAAGTCAATTATTGAACAATTCCATTTAGTGAAAAGTGACGCCTTCAGGTTGTTAAAGAAGTTTTTTAAAATGGCAATTTCCGCTATTGTTGGATGAACCTGGAATCATTTAAAGAAAACATCAACTTGAGGTTAGTAGGAAGGTTTTTAATTGGATTATTAGAAAAATAAGTTCTTGAAATGATAAAAAGGTGATAAAGAAATGATAAAAAGGCTACTTCTATTATTGGTTTGACTGCCAATTCATTAGAAGAAAATGTGGAGGTAGTTTAAATCAATTAAATCACTTTAATTTCAAGGTCCCCTCTCTTTGGGCGAATGGTGCGACACTGGCTTGTTTTCTGAATTATGGGGTGTTGTCTTGTTTAATATTCATGTGTAAAAACAGTTGAGCACCCCATTAGAAATGTCTTCACCTCCTTTGTGCAGCCTTGGCAGAGGTTTTTAATCAAGAAAAATATCAGTAAAGTTCTGTGTAGATTTGACAAAACTCTGAAACCCTTGAAGACTTACTGAACCATCGATGCAGAGACCATGCAGGCTGTTTGCTGAGAATCACCTAACAAACACCATCATGTATATGAAGCTGGTACATACATGCATACATGTTCAAGGCTGGTTACTGGGCCACCATTCAGATCCTCAGCAATGTATCCAGTTTAGGCCGCAGCTCAATAAGTATTGATGAATAAGCCTTATTCACTGCCCTCAGCTTACAGCACCATATCTCCCGATTCAGCAGATTTCTCATGAGCAGCCTGTGTGTGTGTGGATATTGTTGCTGCAATATCTAAAAGCAATGTGGGTCCATAATTAGCATTTCCACTGGGATGTTTAGTGACCGTCTAAAAGAGACAAAGTGAGTCCCAACCAGCTCTACACGTCCTGCGAGAACCATCACTTCAACTTCATTAGAATGCTTTCACCTTAAATTAAAAGGGAGAAAAGGTTTATTTTGCCAACAGGAATTATAAGCAGCCGCTAATGTGGGCTCTAAGTTATTCAAATGCAACCAGACAATTTCGTGAGATGAAATAACATTTTCAGAGTCACACAGGGATTCTAGCCTTGAGGAAATCTTTGCTTTCATCGCACCACTCTATTCATTAATGCAGTTTTGAACATGCTACCTTTCAACATCCCCAGGTTTCACACAAGGACACCTCGGCTTCAAGGTTGCATCTTATTTTATGGACTGGGAATCACTTTCTGCATGTGGCGTGTTACACTCCTCGTGTTCCTCAAAGGGAGGTCATTGTTTTACATAAGTGGAAGTTTATTTCCACTTAAAGTTAGTCGCGTCGGCACGCAAGCTGACACGCGGTATCTGCGGATTAAATGTTTGCTTACGGCAAAAGTAAACTCCAGGGAAAGTAATACATTTCATAAATTATTGAAATCAGGCAATCTAGCTCTTTTAAATTTAAATGGAAATATCTTTTACGTAAGTAGGAGGAAGCGTAAAGAGGCAATCTATTTGTTTGGACTTCACAAAACTTTTTAATTAAGCCTGAATCACTATAAAGGCGAACATCTTCAATCTCATGCTCCTTCATCTTCTGCCTAATACACACAAGTATCCTTTCATAAATAAGCCCAGGCGTGGGTCATTAATAACAGGAGAAAGTCATTACATCTCTTCCGCATGCTGAGTAATTGAGCTGCTGGTTGCCGTGTGCGCTCACTGTAAATATGCTCATAAGCTGGGTTTTTGGCCGGCCGTGCGTGGACCGGGGACGCGTCGGCCTAATCAGGCTCCGGCTCCTCCTGCTGCGGCTGCGGAGCAACGGCACAACGTTCCTCGCTGTTCGGGCTCGGGCGCATCACATCCTGGACAAACACCCTTAATTGGATTCGTCGGCTGGATGCTGTGTTCTTACAATGTCCTCGCAGAGACAGGAGGCGCGCACCTATGATCTGACGCGGCCTGCTAACACGGCCGAACAAATCAACTTCAAGGACAGGTGACCTTTGACATTTTCCGCAACCACGTTTGGAACTTGACAAACCTTTTCTTTTTTTTTTTTTTAAATGTGCGGTTATTCAAGGTCACGTTATTGTTTAAGATGAAAAGAGCGTTTGAGGATATCTAATTGCCATGCATAAGAGAAAACGCTGTGTGGACAAAAGGCTTATTTTTCTTTTCTCCCCTTTTTTCCTCATGACACTAAACGCATTTAAAATAACTTCTGGACCAAGGTTGCTGGAGAGCAAGCTGTGTTTAATGCACTTTTGCTGTTTGTTAATGTGATCTCAATGTATCAGATCAATGGGCTGTATGCCAGTTTATCAATATAAGACAGAAATAAAAGATTCTGCATTTACTCACTCATTGAATTTGTGCCTCGTGAATTAGAGCGCAGCTTTTAAACCTGGGGTCCGTTCCAAAATGTATTACGGCGGACTAAAGGACTCAACTGTCAGTAGGCATCTGAGAACAATGGAAGCATCCGGGTACACTAGCTGAGAGGGGAAATGAACAAGCTGCAGTGCCTGAGAGGACAAATTCCATCATGATCTGATTCCTACTCCATCATTATGCAGCATTTGTGCACTAATGCAGAGTTAATAAGCTTAAATTAGACGCCAATCAACTCAGCATTCTTGAGTTTTACAGACTAATGTATGATTGTGTGAGAGCACGTAAATAGTAAAATCCACATTTTCTTCCTGTTGGCCGTGATTGTGTGTGTGTGGTTGTGGCTTTCAGAAAATAAATGAAAACATCTTAAATATTTTCAGTGATATTGTTTGATATTTCTTTACAAAACAAAAAAGCAAAACATTGTATCAGTCACCTCTAGTGATATCTAGCTGCGCACATGCAGTCGGTTTGGTTCTATTTGGCAGCTTTTGAAATATCTGTCAATCCGTACGATTTAGGTGAACTGAAAAAGTTCTACAACATCTCCCAGAAACAACGCCCTAGATACACTTGATAATCTACAGAAGAAGACTTGACAAGAAACACATCATCCGTCATTTGTAGCTGTTTTGTAGGTCGAGGTAGCAAAGGCAGAAGTGACATTGTTGATGTTTGGTCGGACTAGAAAGTGGCACAGCAAAATTCATCAACACATTTTTCACCAGCCGCGACAGCAACACTGGTTTTGTTTTCACCTTGCGAGTCTGTATGTGTGTCATCATGGCAAAATGTGGTGCTGGAGACGGGAGGTTTAAGACTGGATCAGTAGACACTTCACATTAGCAGCTAATCTGGGCCGAACATCGGTACCGATCATAGACTGAACGTTAGAAGTGGACGTAGTCACCGTGACGTCATCCATTGGTTTATAGACTGCCGTTTAGAAGCCTTGAGTTCAGCATTTTGGCCGTCGCCATGTTGGCTTTTTTGCAACCAGAATTGACACCGAATGTGGAGCTAAGGACAATCAAATGCTGAAAAAAAAAAAACAATGTTAAGGCGAGGACAATGTTCCAAAAGTTTCATGAACTGAAAAACGTTCACACTTGTGAAAGGGTTAATGTTGTAAAACAAAAGCACGGACATTTCCCAGACTGGGCAACGCTGTGTTTGCGACCTGTCAATCACAAGGTAGCCCCGCCCTGGATGTTTTTGACTCTAAATGGATCATGATTTACTAAATCAACATCATGCTGTATTGAGATCATAAACTCATGTTTACTGAGGTAATAAATCAAGAGAGACGGGGATTCATTTTCTCAAAGACTTCTATACAATCAGACATCTTTTTTTCCCTGCTGGACATTAGAAAGATTGCAAGAATAGTTGGGGACATATCACGGAATGTCTTGAGGTGGAGGTCACGTCAACGATGTCTCATACCAACACTGAACATTATGTTTACCAGACCATAACCACCGAGAAGACAGATCATAAAAACGCTCATATGTTACAGTCAGATGTGGTTTTCTGCTTGCTTGTGAAGATCTAGTGACAAACGCGCTCAAAAGGTTTTTTTGATAGAAAGCAGTTCCAACTGGGACGTAGTTTCTGTTGCATTTTTTTTAATATCAATGCTGTGAGGACCAACAATAGAGGCAGCAATTTCAGGGACATATTTGAAATCCTGGACCAATTAAACCAGAACCATCTCCATGGAGATACCACTAAGGGTAGGTGACAAAATCTGTTTTCTGTAAGCCAGCACTTTAACGGCAAAAACAAGAGGGGTGGAGAAAAGATGCAGACAGCATGTGACAATGGTCCCAGGCTACATTCAAACCACAAACATCACACGTAGCATATCTACAGTATCTGCCTTATCCAGCTGAGACACACACACACAGACATTCTTTCAACAATCATTAAAGAATACGTATCTGCAGACTTTTTTTCTGTGTGTTACACATGAAATCGACGCTCTCCCCCTCATTAACATGTTCGCAGCTTTATTTTCTGAGCTGCAGTTGTAGGTTCAAGCAAAAGTAAATTGTCAGGAGGGGTAACTTAGTGAAGTGGAAGGAATGAGGCCACCGTTTTTAATTCCTGTCAAAGCTGCACAGGGAGCCACTGTAAAACGTGTGTTGTTCGGCACTGACAGCCATGATTACTGGCGCTTGTATGTGAATGTTATTACCAACAATAGTCGACAACAGTGTAGGAAGGAGTGAGTGAGAGCAGAGAGCACACGTGTTGAAATGTCGCCTTTGTTGTTCGGCCGCTCTTAACAAACACAATTACTCAACTGGAAACAGTGTGGTGATTAGAGTGTCAGGCATTTGTGTCTGAATATTTCAAATAACAACCCGCCCACTGCAGCAAAAACCATGTGTGATAGTATCGTCGGTGTTTAACTTGCCTCTTGTCTAGCAAAGTTAATTAAACTGTCAATGATTTAGAAGGTAATCTTGATGCAATCTCCGTCCTACAGAACATTTTTTGAAAGACTTTAATGTTAAAGCGAAAACTTTGATGATACAATTCATAAAAGTGAGATTCATCCTCATGCAAATGATGGGAAAATAGTGAAGGACGCACGAAGATTGAGGAGCTTTAGGTAAAAGTTTTCTTTTGATGCCTGAAAGCCTTTAGATTTTGCATCTTTCTGATGTCTTGTGAATGTAGAAGTATAAAATGGCAAATTATTCTAGCATAGTATAACATTTACATCAGTTATTGCAGTGCTGGGGAGTATTTGCAAATGTTGCATCATTCACGTTTATTATAGAAATATCTGTCATTGAATATTGTTTTAATCACTGAACATAAAGAGGGGAAGACAGACTTCTATCCATCCGTACCAAACCTTTAAATCAAGAAGTAGTGGGGATTTTCCTATTACACTTTCTTTTCAATAAACCTGCAAATTAAGGCATTGTTTGTTTTTTGTCCCCACTCAAAGGATTAAATGCTCTACTGTGGGTTTAGACATTTTGACATTCCTTGATGTAGTGAAATCCTCTCGAATCCCATTGGATAAACTCTAAAAAAGCAATTTGGTCAACATGAACAAACAGGTTGCTTTTGAAGAGCGATGCGAGGTGTAACATACAATGTAAAGCTTTTGAACATGACAAGAGACTAAACACACTGGCTGCAAAAAGGTGAATGTGTTTTGACAAATTACAAACTCAGGTTGTAGTCTCTTCTGTAATCTTGTTTTGGGTTTTTTCAACAAATACAGAAACATTTTAAAAGCCGCTAGGCTTTGGGTAAAGACAATTTCATAACACAATAGCAAAGCGTGCAGCGGTAACATCTACCTCCGAGTGTTATCACTTGCCCCTGATTCGCCTCTTCTATACCTTCCTGTCACCATGGCAGCAGTAGTAAGAAGCAGTTTGATAACTCTGTTTCTTTATCAGAAAAAAATAAAAAAGAAGCCTGACTGACATTTGCACTAAGATGGCTGATATCACGTTGCGGCCGACATTCATTTCACCTCTTTCAACCCACATCTTCATCTCTTTCTGCATCTACTTTCAAAGCCGAATAATCATACTGGGGACAGACATGCTGTGATAAAGCTTTAGAATAAATTGTATTGTGGAAATGCAACACACTGCTCGTTTAAAATGAGATACTGAGTCAGTTCACTGTACAACTTGATCCCACCACTGCAAAAAATGCTATATGTAACCATGTTTAAGAAAAGGCCGTTGTGTGACATTAAGTCGTTTTATTGCTGCCATAGATAAGTATAAAGCCCGAGTATGTAGTTCTTTCACAAATCTATGTTGTAGATTATATTATATACATCTGGTTTCTTTAGTTACTAAATCCTGGGAAGCTCTACAGAAAGACCGTTTCACAGTGTGTTGAATATCATTGCAAGGAGAGCACAGGTGTAACTAATCACCTTAACGAGGGCTCAGCACTGGATCTGGCTCACCTGTTCTGACTTGTCAAAATGTTTGCCAAGTGAAAAGTATGGGGTCAGATCAGTCTCAATAATTGCAAATGCACACAGATAGACTCACAAATGCAAACAGAAAGATTCACAAATGTGCACAGAACAATTCACAAATATATTCGATTTACAAATGCACACAGAAGGATTTACAAATATATTTGATTTACAAATGCACGCAGAACAATTCACAAATACATTCCAATGCACAAATAAATAAACTACGATTTATATAAATGTAAAAAAAAAAATCACAAATATATTTCTGCATTTGTATGTATTTGTGTGTGGATTTGTATGTATTTGTGTGTGGATTTGTATGTATTTATTTGTGGATCGCACTGCATTCATGTACGTATTTTTGAGACTGTTCTGCCGTTGCTGGATTCACAAATGCGTTTTTTTCAACATAGACCTGTCTGTAGCCAATCAGATGTCAGCCTCATTTTCAACCAATCACATGAGCGCAGCTTCATACATATTCATACATATTGTAGCCGTCTGTGTTCACCCAGAGCTCTACGATACCTCATATCAGTAGTCCCAATATTTAAAAATACATACGACCTCATTTGTGTCTCAATTTTCTGTGTTTTTTCACCATTCGACAGATGTTTGACCACTCAGAGCCACCGTAGTAAATGCAAGCGTTTGATAAGCTGACTCACCGGGACAAAGCATTTTACGACAAACAAAGTAAAGAATACAGAGATGTGAAATGTAAGGACACGATTATGGAAGGTGATTACAGAACAGTTTGGGATCGGGGATGGTCACAAAACAAAGGGTGTGCGATGAAAATGAGACAGTAGTGATTGATTGTGCTACGATAGCTTCTTGCTAATGCCGTTCATTCATTAGCCCCCCTTTGAGAAAACATGTACTCGGTGTTCAAGGTTTCTTTGCACAAAGATGGATGAGGAATTAAAAAAATGCAAACAATAAATAGGCCTTAACAATGCACTTTTATACAACATTCTGATTTAAATGAACACGATAGGTGGTGTTTACATGGACGTGAGTATCCAGGTCTTGATCATATTCGGATATTATGTTTACGTACTCAAACCTGATCATAAATGGGATCCATAAGGTTTGCTTGCGCTCGTCTGACGTGGCTGCGGGGGTGCGTCAGAAAGAAAAAGGTAGAAGCTGTACTTTTCCAGTTTCAACTGTGGAGACTTCAGTTATTGATGAAGATCATAATTTTACGTAAACACTGACAAACCGCGTTGTGTTAATGTTATTTTCGGATCTATAAAATGAGCTGCATTGTATTGTGGAACTCTAGGAAAGTACTTTTTCCATTGCTTTATGGATTTTTTGAGAGCACTATAGTACTTAAATTCCACTCTGAATTACAACACTCTAAAAAACGGCATACCGCATAAATAGTGCATTATATAGTAAACAGTGAGGGATGTTGACCATGGCTACGGTCTATTATAGCCTAAGAAGAGAAAACTTTGTGAGACTAATGCGATAACTTTTCTCAAATTCAATCTTTCTGCATCAGAAAAGGTCAATCTCTGCCAATGTTTCTCACATTGTAATATATAAACATTTCTTTTCATGGCAGAACACTTTTACTGAACAAGTCGACTTCATTTCTGGAGGTTAATTAAAAAAAAATAAAGGCACTCAGAGTCTTTAAATTTACTACATCTATTAAACAAAGGTCAAAGAGATGATGGCACCTGCTGCCCAGGGCTCAGTCGTATTTTTTATCTGATAAGATTGTAATAGAAAAAATTCCAGGGCTGAGCCATCGTTAACGTCATTAGTTCCCCCTGTGCATCTACTGCAACGTCAGCTCAAAAGATCTGCTGTGAAAGAAATGTGTTCAAGAACCACAAAGGTTCAGATTCAAAACAATCTCATTTCTTAAAACATTGGCGAATTAAGCTTGAAATAAATGTAAGTGAACATAGACGGAGTTTGATGCCTGAGGAGGACCATGCTAAATTATGTTCAATTAAATTAGTCGTGTCGAACGTGATAATTACTCATGTTAAGCAAAATGATCATTCAACACTAGACACTGATACAATGTGCCACATCTATAAGCTTGTGGGCATTTTAGTTTCTTAGTCATCACAGCTGGGATGGACCGGCTCTAATTTAAAAGCTTGCAGCTTAAAAACATTCCAGCTAAAATGGTGTGTCTGTGCGTGTGTGTGTGGTTCAGTGAGATATGTATGTATTGTTCAGACATTTTTGTGGTCACACTGTACAGAATACATCATTTTGTCTGTCGTATTACTATTAACCATCACTCACAGTAAATGCTTCATAGGGTCAAAGTAAAAAACAATAAACTAACTGAAGTAACAAACCTTATTTATGTGGCACATGCATGATAAGAAAAGAAGAAAAACATTGATAAAACATGCCGGTGGAGAGATGATTACGCGGTGGGTTGTGTCAGGAGGCTCTGGGTCCTGCCCTCCTAGCAGGAGTGGTAGTTCTGGTAATTGAAGCTCATTATTGATGATTATGTGCACCTGCTGTTTGGCCTATTTAAAGCATCTCACTGCACTCCCTCATTGTTTGTCTTCCAGAAGGCACAACCTCTTTGTCGAGCCCCCAGCCACATTTAGTGTGTCCTACCTCAACTGTGCCCCAGTTCCACGCACCATGTTAGTACTAAAAACTAGTTCTGTGTGTTCACATTGGAAAAGTGACAGCAGTGTGAAAAATAAAACTAATTGACAGCCGTAAAAAGAAAATGGACAACTCGTGTCACTCAGCAAAAAAACAATAGATGCATTTGAGACTGTTTTTTTTTTCTCCATCTACACCCCCCCCCCCCCCCCCCCCCCCCCCCCAACCTCACACACCTTTTTTTTCCAATTAGTTTTAGTTGCCTAACTTTGGGGGGACCAGATCAAAATGCTCTTGAGTTGTTTTGAAATTCACTGACAACATTTTATTATTTTTCTGCTTACATGAGTGATGACTTGTCGCTATCGTTAACCATATTTCCAAGAACTTGGGCCAGCAGAGCTCAGCGTGTAATCCCCGGAGCCTGCAGTGTTTTGAACCACCTTAGAGCCCAACAGCTCCAACGCCCTCAAACTGTTTTGTTTTTCGCACCAATTTGGCTGCCGAATCGGCTGCCGCTCGTGCCTTCAGTCAACCCAGTGCTCGTGCTACAGGATGAAGGTTGCACTTTACAGTATCTGAATGTAGAAGCTCTTCTGCTACCACTTCCTTTTTTTTTCTTTTTGGCCCATTACCGTTATCTATTGTAATCAGTAGCTCAGCAGTGATGAATTAACCTTTTTTTGAAAATATAACTTTCCTCTGTATATAAACAATCCTCTGTTGGCTTACCTGTGTCTGCTCGGGGAAAAAAAGTGAAATTCTAAGCAGCCGTTGTCTTAAAGCTCAACCGGTCATTATGAGTTCCCATCTGCCAGTGTTGCTTTTAGTGTAGCCGAAGTTCAGCTGCTCATTGAGACGATTAATTTATCCACAAGGCCTTTGAAACCATTTCCCTCTAGTATGCAAAACCTTGCAGGAAACAACTGTCCACAGCCTAATCTACATTCACAATCACCCAGCTGTTTCTGTGTGGGAAAGCAGAGTTCAATCAATGTTAATCTTAATAGTTTACAACATCTGTGAAATTAAAGTTGTCGTTTTTTTTACTTGCATCTGGCTGAGGCTTCATGAATAGTCACTGACAACTGAACAAAGAAATTTAAACACCCTGAATAATTAGAGACTTTTTTTAGTTTCTTTCGAGCCAAAGCTTTTGAAGGGAGTTTTAAAACTGAACCTGACTGGAGATTCTTTGGGATTTTTTAAATATTTTGCAGGATTGTTGTCAAGTTTGATCTCTTGTTGAAAACGGGTGCAGTATTTTTGATGGGTTGTAGTCACTGACTATTAAATTATAATAGGTATTAAGTCTTAAGCATAGGGTTGGTGATGTCCTGAAATAGTTCTCATCTTTCCTGTCAAATCTTTCCCTAGTGTTCATGATTCCTTTTACTTTTTTTGGTGTACCTCAAGGCTCAATTGTAGGTCCTATAGTATTGTATTTTCAGCACTACACTTTAGATGATTTAAATCTGAATCTCTTTGTAAAATTCACAGATGTTCCAAGATGGCGTCCTATTCCTGTTTTTTGTGTTTTAACTTCCTGACTTCTTGCACATATGAATGGCATGAAATAATTGACTGGCTGATGCGGCTCTCCTCCAATTGTATTGGACACAAGGGATCAAATTGTTATTTTAGTGTTTGTGATGCTCGGATAAATATAGTGATAGATGATTTACATCTGTTCCATTTCTAATGATTGTATGTGGGCAATGCGCCTCACTTGCGATTCTGGGTAAAACTTATTTTATGTGCCGAAATAGTTTATCACTTTTTTTCCATCAAGATGAATAAGCAATTACAGTTGTGAATAAAAATAAGAAGAATACATGGTTTTCTTTTTCTGTGACATTAGGAGACGACATCATCAAAAGCGTCAGTTGGAGGAAAAACATTTTAGACATTTAGACTGACGTGGGCTTTGTCATCGATTTGTATTGTTGGTGTGTAAAGTTAGTACACTCGCCTTTTACAGAGGACAAGCGTCAGTGAAAATCCCAGAATGCCAAGCTCTATACAAAGCACCAGTGACAGTTTAGAGAGCTCAAGGGATCCATATCTCCCCACCGAGCTGTGCCTTGCTGCACACGAAACCTCAAACATTGTTAGGCTGTTAGTCCTGTAAGTATTTGGCATGTGGTTTCTAATCCTGTTTCATTTTGAATAAGGGAAATAATTAAGTTACAGGCGAAAAAAAAAGGAATGGTGTAAAAGTGACTTTGCATGACGGGGGCACTTATCATCCCAGCATGATTTTAGCCATCTGTTAAAATTATTGTCGCACTACCATTCACCTCACTCTAAATTATTCAGCGCCTGCTGATGTGAACAGTATACCTTCTGCTGCAAATATCAAATATTGAGAGCCATGTATACAGTATCCTTCATGCAGGTGCAAGGTAAAAAAAAAAAAAAGGTGACACATTCTGGATGTTTCTGCTTTGAAAAATATGTGGTGTTTTGCAGATTTGGTCGTATGTTGTTTTTGTGGTGTGAAAGTGCTTTTTTCAGCGGGGGACACAACAAGAATGATTGGAGGGAGGCAGCAGCAACACGGTTATATTTACAAGGATGCTTGTGTGAACCACATATGGTTAGATTATCTTTAATGTCAGGTTCCAAACCTGCGATTGCACATTAGCTTGAGAGACCGTTGCACCCCAGCACTGTAATTACAGGCAGTTAAGTGTCCTCAGCCAAGAGAGTGGCAGCTCACACAGGCAGGGGGTGGACTTGGTCTCAATTAGTCCTCTCTGTTTCATTCCCTCTCCCTCCAGAGACATCATGTGGATTGGCGTTTGTCCTGCACACAGCTGTTGGGCCCCATCTTCTCCTTGACGCAACAGAAAAATATCACAGGATAAAACGGGAAGCATTCAAACACTTTCTTTGAAGCGAAAGCGTTCGTTTTGAAGTCTGACAATGCACTACAGTTGAATTTGTGATCTGCAAGCAAATTGCATCAATTCTGATGAAGGAAGGCAGCAGTAACATCTGCTGCCGTCTGTGAAAGCAGCGCCTGATGGAGGTTTGATCGCTGTCGGCTTTTGATAAGTCACTTATGATAATTTCTTCTTTTGTGTTCTGTGTTTATTTCTGCTGGTCCTCTTAATGCTCATTCTGGGGAACAGGTGATGTTCTACACATTTGAGTACATTTGAACGTTCTTTCTACCTGTCGTAGAAGACTGACAACCAAAGGGTCTATCTTATGAACGGAACATCAGCTTTCATAGTGCTTTTCTGAGTATTGTAACTTTAAAAAAAAGTCAGGAACTCAAGAGGTAGCCTCAGCTGACCTCTCCAGAACACAACAGTCATGTACCGGTGTTGAAACAGACTGAATCACCAGAAGGTATTTGTTCCCTGTGCGTCCATTTCATCATGTTCCACTCCACCACAAGCTATATACGCTCACAAAAGCTCAGAGGGCAAAAGGCAGAACTGTCATCGTGACATGGCACTGGGCTGTCAAAGAGGCAGGCAGCACTAGAGGCAAGGTCTGCCAGTGCTATATGGGGATTTTGGCGACAGTCAGAACAGCACAAAGCTACAAATGTCTCACCAGCCCTTCATGCAAAAATACCAGAGAAAAGAATGGGTTTTGTGCAGCAGGCAACCTGCATTAGGGATGGTTTTGACATAGAAATATATCCCTTTTGTCCCCCACAATGCTCCATTGTCAGGCCCTGCAGAGTTGAGGTGTTTTTAACGCGTTGCAATGGGAAAGAGGCCAACGTCACTTTTTCATAGAGGACAAGGGAGCCTCGGTCAGAAGCTTTTACTAATGTCCTCTTTTCATGGTGCTTCTATAAGAAAGTCGATGTCGCCTGCAATATGATGAAAATGGTCCTTTTTATTTCCATGTGATATTAACTGAAATTCAGATATTTTTCAAAGCCCCATCTGTATTTTCATTTTAAAGTTTAGTACGCATATTATCTGCAAATTTGAGCATCAAAGTCAAGGTTATGTGTTGCTTCATTTGGCACATTTTTTTTGGCAGAAATTATGCATTTCCTATCATAAAAATGAGAAGTGGTTTTCAGCACAGCGCCACTGTTAGTGACAGTTTTTTTTTATTTACCAGCATTTATATCTGAAAATGTTGGATTAAAATCAACTCAATTTTTCCCTTCAGTGGAATCACTGCAATCGGTGGATCGCTCATGGAGGTGAAGGACATTTTCACAAGTGCAACTCTGACGTGCAAAATCATGCCATCAAAATATTTTATTTTGTTTATTGCCAGGTAGGTTTTCACAAACACAGAATTTGCCTTTGCTATATTGGTGGATATCAATAAACAAAACAAGAGAAAGAGGACGCCAAAATTCTTGGCAGAAGCCAAGAATGATAAATAGAAAAATTTAAAATATATCTGGTTCAAAATAAGAAGAGGTGTGGAGTATTTGAATCAAAGAGGATGGAATGTGCCAAAGTTTACAGTGATAATTTAAAAAGAAATGTTAGATGTGAAGACATGGCGTTAATGTGATGAGCAGTGTCCAATGGGGTGGGATGAGTCGGTGTCAGTGGGGGTCCCGGGCCTTGTTAACAAGACCAGCTGCAGCTGTTCTTGCAGCGTGAGGTTTGGTCTTGATGGACTGCAGCCTCCTGCCTGGCCATTGGCCGGTTGCAAACTGTATTGGAATTGTTAAATCTCAAAGATGCACACAACCAGTTTCGATGAGTGTAACAAAGAATGTAAAGAACTATGTCACCAAGCTCCTGGTGTCTGAAATGTGCAGCCACCGCTGATCTGAAAAAAATCTTGCATTGGCTCAAAAGTAACTTATTATTCAAAGTAAATCTGCACCTCAATGTGTTTTTGTCATGAATACGTTCACACAAACATGAATATCACACAGCGAAAAATATACTTTTTTTTCCTATATATTAAGTTGTTTAGTAATGTGACAACACAAAGGCTCAGAAGTCCGATCCAACACACAGCAAACTTTATTAGTCCTTTCAACCTTGACAAAGGCAGTGTAATTCAGATCCAAAACCTCCGTTCTCACCTTCCACAATAAAAGCCCTACACAATGACATTCATATAAAACGTGTTTCAGTAAGATATGATTCACTCCAATCTCATTATCCAAAACGTGATGTAGTTTATTACCTTCATCCAAAAGACGCGGCAACAAGTTCACAGTGGAGAAGCTGATTTATGCCGTAATAAACCCAATCACATTCTGTCGCTTTTACTGACCTCAAATAGTTTTTTTTCGGTGGGCCTCCAAACTGCAAAGTGGTAGTAAGCCCATCCATTTACTCATTTTTAAATCATCGCTGCAGGTACATTCTGAATTCACCACCCACACTGTTTTCGGGCATTGTCGGCGTTGACACCATCTGGCATTAAGTGAAGCATTCTGAGAAATGTGGCTTCTGCGTGGTTGTCTGACTGCCAAGGGCGACCTGGGGCAAGTGCTTTGTAGCTGAAGATATGTTTACAGTGTCTAATAGATCGGCGCCGGGCCAAGAATCTGAGCATCCACCTGAGGCCACAGACTGAGGGTCAAACAAGTCAGCGGAGTGAAATGTTCAAGTTTAATCACCAAATTGTGAAGCCTTGAAGGGCGATCAGAACATTTCAGCCATGAGCAAATGTATTTGCAGGTGTTAGAAGGAGGGGGGGGGGTGAGGTGGTGGAGACATGCTTGTGATTTTGCTGTTTTTACAGCAGTTCCACTCTCTTAATACAACTGCCAAGTCATTTCCTGACGATGGTTCATTTTAATGTCAAAACTCCCCGTCTGCTGGCTTGTAAAAAATGTCCACGCTGGGTATCATCTATTCCCTCGAGTCCCAATCCCCATAAAACACGTTGCTTCCCCTCCCCCCTCGCCCCGCGCACAGGTGACAAGCTAAAATGAGAGATAGCTCCATTTGCTTCATATAGCTAATTGGATTAGTGCTTAAGGCACTACAATAACGGCTGAATTTAGAGAGGCAGGCGGAGAGAATGAAGGAGTGGGCTGCTGAGTGGTGGAGCCAATTTTCCAGTGAAATGAGCTTTGCTCCAGGTGAAGAGGGAACTCCTGCGGAGAAATAGAGAGGCTCTGTGTTGGAGGATTTTATGCTACCAGACGCAGTAATGTGTAACAGAATTTACATTCACAACATTACACAAAGGGGGCACACGGTTGTACGTGACATGTTTTTTATACCAGCATTTATACAAATGAAGAGAATTAATCTCTTGAGATTGTTTCCGTTTATGTTATGATTATGGGGAACACTTGATGTATCATAGATTCATATTTAAAGGTGCCCTTTTTAAATGAGAAACAGTGTAACAAGACACATTTGGTGTATCCTTGAAGTCTAACAAACATGGTGCACACATTTCCTCCCTAAAACATCAGCAAAGCCCATTTTCAACCTCTGTTTTGAAACATTGTTTGCATTCTTCTTCCTGCCTCGTGCCGCTCACAACACATTGCTTTATAGCCCTACTACTGTGCATAAACTCCACAAGGTGTCTTAATCATATTACATTTAAACTTCACATTTAAACATTGGATAATGTGGTATATAATGGTAAAATAATTGTAAAAGCTCTATTATGGACATGTTTTTTACTGATCATTGTAAACTATACATTTTAAAGTTGCTATATAGAATTTCCAATGATTTTGGTATAATTATAAAGCAAGGAATCTGTCTTTCTGTGTTCTTTCCATATCTCAAACTGTTTATCCACACTTGGTGGGGGTTTAGCGGGGGACCCAATGGAGGGGGTCGTCTAATTTGTTGCAAGGGGGACACTAGGGGGCAGAACTTCAGTGAAACTGTGATTATTATTTTTTAGAGGCGAGTTCTACTATTGTATTCTGTTAAAAGGCTTCCTCAGTATTCCGATCAGGGCAGAGTGACGGAGGCAGTCAGACAGCATGGCATAGTGGAAGATTACACATGGAGTCCATTCAAGAACTATGAAAAAAATATCTTAATTAGCACATTGGCCTAAAACCTCCCCAAGCTCTTTAAAAACTCGTTTCCCTCCACTGCAGCGTTCATTATATTTGGTGGTTCACCTGCAGCCACCTTTTCTGCTAATTTTGTTGACAGTCTCTCAGTTCACCACTCGTCACTACCAATAAATCTGCACAAAGCACCCTGAACGCTGGCAGCGCCAGATGGTAGCGGGAGGTAAGACGTTTGCAAAGTCTGAATGGACAGAATTGATGTAACCTGATGGAAGCTCACACTGTATACTGGTCTTTACAAATGAGTGTGTGATGCCTCACAGAGCAGCAGCAGGAGAGGCAAAAGGTTTGAGGAAACAGTTTTGAGTTAAAAAGAGAAAAAACATTTAGCATCTTTAAAAAAAAAAAGATAGGTAGAGAGGTGTCATTTACATTAATTCCATAAAAACTAAAATTATGTTTCTCACCAAAGTGCAAAAGGCCTAATGAACCTTGAAGCGTACCTTTAAAATCATATCTCAGAGGTGTTTTTTTGGCTGAATTCCAACCCTATGTTTTTTGCCTCGATTCACGCTAGTCGTCCTCTTCTCCTTTTGCGTTTGTTGGTCAGTCAGTTATCAGTGACTGTGTATTGAGCTCAGTGCCCTGCAATGTCAATCATACACAGGTGAGAGGAAGGACCCATTTTGTGGAATACATGGCCAAACATATTGTTGGTGGAAACCACACAAATTGTGGGCTCAGTTTGAGGCACAGTATTAAAACATGACATGAAATGGAACATTGTTGAGATGGAGAAGACGTGGACGTGTGTGGCCTTGTCGATTTTATCTGATGAGGGAAGCAATTTAACACTTCTGCACTGATTTGTGGGTATTCTTCATGCCCTGTCCACCGAGATCAATATGGGTGTCAGTGCTATGGCCTTAAATTACTGTTAGACGCTCATTACGAAGCAAAGCTCAATAGCATTGGGGGTGTCGGTAGGGTTTGTTAATGGGTGTGTGTGTGCAGTGCATTTTTCTGAAGTGCCTGCCAATAAACACCAAGGCCATGAGGTAGTTTGAGTTGCAGAGGTTTAATCAACCAGAGGCATGATCTCCCCCTCTCAAACAAACACACAAAACCAAAAGGGAAAAGACCAAACTCTCCAGGAAGTTACTTCCTGAACCCACAGGTCTCTTGGTATACAATGTAAAAACGTTGCAGTGCAGATAAAACATGAAATAGTGCGTCCACAATGGGATGATCAAAGGCCAGAAAAAGCAATAAAAGAAGTCCGTCTATCCATCAACGGGTGAACACCCAGAATGATCTCGGTCTCAGGTGGACTGGATGCCTGACGGAGACTCTCCTCTCCAAATCACTTGGCTGCTCTCTTATTTCCTGGATGACTG
Source organism: Pholis gunnellus (assembly GCF_910591455.1). Classification (NCBI taxonomy): domain Eukaryota; kingdom Metazoa; phylum Chordata; class Actinopteri; order Perciformes; family Pholidae; genus Pholis; species Pholis gunnellus. The sequence goes on from NC_136547.1 coordinate 8,337,601, forward strand.
GACAGTTTCTCCCCTCAGCCATGTACAAAACAAGCAACTTCTGAAAGGGAAACTTCACCAGTCAGTCAATGGTGAGTCACATTGATTTTTTTTCATCTTACGAGGCTTTAGGAATTAATCGGTTTCTGCACACACTTTGTAAACATAATAGCATTTCTACGCTGGCTTGCCTTTTACTTTGAAATGGAACAGGGTTTTTTTTATGCGTTTACCAACTATATTCCTTAAGATATATTTTTCCAGAGTTACCACACATGTATATTCTTTTCATAGCATTTTACCACAGTTACACATTGTCACACCTGGGATGTTTCCAGATGGCTAGCTTGTTGAGCCCCGCTCCCATCCCTTACTCCTGCTAACCATGTCAATCTTTGCGTTCTTTCTCGACACAAATAGACCACTTAACAGTGTTAACAGTGGCAGGTTTACCTCTTGAAACTCGTAGTCATTTTTTTAAACATCAGGCTGTTGATCGGACACCATGTTTACCGACAGTCTACAAGGCAACTTGAAATGCAAGCCACACCACATGTGTATCCGTTGGATAACGTGTCCAACACCAGCCTCCTGTTCCCCTTGACGAGCGTACCTCCTCGACAGTATCCGGCTATCGGGCCGCCTTGCTCTCCCACACCTGTCACTGGCTGCTGGGCTGCCTGGCTGTCACGAGGACACGAGTGAGACCATCCTAATGAGAGATGAGAGAAGCGAGATCACCCGGGTACAGACGGCTCACGCTGGGAGCTAGAGAGCAGCTGTAAAAATCTACTTTTTAATGCATTCAGCAGAGCTATTCTCAAGTTGCATTCAAGTTAAAGCGCGCAATCATTCCAAGTAAACAGGCTTTTGTTTGTGTTCAGAGTTTCTCACAGAACACAGTGTGCATCCAGCCTCGCAAACACGTTGAATGCCTTTTCATACCGCCATAAAGCATTTGCCAAAAGGGATTTTATGTTCTTTTTTTAGAACCTCTCCTCTTTCATTAGTGCAATGCTAGCTTTTCTTTTTTTTCTGCATTCTGCAGAAATGTGTATCGTGTTACATTACTAACAATATGGTGACCTCCACATTATGCATTGCTTAATACTGCCGCTATTAGTTAAAACTCAAGAGTTTGAGTTTTACTTTATGTGTTGGAATTTCATTTATGAATGCTTGAGTGTATGAATGGAGGCAGCACTAATTAATAAATGCCAGAACCAGACGGGCTGTTTTCACATGTTCAAGCATTATTACATAGCCCATAAATAATTGGATTTTCAGACCTTTAATGTCGACAACAAAAAACATAAATCTCTGACAAATACTGGAGAAATCAGAACAAATATTGTCCATCTTGCCTTCTTTTTCAAGCTTTTGAGACAAATTCAACAGCCATTCCAATTTTATGATCATCAACCATTCATTTTATAGTTTATAGTAAATATGTTTAGATAAAGAGTTTTAAAAATATACGTGCATATATTTGTGAGATCTTTTGCTTGCCAAGATAGTACTGCCTTTAGTATCAGACGTGCACCTCTCTCCATATACTTTCACTCTATTGCTGTTATTAGAGAACTACACACTCCCTCTATCAAATATTTAAACTGGTGAAGCTTCAAACAGTTGAACAGTTCACTGTGCAATTAAAAGGCCTGAATTTGTAAAAGCCACAACCGACCCAGGCTGTGAGACAGAGGTTTGTCTTTGGATTCTGGGGGTGTTCAAATGTTCCGATGTGGTTTCTATGGTTGACACTTCAGCATGCTCTGTTTATGCTCTATTACATTATAACGATTCATATATGTTGTCACAACCCTTCACTGAGCCCAGTTGCTCACGTCGGAACATTTGGGAAACATCATGTTGCCAAAAGAGCACAGCGCATTCGGCGTAATTAGGATTTTGTTTGGCTGTGTCTCTGAAGCTTGTTGCCTCTGTAGATAATCCTTAAAGGCGACACAATGTGTTTGTCTGAGCTATGGGAGAACTGTGAACTCAAGCCTGGGCCCCGTAAGCTGCCACAGAAGAAAATGAATGAACACCCACATTCACAACAAAGCACACTTTAAGAGAGAAGCACGGAGAGAAAAACGGAGGATAGAGGTGGCTGTTCAAGTGATGACACGTAGCATAGCTGCTTTCCACAGCAGATAAATTACTTTGGACACTGTGTTAAATCTGTTAAATCTCAGCCCTAAATCTCAGCATTGTCCAGCCATGGTAGTTTATTTTAAGATCTTTACCGTAACTTTTTGGCATGTGTATATTGTGGATTTGCACATCATTGATAATCTTTATTGTTTAGATTTTGTTTTCGTTGCACTTAATTATCTAACACCCTTTGCTACTTTTGTACTGCGACGGCAGCACAACAATTTACTTTGGGTTAAATAGTTTTATCTCATCTTAAGAAACTGAAAAAATCTGTGAATGTGCAAAACGTTTAATGCTTTTGTTTTTCTTTTTTTAAATTAATTTTCATTTATTATTATTCCAACGGATAAAATAAAATACACTTGTTCTTTTTCTTGCTGAGAGATAGATGAGAAGATCGACACCACTCTCATGTCTGCAGGCAAATATGAAGCTAGCGGTCAGCCAGTTAGCTTAGCATAGCATAGCTAGCCTGGCACTTTCCCAAACAAATAAAAGCACCCTACTAGCACATTTAAAGCTCACTAATTAACACAACAATGTGGCGTACGGTGGATTACATGCAGGACTATTTTTTGGCTAGGAGCGGCAACTACCAAGACCACAATGTGTTGTTTTTGCTCTTCAGTTAATTTGAGGATCACTGTTTTTCAGATTTTACAACCAGGGTAGCTAAGCTAACCAGCTAATGGTCTCCTGGCTAGCATCGTATTCAACGTAGCGATATGAAAGTGGTATCGACCGTTTCATCCAACTCTAAGCAAGACAGTGAATTTTGAAGAAAGAAGACATTAAAGTTTGACTTCATATATCCGATAAAGGTTGAATATTTACTTACCTCTGAAATCTGTTAATATTCATTGTCCATGTAGGCTAACGGCGTTGATGCTGCCAAACCTTCGCAGTTGAACCCATTGATTTCCATGTAATAGTTGATGACTTTGTGAGTCCGGGGCTCATTAAAACAACAGCGTGATGCAGATTCACAGTTTAGTGCCGTCAAACTGGCATCTATGACCTCCAAGGACCACAGCATTTAACAGGGAACTGCCTCTCATTACTTATCCTTTATCTGCTGTCTCATTATACCCGTGTTCTGTTTTTTGAATTTTTCTATTACTGTCTTTGCAATGCAAATCTTCTGCTTAAATCAGCAGCTTTGTTGTTACAAAGGCATGGGGGCAAAAAAAAAAAGACTCTTCCTATTAGTGTTGAGAAATCTGGGCACTTGCGGAAGTAGTCAGGGAGTAAAAAGGGGAAAAAATAATATTTCCATCTTCTTAAGTGCTGCGTTTTTCAGTTAAGTATGATTTGTATGAGAGAGAGACTTCCTAAAATCTTTGCAGCCCAGCATCAGGTCTGCAGTAAACCAACGTGTATGTGCTGATACGCCTTCCTGGATGGTGGATAATAGCTCATGTGTCATCACTGCAGGCCTATCATTCGCTGCGTTTTCCCCTGCAGTGTGAGCCAATATGTTCAGTAGACATAGATGTGGGCATTGCCTAATGGAATCCAGTCAGCATGGCCGATACCATCACCAAGTCACACTGCCAAGCCTCGATAACACCAGGCTCTCTCCCTCTCCGGAGCAATGGCAAGTGTCCCGGAGAGCCCTGCAGGATGTTACATATTAATATTTCTCGACATTTGCTGGGTGATAAGCAGCCTTGGAATAAATATTTCTTTTCATGAAACCACTTCGGCGCAGCGTCTTCATAGAAGGCAATCTCTTCATGGGCCTGTATCTGAAAACAAATGCTCTGTCCTCAGTAACCTGTACTTCTTAAAGATGCATCACCACATGGAGAGGAAAGATATGGTTAGAATAGGATCCGTATGGCCACTACATTGTGATATGTGGCGTTAAAGAAATAGTTTGACATATTTGAATTCTCATTCACTTTATTGGTGTATAATAAGTTTAATGAGCAGCTCAGTAACACATATTTTTGTGTGGTAAATGGCAAATGTGAAGCTACAGCCAGGAGATGTTTAGCTTAGCTTAGCTTAGCATAAAGATTAGAAACGGGGGAAACGGCTAGCCTATCTCTGTCCCAATGTAACAAAGTACCAATACATTTAGAGCTCCCTAACAACTTGTATCTCTTTTTGTTTCATCGGTACAAATGCTGAAGTTTCCAAAGATACTTTGCCATTTAATAGATAATAATGTATGCTAAGTTACACTAACCAGCTGCTAGTCAGCTATATATTCACCACACATGTCATGAGAGTGGTATCAATCTTAATCTTAAGATTGATAAGAAAGCAAATAAGCATATTTCCCAAAATGTCAAATTATTCCTTTAATGGAAAGAAACTCTTTTTAAACAGCTATGAGCCACATAGTCACCAGATATACAGACCTGTGTGTGTGTGTGTGTGTGTGTGTGTGTGTGTGTGTGTGTGTGTGTGTGTGTGTGTGTGTGTGTGTGTGTGTGTGTGTGTGTGTGTGTGTGTGTGTGTGTGTGTGTGTGTGTGTGTGTGTGTGTGTGGGCATGTTTTACCCATATTGTGGGGACATAAATTGTTTACACAGTCACTTAAAGTGTTGTAAGGTTTGGGTTAGGATTAGGCAGGTACCAGTTCTGGTTCGGGTAAGTCTGTAGGAAATGAATGTGAGTCAATGTAATGTCCCCAAAAGTCATGAAAACACGACTGTGTGTGTGTGTACCTGCATGCCACAGAGCACTGACATCTATATGTGAAATGCAGAGTGAAACGAATACAAACCACGCAGATCTTCGCCTCCCCGTCTCTCTGCCCAGTGAAAAATTCATGTCCTATTTCCCCATCAAATATGAATTACGGCTTATAAGATCACATTTAAAATTCCATGTCACAGCTCATGCATTCCCAACTACTTTTTTGGTAACATTGTCTGAGGTGTTTTTTCAAATGTGCGCTTCAGTTATCACAGCGCTGCGAGAGTCGCCCGATCACTCGTCGTGGGCTGGCATAAGGGAACGAGGCATGTGTCATATCTTGTTTAAGCAGCCTGATGCAGTGTGTGTGTTTTGGTGGGTGGTTCACAGCTACTCCTCAGCCTCTCGTTGCAGCTCATGTTGTCGAACGGTCCCCCCCCCCCCCTCCCCCCATGCTGTTAACTGGCTGGGAAATGTTCCCGCCGGATACCATGACGACGACTGTCATCCGCACTTTGCACCTCAGCAAATGGAGGTCATCTGAAGAGACAGCACCCTTACCTCTCTCTCTCTCTCACCGTCGCTGCCATGGCTACGCGAGCCAGGGAAGACTCTCGCAGCCCTCCGCCGTCCCAGCATGCAGTTCACCTCTCAGCGGGCTGAAGCCATGCATCCGTTCCGACGTACATATGCTCCTGCAGAGGAATTCGGGTGCCAAGAGACTAGCACAGCACGTGCTTACATCTCTTACACATCCAAGTCCTTGGGGATTTACATATCTAAGTCCCGCCAGCTCGGTGCAGAAATCCACCAGAGAAAAGAATGAAACACTGGAAGCTGCTGCAAAAAAACGAGTTCGGACGTCTTCTCTTGGCGAGCAGCCCACAGCATGAAATGATCCAAACACATTAATTATTCATCACAATAAAGTAAAGATTCCATATCTCTGATGTGTGTGTGCATCCACAGGGTCCTGGTGCCTTCAAAGTCCAGAGTCGCTGGCAAAATGTTAAGGATTTATCTGTTTGTGTTTTTGTTTAGATTTTCATCCATGCCTGGATGTTCCCAGGTTATACATCAAACTTTCAGTTCATGAAACTAGACGCATCTATTTTGCATTAGTTTGGCGTGTCCACTCTTTCCAGTTTGACCGTACCACTTCATACACACATTTTCATGAATGTAAATGATTGATTTTACTATTAAAGTGACCTGGAAAAGGCCTAGCGGTGCTCCCTACATGAATAATCTTCTCTTGTGGGCTCAATGGTGCTTGACTCAGCTACTGTGTGTCTGGTGCTGAAGGCAGTAAATACCTGGAGTTGGAGGGCTGCGATGGGGGGGGAATAACAATGCACAGCCTCAGGTATGGAGCAGGATGACTCTGCGGTGGATATACGGCACAGAGAAAAGTGTTCGGCTGTAAAATATCAAGACACATTCAAGGATTTAGTCAATTCGGGTCACCGGCATTTTAATGTTGATTTCAGCCTCACTGTCTTTATTTAAATGCACACTAATATCTACTATTATTCAGAAAATGACTATTCTGAATTTGTTATGAGTCATTTTCATAAGTAGAATTTTCCAAGTAAGACATGCGGGATATACCGATATCATGCGTGTTTTAGGAACAGTTTTGGAAATTAGCAGGCACTTTTAAAAAAAACTATTTGTCAGGTGATTGGATGAACCATCTGTCAATCAAACCGTTGCCAAAGTCAGTCAGGACAAAAAAAATCTTTCAATGAATAAATACTAGATAACTGATGCTATTGCAGCATCTACGCTAACTATGCAGTCGTCTCTCCGCGTCGTCTCACACACACACCTAAACCAAGCTGCCGTGCAAGATAAAGAGATGCATGCCCAACAGAAAAGCCCACATTTCTGGTCTGGAGAGAGAAACACAGACTTTTAAACATTATGAAAGTAAAAATACTCTTACAATAATAAAAGTCCTGTATTCAAAATACAGAAGCATCAGCAATTTCCCTTTGATTAATAACAGTAAGTGTACGTGTTCTGCAGAAAAATGACCCATATACGTACGAAAAACATTAAAACCACGTTATAAAACTGAGTAATTTTGCCGAGTATTCTTACAAGCCTTCAATATTGCATTCAGCTAATGACAGTGAGGACCGTGCAAGATGAATTGACAGTGACAGTGGAGCCAAATTGCGTCGCAAAAAGGATCGAGAGCATGAATGACAATCTGAATCAAATATTAAACGCATTCAAAAGGGGGATACCACTGGCAGCGACGGCGTAATCAATCCACATTTTGAGCTGATCTATTATGTAACGGCTCAGACAAAAGAACACAAATGAAGAAAGAAGTCGATCTCTCCTCCGCTGCGAGAGAGCCGTGTTCCTTTCACTCTCTCTTCCTGTCCCAACTCATTTCTTAATGCTTCCCACCTCTTTCTGTTTCTCCTCCAGATCACTTCCAGTCCATTTTCAACTTCAGTATATTACACTTTTGTCTGATGGCATGTGGTAGTTTCACATTTCGGAGTTATTTGCAGCAGGTTATATGTGCTGCCGCCACGGTGGAGAGACCTCCTGCTCAATTTCTCTCCTCGTGACAGATTTCATCCTCCACGTATCCATCTTTCTTACCAGCTTGGGCCACATTGCTTCTGAAATAGGAAGAAAAGGTCACCGCGTTAATGCACAAAGTGACAGTGGATACATCACCTAAATCTATGGTGACTTTTGGCAATACATCCCACACAGGATTTTCATTGGGAGGAAATGGGAGTGATGAGAGAGATTCGGAAACTGAAAACACATAAAGTCTCTTCTTGGCTAGAAAAGGTTTTTATTTCAAGTTAAAGGTTTTTAACAAGGAGATAAACAAAGTTATTCTTTCTAATATAACTGATACAAGAAAAGTAAACATACACTCAATCCATTTGCCATTAAATTAGTCTTCATTTTGCAACAAAAACAGATGGCGACCAATGCACTTCATAATGTAAACATTTCTCAAGACCAGTTTGAACCAATAAGAAACACAACTTGGGACATTTTCTTTAACAACACATTTACATTTGAGCTTTGGCCCATTTTCCCATATATGGTCATTTCACCAAGGATAGCATCACAGGGTCCTTACTGTTTATTTCCGTACTTGTTTCAGGGCATTTGCAGCATGCTTGAAGGGTTTAATAACCCTATCTTCATTGCAATCGTTACCTGCTGCAACCTGTTAACTGCCTCACATTCATGATGACGTTTGTTCTGAAGATAGTTTCGATGATTGACGAAAATCAAGATGACATTGAAACGTAGCAGAGAAATAAGTGTTTTTCAGTAAAAAGTTTGTTTAGCAAATCAGTAGTGTACCTCATTATAAAGGCTTTGTTTAACCAGAATGCTTTGCATTGGTGAGGGGGGTACTTGGCTGAAAAAAATGTTTTAAACTGGGTACGTTTATAAAAAGATTTGAGCACCAGTGCTCTCCACTGTTTTACAGCACCCAGCACTTCCTCACAGTAAGTAAGAGGGCACCAATTTCATACCATCATGCTTCATTTTACATGTATCCTGCAGATCACAGCTAATGAAAGCATCTTGCTTTTGACTCGTCGGCTGGCTTCACTGGGTTGTGACTGGCAGTTGAATATTTATCCCAGAGCCAAAATATGTGGGGAATCAGGGAAGCAGAAACTGGAAGTAAGACGCCTTTGGCTCTGGCTGTGCTCCCAAATGTGCACGTTCATTTGAGGGTTTTTTTTTCCAAAATGCTCAAATGTATGGCCTGATATCGGCTCTCTGCTGCAGCTCTGCAAAATGTGATTGATGGCAGTGGTTGTTGTTGTTGTTTACTCTGCCATGTTGAAGTCACTCAGAGTAAATGAGCCTGAAAAGTAACTCGGACTATCATGGAAAAACTGAAAATGCTGTAGAAGTAGGATGTAAATACCAGTCAATTTAAAGATAAACTGATGAAATATGAGATAAATAGATGAAGTAAGATATAACTTTATTCATTCTAAAAGAAATGTCTGTCAACAAGTGTTGTAAATTGTTTAATTGATCTGATTTACTTTGACTGTGATTGTATTGAAACAGGAAGTGCTTTTACTTTGAAGCCAGTTGCATGATACGTGGCTTCTTGACGCTAATGACGAGAATGATAGTGTGGAAAAAGGTATATGTCGAGTTCTGTTCACCTGAACAGTTGTTGTACTGCAGTTCAGAAGTAAAGTGTTCCATTAAAATCCCAGACGTGTCTTGGTCCTCTTTAGAAGCTCCACTTCACTACAACAAGATATTTGGTATCTATCGATCACTACAGCTCTCTTGGTTGACCGGCTCACTTCCACCATAAGTGGTCTCTCTCATTTAAACTACATCACTTGTTCAGAGAGAGGCACATTCAAGCCAGTGCAGACGACATGGCGTACAAATGACATGCAAAAAGCAAGAAAAGCGTTGTTATTGCATGCCAAAAAACGCACCAATTGGCATATGAATGACAAGACAATTTGTAAGAGTGGGCTTAAAAATATATGAACAGTTGCATTAAATGATTTTTCTTTCCAACAATGGAAACAATTACTATGTGAACTGTCAACCTGCTGTTGCCTTCAGCTCATTGTTGTTTTATATGGTTAATGCAAGCTTAAATATATATATGTAGAAGTTACATTATGTACAATGTAAAGAATGCTGAATCTGTGTTTATAGTGGAAAATAAAAATGTTCTAGCTTTTTGTTAGGCCTTCAAATTCATTTTACGATGTTCATTAGTGGTTAATGACGACACCGTTTGCTAATTCGATTGAAAGTCCTGGAAAAAAGTCTGCCTTTTAGATCCGTTTCCGTTTTTGGGGGGTTCGAAGTAATATTTCCAAACTCAACAGGGTGAACTGAAGAGGTGACTTCACTGTATGTCAATGGTTAAATAAAAAACATTGACTTACATGTTTTGTGAAAAGTAAGAAATTAAGAAGATTTATAATCACGTTGGATTTGTCGTGTAACTGAACAGGCCGAGACATCATCTCATAATAAGTTCACACACCACATTATGGCTTATTCTTGCCTGTGTGTTTATTTTAAGAAAACTCGACCAATGGGAATGTTGAGTGATCATTAGGGTGGGCTTTTCCTGCTGATTCAGTCTTGTAGATTGCAGGCTGTTGAGGCCATTAGTAAGGAGGCTTTTTTGTTCACACCCTCTGTCTCTCTCTATCACTCCTTGTCCTTGTGGGTGATTAGAATGCACCCTGGTTGTCTGTCTGCTCGCTCATTAATCACACAGCCAGAGACTGCTGGCCGGATGCTAAATATACAGTTTGTCCTCGTCTCAGCACTCCACACAAAGTGCTATTACAGCAGAAAACCACACAGGGTCATAAATGACTCATAAGCAGGACTACGAGTTTCCTAGCGCTCGTTATAGTAGCCCCACCAATATTTAAGGCGTCGAGAGACTCCCCAGCATTTATGTTAAATCTGACTCACATTAAAATCCAAACATCGGACGGCATTTATAGTCGTTCCTGCACAAGTAGATGTTCTGTTTACATTACAAGGCTAGCCAGCGACTGGTTCTCACCTAGAACGGCTAAATGGACACAGAACAAAATGTTCTGTATGTTCCTTGTTTTGAAGAAATATGTACTTTGGTGCTATCAATCTTCATCTCTGCCTGTGTGAATCAAAACACACCACAAAAGTCTCGCCATCAACACACGACGACTTAATCGTAGTATTTCACAAGAACAACACAACTTTTATTGACTACTTTTAACATCTGATTCAGATTTTTGGCATCAAGTTTCTCCATTAAACATGAACTTGTGTTTAAATTACCCAAAGATTTAAAGTGACAGGTCTCTAGCTGAGCTGACCATTCGCTACGTCTGCCAAGCTTTCCGTTCTTCTGCTACACATGTGCATTTTCTACAGTGATAACGGTGGTAGACCTACCACTCAGAACTCCCAGTTATTTTTGAAACAACCGGTCCTTGATTTCAGGCCAGAGGTAGATACTTCTAGACTCATTTCGCGCCTGAGCACTTTTTTTATCAGTTGTAGCTAAGTAGCTACTTAACGTGGGTTCGTGAGTGGGTTGAAACACATTCTCCAGCTGACTTTAAAAAGTCAGGGGGAAAACTCCGTCAAACTGCTGTAAATAACAGGCAGCGCAACTGATAATGCCTGTGAAAGAGGTAATTTGGCATGCAGATGAGCGAGCACGTCCAACTTTTCTATAAAACCCTCTTGCTCATTTATTGCTAATGTGCTATTCGTTAATGCTAACCTGTGCCAATATAGTGCTGCAGGAATGAGTCCTAAAACACAGAAATGAGTCAGCGTTTTAGCACTTCTGGTTCCCTCCTCTCAAAGTCAATGTTTTTTTTTAATGTTTAGATGTCTGGAATAAGCTCTGTGGTTAACACAAGCGTAGCAGATTTTGTTCTACAGCAGAAAATGCGTTAGTAAATACCCCTCTTGAACATTTTTGAAAAAGGCAGTTGCTAACAAGTGGCTGGATGAGACTACGACACGTCATCACGCTGGCAAATCGGCCTTGACCGCCTCACTATCTAAACTCGCACTCGTGTGACAAATCCCATTGGCTTTTTGTCTAGAACCAGTACGACGCTAGATTGGCATCAGCCCTGCAGCACTCTATGGTGACGAGCCTAAGGTCCCCGTGGGGATATAAAGGAAGATGTTGTTCTGTCTAACATAATCATGTTGGGCTGCTTAGCTTTAATAAGTGGACAAGGCAGACAGAGGATCTATTTTTATTGTTTATACTTTCAAATCAAAGGCTGTTAGAATGACGCCGAACCACTGTGTATGCCAAACGCAATGCTACAGACAGTGAGTTTGTCCGGGGTTGCTGATCACGAGCCAACAAAACACAGGACGGAGATGCTAACAAAACCCTTCCACGCAGTGGAAAAACACTTGTTTACTTGAGGAGGATGTTTGTGATTTTAGAAGAGAGCGTTCATGAGTCAACAGTCTGCCAACGTGCACCACAACTTCAACAACATCTTGTGACTTAAAGGACACGATTTAAAAAGAACAAGAACACTGTAATAGGGACTTTTCATATTCTTTCTCTAATTATTCTGCTTTCATATTCAAAAGCCACCCTAAGGGCAGTCGTTTACCTACCATTACTGCTGCATGACTTACAGGCAAACATGAGGTTGGAGCTTCCCTAATAGAATCTATTATATATATATATATATATATAATAGATTGTTTTCTGTCTAAGGACTTTACCAGCTAGTGTGTGAATGTGGATTGTTTTGCTTTTTTAGCATCACATGACAAATCCAAAGAAAGGGAAGGGTGTCGACCCAACACCAATTATATCGTGACGAATTAAATGCATCTACTATAAGAAGCGTAGGTGTGAGCCTTAATTTGATAAGTCTTCAGATTCATCCTCGTCTCTCAGGAAAAGAGATGAGACTCATTTCGATTGGGGTATCTGGGGATTGTGCCCCTGATTTTACATGTCAAACTCAATTTACAAGTCCTGGTGAATACTGCAGAGTGTGATAAAACAGTACAATATCATCAGTCCAAGGGTGGGGGTGTGAGGTTTTAAAGACGTGGGCAGTAGGCGATGTCATCCCCCTTGTTAGCAAGATGACAAAATGCATGCCCCTTGTTAACTTGCCACCCCCGTCTCCATCCTCCGGCAGCAGACAGACTGCAGGGGCAGAGGGGTTGTTTAATTGAATGTCTCCCTGACACATCGATCCTTAATCTGACTGAGGTTTGTGCAAGGTGGCCCCCGATCATGGCTCTGAAATATCAGTAGCCTAACCGTGCTGTGTATTGATGAATCCATGGCGCTGTTCGTGGTGCTGAAGCAGCAGATGGATTTGTAATTGCAACTTTCTCTCAGAGTCCTGCCCCTCGAGCCGGCTCTGTCCCCCCCCCCCCCCCCCCCCTCCTGTTAAAAATGAACAAATCACCTTCTGGATGTGGGTGTTTACCGGGCTGTTGGTCTAACAATAGACAGAATAGGGTTGCATGATGGGAAGTATAGGATCAATGACTTTTGAAGTCCAAATATGTCAGCCTTTGCTGCAATGACTTTAAACCATTCTTTAAAAAAATGATGTTTCTCTTGTTGTTGTGTAAATGATAATCCATGAACACTCTGGACCAACTTGTTGGTATTTCTTGAAACATTTTTTAAATAAAACACCTTTAAAATAATAAATATACTCCAAAAAAACATATATGTAAGATAACTATTGATATATACATACATATACAACTTCGTTAAAAAATACACAAACTCTATGGCAGAAAAGAAATACATACTTAGAGGCTAACATTTAGCTGTGAAGTTACATAATTATGTTTGTTGTGTATTACCTGTTGACTTTATGCAAAAAAAACATCAGCCAGTATGCATTTAAATTCCTCCCTGCAGCATGACGGGATATTCCCCAGACATTGTCAATCATCACCACTGTTGGTGTATTTCCTAACGCTTTTAAACAACCAGCTGCAAACCGTTTTACTTCTTCATCGTGACGGGTTCAAGAGTCTGTGAGGGGGAGTTTTCCCTGCAGGTGAATGTGCCTCCTGGGTGTGAGGTTTTATGTTTCCCTCTGACAGCTTGTTTGCTTGGGAAGATGTCAGCGGTTCATCTGCAGCATATTCACTTTGAAATATCACTTAAAACATGGGAACGGTGTGTTTCCGCAGAAACCGGCGGAGAAACAAGATGTACTGTACACTTACTGTTTGAGTATCTGCTGCGCGCCTTCCAGAGGTTTCACAGTACTGCAAACAGAATGGCTGAGTGCAGCGTATTTGGACAAGGCTTAATCCACAGAGCGAGCAGTGAATCATAAACAAGATGTCTTATTGACTTATCGACCTTTTACGCACGTCAAAGTGGTTGCCTGTTTTGTATCCATCCCTCCCCCCCCCCCCCCCCCCCACACTCCCCACGCCATTTCAATTTGAGCCTCAATAATTCTCCGGATTGCAACTCGCACATTTCACGCTTGATTTCATGTTTCTCTCCACATTTATGGAGAAGCAGTTGTGTTTGCTTTCGCAATTTACGTTAATGGCTCTGGAGATTGTTTTTGCCACGGTTTGGACAGGCCGTAATGTGCGGGAAGTTGCTTTATAAAGAAACAGTTGTACCCTTTGTCACAGATCATCTAGCTTTGTTTCACCTTGGGGATGTGAGATTTTATAACGCGACCTAAAGCGAGCATCACACTGTCCGCTCTGCAGACATTATTTACCACAATCCTTTTCAAAGAACATGTGATTAAAGGATACACCGATAATGTTCCAAGTACTGCACAATATTGATCCGTGGCATCATAGACCAATCACTGCTGCAGCATGAGCGAAGTGTACAAGTAGAGGGAAATAAAAACTATGCAGAAAAGGTACAAAACGCATCAAACACACACACTATTATTAAACTCGTCAGGAAAGACGGTCTCGAAAAAATCGTGACAAATCAAATGACAAGATACGAGTCCAGCTCTTTCCTTGAGCTGATAACGAACAGCAGAGCTGCCACTTTATTCAGAATCTGACCCGCTGTAATCAAAGCAGGAATATGCAGTCGTAAAGAGTAAACAAACGGCACAATATTCCTCTTAATAAAGACATACATTCATGAGCAGTAAACGGCACCTTTTGCTCAATCCGTTTCCCCTCGGAGCTTTAGCAGCTGTAGCCTTACTTGGTCTGGTACGACCGATAGCATATGGTGGCTAGTGTTAGCAAAGGTTAGCTTATTGTCCATATCAGTTTTCTGACTTTATAAGCACTCTTAAGTTGTGCTGCTGTCACACTGTGTTTTTAGTTCATTCAGATAACCTCATGGTGTCTTTTTAAAGGAACAGACTCGAGAATCTTGGGAAATGTAGGAGAATTCAATCCTATCCACAGTTGCCGCTGTTTAACAAAGGTTGCACAATCTCGCTTTAAATATATTTACACAGTAGTTAAGGATTCGCCTGCGTGTGTTGAATTCAAACAATTTAAATTTGTTCTCCCATGTGTTGATCTTTCATATGAACATGTGTGGGAATGACTGAAGATAGAACCATCGGGGTAAGAGGAAGGCTGCACGTAATCTCGTAGTTCAACAAGACTCTCTTCGTCTCAGTGCAAACATACACCAGGGTCCAAGCGGCAGAAGTGTTTCCGCCTCAGCGATCCTTTTGAATGAATGCTCTCTAACAACTTGAGCTCCGATGTGCCCTTCTAAACTGCGCCGTGCACACGGCCACATTTTGGGGGCGGGGGAGGGGGGGGTCGTTGCTCTAAACTGACAAAGGGCAAACATATTTAGTCCACTGGCAACTTCAGGAAACTATTTTCACTATAAAAACAAGGAACACTTCAGTATTACACTGTACTAAACAACCACTTTCCCAACAGGCAACGGGTCACAACGGGCTATGAAACTGAAGTGTCCCACCTTGGCTCTATGCCGATGTGAATGCCAGTTACTTCATTACATTCTGCTCTTGCATCTAAAGGCTGCTTAAACCAGCTGAGATAAGGAGTTGGCCTCCAGGTTGTTTTCATCCTCGTCCCGGTGGTCGGCACATCTGGGTGATGCCGCTGATTTGAACGTGTGTGTGTGTGTGTGTGTGTGTGTCGGATGTGTTTCAATTCACATCCCTCACAGCGGTGGAGCAACGCTGACACACTTTTTCCTCTCATACACAACTCTCTCCCCGTTGCTGTTAGCTGACTGGGAACCGGGTCTTCCAGCTCCGGCGGGAACGCCGCTCAGCCAGAGGCGGAGCGAGACGTTGTAAACATTCAGGGCTCAGTCGTTTACGGCAGCTATGTCCATTCATTTTCAAGCCATGTGATAAAAGCTTGCCTAAACATCCGTCCATCATTTGGGAAAGACATAAACAATGAAATAAATCCTCCTGCAGAGTCGACATCCTGCTTTGGATCAAATTGTCTTCATCATTCTGAAACTATCACTCCTGTCACCAAACTGTTAGATGTTACTATTTGAAGGTTGCATGTCATACAGAGGTAGAGTAAGAAGATCTTGAAAGCTATACGATTTAGTCTATTCCCCCATTGTTAGAACTTTTGCTCCATTCATTTGCTGGTTCAGTCGGAGAGACTGAGGGGAAATGACACCAAGTTGAAGTTATTTTCAAACCTTTGAGAAAGAAAGCTGGAGCCCCTGAGCAACTTTATCCCCGGCCTTGTGCACGTCCTCGCTTCTAAAAGCAAGTCTGCGGGGCGAAGACGGTCGGTGCTGATTGGCGTGGCCTGGATTCCCTTTCGTAATGACTTATTGGAGCCTGACCTTACATGTCAAAGGTAGAGTGTGAAGTGAAGCTGAGCATGACATTCATGGGTCATATCTGCAGTAAATGATTGGAGTGCCCTTTGTCTACATGGTTGGAGTTAATCGGGATGTCGGCGGGAGAAGGTGAGGCCGCGTCTCACAGCGGAAGAGAGGAAGCGCAGACACGAACATGACGTGCGTATATGTTAAGTAAAAACATTTCTGTGTTTTTAATTCGGGAGCAATTATAGGAAATCGTCAGTTTCCCAGCACACCTGGCCTATCGAAAGCCATGTTGACAGACGTTGAGATCAAATATGTGACATTTCTGTAACGTGATTGGCCGTCTCTGCTGCCGTGTGTGTGACAAACTGACAATAGCGCAGTAAAGGTCGGCGCAGCGTGACCTTTGGGCGGCATCACCTCGCTGCCGAGCGCACACAGACCCCGACACACAGCAGCAGGATGTAAAAGCTGCCCTTTCACACTCCATCATGATTGATCGCCTCTGAAGGCTTTACTCTCCTCATTCGGAGAATACTAGTAAATCACTATCTCCGAAATTGCACAGTTAATGCATCTTTAAAAAAAAAACGCTCATTAAGGGAGATTAACACCCGTTAATGTGGCCACGCTAATGGTTGCTATTCTACCTGATCTTAAATAATATGCGGCGGGCGTAATTACTGACACCATGAGAGTTTTTGCTGTGCATGCGTGTGGAAGACGGCACCACCGTTGTCTCGCTGCCACCACTTTTAGATTTCACAATTTTAATTAAAAACTACCTTCTGAACACAGCCCCAGGAGGAAATCGCTCAGAAAGAAAAAGCTAAAAAAAAAAAAAAAAAAATGTAAACAAAACATTATCTAAAAATGTCAGCTGTGTGCATTTTCTCTTTCTGTTTCACTCACTTTACCCACACACACACACACACACAACAAGGTTTGACCACCGGCTATTAAACAGCCATTAGTTGAGCTGACTCACCTCTTCAAGGAGCAGGAAGGCCCAAGGCACAGTGATGCACTGTGGGTCACATTATGGTTCAGTTACTGCAAAAATCTCAAAGGTTAATTCAAAGTCAGCACATTACTTGCCCAATAAATCATCCTTAACTCCTAATTATGTCCCTCTCCCATCCCACTGTCAACAGTTAGCCCAGGTAGCGCCTCTTCCTGTCCTCAAGCCACCTTGGAAAAGTAATGCGTTAACAAGCCGGAGTCCAGGTAGGTCTCTGATTAGCCAGATATGATAAGCTTGTGGATCATGATGAATTTGGCTGCAGTCCATTTTCAACAACAGCCAGCAGCCCTCTGCCTGGCTCCCTCCTCCCCCGAAGGCCGCTCTACTTGTCAAACATCACTATCAACTGGCACGTGGCCACATTTATTGGGCTTTGGTTCAAGGATGAAAAGCGTATCTTGGTCATAACTTTCGCTTTTGCAAGTTTTATGAAATCAAGTTGATGGATCGAGGTGCTTCTGATTTTTGGTTCTTCTAAACTGCTTTCCAGTCCTTTAGCACCACACGGTGCCTCAACTGGGCAGTACAGTTGTGAGCGTGTGTGTGTGTGTGTGTGTGTGTGTGTGTGTGTGTGTGTGCATGTGTGTTAAAGTTAAGCGTGTGTGGCATTTTTGCTGATCCTCACGTTTTGTTAAGAGGTTTAAGGTTCGGCACACGGTTAGTGATTGAATCAAGACAATTTAAGACCGTCACGAGCTGAGTGATTCAGGTGTGTGTGTGACGTTTTTGTTTAGCTTTTTGTTTTCTCTGTTATTGCCAATTCTCCTGCCAGCACGGCTGCTGTGGTGTGCGCCCACATTTACCATGCACCTCAAAAAGGTATTGATCCCATCTGCATTTGTTATTTTAATCCTGTCTGACATTTTCTTAATCCTCAAAGAAGCAGGAAAAAAACCTCCACGGTCTGAGGTACCTTCCCTGTCATCAATTGTACTCGCTGTTTCTTCAGTCACTCACACAAAAAGATGCCATGCTGCCAGTCTCTACTGAAGCTGACGTAGATTTTCAGCAATCCATCATCCACGCCGTATTAATCACACACCAGCTCCCATCCACGTTCCCGAATTAGCTTTGCAGAACGGAACCCCTCTTGAGATAATCACTTTTTCATCACCGGCAAATGTGACGTGTGGCAAATTCAGATGTGGATATGATGGGTGAAAAACAACAAAGGACAGACGTGTGTGTGTGTCTCTCTGTCCAGCTGCATGTAGCATATCATTCAGCTGGACGATGCTGCTGCCATTTGTGGCTCCAGTGTGGCTAGTGAATCACATTTTTATGAAATATACCGCTTTAAGTAGTTTGTTATAGCATTTAAGAGCAGTAAGGCAGCCTTTACTGTTCATTTAAATGTGAATTCCTAATATTTGAATATGGTTTAGTATAAGTCCTTGCACTTAGATCCGCCTGAGTGTAATGTAATTGATTTGTATTGATGTTGTGGGGCTTTTAAATAGTCATTCAATTGACCCTGATAGGGAAGATAGACATTTCCATCTGTGAGATTCTTTCTCTTTCCTTTGATAATAATCTGTAATAGCCGACTATATTTGTATCAAGGTGAGTAGACTGATGTACATTATGAATTCCAACTGGTTTGATATCCCTTTGAAGATACCTATTTCATAAACGAATCCTTAATTTGATGCTTCATCAACCTCTTAATATTCTCTTTAGCGAGACACGATTGGAAAAAATCTCATTTGAATGCGTTGTGCAATGAATGGTTCTTTATTTTTTGAAGCAGAATATATTTGAAAGCAACACCTTATTTGATGAAGGTGAAAATGGCAACAACAAAAAAAAAAAAAGGTCGACCGACCTCCAGAAGAATTCCTATCAAAGGTGGCATTAAGAGGCGTTCAGGAGGTCTGGTTTGTGATCGCTGAGAAACTGTTTTCCATTAAGTTCAAAGAATCGAGTTAAAGTGCTTGAAGATTGAGTCCGCTGTGAGCCGTCAGCTATCGGAACACTTTCTTTCATCCTGACGGATGAGCTGCTCTGTATCTGTACTCCAGGTTGCGTAGAAGTTGTCTGAAACGTCATGTGTGCTGCTATCTCCTCAGCAGTGCTAACCTGGCAGTTTCTTTATAAAAAGCTGAAAGCTTTCATGTTACAAATACAGCCAGGAGGACTATTTGCATTGTATTGATTTACTCAAGGAGCTTGTCACTCTATGAATGGTGTATATAAACGTGTCAAGACTAAGCTACAGTGAAAAAGTGGCTGCCAGCTAAGGTCTATTGGCTTCGAGAGAGACTTACGACCGAGTACGTTGGCCTCACAGCTGCAGCACTGAATGACAATCTGCACCCCACACACACACACACGCCATATTAATCTGTTGCAATGAGTGCACACTGCAGGTAACAGAGCGCTGATATTTGACATGACACTGCCATCCAGTGGTGCGATCTGTGAAGCCAGCTTATCTACGACTGGTCATTTATTATATTTATAACTGAGATCAATAATCTTTATAGTAATTAAATACAATCATTCATTGATGGCATTTCTTTAATAAACATTTTGCCAGAGGAGGAGGGAGGGGGACAAAATCATTTCAGTACAAAAAGAAAAAGACATTGTTTTTATTAACGTGAGTTGTGTTTTTTTCCATGATTTTACACTGATTGGCAAAAAGGCATTTCAAATGAGAACAGCCTTTCTCCACGAAGTCAGATTCTCTGCACTCGTCCACGTGCTACCAGTCCGTCTGGAACTAACCGTCCTTCTTCCTCAAATAGCTCCCTGTGCTGATAGGTACGCCGTCAACCAATCAGCTGAGCCATCATTGCTTCAACATAATAAAGGCTGTAATAAAAAGACACTACATTACTGCTCCGATTCCTAATTGTGCAGATAAAGCACACCATCAATTTCATTTCATAGCTAAAATAGTTTCCGCCTACTTCAGTCAGTAGTGCAAAACATTAATACTAGTCTGCCCTGGAGCAGTTACAGAAAGGCTCAGGTAGGAGATTTAAAATGTACCCGGCCTGATAAATGTACACACAAAAAAGGTAAAAGTTTAATTTAAAAGACAGCAGAATAGATTACAAAAACATAGGAAAATGGTATGAGCGAGAAAAGCTCCTCCGGTGTTATTCGGCTGTCCTTCTGCACCGTACTCCACATTCCAGACTGAGGAGGGGGAATACAATGCCTGACACAGATTTAAGTTTTTACAAACCGAGTGTGCATCTCCAGATCCCTCTGGTCTGGCCTGAGAGGCTTCGGGCTCAACACTGAGTCCTCTATTTGTCTATTGTCACAAACTGCCATTTACTAGTTCAAGTCTTTCAGAAAGGCAGGCCTCGTCCCCTGATTGTTGAGTTCACATGTGGGACGAAGCCGAGGGGTAGTGGCGGAGCCCCCACTTGGGAAGGGGAGCCCCAGGCTTGTCCTGGTGGGGGAGGAGGTCCACCGTCCTTTCGAGCCAAGGCGTGGTTGTACAGGTGGATAGCACTGGGGTTAGGCTGTCCCTCCACGGGTAACGGGCTGTGATTGTACTTAAACCGGTGGTCCTGGTCCCCAGTGAACACCATGCTGCTGGGTCCGGTGGCTCCAGCGCCTGGGGGGAAGGGGTCTGGGTGGGCCGGGGCCAGAACGCCTGCAGCAGACGAGGAGCCGGCAGCCGGTCCGTGTCTGCTGAACACTTCCCTCAGAGCGTGAGGCGGCAGGCCCCCGCCCAACATGTGACCCATGTAACCGTCCCCAAACCCTGCAGGGGTGAAGGGGGGCGGAGGCGGATGGCTGTAGTCTCCGCCGTACCCGGGCCCCTCCGCAGTGGGGAGAGGTGGGTAGTCTGGCTCAGGGGGTCTCCCTCCGTCACCTCCACCTGCGGACGCAATCGGTGGAGCGTGGCCAGTCTTGGGTTCAGGTGGCGGCTGCCGGTAGTCCAGGTCAGCGTGTGGAGGTGGCTCTGGAGGCTCAGGTGGTCTCTGGTTGGGGGGCAGGATGGACACGCTGCCGACGTCAGACACTGAAAGACAGAAATTAAAACATTATACTATGCGCTGGAATGTTTCTAGTTTTATTTTCTAACTTTTAAGACTTGTGTGCTGCTGTAATATGAATTTCTCTGGGTTACCTGGAGAGACCGGGCTGGGCTCTGGAGGCTGTTTAACTTCTGGAGGTGGAGGCTGCCCTCCTGCTGCTGCTCCTGGGTTGGTACTCTCCGCTCCGTCTCCACCACTCGGTTCCTGCCTCGGGGCCTGCTGAGCCTGGAGGAGCTGGGCCAGCAGCATCGTCATGGCCGTCTGCGTGGCAGCTGCGGCCTCTCCTTCTGGAATACCCGACGGCGCAGACATGGGGGGTGAAGGAGGCTTGGGCATCGGGGGCGTACGGGGCACGCCTGACTGGGCGGCGGGCTGGGGAGGCTTCGCCGGCACGGGTTGAGGAGGCGGCTCGGCTGGGTCAGAGGGCGTGAGGGCTTTGGAGAGCTGCTGTAATGTTTCCTGATTCACCTTTGTGCTCATGGACTGGACGAACTGGGCCGTATTGGCCGAACTCTTGGACTGGCCGAGGAAGTTCAGGAGGACCGCTAGCTGCTCCTGCGTCAACTGGGAGCTCGGACCCTTTGGGTCTGTGAGAAGACAGAAGATTCTTAACCGTGGGAACACACATCTGGGATGATACGATCTGTGTATTTGCAAGCCTTTTCTGGAGCTTTCGACTGTTAAGATTCATTAAAAAGCTGTAATCTCAATGGGTTTTAATGCGAATTCAAATGACAAATCATTCTGAATGTAAAACTGAAAACAAGTTAGACGAGTCATAGGTGTGAATACTACACAGTTCAACAGTATTGAAGGGGCCACTACCTAAGTAAGCTTGGGAAAGAAAGATAAACAGCCACGCTTTATTGACCTTTAAACGTGATCAATGCGTACTGAGTAAACTCCAGCTGTACTTGTTTTGGATGCATTGCATCATCCTCAAATGATGTGTCATTAGCACCTTTCATACGAGTAAGTGCAAACAGCAGTTAAACTCACCCATCAGTGTAGGAGCAGCCGCATTGGGAGCTTTAACCCCTCCGGGAGCAGGGAAGCCCTGAGGAGTGTTACTGCGGCTGTCGTCGAGGCCCAGCTCTTTGCGGGGCGCCTTCGGGGCCGCCGCTTCCTCCGGCATCTGCTTCTGCCGCCGACGTTTCTTACTCCACAGCTCGTGACAGTCCTGCCACAGCGGAAGACTGGAGGGAGAGGAAAACCGTTAACACTGTAATCCTGGTGATGAGCACGTTGCATGCGACGTGAAGTAAGTAAGACGTACTCTGGCGGGGGCATCTTGTCTGGGTCCACGTCCTTGAGGAACTCGCTGCCCAGCGCTTGTTCGGCTGTACAGCGTTTGCTGGGGTCCAAGTTTAACATGTGGTCAAACAGGTCCAGGGCAGACGGGGGGATGCTGCACGACAACAGATGCAGTTCAGTACAATGGCACTGCTAGAGGGCCACAGCTTCAATTAGACGTCATATACATGGACTTACAAAGCAAACTCCTCCCGTAACCGTCTCCTGTACTGTTTCTTTGGTTTCATGGTGTTGAAGAAGGGGAGTTTTATTACATCCGGCCAGACAGCAGGACAAGGGCTTCCACATATCCGGCTGAAAGACAGAAATGAACTTGTTTTACCAGAACGCAGCAATATGTGGACCCAACATGCTCTATACATATCTCAAAATGACAACACCCAGAAAACTGGCCTGACTTGTTGCTTTCATTCACATATGCAAGAGTGTATTTTCTCCCATCCCTCATGAAAGAACAATTAAACATCTTACAGCGTGCATAGCTCACAGCAGAAACTTTCCCCAGCAGAGGCGGGCGGCCTCCGCTCCATTAATCACAACCTTCACCGTTCCTCTAACACGGCCAGTCATAAGAAAACAAGTGGCGCCCGCTAACAAAAACACATCTTGTGGTTGCGTAGCTTTATGGTCGATCGAGGCGATCAGTGGGAAGAAAACTAATTTGAATACCGCTTTCTCTTCCTGTTTCAGATAGCTGAAGCTCACTCAGTGGGTGCAGCGCTTAGTGGGAACCAGTCAAGAGCTCACAACTGGATCTGAATTCAAACATTAACATGATTTAGACTAAACTTACCTGATAAGCTCCAACTGGGCAAGCTCCTGGTTTGCTTGAAATATTGGTTTCTTTGTGAACAGTTCTCCAAGAATGCATCTGTGAGAGACAAAAACAAGATACATTATTATTAATAAATTAAAAAAAACTATACCAACGGGTCCGATAATGTGACAACAACAAGTTAACAGTTAAGTTCTTACCCGCAGCTCCACACATCAATAGCCGGCGTGTACCTCTCCTCTCCCAGGAGCAGCTCTGGGGGACGGTACCATAGTGTGATCACTTTATTGGTGTACGGACGACTGACAAGGAGAACAAAAGACAAGCATTGTTAGTATTATCACACACACAAGAGGGAAGGTGCGACAGGTGTGGCGTACATCTCAGAACATCGGAGACTCACCTCTCTTCAGAGTTATAGAGCCGAGCGAGACCAAAGTCTGCCAGCTTTATTTGACCTCTGAATAGGAAGGGGAAAAAACGAATTAATGTAGTCCAGAAACGAATGTGTGACTGTGCAATAACACATGAAAACTGTTCATCCTGATTATAGAAATACTGAGGACTCACTTGTTATTGAGCAGAATATTGGAGCACTTGATGTCTCGGTGCAGGAAGTTCTTCTTGTGGCAGTAATCGAGGCCCTCCAGCAACTGTCGCATGAACGACTTGATGTGGCTCTCGTTGAAATGCACCAGGCCGGACTCCAGCAAACCCATCAGGTCGTGGTCCATGTATTCGAAGACGAGATAGAAAGCGCCTGAGACGAGAGAATAAAGATTTAATCATCAAAAACAAATCCACATCGTG
Source organism: Pholis gunnellus (assembly GCF_910591455.1). Taxonomy (NCBI): domain Eukaryota; kingdom Metazoa; phylum Chordata; class Actinopteri; order Perciformes; family Pholidae; genus Pholis; species Pholis gunnellus. The sequence goes on from NC_136547.1 coordinate 8,361,626, forward strand.
AGGCAGGCATAGAGCCGTTAAAAAACAACCATAATGTACCTTTATCATTCTTGAAATCTAGAGCGTCCTCCTTGTCCGTGACGATCTCCTTCATGTTTATGATGCTCTTGTGGTTGAGTTGTCGCAAAATCTTAATCTCTCTGATGGCTGTGATTGGGAAGCCCTCCTTTTCGTTGTCCAGCCGAACTTTCTTCAAAGCCACCATTTCAGCTGTGAAACGGAAGAAATAGGAGATCAACATCATCAGAAACCTCAATACAACACTGAGAATGGATCTATGTTGACAATGTTGATGTGGAGAAACAGAATGAACACTCACCGGTGTCTTTGTCTTTAGCTTTGTACACCTGACCGTAGGTGCCTTCCCCTGTGATTCCAATAATCTCAAACTTATCCACACAGCGTTTGCCCCAATCTATCTCAGTTTCCTTAATCTCGCCGTATCTTGGCCCACAGATTCTGGAAAACACAAGAAAATAGACATTTCAGTGGGAGTAAAGTGAGCGTACGGCAAACAGCAGCGTAAGAAAAGATGACATGGTACTAAATGCGTCGTAACATACTTCGGTCTTCGGCGAAGAGTTTGGGACTTCTTGTCGTCGGGTGGGCTGCGCGGGGAAGACGTCGCACCGGGAAGTTCAGGGGGGAGAGGCAAGTCGGAAAGAAGCGGACGGGCCTTTCTCTCTGACTTTTTCTTCCCTGAGAGCAAGCTGTCCTTCAAGCTGATAGCAGAAAAAAAGATACAAAGAGAACAGAGTAAGTCTTGACAATCAACTATGAATAAGAATTGTAGGTCAACTGGCACAACGACACATACCTTTCTCCTTTATTCATGTGCTCAAGAACCATGAGGGGCAATGGTAAGGATGTTAGAGCGGAGATGAGTGGACCAGTGGCTCGTTCCTTCTCTTTGCTCGGTCCAGCCGCTGGTGCTTTCCTTTTGTCCCGATGCACCGAGTCATCTTTCCCCTTTCCATCTCTGTCCCTGCTGGTCGGGTGCTCGGCGGTCCTCTTGGCCGACCTGTCGGAGGGGGACTGGGGCAGGCTCGATGTGGGAGTTCTGGGACCTTTCTCGGGCTGCGGTGGGGAGGGAGGGCGGCCCTTTCTGGATGTGTGATTGGGCTTCGGGCTGGGTTGATGAGTAGATGAGGAGCCCTTGGTCGGAGTAGACGTGTTGCTGCAGTTCTTGGCCTTGGCCGCCGCTTCTGCAGCTTTAACCTTTTTCTGCTTGCTGAGTTCAGCAGCAAGGCTGGTTTTGAAGGTGATCGTACTCGGCGAGAGGCTAGAGGGGTGACTGCGGGAGCGAGAGTGGCGGTGACGACTACGAGAGCGTGAATGCTTTGAATATGGACTTCTGCTACGTGATCGAGCAGATCGCCTGGAAGGAAAATGACACGGACACGTTAATTTTTAGATCTTGCATGAGATAGAAAATCTAGTGGATATCTAAATATGAAGACAGAACATACAAAGCAAGTTATATAACACTAATGGCCCATGCAGGACAGTCCGGTCAAAGGTTTTTGGAAAGTCAAATATTGACAGAAAACACTAAGAATAAATGTCAGGCAGGTCAAACTAACCATATTTCTACATAGGCCTAAAATGTAAGAACTTTGTAAGAACTGACCTGACATCTGGACTTGGGCTCCGGGACTTTCTGTATGGACTCCTGGATCTCCTGCGGTTCCCATAAGGACTTGAACCGAACTCTCCTTGTTCAAACGGACTGTGTCGGCCATAACTTGGGGACCTGCGCCAGTTTGCTGGGCTTGCCGGAGATCGCTTCCTTTTGTTGCTGGAGTAGGAACTGGGTGACTTGGGCACACCGTACGCCCCGTATCCATCTCCATCCCGGCTGTAATATGCGGAGCTGGGAGAGAGTCTTTTGCTCCCGTACGTTGGACTTCTTCTAGATATTGGCTGGTTATAACCACCAGGGGACTGGTAGCTATATGAATAAGACGTCCCATAGGGACTTTCTGCTTTCACACCAGGACTTCTCTTGTACGCCCTGGGGTCTTCCCGCTCATCCCTGTAGGATTGTGGAGCATCTCTGTATGCAGATGGGGGCTCTTTATCAGATCTGGTTTTACTCTTCGGCCTTTTTGAATCCCGCTTATCTGCAGTTTGCGAGGACTGGGATGAAGATGTCCTTTTACCATTTCTGTCACTGCTCCTTGTAGTGTCTCTGGGATTCTTAGAGCCACCCAGGCTACCTCCACTCCTGACTTTGGAGGAGTCTCTCTCGCGGCTCTGGCGGTCCTTTTTCCTGCTTGGCAAGTCCTTCTCTGGCTTGCTCCTCTCGGATGGTCCTCGTGTTTGTTCGTTTTTGCCGACGCACACCGCCTCCCGGTCTCTCGGGTGACTTCTGTCTGGGGAAGCCGGTCCATTACAGTCACCATCGCTGAGTCGGTCCACCAAGCGCCTGTCAGCAGCGTGGGGGTCAAGTTTAGGAGAGGGGCTGCCAGAGAACCTCTCTGACTGGGAGCTCACGTCATCGTACTCTACCAATGTCCGAAGTTCGGCGTCTTTATCAAAAGTGCCCTTTCGTTTAATGTCGGGGTCTCCCGTTGTGCCGGTTGTCCACGGATCTTTCCCCTTGGTCTGTCTGCGTTTCTTTCTCCGAGGATCCGACGACCGCCTCTTCTCCCGGTGTTTGTCTCGCTGAGCAGCACCGCTCCCCGGTTTGCTACGTCTGTCCTGTCTGTTAGCATTCCTCTGAGCAGAGGGGCTCCGTCCGCGAGCCTCGCGAAGCACCTCTGAATTAGGCATTTATCTACAAAATAAAAACCCCCAAAGAGCCACGTATGAGAATAATCTATCTATTATGTTATCTACTACAACTATGTTCCTTGTGTCGTAGAACAAAACATTGGGCTTAGCAGTGTAACGTCGACAGGCTAACAGCAAATTCACAATTAAAACAGCAAGCTAGCTAGCTAACCTAGCTAAATCAAACGCTTAACATTAGCATTACAAAGCTAGATTGTATCACATTCAAGAAAAGTGAGTTACCCCCGATGGTAGTTATTTCATGACACTTGGTGCCTGTAGATTCCGCCACATAAAATCCACAATATGCCGTTTAGTTGGTACTGAAATATCTCAGTTTCGCTAGCTAATGCTAGTCGGTTTAGCCAGCTAGCTTCCAATAGCTAACTGTGTCCAAGCTAGACAGTCGCATTCCATTTCATGGTCAAAGCACAAGGCCCAAAGCCCCTCTAAATTTAAAATCCAGTTCTTCTGTAATGTTGCAGCTCATGCGAGCATGTACATCCATTAACCAGATCGGGTTAAAGTCGAAGTAAAACAACTCCGTGTCCCCTCCACAAACTTCAGCTCGCCTTCCATCACACTCCAGTGTGCAACAAGGAAGTGAATAGCACGCGAGTTGGCTGGATAGCCGCCGCTAGCTAGCTAGCCAGCTAGCACCTTAGCCAGCTAGCTTTCTTTTCTCCTTGCGTGTGGAGTTCAATGCAACTCAGTCAAGATGCAATATAACAATGCTAGTAAAAAAAAAAAAAAACACCGCCTGCTTCCACGTATCTCGCCGGGCTGTTGCTCCCTCTCACCACCGCATGGTCCCAACAAGTAGCAGACGTGTTTCCGGGCTAAAATGGCTCCACTATTCCTTGAATTTATTTTAAAAATATTGTAACTTTGTTCGCAATGTGGCTAGCGGTACACTTCGCCAGGGCCCCAGACAGCTTTCAAACTACAGGCCTTGTGCGTCGGTGTGAACCAATGATACCCGTATGCGTAATCTAGATAAGCGGTTACGTCACCGCTAAGGGAAACCCCTACTTTCAAAACATATAGCTTTATTAAAAAATAAACATTTACTTCTACTACAAAAGGTAGTTTTTTTTTAAATCTTATTTCCTAAACCACATACGAGATCATGGGGAAAACTTGCAATACAGCTTTAATTTAATTCTCACATCAAATGAGATAAAATACTACAATATTATAGTCTTAAATTAACATTGAGATTTAATTATTGAAAGTATTACTGGTATTGCAAAAAGAAAAATACAACAAATGTATTAAAATCCTTCACACATCTCCCTTACTGCCATTAATTTGCCTAAACAATGTTACACCTGTTCTTAGAAACTGTAATATATTCCCTCATTTATTTAAAATCTGGGCACGTTATCAATTTTATACCGACTTCACTTTGATTAAAATATGTTGCCAGTAGTCTGCAATGAGCTCTAAATGCTATTTATAAGTTCCACTGTTATGAAACATCAAAGGCCCACACCAACGGCTACGCATGTCTGTACTAGTAAATCAATACTCCCCATTGTCCTTCTCCATGACCGTGTGCTGCATATTCACACCATATGGTCCGTTGAGTTATGCTCAGTTATGCCAAAGAATCAATGTGGTGGTGTAAACACGGAGAATTGGGCTGAGCCAAGCTGTCCGTGATTGCATGTGGCGTACATTAAATTACAGTAACTAATGGTACGAACATCTTTAGATTCACCTTCACCTGATCGATAGAAAAGGTCGGGTTCGGCAGGTGGTAGCATTCAGCATGTTCACAGAAATAGGAGTCCCAGAGGAACCCTCTGCCTGCTCACTGTAATAACTCAAGTCATAAATCTGCACACAAAGAATATCTGAACACATCTGGAAAATGTTATTAGTAATATCCACTTTATTTGCCATTTCCAAGTAACTCACCAGAAAAAAAAAAAATGAATTGAAATGTAAGCTTCACCTCTTACATTCACAAACAGGCTACATTAGTGGTCATGTTCAAAATAAGTAAACATGAAGGAGACGTTGAATCGATGGCATACATACAACCATCCAATCAAAGACAGATATCTACTCTTTATTTAAGGGTTTTTATATATAAAAAGGCAAAACAAGATATTCAAATACCCCGTAGGACAGTTTGCACAAAGCTTTCACACTATCTGTTTTAGTCTCGCCAATTGAAAACATTTGGGCCATATTGACAAGGAGACGAAGAAAAGGAATGACGAATGTTTGCTTTGACGGTTAGAAGCATATGTTATGAGTAAACAAGCACTATGGTGGTAGCTTCTGCGACACACAGCAGTTAATGTAATGGCCGTACGCTGAGGAAGGTACGCCTCAACACACCGGGATTCTTACTGTGTGTGTGTGTGTGTGTGTGTGTGTGTGTGTGTGTCAGTTTCAGCGCCTGTCACTTTAACTTTTCAGGAGTGTTTAAATCATGGCACGGTGTACTGGAGGTTAGCCCTTAAAACATATTAAATCAAATTACTTTCTAAACATTCTGATGCCACGAGTTCCCAACATTTAGGGTCCGAGTCACATATCTTTAAAACTCTTAAATCTCTCTCTACTGTGTGCTTTTCAGTTAACACGAAATACCACGGACATTCTTTTGCATTACTCTTCTTTTTTTAAAGTACAATTAATACAATGAAATGTATGACAAACAAAGCCTGTAATCAAAGCCAGGAGTTATTTAGTGTTAGTGTATTAACTCAGAGAATCAATGAGACAATGTTCAGTGTTTTCAAATATAAAAGCAGCTGTTCTGTGGTCAGATCTCAAAGCTTAAAGGCTTCTAGTGCAACTTGCTGACACTGGTTTGAATAAGTCTCCAAGTTTCATATTCTCTTCCTCTTTGCAAAGACAACGATCATGTTTTTGCATAGACTCCAGTGTTGGGCATCCTATTGGTCGAGGAAATCCTTTTCATGTAAATGGTGAGACGCACACACGCACACATTTACTCTTTAAACTGGATCAGAGTGAAATGTGGACAATAAAAATAAGTTATTTTAAATAAGTTAAAAGACAAAAAGTGGCTCAGGCATAAAAGGGAAACTAAAGAGAGCGGAGGGGCAGACGTTACAGTGCGTTTTGGTCAAGTAGAGCATTCTCATTTTGCCAAAAGGTAAACAAAGTAGAACGTCAATGGCCTTTAAGCTCAGCACATCACTGGCAGGCTAAGATTACAGGCAAACAGGATGGGTATAGGGAGGAGGGGGGGTTCACATTCACAATGGACAGAGAGGCAACAGTGATGCACTGTACATGAATGAATAAATCGCCCGTAACCGTGCATTTCATTCCCAGGCCGTTCACCATTAAAGTTCCTCAACTTTTGCCTTCAGTTGGACAAACAGAGCTTCCATTTGAAGCTCACTATAGCGAGTTGTCATTCACTTCCAGTAATAAGTGGGCACTTGTTTGTACTAGCTAGCATACTTCTTTGGTGTATGAGAGCAACTTTTTTTTGGACTTCTATGGAGCCTGCATTCATTTTTCATATTGTATGCCTTCAAATTCATCGATCCATTAATTAATTCACACTTAATTCCTTATTGAGAAATACATTAAAGTTAAAAAAAAAGACGGGACTACACGGTTGGCGATAAAAAAAAAAGAAAAAATCTGAGCCAGGAAAAGTGAAATTGGCAAAATAAATCTTTACACGACTGTAAGCAATTCATTTAACGTCATGTGTTTAAAAACAGCAGGTAAAGGATGTAGTGTTATGGAATCGCCTTTGATCAGGAGCACCAGGGATTCCTTTATCGCAGGAAGAAAAAAAGAAAAAAAAAGGCAATGAAAGACGTCGGCCAAGCGAGCTAAAACTTCTGAAATGTTCAAATTGAAAAAAGTTCAAGTGTTGCAAAATCCCTCACAGATTTAGGGGTAACGAGCAATGTTTGTGCATTTGAGAGGACTCAACAAAGTGACGCAAAGGAGATAGAAAAAGGAAACACTAGTGCGCTTATATCTTAAACTAGTCGATATGATAGGAGGACAAGAAAGGGAAGAATAAGTGTTCACAACCTTACCACGTAGAAGAATTGAGGTGCAAAACAACAAATGGGAATGGCTTCAAATGTCGGCTCTTAGTAACGAACTATCAATTGAAATGCTTCATAGATTCACCGGTGCAAACTACATTTCCTTGGTGGCACTTGCTGAATTCTGGGTTGACACTACAGCGAGTCTGTTCACTTACATTTCCTCCCCAACGTTTAAACCTCAGCGCTGACACTCTCATTTGTGTCTTTTCTTTTGAACTGCACAGTCGTCTGAATATATTAAACACGTCAAACTTTACAATGAAAGGTTTGGTAACATTTTGGAGGGCGTAGCCTCTTGTCAAGCTTAGGCCTAAATCAAACACCATCCAGTTATTACACCCCGTGATGTGGTCAGAGTACATAACAAGTTAGAGCTATAAGTGGTGTATGGGGTGCCACCTTACTATTCTCCGACACACGGGTCAGATGTCCTGTTAGCCAGGAACGGAAAGTCATGGTCAGGTATGAGCACAAAATAAATGCAAAAGTCTGAGAAATGTGTATGTACAGAAGCAGCTCCCGTGCTCTCTTCCACCACTATAAAATACAGCATCGCTCTCGGATTCTCTTGGCCAAACTTTTACTTTTCTTCTTCCCGTTCTTCTCTTTGCTGTCCTCCATTTTCCTCGCCCGGATCTCTCTCATCAGGTCAAAGAACACCTGTTGAAAACACACATAAATAGGGGTTCACGTCTCCCCGTTTGCTCGGTATCGACGACGTTAAAACGTATGCTAGTCGAACGTACCTTGTCGACGTTGGCGCGGGTTTTAGCGGAAGTCTCCACATAGCACACGCCCCACTGCTCGGCGCGGGCCTTCGCCTCGTCAGCGCTGACCTGCCGTCGGTCGTCCAAATCCGACTTGTTACCAACTAAGAGAAAGGGCACGTTCTCGTCCTCCTTCACTCGCAGAATCTGCTCTCTGCAACAACAAAAAGAAATGTCATTCAGCCATGAATAAAAACACTACTGCCTGTCAAAACAACAAAAGGTTGTTTCTGCATTTTAGCGGGGGGAGAAGATACATTCTAATGGATGCCAAACATTGTATGCTACTGGACCTGAAGTCAACTGTTGCTGCAAATGATTCCAGTTCTGTGATGGAGAACACACAGAGGAAGCCCTCGCCGCTGCGGAAGTAGTTATCTCGGATGGCGGCGTAGTCCTCCTGTCCGGCTGTGTCAAGGATGTCGATCTGCACCTCCTCTCCGTCCAGCACCACCTTCTTCCTGTAGCTGTCTGCTTTGGTGGGCTCATAGTCTTCTACGAACTACAACGGGGAGAAGAAAATAACATTCACAACTGGGGGTTCATCTGGTCTTAACCTACTCCGACAACATGTGGAGTTTACTCGACTGTTGCTCACCTCATCATACATGAACTGGAGCGTGAGGGCCGACTTCCCCACCCCTCCACTGCCCACCATGATCACTTTGTGAAGGGCTAGAGAGTTCTGCCCTTTCGGCTTAGCGGCTGCCATGGCTCTGTGTGCCGAGAGATCCGCGTGTGAAACGGTAGACGGTTCAAGGTGAAGGGAAGGATTGTGAAATGAAGACTGTAAAATCCAGCTGCCGAATGATAGTTCCTGGGGAGAAAAAAAAGGAGATGTTTCATCATCATTTACGAGGCTCTACTGTAGATTCCATTCCTGCAGTTAGATTGCAAAGTCATGGCTGTGTCTCACAGCAATAAAACAAAACCAGGAGAAACTGTCATTACACCGGGAATGCAACATTGGTGCAAGGGATTGTTCTCTGTCCCTGGTTAAGACTACGGCAAGATGAAATGTGATAATGAGCAGCGGCACTAGATTGATGCTGTATAATCTGTGCCTTTCATTATCGCTCCTCCCTGCAGAAACATTATGTCCCTCAGTGTAGCTTTGAGTGGACACTGTTCTTTTACTTCAGAGAAAAAGTCATAGAAATAGATTTCATTACAGGAAGATATCATATTTAGGCAGGGTTTTCCCTCACACAATATGCAGATGATATCGGCATGAAGTTTAAAAAAGGTCTGCCAGAAAAGTGCATTCACGGTCAAATATAGATCAGCAAAAAATAAGAAGCTGCCTCGTGAATGCACTGCTATTTTACAGCCAACGTTCACTTGCTGGAAGTCAGAAACCACCACCCACTGATGAAATATGGAGAAGTAGACTTAACTACTATACATCATGACACACAGTAGGCAAATTCCACTAACCCAAGAGGACCCTGCGAAAGCCATTTAGCAAAGAAATATAATTTTTTAAAGCTTCTGGCAGCATTTTGACATGAAATCTGACATATGCCAAAGCCATTTAGTGGTCACTTACTGGACAGTCCAAGAAGAGTATGGGAAAGCCATGAAGTGTGTGTTAATGCTCTTTCCCTATCTCAAGTCCACACAGACCTCTCTGGGGATCAGGGTAGAGATGGGAGTGCAGCCAGCAGGTCATTATACAAATTAACAAAAGGGGTGTATGCACTAAAAGTCAATATTACGATTTAGTGTCCTTTTACTTTAACCATTTAAATCCACTCACCGTGCCATAGTAAGGAAATATATCTCTTAACAAATGGTATGTCTGTGACTCATACCCAGCATTTTAAGTAACCTTAAACAGGTGAGTAATTGTGTATAAGCGGATCATGAAATTGGCTCAATAACGGTAATTACACAGGCACGTCAACGACACAATGAGATCACCTGTACTGTTAGCAGTGCAAGCGACAGTTTCACCTTATTATTACATCAACAGACGACTGGAATCACGAGTAACAACACGCAATACTCTTATAATCATGTCAACTTGTTAGCAGGTTAGCTGGGGGCATGTCAAACTGCAGGTAGCGATGTGGCTAACAAGCTAACTAACCAACCCCAAAACCGGTTAACGACACCTGGGCGTTAATTAACATGTGAGGGAGATTAACATGAAGGGTAGCAGATGACAGATAACGCATTAAAAAACACACACACACACACACACACACACACATCCTTAAAATCGGTTATCCAGCAACAGATGTTCGGTCGATCCTCGCGAACCACAGCTAAAAAAAATTAAAAAGGCTAGCAAGCGATAACGAGCAGCTAATCACAACTAAATGATGCAACGTACAGAATAAAAGAAGAGAGAGCAAACGTGACGTTACATAAGCAGCTTTAATGTGAATATCATCACCTACCGGTATATTAGACGGTTGTTCACCTTGGTACGTCGGTTGAATTATGGTGGCAATGTGAGGAGACGGAGCTAGCTGCTTGTTAGCTCATGGCTAGCTCCCTATAGCTAACTCCAGAGATTTAGCAGCGGTCTGACTGCACGTCCTGTGGGCTCGGCTCCGTCTGACAACGCCCGCCTGCATGAGAGAGAACCAGAAAACACTCTGCTTGAACGTAACATCAATTTCCCACTAATACAAACATCGCAACAGTCTTTTTTTTTTTAAATGATGCAATTCCTAAATCAGTTTGCATCGTGGTTGCACATTAAACACCGATTTAGGGCAGTGGATTGAACATGCAAGACAATTGATTAATTGGATAATCCGCATAACTGTTGGCACGTTTGTTTGAGGTGGAGACGATATTGTCAAGTCAGCAAGAGTGAGTTTCAGGCGCAAGGTAATGTTGGTTTAAACAAATAAACGTTTTATCATTCAAAATCCAACCGTAGGCTACTTTAAAATGGAAGAAAGGGTTATTACAAATGTAAGGGTGTGGATGTTGTAGTTTTAACGACTGTTGTTTTTCTCCTTTTTGTATGCTTTAGTCATGGAGTCCAGAATCTCCAAGCTGCACTTGAAATTTGCAGAGAAAACGTGGAATGAAACCTTTCAGCTTGTTCGAAGATGCATGGTAAAAAACACATAAACACTTCCTCTGTTTCCACCAGCATGTTAGTTTCAAATCCCCCTTTTTTTAAATGCCACAGTGCAATTCATGGACATCACATAACATCCTGAGGATTATTTGAAGGTATGTCCTTACATTAGTTCTATGCAGACAAAGGCGACGGTTGCTTAAATAAAAGTTATTAGACTTGTTATGGCTTCTCTTAAAATGATGCTGTGCAGCAGCTCAGGAACTGGTGTGGTGATGCACTAGGGATGAGATCATCTAACCCGCAACACACAACGTCTTTGTTGTTGGGTCAGTTCGTGCATTGATGGTAACTTGGATTCACTTCAAAACAAAACAAAGTAGTTTTTTTGTAATTTGCCTCCTGGCCATGGCTTTGTTTCTAATACGTTTGACACTGTCATGTTTTGGCAAGACAATCACCATTCTTTGGAAGATGCTCCACTTGCAGATGTACATGATCAGGCTACAAGATTAGGGCCCAACACGCAAAGCTTCACAGACCCTGATGTCTTTTCCACTCAACAAAGTGTCATGTGTATTTAGCACTGCGATAACAACGTGTATGCTTGAGGCTGTGAGAGGGTGTGTTCATTTGCTTTAGATTTGTCATGGGTGGAGCGGCAGGATAGATAATGCGTTTGGATTAATGCAAAGTGGAGCTTGGCAGTGGTCAGTGTCTGGAGTCTCGTAAAGATACTGATTAGTTGGTGGTCTGAAGTGTTGTGTGGTCCGAGGGGGATAAGGCAGCTGGGGCTAGTCATGCAGCTTCCTGCCAGCAGTGATGCTGAATAGGACTTTTATAGGAGCAGGCATCTCAAAAGTACAAAGCACTGGCAATGCAGAATGTATTTTTACATTTCTGCAGCCTCCCTGGTTTTCAAAAACACATGGATCCCAAAGTGCACACAAACAAATGGTGTCATGGGATGGGCTGGCAGGACCAAAGACTGTTTACACAAGGAGGACTTTGCCTCACAACCGGTCCATTGTTTTTTTTGTTTCGTCCCTTTGTCTCCCGATAGGACAGACCCAAAGATGAATCCAAACCCTGTAAGCCGCTGGTTAGATCACTGGAACGGCTCCAGGAAGTGTTTAATGGTAAACGCGCAGCATACCAATGATTCAGTACGTATTTCGGTGCATGTATGTCGCTTAACGTGTGAGGAAGTTGCTCTCTGTTTGTTTCAGTGTCCTCCATGAATACCATGAGGTCCCGTCTGGAGGTGATTGCCAAACAACAAAGGTAGAGAGTTGACTTCAAACTTGACTTCAAAAACCCTTCAAGATCTTTTTTTTTTAATCAACAAGATCCTCACTTTAGAGCTTCTTTTCACTTGTAATATAATTAGGTCAGACAGATTTCCTCCCACATCCCCTCTCTGTCCTCCCTAGAATGGGCTTTCACATTACCGAGGCCACATGCTACCTGACTGCAGATCTGTTCTACCTGGAGGTGGTGTTGCTGCCGAGCGGCGGGGTGGAGGAGGTGAAGGTGGCCCCTCATGGAGGATCCCCTGTTGTAAGTGGACTACATTGCCATTCGCACTGCTCTGCTTTTATACTCTGCGTGATGATAAAATGAAATTGTCTTGCAGCCCAGCGAGTCCTTTCTCCAGCTGCTGAGGTAAGCGTTTGAGCGATGATAAATTTCAAATGTTGTCGCTTTTGCTTGCCAGATGAAGAGGGCCGTGCTATTTAAATGATGACATAAAGATAAATAGTTTTGCATGCTGATACTACTGTTTTGTTTTCATGGCGCAGGGCAAAACATTTTACTGAGTTCTCCATGAAGTTGGCGGGCCTGTTCACCCAGTACAACATCCCCGGAGACAAGTATACCTGCTCTCAAAACGTATGATTTCACCTTTCAAACTGTGGGCCTCATGCACTCATTTCACTATTTGTGTTTCTTTATGTTTCAGTGAAATTAAATTGAAATTGTTTTCATCTATGCAATTTCTCGGGAAAGACTTGGAGCAAATATCACAACTGCCAAGGTAAGCGACATAAAAACAGAAATGCCCCCAAAAACACAACTAAAGAGCTGCGACGAATAGACTCTGTTATATCAGACTCTGGTATTTGTTTTCAGTGTGCCAAAGGACTCAGACCCCCAAATGGACATGATCAACAATGGCAGAATTGGGTGTCTGATCGCTGGAAAAGAAGGTACAAACAAAAACAAAATCATAAATTATGCATGAATCTTTTCTTCAGTTAATATTGAACTCATCACTTTAGATACCCCCCTGACGATCCAGTTCCATACCACTCCGACTGATGGAATGAAGACCTCAGATATACGTAAGATGTCAAAACAAATGTATTTTATAAACCTGAATGCATGAGGCTTTAAAGGGCCTTAACATTTGTACCTTTTTCCTTTTTTAAAAGCTTTTCTTTTTGAATTAGTGACCCCTACAGAGGCGCTCGTCCACGCCGCCCATGTGACCGTAGGTGTCAGTGATGTGACTCACGAGCTTCAGATGGCATCTGTGCTCCCACAGCCTCCACAGCTGGATCCCCAGGGGTGACATGTTGCTCTTTAATCTCTTACGCAGCAGGATACTTTCATTTTTTCCATCCCACAGTGATTGTGAATGTGATTCATGGTGGTGTTGATGTGGTGAAATTGTGTCGTGTGGTAGTCATCCTGTGTTCCTGCCGTCGACTGAGGCGCCGTATGAGATGCTGCCTGCCTGCTTCCTCCTCAAACTGCAGCCAGCAGTGCCAATGATGTTGTCTTTTGTAAACAAGCTCAGCCAAATTACAAGTCAGTTTAAATATTAAACATTGTAAAATTCTTTTTTTGTCTTTATTTGTTTTGTTTGCCTGCTTTCATTTGCCAGAAGTCCTGAAATGTTCTAATCTTGGTTCATCCATGTAAAGCACTTTGTAACTTTTGTTTTAAAAAAATACTTCATCATTTAAGTTTATTATTATTATTTGAACAAATGGCCCCTCTCATGCTCTGTTGTTCCCCCTCTGTGATATTTCCTAGCTGTGGCCATACCAGATGTTGACCTGCAGTGGGCACCCTTACCCAAGCTTCTGACGAGACGTTCACCGAGTTCAAACGGCCCCGGGGAGATACCAGATGAGCGGGATACTATTTTTACAGTGGTATGTATGTATGATAAGAAAGGTAACTGCGCTCACTTCAAGCTAAATAATTCAAGCTTTAGACGTACTGTATGACCTGAAAGGAATCAATAGTTTTTTTCCGTGCAGCCTCTTCCTGGTGGTGTGATGCACCGTTGCGTCCTCCCCGGAGCTGCATGGGAGGTGCCTTCCCAGAGAGCGGCTTTGGCGGACAGTATTCCCTTCACCCACCCGGCCCACGTCCCAGCCCTACTGGAGCTGCTCCGACACCAGTGTGCCATCAACACGCTGCTGAGGAGCTGTATCGCTCCTCAGTGTGACGGAGCAGGTAGGAGACGTGTCTTTTAAAATCATGAAATCAGTACGAATGGACAAGGTCATCCGTGCAAAGTTGGCAGGAAAACGTGATGTGATGGTTTGTTGATGGATTCTGCCACCAGGTTTGGTTTGTGACCTGCACTTCGAAGTCCTTCCGGAGTCTGAGACCAGCTTTTCTGTGACCTTCCACCGACCTGACACGGACTCGCTCGCCGTTTGTGAGCTTTTCAGAATCTCTTATTTATCTGATTGGTTTGGGATTTTTATCCTTTTGTCCCGTAGTGTTTTATAATTTCAAGATAACTGCAAATAATGACATAGAAAACTGACTTGTGTGACTTATTGGTGCTTTCTTCTTCTCCTTTTTTCTGTCTCGCCACAGTGCTGGTGAACGTGTGTGATTGTAATCAGATTACCTGCACTTTGTTTGGATCAGGATTAGGGGATCCCTCTTTAGATGAATACCTTTCCACTGTCATGAAGAGGTATGGCTTCACAACTTATATTTAGTGAAAGAGGATGATTGCTCCAGGCCTTCATCATGGGGACAATCTGATTGAGATCGTTATGATTTGCGGCAGTATAACATTGACTGACTTAAACATAAATTCAGTAGTTTGAAACGGTACCAATCTTTGCCTTCTGGCCCCAGCCTGATCTCTTCTCACACGGTCTCAGGTTCATGTCCGTTCCCGTGACCCTGAAGACGTTGTACAGGAAGCTGGGGGAGACCGCCTCTGCTCCACTCTCTCCCAGCCGGCCGGCCACCACAGAGGCCGAAAATGACCACTCGGCTCCCTCGCGCGCCACCGTGACCGACACCAACGGCGCCTCGACCGCGCTCTCCCAGAGTGCAGCTGTGCCAGAGGACGGCGCCGGTGCATCTGCTTCGGCCTGCTGTGCCGCGCCTGTAGACAACTCTGAGCTCCTTCCTGAAATAAACACAAGACCTGCTGTCAACCCTTACTTGTTGACTCTGATGGATGTTTTCACACTGGATAACCAATAGCGGCCAACTGTCAGAGCCGATCTGAAACTGTATGCGTGTTCACATGCGATGGCATAATTTAAGCCTCTATTTTTCTTTTTTAATTGAATAAATGTTTTGGTAAAGGAAAGGTTTCTTCACGCATAACATCATGAATCACCACGAGACACGTGTAACTTGTATTTGGTCATTTTCTGTCGGCTGGAGATGTTCTGCTCGATCACGTCCATCTCCTGCAGAAAGCTGAAGCGGTTCTTATGATGCTTTCCGGTGTGGCAGAGATTGCTGCCTGTAAAGGTTTTGAGGTTTTTTGGCGTTTGACCTCTCTCAGACAGCCAAGAGAAGTTGATTGGTGCCACGTGAGCCAATCAAACATAGTTAAAGTGCGTTCCTGATGGCTCGTAAGAGTAAAGCATAGAGATCAACATGTTGAAATAAGAAATGGCATAAATGTATAAATAATATCAAGGATAGGGCTTGATTGTGATCAGGATGAAAATATTACAAACCACACTCTGCTGTTTTTCCCCGTTTTATATACAATAAAGAAATGGCAGTCGTCGAAGTGTAGGAGTAAACTACCTTTGTGGGAATGAAACTCAGTCAGAAATATCGTACTTTCGCTGGGTGCCCTCCAGTGCAGCTACCAATATAGAAATACCCTATACCATCATATTTGACCATGTAATGCAGAGAAGCAAAACATGCTCCATAAAGCTCCATCATGCAGAAATAGAGTTTGTCCTGGACATCAGAGAGCTAGCTTCAAACTTGAACTATGACCTCTGTATCTTCATTTTCAAAGTGTTTTCTCTCTCTCTGTGTGGAGTTTATGCCATACTCCATTCAAAACATCTTCAAAGTTTGGGGATTTGTTCTGATATGGAGCTGAAAGCGATGTTTGACAAACAAATGTGTATGTTTTTTATACTTTTTAAAGATTTGCAAATAGATGGTGACATATGGTGGTGATATTTTAAACTGTCTAACTGTATAGTGACATTTGGATGTTCAAACTTCGAGACACTTCTCTACACTTTTTTTCAGGCATTTTACATTGTACCCGTGACATTTTATGAAAACATTTGAGATAAAACCAGAGGAGCTACACTAATCTGTGTGTCTAATTAGAGAATACAACCTAATATAGACCATAAATACCACGTTATCCTCGCTAGAGCTGCCGGCCGTGTGCATTTAGAAAGGAATTTAAGCATGAATCCAGAATATTAAGTCACCTGTCGACGGCAGACAACTGGTTTTGTGCTGCAGCTTTACTTCTAGATATCCAATGACCTGTACGACTGCTATTCATAGACACATTCCCACATGTGTGGTTAAACCATTCTCTTCCGTCAGCAGGCCTATATCCTCCGAATATTTCGAGACTATGTGTCCTCTGCTCTGATTGCCCGAATCTCTTAAAAGTCACACCTGTGATGACATAATGCTTAAATATTAATTATGTACATAAGGGGAAATAACTTAACGGGACTGCTTCCAGCTATAAACTGTGATTGTGTTATTCCAGTGGTAGAAAGAAGCTACATTCACTCAAGTACTGTGCTTAAGTGCAATTTTGAAGTACTTTACATGAGTATTTCCATTTTTATGCTACTTTACAGGCTACTTCTACACACTTTCAAAGGCAAATATTGTACTTTTTACTCCACTAAACCTAAGTTACTTTGAAGACTTTTGTACTTTTACTCAAGTATATGATTTCAGGACTTTTACTGAAGTGAAACGAGTACTTCTTCCTCGGCTCTCTGAGTCGCAGTGCGTCGTAGGGCTTATCTTTCTTTAAATATCCACATCGCCCTCTCTGGTCTGCGGTCTCTTTAAATCCAGATCCAGAGGAGGAGAGCTGCGAGTCCTCACAAAGTTTGTCTGGCCGCTGTGATTGCCCGCACTCAGCCTGATAAACAGCTGCTTACCATTTAGGCCACTTCACAAAAAAACTTTTCTCCGAACTCCTCGGATCGGCATTTTTTTTTTCTCCGTGTGTGTGTGTGTGTGTAGCCTTCACCGCTCTTTGTCTGTGGATGTTCAGATATAGAAAGTCTGCACCGCTGGAAGCTCGAGTCTGGACTCTGGGTTTGCGTAATGCTGAGGCGTCCTATGCTCAACATCTGGATTAACTATTTGGAGTCAGAGCTAGCGGCCCTACACGAAACTCTCCGACTGTCTAGTCTATCTCTATGGAAAGACTTTCCTTTTTACTCTGGACTTTAACTGCTTTTGATACACCCGAGTGTTGCGCATAGATTATGTATTCTTTAAAATGGGTGCGAACAATGGAAAACAGTATGGAAGCGAGGGTAAGTGCTCTAATTATCACTTTTTATTTGAATTCCACGCATAAGTCAGCTTTTTTTAATCAAACCAGGCGCAACAAATGCCAACATGTGACCGCGATCTGCTACAGTTTATCTCATAAACTAACAAAACAGAAAACAATGTGCAGCTTCTTGGGTCTGTAGCTTCCCTAGACATTAGTGAGCTAGCTTCACCACTAGCACTATTCCCTTTATACATCTCCATGGCTCCCATATGCACACAGTGTAAGTGTTTTCTGTTTGCGTAGAGATGAACGTGTGCCAAACTCCATTCAAAAACCTGCACATTGTGAGGATGTGTGCTGATGTGGAGCATCTTTTTGACTTTATATTCACCACTTTTCTACAGATGTGCAACGTTAATATTCTTCGCACACACAGAGTGACATCTGGTGGTCATATTTTAAACACTTAGTACAGTATACAATTTGAAGTTTAAACAAAACACACTTCCAGCCTCTGTCTGTGTGCTCTAATGAAACTTACAGATATTGTTTGACATGATGTGATGTTTTCTGAGTTAGTTTAAATCAAATCTCGCCTCACATAATCAGTCAAAAAAGAGCTGACTTGGCAGGGCAGCCAGTTCATCAGACAACACCAAGGAGCTTAATTTATGGATTTTTTTTTAAAGAGTGCTTTCCTGCAGGTTTAGTGGAGGCGGGTCAAAGGACAACAGTGTGGGCACTTTGTCAGTCTTATCTTGATAAGAGCCAACTCCACAGATATTTGTCCACAATCCCTTAAAAACCCATCTGTTATTTGATTTGGCAGCCATGTTGTGCATATTGGTCACTGCCATACGATCCAAATGTAGGCAAAAACATGCAGAAGGCAAAAAATACACAAAATGTCTTAAAGAAAAACGTTTCCGAGCTTTTATATGGAAACAAATCCTCCTTACATGGTTTCTTATGTAAAAGTATTTACAATAACAGCGTAATATTGTAACTCAAAATGTATATATATTAGCTCTCCTGCAGCTACTTGTTAAGAGATTCTAGTCAGAATAAAAATACAAATGTTCCCTCTTATTTCTTAATGAAAAGCAAGAAGCAATATTGAAAAAAAAGGAAGAAATGTTTGGCTCTATGCCTCAAGTATTGATCCATAAGACAAAAGAAGTCATAAGTAATGTAGAGCTGATGGTCGAGCAGGCAGAGGTATTCACCGTCCATCTCACTCAGCTGTCAGATATATTCAGAAACACGTTTCACCCAACTGGAATGCGGCTTAAATCACTTCTGTTTTGACATTTTTTATAACCAAAACACATATCAACCGACTCTTATACACCAATATATTGATAAAAGCTCCAAACATTCATTGATTAATGAGCTCAGCTCAGACTATATAAGCCTATTAGACTTCCTTCAGTCAGTATAAGATATCAGCCTTCGTATTACTCTACCTCCTCTCTCCCCCGCTGTCTTGCTCATCTAATCTTCAACATTACTTATTCAGGAAAAAAAAAAACCTGTATTCCGACTCCGCCGAGCACATTATTTCGGCCTCCAGAGCAGAGATGTTTGTATTTAACATTCCAGTGAGCTCTCTTCCTAAGTCAATAACTGCAGAGAAAAGATTGGAAGTCATGATGTTAAACATAACAAGTGGACCAGCTCCACCCAGGAATCCAGCCATGTCAGGTATACATGAACGGATCCTAGCACATATTCGAGTCTTCCTTTTTAGTTGTACCCCTCTCATTAGGTTAGCAGGCATTAGTCAGCTGGGAAATATGTCAAGTACTGTTTGCAGTGTTTATTCTCCTCTAGTGATTCACAAGGTCTTAATTCTCCCCTTCATTGCAACATGAAACACAGGCATTGCACTCCAAATCCAGTCTCACCACTACTACTACTACTACCCCCATTTAAATCCTTCTTCTTTTGTGAGTTCACACGGGTTGATTCGATGAGTCTGACGCTGGAGACATTCACCTTCTATGATCCACCATTAATGCAGCTTAATTCTCTGATTTAAGTGCAGGGATACATGGAAACATGTTGACGCAGGCCTACAGCAAGAAGTGCTCATCAGATGAGGGTTTTTCAGAAGTTTCATAGCGAACAATGCACATTCTTATGATATCACAGCATGACTGTTTAATATCTCAACACTCACAGACATTTACCAGCTGTCTGATGGGTTCACTTCTATTGGTAAATTAAAAAAAACATTGCACCTTAAAGTTAAAGTCCTTAAGATTTCAGTTCTGTAAACAGCCAATCAAAAAAACAAACTCATGTTGGTTCTAGAGCTGCAGCTGACAATTATTGTCGCCATCCATTATTCCGCCGATTCATTCATTAATGGTTTTGTCTATAAAAAAGCCAGAAAATCGAAATGTAAGTACATTGCCAATGCTGATCATGACATATCAGATCTGGGATTGGTTTCATGGAAATCTCTCGTGTCATCAATATTCACTTCGTTGAACGTTTATTCAAAGTTTATAGTCATTTCACAGAAGAGAATATTGCACAGAATTGATGGTATCAGCATCGTTAGTGTCTGAGGCCAGCATCTCTGATACAAGTGCGGAACTCATGCAGTTCGTCTGCACATCTGTTTTCAAGTGCGATTCCACAATTAATTACACTCTGGTCACAACTATGCAGCGACCCTCTACCAACACATTATAGAAGCAGAAGACAGGAAGCAGGAGCTTTCCTCAAAGTTGCTTTTCCACGAAAGACAGAAAACAATCGTCCTCGCACAGATCCGCACATGCGGAAGAAGAGAGTCCTGTGACCAGCTAAATATTAGGATTACTCGTGTTCCCAGCCGTGTGCTCCCCGCTCTGCTTTACATATTAGAAAAGTGGACCTTGTGAATTTCGGAGCCATTTCTGGGGACTGAAGGAGTCGTAGCAGATGTGTGCAGCTCTGTGATGTCACCGCAAAATGTCATACCATTTGAGCTGCGTTGGCTTCAAATGATTTCGTATGTGTGGGTGTGATCGTGTGTCTTGCGTGTGGCTGAATATGGAGTCACCGGTTGCCTTATAGGCTTTCATATTTACTGCCTATTTCGGGAAGTGTCTGGTCTTTTTAGGTGGCTGCACTTGATGTGCATGCGGGTGTGACTGTTTGAGAATACCTCTTCGTGCTGGGTGAAAGGCGCATACTCAGTCTCAGGAAAGCCACAAAGCTGCATTTATGATCTGACAGAGGAATGAAATGCCATAAACAAATGCTCCACATGCAGCCTGCAGTCAGCATGGCGGTCCGGCCTGTTGCACTCCGACAGCAGAGGGTACACATTCAAAAATATGGCTCTTTGAAATGTAGCACTCTTGTGTTACTGTGTAGGAATCTAAATCTAACAACACAAGGGTAGCTCACAAAGCAAGAGTTGTGCATTTGTTGTACAGTCTTGTACCGACTAAGAATGAGCCGCAGATCATACATTTTGTTTTAATCATTTATTAAAACAACTACAGTATGAGGAACTTTCATTTTGTGTCGTTTTTGGCGACCCCTGTGGACAAAAGCGGTTTTCTTTAGCACCAGACTCCCTTTAGAAAACCTCTCATTTTACTGCAGCTGGGTCTGTGAGTCTGCCCCGCACACTCCTGGTCCTGGTTCTCCCGTGCCTCCCTTTTTGTCCAGCGGAACCAGCAATCCGGTCTAGGTCTCCAGCAGCGGGGTGTTGGTGTTGGCTCCCAGTGGAGCAGCGAGATGGAGCCCTGCTCCTGGCCGGAGCTCCGACTGCAGGTCAAAGGCAGCAGTGAAGCTGAATCTGGGGGTCTGTCCACGGCAGGCTGCCGAAAGGCCTTGCTGGAGTCTGAGCTGACGGAGTTTCTGGTGTGTGTGTGGAGGGGGGGGGGGTTTAGGGAGACTTCATTCTTCGTCAGACACTTACTCAAACAAACCAGCAGAGACTTTCTGCACATGTCAAGCCTAACCATTCATCCAAAAGTGAGGAGCATAAAAGTCATGAAAGCAGAGAGCGATGGGCTTTATATATTTCCTTAAACTTCATACCTCCTTATACATACAACATGAAACACCTTATCTCTGACAGACAGGAATTAACAGTGTTTTCTCCCAACTGAAACGATTTTCAAAGGCTGTGCGGTAAAAGAAACCCTGATAAATCGTAACTGCAGTTTGTCATCTCAAAGTTGCTACACTGTGTCCCAGCAGTTTTTGTTTTTCTTCCCGTTTCCCCTGCAGGTAAAGGGAGCTCAAGCATCTCTTCTGACATAAGTTCGAGCACAGATCACACACCGACCAAAGCTCCAAAGAATGTGGCTACCAGCGAAGGTAAGGCATCTGGTGCTCATTAACCAAACTCCCCTCCCTTCTTCTCCTCCTCCTCCCTCTCCTCCTCCTCCTCCCACCCCTCTCTGTCCTCCTCATCCACTTTCTGTGCTGCCTATTTTTGGAGAGAAACCTGCGTGTTCCTGGGATAACCCTAAACTGAAAACAAACTCACAGCTCCCATCAGAAACCAAAGGCATTTCTTGGGCTTTTGTTTGAGCAGAAAAAAAGAAAAAAGAAAACACTTCTGGCTTCTCATTGTGGAAGAATGCTTATCTAAACTGTGGCCGTATCAGGCTCAAAGCACTGCCAGGGAGGGAGGTACGAGTGCTGGAGAGAGGGATTTAGCTGGAGACGGTGTGGGGAGTAAAAAAAGGGAGAAGAGAGCTTCACCTTCTGTTGATACTCCATGCACGGACAATCTTCCAACTCCTGGCACACCGACTGCAGCGAACCGCTCCTCTTTGTCGGGAGTGTATGTGTTACGAGCGTAAACTGTGCGCTCGGTGTAATGGTTCAAAAAGACTTTGCAGCTGACAGATGCCTTTTTGAAGCCCCCTGTCAGCAGGTCGGATACATTTTTAACAATCTGTCAGTCAAAGCAGAACTTTTTAAAATTTAGTTGAAAAGAACAGAACTAAATATCTCAGTCAAAGCTGAAAATGTACCGCAATGCCAGGTGCCATATGTCTTTGTAAAACCTTGAATTTCAGCGTATGTTCTGTAGGAAACCGTAGTTTATTATGACATTTCATTCATTCGTTTAAGGTTTCAGACCACATGGTGCCAACCAAACAGTCCTTTAATGAAAGCATTTATTTTAATGATAAACTTGGTTTGCCAAGCAAAACCCTGAGCAAAACCTGTTCCCAAGCCATAATAATTTTTCCCTCAATCAAAAGAATTTTACGTAATGTCTACTCGTGAAAAAAAACGTTCTGAAGCTCAGATTTTGTTACGAGTGAGTCCTCGTCCTTGTTTTTTTGTTGGATTGTTTAGAAGAAAACTCCACAGGGCAACTATAAACCCAGAAGACAGTCTCCGTATTTATTTGAGACAAATATATATCTGTATGAACTATAAACGAAAAATACAATAAAGTACAAACATTATTACTTATGGTAGGATATTGCCGTAAAAGTCTATTCTACATTTAAACCTGGATTATTTTCATTACGGCCACGAGCTGAAAACACAACATGGTCACATTGGCTGACAAAGTTGATGTAGCTAATGTGTTAGCAAACTTATGTTCACATCCAGCAGACACAGAGCAACATTAGCGTTCATTTACAGTCGTGTGTCGGAACGTAATCCAATACTCTCCCTTTCCTTTTTTTGGCTCTGTTTTTGGTCTCCACCAGATCCTGAGGAAAATATCTGTCTCTTCAGCTGCTTAATGCTCCACAATGTTCATCGGCTAGTTTGTCTGTCAGTTGTTTGTGTTTGGTGCTAAACAGGTAATGTACAGAGGGTTTATCAGAGCTTCTTCACTGGAAAAAGCCTCCAGCTGGAGGCATGAGAGCCGATGAACAGAGTTGGAGGATAATTAACCGTCGGTTCATTACTAAAAGCGACTCCTACCTTATTTCACATTGTAATTTGATCATTATGTTTATGTAAAAATATTGATCAGTGCACCTTTAAGCATTTCAGTATTGCAGACTAAGATGTAATAATAGCATCCTACAGCTCATTCACAGCAAACCTCACGGTTCTGCACAGCTTTTTGGGAGTGTGTTAAACTTCAACTGGGCAGGAAATGTTTAAAGAGCATGAGTCAGACAGAGAACATGAAATCTCAAAACCCACCCATTGATTTTGATCAAAGAACCTTATCGAACCCTACCACAGATACATTAAGGCCGGTCTCCCTTAGTGCTGCGGTCTCTTTCTCTGAGCTGACCAGTGACTCACCGACTCTTTTGCACACTCATACGCCAATACGCTCTCCCCCCGTGCCTCTTGTGCATTGTCATCACCAATCTTAAATTTGCTCTGGCATGATGAATGTAGTATTCTCGTGGCGTCGGAGCTGCCTGCAAGGAAACAAATAGCAGCTACAGCCTGTGTTTGTAACTGTCACTCAGCTGAAGACTCTGAGGGAACGAAGCGGCGGGGTCCAACTCCTCACGACACACCGGGCGTGCTTTTGGTTTCACGCGAGATGTGTGTTAAATTGGTTTGTTTCAGTGAGGTTAATTCACTGATTAACCTCACTTAATATTGAGCGAGGCGTAACGTCCTCCTGTGGGTGAGCATTAGGACGAAGCAGATGACGCATTTGATTTCGCTGGAAATGCTGACTCACTTGAATCTGACCGTTGAGGCGCTGATGGAAGTGTGCACCCGGAGTATTTCGGGTGGAAATTGATAATTGTTCTGAATGTGTCTACATAGAGAACAACCTGTGCAGATATATATATATATATATATATATATATATATATATATATATATATATATATATATATATATATATATACACAGAGTATAGACCATGACCAGTGGCTTCCCGATCATAATTTCCCGCCAGTGTTATGACTGAAATTGTTGTATTTCTTTTTCCCTCCATGCTAAGTGGGAGTAATTACATGTTCTGGAACCACCACGGCCACAGTCAAATCCCCCCTCCTTAAAAAGACACACACACACACATGCATACACCGCATTCACACACTCACACAGTGGCGGGTCACA
The DNA here is from genome assembly GCF_910591455.1 of Pholis gunnellus. Classification (NCBI taxonomy): domain Eukaryota; kingdom Metazoa; phylum Chordata; class Actinopteri; order Perciformes; family Pholidae; genus Pholis; species Pholis gunnellus. Next base: position 8,386,034 of record NC_136547.1, read on the forward strand.
CAGTCCTTGTCCACCTCGTCCTGTGGTCCACTAAACTAATCAGGAAGTAGTCTGGGCTGTTTCCCCACCACACGCTGGGAGTCTTCATATTAGGGCCTACAGATCCCCACGCAGCAGTCGTGTCACTGCTGCGTTAATAAAGTCGGTGAGTGAGGTAATTAGTCAGTTAGTTAGTTACAATGCAACATTTTCAACAAAACCATTATCTATGCATGTTTTATGCAAACAAAACTAAATAAATGAAATAATTTTCTCTGTCAGATTGGGCGCTGCAACACTGTAGAAACCAATAAAACCGTATTTTAGAAAACAGTTTAGTTCCTCAATGTTGTCTAAAATCACACGTAAAGGAGCCCAACTGATATTTAACAAACTGGTGTTTAACTGCAGTTGAAATTATATTTTGGGACAACTGAACCATACAATTTCACTTAAAGACGCTGTGTAACCTTTGCTGAACAGCCACCACGGTTGCTACAAATGACAATTATGAGAAAACAGGCAAATGTAAAAGCTTTGTGTGACGGTAGCCCAAGTAGAGAAGAGTTCAAGGTAACGAGCATCATCCACCAAAAGCTGCAGGTCATACCAGACCAAGTAAGGTTGTACCTTTTCATTTGTAAGAAAAGTTATTTCTTCTTTCAAGAGACACATAATCTTATTTAAAGGATTAAAGCCGTATGTGTTGGATACAAACCAAAGCCACTGATAACGAGAAATGTTTAATTTTCCTACAAATAACAATTTCAGTCACCAGAAGAAACTAACAGATGCCATAATCATCCCAAAACTCAATGAACCATAATATTAAATCATTGTTCAGCCCTAATATCAGCATGCAGATGGAAAGCAGGCCTTTGCCTGTAACATGTGTTCCCCCAAAGTCAACAGTTGGAAGTTTCACTCATTCTGCTCCTGAAAACAAACCGAGCCGGGCAGTCATCTGGCAGGCTTTTGCAAAGTGTCTCTGTTTTCATTTATTATTTAGACGGGCTCGTGGTGGCCTGACCCAGTTGCTTATTAGCCGCAGACTGAAAGGCACAGTAAATCCTTCCTGTGGGATGAAACTGAGTATCTCCCAGCGGGGGTTACGCTGCGACCCTGTCTGGGCCTCAAGGGTTTGCTTTGGCGCAGCCGAACTCAGGGTACCGTAGGAATGTGGCCCAGACATGGCCGGAGCTGAACTGACAACACCCGGAGATGTTCGGCCTGTGTGTTGTCACTCTCGAACGCCGTCTTCGTCCTCCTATATCAGCTGCTTGGATGTAACGCAGACTCACGGGGAGGGGGGGTCAGGTCAGCTCCTTCACCCGTTTGTAATGGCCCCAGGAAGGTAGCTGAGGAACAGGGGAATGGTGGGAACAATGAACATGCCGACTTCCTCTCTGTCTGCCAAGGACCACAGAAACACTGATAACAGTGACGGGGAAAAGCTGACTCTGTCCTTCCACATCAGAAAACACTGTGAGATTACACTGAGCACGCATGATTTATGTGCAATTCTCCAAAAGCAGAATAACCTTCAGATTCTTCTTCTTTATGGATCCGTGTTTCCTACATAACGTTTTTTACAGCCTTGTTGAACTAGTAGTTAATGCCAGCATCAGAACACAAAGTATCAGGCCAATTAAAGCCAAACAAGTTTGTTTTTGTACGTCGGTTTGTCATTTTATCAAAGTGGAAAAAAACGATCCTGCGTGTAGGCTGTTTCACAAGTTCCTGGCCGAATGATTAAAATTGTTAGAAATGTTTTTCCTCAATTTTTTAAATGTCTACAAGGTGTATACATCCTGCCGAACTGTCATTTTCAAAGTAGACCTGAGTATGAAGTAATACTGAAAAACCATGCAACCACTTTTAACTTTGTATGTACAGCAGGTCGTGAAAGACTGCAAGCAATGATTAGTTAGGGTTCAATTTTCCTGCAATGTGCCCCCATTGGTTGACGTCCTTTGTCACATTCTGTCTCTTCAGCCACTTTCCCACCTTCCTGAAACTCGTTTCCTACCTGTCCACTAGATGTCCTCTGACTTGTTCCACCTGCCCTCATCCAGCCACTCCCTCCTTCACTGCATTACCCCCCTTTCCCCTCAATCCCAGTCCCCTGACTGGCCCCGCCCACCTGCACACCTGTTCCCACTTTCCCTCATCAGCCCTGCAGATATTTAACCAGCCCTCGAACCACTCGCTTAACTTCTTTGCTTCCTGTCCTCTGTTGAGATTTTTGAAACTTGTTACCTGTTTCCCCCCCCCATTTTCAACCAACACTTTTTTAAAGCATCACTACGATAGTTTACCAACCGCAATCACTTGTTTATTAGTTTGTCCATGACAAAGAATGTCATTTTAAAGTTACATTTTGTGTTGTTTTTGGCGGTTTCTGTGGACCCAAGCGGTCTCTCTAGAAAACCTCTTATTTTCCTGCAGCAGTAGTTCAATCTTGACAGTCTGCCCCGCTCAGTCCTGGTTCTGGTTCTCCTGTGCCCCCCTTCTCTCCAGGGGGCCCAACAACCCGGCTGTGGTCGGCTGGTCGCTGCAGGAGGCCCCCCTGGAGTCTGAGCTGACTGAGTTTCTGGTGGACTCGCATGAGTTTGGCTGATTTCGTGTGGAATCAGACCCGGTGGCACCGATGACGAGCGTTAAGAATAACTATATAGAAACAGACAATCTCCTTGCTGATGATCTCGATTGAGGTCATATAGAGGATTCAAAACACGTTAAAAGATCCTCACTGTAACTTACGTATAGCAAATGAAATGCTCGCCACACCCACTCAGGTGTTTTGAGTTAGTCTGACTAATAAAACCCTTTTTATTCAGCTGGATGATGGAATCAGGTACTCTGATATAATAATTACGGCATTACACACTCCTAATATTGATGGTTGAGGGTCAGCTGTGCAGTCTAAACACCAGGTTCCCAAAGCTGCTGTCTCCAACATGCCCTCCCAAAGGCAACAAATCCCTCACACTTCATCTGCAAACTAACCTCGCTCGCTGACGACCCGTTCGCTCGTGTTTACTCAAGCAGACGTATAGTGTTTCACTGTTGATTCTTGCCGCGCCAAGAACGAAGGAGGCTGCAGCGAGGTGTGTGTGTGTGTCATTGCCGCCGGGACGTTTTCACGGCACAGAGGAGATTTAGGTTGTTATCCTCCACTTATGTTGTAAATGTAAGTTGTTGTTTTATCGTTCATCAGCAGTCATTACTGCAGTATATCTTTTGAGCCAAACTTTTCTGGCCAAAATTTGTCTTTTGGTGAAACCTAATGCTGCATTTGTTCTGTTGCTCTGCAGTGTTGGACGTTCTCGCACCGTAGAGAGAGGTATGTTTGGATAAAGAAGCATCTGTTTCCTTGGAGGGAAATGTTTGGCAGGTGATTGACTATTTTATGGAGGATTAGAGGAAGCGGTGTTGTAGATAGTTCTCATTTCATGCGGAGGAATTCGCAGCCTCGAGAAGTTTGTGCTCATTAAATGCAGGCAGTATTTGTGGAGGAAAAGTCCCTTTTCAATATTCTCTCTTAGGACACAAAGCAGCAGCCTGCAGTTATTTTAAGACTTTTTCAACAAGCCTATAGCCATTGCAATGAGAGATATTAAACAGATTTACCTCTAATCCTCATTGGAAATTGTCTACGTAAAGAGAGAACACAGAGAAGCGAAGAATGCTTTTTTCCCCCTCTTGATTTTCTCCATCAGCTGTCCTCGCTCCTCCCCCTTCCCCTTCTACCGCTCTTATAGAGCCAGGAAATCTGAGCGAAAAAGCACGGAACAAGGCGGCGAAAAAAGAAAAAAAGAAACCAAGTGAAAGCAGTTCAGCAAAGGAGATGGAGGAGGAGGAGGGGAAGGAGAGGCAGATCTCATAACTCTTCTCTGATTACTGCTCGGTCTTCTCGCGCTCCGTCTCATGGAGGAAGTGCCGGCCCTGTTGTTTTGAATGCCATAACGGGGTCACATTTTTCAGTACTACTACAGCAGCGTGTTTGACAGGAATTGGGAAAGACGCCACCTGGCCCCAAACGCACGCTTGCTTCCTGTAAGATTTTGGCTGACGATACACCTGGGTCTTTGGGCTTTTCATGTGGCAACATGAGCACAGTTGTGGACCAGCTGAACCGACACATTGGCCTTCCCTTCCCCTCTTTTCACTCTGTGGTTTGTTTCATTACGTAAGCAGCAAAGTGTCAGTTGTGGCTGAAGCTGCAATGGTACAAAAATGAGGGGAAAACTTCAGTGTTCTTGAAGGGGGTCTTGGTTGGATAGATTGAACCACAACAACTAAATTACTTATTTTTTTAATTTTAATAATCTTTCCTGGGTGCGAATAACACCTGGTTCTTATGAAGCAAAACGATTTTTAATTTAGGTGGAGAAAACATTGGTTGTCCAGATTCAGAGCCATCAGTGTTAGGTCTTGGCTAGCCATCACAAAACCTGGACATTTTAGTGGCTTAGTCATTAAATACAAACTCACGTCAATCTTCGTAGCGACTTCTAAGGCTTAAAAGTGGCCTAAATTAGCGAAATATTTGGTTATAGAAGCTAGTGTTTACTCTCAGTGCCAGTTGATTAACAACCGTAGCATGCTATTAGCTTAAACGTTATCCCGTCAGAAACATGCTAGCGCTAGTTAAAACAGCTTTTTTCTTTAAATATTTTCACAGTTTTGCACTGTATACTACACTCTAGCATTATGCTCACAGGATTTTACATAATTTCATTATTCATTTGACTATTTTGTCATTATATATTGTGAAAACAGTTCTCCAAGCTAACAGATTGTTTGTTTAGCTTGTTTGTTAACATGACATGTTACACATAAACAAATAGCTTGACATTTTGTGAAATATTCCTCTTCACTTTCTTGCTGAGTGTAAGATGAGAAGTTTGATATGACTCTACTACGGTAAATATGAAGGCATAGCCAGCAGCCGCCTAGCTTAGCATAAACACTGGTAGCAGAGGGAAACAGCTAGTTAAACGTACTAGGTTGCAAAAACTTGCCTACCAGCACCTCTAAATTCTCCAAATGAATACGTTGTATCTTGTTTGCTTACGGCTTACAAACAGACAGTTTTCAAAGGCAAATTCCTGACTTTTTTAACCACTGCTTCCAGTCTTATGCTAACCTAAGCTAACACCTGTCGGCTGTGGCTTCATGTTTAGCATACAATCATGAGTGGTATCAATCTTCTCATGTAAGTCTAGACATGAAAGCGTATTTCGTAGATAAAAAAAATATTTCTCTGTCGGAATCAATCAAGTTTCTGCTGTTTAACTTTGCCTGACCTGTTTTTTTCCACATTAAAATTTGCTAAGAGGATTGCCAACACAATGTTTAGAGACTAAAGCGTCTCATTAGATGGCTGTCCTAGTCTGTGATAAGATGTAGGCCTATCCTGCACAATGGCATCTTTGCTCTGTATGTAATTATCAATATAGACAGTAAAGACCAATCACTGAGCTGATAAATAAGTTTCATACAGCACCTTTTTGAGTTTTTTTACTTTCTCTAAAGGCTTTTCTTTGAGACAAAACAACCTCTTGCTGGAGTTGAAGTGAACCCCTTTTCATCAAGAGCTTAACCAAAAAGTTCCAGCTCTTCCCTTGTTCTGTTGCTTAAACCACATGAGATCATTACATTTGCTCCTCATCACAACCAAATCAACCGTTCAGGCCAGCGCTCGCTTTTCCATTCCTGTCTGATGTGCAGTTCGTCTTGCTGTTTGCTGCGTGTAGCCAACGTTACCCTCCTGAGTCATTTGACATGACTGTCACTCTGCACTCTAAACCACTCACATTACTGCCAAAAAGGATAAACTGTACAGAGCGGCATTTCATGCACATGATGAAAAAACAAAAATGTCATCTTTGACATCCTGATTTAACAACCTGTAAAAAAAAATGATGTAATGTTGAATTTCAATGATTTGCCAAAGGCCAGATCAGGTTAGCATGATGCCAAATGGCTGTTGGAGTCTGAACTGCCATCTCTATTCTGGAAAATGTGTGCTGTGATGAATGGACACACACAAATCCTCATTTTTGACACTGTAGATCACGCCTTTTGAATTTGGCTTCAAGACACCCGTGCGTCTGCTGTCCTCCTCAGCAGTGGATTTATAAAGTGACGAGGCCAGCGTGTGGAGACGTTTGTGTCTTTTGAACTGACAGAAGGGCTTTAAGAGGCAGAAAACTCCCCTGAGGAAATTAGTTGCGTTGCGGGGAAAGAGAGTAATAGTTCCTGGCTCATGCGGAGCCAAATCTGTTGCCGCGCAAGCTTAAAAAAAAAAAAAAAAACAGAATCTAGAGACTGAGTGAGTGTGAGAATAGCTGCAGTCCAGAAGTAGCGGAGTTATGGGGGTTGTGTGGAGCTAAGAAGTCTGTTTCCTGTCCGAGTGTGCACATTGTAAAGGAACCAGCAGGCCCTATTGTCTCTCAGGTTGCCCAGTGACGTAAGACCTTCCTGTAGTGAAGGCTTTGCTGATAGCCCAGCCACCACACTGTACGGTAATATCAACTTCCATGTATTCAATAAAACCCAAGACAGACCCAGATGTTTCTTATCCCAGGAGTTCTCTCTCGGTCGGATGTTTCCCCTTTCAAAAACCGGAGCACGTAACTGTTTAGTGCTGATAAATCAATTCTTTCAGTCAAATCCCTGCTGCCTGGTTGTCTTTTATTAGCGGATACTTATTCTTTTACCCCTCTTGTGTTGATTTGAATTTGATTTCCTGGCTTTTGAGTAGAAAATGAGCATCTCTGATTTCCTCACGTGCACCACGTGGCCAGTCACGGTCTTGGCAGGAGGGGGGAGCACAGTGGAGCTTGTGGAGTTTGCGGAGCAGGAACATGTCACAGGGCTAATGGCATTGAGGTAATGGATTGGTCTGTTCTGCCAGATGCAGCGGTAATAACCCTGCGAGCTCCAGACAGGGTCTTAGCAGAGCTTCACAGCACTGCGAGATCCTGAAAAAGAATCCCTATGGCTTTGGTTTATGACCAGACTGCGTCAAACTCTGGATTGACCCGGCCTGTGCACTTGTCTCCATCTCTGCTAAAGTCTGCAGACTCTTTTGCCAATTTATCTTCCCTCTCTCTTTTCTCTCTCGCCCCTCTTTTCTTTCAGAGGCCCTTGAATCTGTTTTTGTGCGTTACTTAAAAAAAGAAGAAGAAATCATCAGGTTTTTGTCATTAAAGCGACATCACTCCGAACATGCAGCTGCATCCTCCTCATCACGCAAGCATCTTGTCCTTTCAATGATCACTTCCATTGATTTACATTAAACCACTGGTATCAAAGCCCGATCCAGATGTGTCTCAGAAGTAAGTTGATGTTAATGGGATCCTGCTGCGGCCCTTCTGTGGATCAGCTTAGATTTGGGTATTAGTGGCAGTGATTTTAGCCAAGTATGCCTTTCTGTGGCTATACGCACATTCAAAATGCATGAGTTTCTCTTTCATTTCACCACTGTTCCGTTGTTCTTTGTCCAGGGTAAAGACCAGATGTTCCACTGTTTCTTCTCTGATTGCCTGAACCGAACTGAGTCTCCCACCATCTGCACTTACATTTCCCTTGAAGAGCATTTTAACAGCTGCATGGTATCTGTTCTGTTAATGATAGGTTTGCACTGATACATAGATATAAAATAAGACACCACACTGATTAACTTCTACAGATTCCAAAGTTTTGTTCTGGTTAGAGTTTGGAGCTGCGGGTTTATGGACCAAACAAATATAACTCAAGGTTCCACTGGCTAGCTGTTTCTGGAGCTTTTAATTGTTTCAGATGGTCTTTGTTAACTGAGTTTGCTTAGCGGTCATGGAGATAGATCTGTTGTCCATAGCACTTCTAGGACTTCTCATGTCTGTCGGCTTAAGCATGAACTTAATTCTTGACCTTGGAAATTGTAGTAGTCTTACAGACTTATCGGAGGAAATGCGAGGGGCACCATGCTGCCTTTTGTTGCCCGATCAGATCTTTTTTTGTGTGTTGTTGTTGCTAGGTAAGCACCAAATGAGTGCTTACCTTAGCTTAACACACACCATGAACTTTACGTTTCCTACTAATTAATCGTACAGTACAGTTTAAATATATGAAAACAACTTACCCAAAATCTGCCTCCAGGCCTGCTGTTTTCTGTCGAGATCACGATAACTACGGTTGGTAAAATCCATCCAGATCCCACAATCCCAACACAAGGGACACTTAGATGCGATATAGTTGAAAGCTCTGAAACATTTTAGTACAGTAAGTCGACTTCGAGTTTATCAAGAGTGAACTTTTCTGATTCACATGGAAGTTGATAATTGAGAATATTGCGAGACTTTGTATACCATAGAGTTCATATTAGTAGTTATAAAAGAAGTTGTTATTTAGAAGGCGCGTATGCAGGGCATTGATTTTATGACAGATGATGAGATTTGAGGATTTGACCTTTCTCAGGATGAGAAATACTTTCTGCACCTGATGAAGTGCTTATTTTGCATGCAGTAACATTGATTATTTCATCATGCTTGGCAATTTTTTTGCATTCATACATCATTTTCTTACTATGGAGAATAGAGTATCTAATTGCTAAAATTGTAAGTCCTCAAAAACATTGATTGCAATGTTGATTGATTGTTGATTGCAAATGCATCATCATCACATGGAACAAAAGGCTCGCACACTGCTGAAAAACGGTTCTTCAGATGCAAAAGGGAGAGACTTATTTCATCTCCAGAAGTTTCAAAGTCTGAAAGAAAAGTAAATATTTCAATCACAAGATCATTTCCAGCATCGATGGCGATTGGATAAACATATGCCTTACTCAGCTAAAACAGATAGATAACACCTGGGCCTTCTTAAAGAGACCCAGGTGCTATCTATCCAAAATCCAGTGCAACCACGCTAATCTGCAAAGCTGTCTTCATTTAACTTTCCCCACCAGCTGTGTGGAAGTGTGACTCTGAGAGAAGGGAAGGGGGTGGATGCAGTCTAATTAGTAGCACTGTGTTTCTCCGCTTGGAGCTCTCTTCTGATCAGTGACACATGTAATTACGCAATTTGGAAGTTGCTCCTTAGCCAGTGGCAGATGAGTTCATCTCCTGCGTGCAGAATCCATCGCATTAGCTTGGACTTGGACAACAAAGACACGCATTCATGAAGACTCAAGCAATGCAATCCGATCTTCTCCTGCATGTCAAGACTTTTGTAGATCTTTGCCTCGGGGTTGACACTTGAATTCAGCTTTTTAAGTGTAAATATATGAGCTTATATCATGAATGTTCTTATTATTTAATGAAAAGATTTAATTGCAGGCGAATCGTTGGCAAAAATATACTGATTTCATGTAGCTCTGTGCTGCATAGTGTGTGGTTTCCAGCCCCTGTTGGATAATTCCACAATCGCTAGGTATTAACTCAGGAATCTTGCAATACTTGCAGTTACCAGCACCACTACTGTCATGACTTATTTGGACAGGTGTGTGAAATTCGAAATAGACGAGGTGTTTATAAGGATCTCAAACCATTAAATCCTTTGTATTAAGATAGATATACACAGCTAAAATAAGATAGATGACCTCAAGGAAATAATCCCAGACATTAAAAGTTGAGCTAATCATTGGCAGACCACCCAAGAATGTGATGTATTAAACCTGAACTGAGTGCAGACTTTATCACGCTATGGATTTTGGACTGCGGCACTCATAGTTTTTTCTCAAATCTGCATGCGAGTGGGAATTTTAAGGCACACGAGAGAGGAGTTGGTAAAGTAGCCGTGAATCGGTGGACATGTTCCCGAGAGAGGGGGGGGGGCGAGTCTGTGGATGTCATCAGAGGCGAGGAGGGAGGTGGACCACGCCGAGGTCTGGAATACAGATCTGCAGGACGGTCGTAAGGACGGTGTCACTGCCCAGCTGTCCGTCCCAGCACACAAATCCACATGACAGGCAGGATGCGGCCCATTCTTCATGAAGATGCTGACATACGCTGTGGGGAGCCAGCTGACTGGCGGTCCTGAGGAGTCCATTAACCAACGCGGTTCAATCATGGTTCAATCTACATGACTGGGAGTGTATGTAGATAAAGTGTTGATAAGATAATATCTGTGTAAATGTACGGGAGTCATCGGGGAATGCAAGGTACTAAAAGTAAACCTGAGTATCGTCTATTCAAATACTACACTGCAAACTACCACCTTAAAGCTACCATAGCGTTGACTCACCACATCAATGCACAGAGGCACCCTTTAGCGTCTGTGTGAGAAGCACCAGGCTTTCAACTAACTCTAATGTAAACCCATCAGCGTTATTATTAGACGGTCAGAGCAACTGACGTAGTATAAAGAACAAGAAGAGTCCACTTATGGAGGAGGTCGGGGAAACAGACATGAACCCAGGAGACCAGTGTTCATGTCCCGTGTGACTTATTTTGCATTACTTTTGATACGTAAGTTACAAACAACCATATTTTAACCCGAACCACAATCTTTTCCTAAGAACTGACCACGTAGTTTTGTTGCCTAAACCGAGCCAAGTAAACCTAAAAACGAAGTAAACCTACTTTTGAAGATTATTTTGAAAAGACACAGGAAACTGACACGTCCAAAGCTGATGCTAGACGGGTACCTAGAGCGTCAGAGTTTGAAGCACCACACACCAATCATCTGTGAAAAGGGCCATTTGGTGTTCTTGTTATTGTGTCCACTCTGTAAAAGTAAGAGCCTTGGACCAAAACTGATACACTGCCTTTTGGTATGATAGTCTTAACACTTTGAAAAACAGAGTTTGAGACTCGCCCTTACCATCAAATAACTATAAGTCTCAAACATACAAAATAATATTTATTTTGAAACATGATAACACCTCATTTTTCTTTGCCCATAAAGCCTGCAGACTCGTAGTTGGACAGCTGTAAGTGACATCACACTCGTGACTACTTGAAATGCTTTTAGTGATGACTATCAATCCCACTAAGGTCCTCCGGATTGGACAAGACAAGCTGGAGGGGTGATGGGGAGACGCAGATATTATCAGAGAAGAGCACTCAGTGTCCCGGTGTGATGGGGTCGACCCCGAGAGTACGATTCCGACGCCCTGGCTTATGAGGCGGAGGGCTCACGCCACGGTGATGGGATCCAGCCACCAGATTCTCACAGCTGCGTCTTCAGACGCGGCGGCGATGAGCGCACATCTGTCAGGAGGGCCTCAGTGTTTACAAAGGGATAACCGCACATTGTCAGCCCCTCAGCTGGTCGCTTTGAAGCCACAGAGTTCATCTGATGGAGAGGCCCTGTGACACATTTTTTCCCCAAACATCCAAAAACACGATATCGAGATCCATGGAAACTCCTCCTCGTTGATGATAAAAGCTGGTGTGGCTATATGGCACCATCATCATGCACTTCTTGACCTATTTCCTCAGCTTTTTAGCTGTTTTTGAAGAGTGATAAAGTAAGAAATTCATCATAGTCGAAGAAGGGAGAATACATGTTGTGTTTTAAAGAGGAACTTTAAAAGTCTGTTTACAACTCTTGAGGATTTAGACTGCATAAGTTGCATAAAGCTTTTTGTTGGCTACAGAGGGAGCTTCGTGAAATCCGATTGAATGACTCAAGTGATGTCACTTGATAAATAAAACAAATTTGGGGATCTGTAGTTCGAGAGAAGTGAGCTTCCCAAACCTCTGTGGTTGCTAATTTCTTCTTCAGGCTACATTAGTAGCTTCTAGCATAACACACACGAATCACGTTGGTCAAATTGCATTGTGGGTGATGTAGGCGCCAGGTTTTGATGTGGACAATGAAAGATAATATATCTCTGGTTCTGCTGCATCGGTTTTGATCCTTTTTTTTTTATTAAACTGTCTATCATGAGTCCAACAATGCAGAAAAGCAATGCTAAATCTGTGGCGTACTCTTTTAAGGGGAACATCTCAGCATGTGGAAACAGCTGTAAAATGTCTTCTGTGGCTCTGAACGCAGCTTTTGACGAGTCACGAGAAAATAACCCAAGGGTTATCTCAGTTAGGGCTTAGAGACTAAGCCTGCATTTCAAACTGGGTGCATGGAGTTCAGAATCTGTTGGTATTTACCAGGCAGGGAGGGTCTAGTGAAAGGATGCTGTAGGTTGCATTATGGGAATCGTAGGATCGTTGGTTTTTGCAATGTGACCCAAACTAGTCACATCGAGTTTCTTTGTGCTGTTAGATAAGATTGCCTTGTCATTGGCTTGCAATGCACAGCATTAAGATCAAATGTAAGGGCCGATACTGTTGTGAAAAAAAGTGTTCGACTTTTAAATCACTGTTTTAAAACCCCACTTTCAGATATGTGAAAGCCTTATTTTATGCATGAGGGTTATTTCATTGCCCTGTCTCCAGACAAGACTAACAAGTAGACTCCAGAGACCGCTTCAAACACTGTTTCAGATGTGTGAGACTTTCATTCTATTCGTGAAAACAAGAAAAAATGCAATTTTGCTGCCTTTTCTTCAACAATACGACATTAGACCAGGTCTGAAACTTGGTTATTGTTGACTCAAATCATGTGTGTTCTGCATGAGAAGAGGTTTGAGGAAAAGGTTTTAACAAGATTGACAATAAGAAAACGAAACCTGCATATTTTACCCCTTCAAGGCTCATAGACATATAAAGCATGTTAAGAATTCAAAACCAAAGAAAAAGAACCAAAGAAAAAGCAAAATGAACTTCTCATTGTCTTCAGGTATCTGCCCCTCTCTTTCCTCACATATCTTGTCCTCTTCTTTTACAGGTTTAGACTCCAGCACCCGGACTCTGAGCACCCCCAGCCCCGGTCTTATCCTGCCATCCAAGTCCTCCTCCCTCTCCTCACCTGCCCTCTCCAGTAACGGCCATGACACCAACTCCTCTTCCTCCTCGTCGGCCCGCGCCGAGACCGTCGCCGTGGTCCACTCCCAGCCCGGCACCCACACGCGCTCGCGCCAGTCCAAAAGCCACCACCACGCCCTCGTTGACCTCCTCCCCGACCACGCCCTGCTGCAGATCTTCTCCCACCTCCCCACCAATCAGCTGTGCCGCTGCGCGCGCGCGTGCCGCCGCTGGTACAACCTGGCGTGGGACCCGAGGCTGTGGGGCACCGTCCGGCTGACCGGGGAGCTGCTTCACGCCGACCGCGCCATCAGGGTGCTGACCCACCGGCTGTGCCAGGACACGCCGAACGTGTGCCTGACCCTGGAGACGGTGGTGGTGAACGGCTGCAAAAGGCTCACCGACCGGGGGCTGCATGTGGTGGCCCAGTGCTGCCCGGAGCTGCGCCGCCTGGAGGTCGCCGGCTGTTATAACATCTCCAACGAGGCCGTGTTCGAGGTGGTGTCCCGCTGCCCGAGCCTGGAACACCTGAACCTCTCAGGTAAAAAAAAGAAATGCACTTCTCTAACATCTTGCCATAATGGTTTGGTAATGGGCTCTCGGTTTTATTACCGCTACCCGACATCACGCACATGTGTGTCTTTACCTCAAACTAAATCTCCTCTCCTCGGTCCCTCTCAGTCGTTTCTACTAAAGCTGGTGAAACCATTAGAGGAGCAGGAGCAGCTCTGCCAACCTTAAGTTCCCATGTGGGAGAAGAAAGGCTTTCTTTAGCCAAAAGCAGAACTCACCTCGTCGTGAGTAAGGAGAGCGGTCTGCTGCTTTCATTAAGTGACACAAATAACATTGACTTGGACGGGACTCAGGTGGCAGAGCAACGCCTGCACCATTAGCACCGGGAAACTAGCCCCGTTGTTGTAAAAAAAAAAGAAATAGCCCACTTGTGGCTTTCATTTGAACGACACAGAATAATGAAAATCAAGTCTACTATTTCAACTGGTAAGGACATCAGCCTTCGATTATTTTTCACCACAATTTTGGTTTTCTTGGAGTCGTTTGCACTCAGACAGTTTCATGCTTCTTGCTGCAGGCGTGCAGCCAAACACAGCAGGTTTTTACTGTGGCGCCCTCAAGTGGCGACTCAGAAAACATCTTGAAAAATGAATTCTGTTAAAGGGAACGTTCACATTTTTTCAAGTCCGTCTTAAAACAATGCTCACATGACCGTATGTACGTTTAAACAGTTTTTGCTTTCTGTAAACATTCCTCCTGTTCAAAACTGGCCACTATGAGATCCCTTCCTATGTACTGTTAATGTAATAGAAGGGGGGCACAATACAAATATCAGCATTTAGTCATCTGAATTAGAGGAATCAAGTGGGTAATGGTCTTTTTTGTTTAAAAAAGGCTGTTTTAAGATGGACTTTTAATTTTCTGAATGTATCCTTGCAACAAAAACAGTCTACTTTGAAGAAATCCTTTGTTTATGAGCTGACAAACCTCTGCTTCCTCGTCCTCCTCCAGGCTGCTCCAAAGTCACGTGCATCAGCCTTACCCAGGAGGCCTCGCTCCAGCTGTCCCCTCTTCACGGCCAGCAGATCTCCATCCACTACCTGGACATGACCGATTGTTTTTCCCTCGAGGATGAGGGCTTGCGAACTATCGCCTCCCACTGCCCCCGCCTGACACATCTGTATTTGCGCCGCTGCATCCGACTGACGGACGAGGCCTTGCGCCAACTGGCTCTCCACTGCCCCTCGATAAAGGAGCTTAGCCTCAGCGACTGCCGCCTGGTGGGGGACTTCGGCCTGCGGGAGGTCGCCCGCCTGGAGGGCTGCCTGCGCTACCTGAGCGTGGCCCACTGCACGCGCATAACCGACGTGGGCGTTCGCTACGTGGCCCGCTACTGCCCGAGACTGCGCTACTTGAACGCCAGAGGTTGCGAGGGGCTGACGGACCACGGCCTGAGCCACTTGGCCAGGAGCTGCCCCAGACTCAAGTCCCTGGACGTGGGCAAGTGCCCGCTCGTGTCGGACAGCGGGCTGGAGCAGCTGGCCATGTACTGCCAAGGCCTGAGGCGAGTGAGTCTCAGGGCCTGCGAGAGCTTGACGGGCAGAGGCCTCAAAGCTCTGGCGGCCAACTGCTGCGAGCTGCAGCTTCTCAACGTGCAGGACTGCGAGGTGTCGCCAGAGGCTCTGCGGTTTGTTCGACGCCACTGCCGACGCTGCGTCATCGAGCACACAAACCCCGCTTTCTACTGAGACCAGGTGTGGGGGGGGGGGGGGGGGGGGGGGGGGGGACTCTTGGTCTGGTCCTCTGACAAGTGGATGTTCTAATATTCCTGCTATGGAGTTGGCAGAGTTCAGCGGCCGATGTGTCAGAACTGGTTGAAAACCGGTGTGCAATACTGGCCAGAATTTGTCTCTTTGAATCCAACTGGTGGCTGTTGATGCTGAAAATACTTCCATAGACTGTATTTAACATATTTATCTGTAAAAAAAAAAAAAGGCAGAGAAGTACCGTATTTCAGTATATTACATCTTCACACTTTACAACGTAGACAACATGCTACAACACTGAGCACCGGGTACAGTTGTGTCACCACGTAACAGCATTGCTATATATTTTATATTTCAACACCTTGCGGCCCTGAAACATAATCATAATCATACAATACTGCATCTATTTATAAACAGTGAGTATCTTTAGACTAAACCACTAAGAATGTAGCAACTAAAGCAGAACATATTCTCAGTTTCACTTTCTTTATGTTGCATATATGCACTTTATGCAATTGTGCTGACAATCACTTCAACTGAGCTCAAAGTGTCATCATTTCTTTCATTTTCTGTAAATTAAAACTATTAGCCAGAGATTCTTTTTTTTGTTTTTTTTCAAAAGCCAAATAGAAACAAACTGTTGTTGAGATTAATAAACAAAGAACACATTGCTGCTATAACTGTGCCAATAAACTTCTTCAAAAGCCGCCTCCACAACTGCGAGTGTTTCACTCAAATCCTCGTTGCACATTTGTGAGTCGTTAAAGTAACTAAGGAGTATCCAGGAATACCATATATGGATGTTTTAGGGACTGAAGCGTGTGCGATCAAAAGGTAGTGCTTCCTGCTTTCAGGCCATTGGCTGAATCAAACCTGCTTGTTCCACGCACCTGTCTATCTGTCCATAGCTATACGTACTTTGCACTTTAGGACTGAGTTATAAGATAGTATGTAAGTCACTATTGCTGCAGTTCTATTTCCTCTTTCTGTATCAGCTATGAGAAACGTTCTCCACCACCTGTTCTTGATAGCAGTGCTCCTGCACGCGTTCCTTGGCTCAGTGAAAGGTGCAGAGCAGCAGGTGGAGGAGTATTTAGGAATCCCGTCTGCTAATCCACCTTTGGAGCCCTTGCGGGTTCGCTGTCGTTCCTTAGAGGTTGCAGCAGAGCACGAACATGTTTTGGAAACAGTGCATGGGAAAAGAAGAGGGCATTGTTGGAGAGGAGTATCCGTAGCACGTCCAGGAGGATGTATGAACTTTCAAGAATCTAAAGCGATAGTGTTTCAGGAAATCCACAATTTCAAGTACCCCTATATACAGGTAGAGGAACTGTAATAACTTCGGTCACCCCCCTAAATATTGACTCTAATGCCATCATCAGTTCAACATTTTAAACCATGACTTCACATGTGGGCGAGCTACTTTTTTATAGCTTCTGTAACTCAAAGCAATTCCCTCATTCAGCATTTCTTTAACAAATGAAGTGTGTTCTAAGACAAACTGAGATCCACTTCAGCAGTTGCTATTAGAAGTTGAAACATCTGAGTTTACCCAAATTAAACTAGGCTACAGCTCCCATGATAATGTAATACCGCAGGTACTTCTTACTAAAGTATTCTCTGCTGTCCATCAACGCGTGCAGCGTTTGCTTCTCTCTGTCCTGCTGTTATTAGAGCCACGACCCCTCGACACACCAGTGGACTCAACTCTTTTGGGGCTCATGAGAAATTGTGTTCGTTAAAGTACGCCAAAATAAACCATGAAATGTTGAATAAACAACAATATTAGATCATCCAAAAGATGACGGACCTTCTCTCGACATATTGAACCACACAACATGCTGTGTGACGGATGTCAATGGGATTTTAAATGAGGTTTTTCTTACTTCTTAAAATAGAACCCAGAAGTTCCAGTTTCACTCTCATGGGAGGGGCCTTCCAGTATGAATGTTCACCTCCGGCAGCTTACCAGTGCGTGCTTGTGGTCGTCATTCAGTATCGACTCAGTATTTTGGGATTATTACGGTATCAGACTGGAACACATTTGACCTTTTAGGTATATGGTTTAAATACACACATTGATTAGGGCTTGAATTGATCATAACATGAATATTCAAATTGAAAACAGCTGACTACATCTTTATAGATCACAATAAACCTTTATTAAGTGATTGTATATAATGAATATCAACTAAAATGCACTTATAGATTGACTTTTTACAAATTAACAGTGTGGTATAAAGCATTTATTTCGAGTCTGTACACATGAAGGAGGTTTGAAGCAAATTATAAATGAATACATATGATTATAACTATGTAATGCTATGTTATCAATAATGAATAATAACTTTATTCGCCACTTATAAATGCCTCGCATTAATTAACATGTAGCAATGTCCTTATGTGCTTGCAACTACACTAGTGTTGTATAGTGCATTACAAACCATTTATACATTTTTATACTGCTTATAAATGCAACATAGTGGGGATCAAGTGTTATATATAGTAAATTGCGGCACCATAATAGTGTCTATGTCTCCTGTTAATATAAGTTGGATCTATGGTAGGTTGAATTACAGGTTGTCACAATGCAGGGGGTCTGAAGTCTTGTGAGAGTTGTGTGGTAGAGAAAAGTCAGTAGTTGCACTTGCTTGTGTCTGCCAGCAGAGGTCTCTAGAGGTCTCTAGGTTTCCTAGTGCTGCTGATGATAACGTCAGGTGATGGTGTGAGATAAATACCACTTAACCAAGTGACTAGTTCTTTGCTGTTTTTAAACGAGCACAGGAGAACTGGGGCTCCCTGGATCAAGTCACCTTCAGTGGGTTCGTGACAATATAGCGTTTTTTAATGGAGACCCACAATCTGCAGGCGCCATCTCTATATTGGTGAGTGTGGAGGGACAAGTTTCCCTCAGGATTTGGAACACAGACTCTGTTTCTGTGCAGGTCTTGTGAGCCACCGACCAAGCGTCTGTATTTAACTAGCTGGGAGTGAGAACGTGTTGGCGGGAAACTCACGCTAGCACACCAGGAAATGCAAACATTCATTTGACCATGTAGTGTGTGTATTGTTTGATCTTTTTGGTCCTTTTCTAAAAGATCTAATGCATGGCAGAGTATGCAAGCGACACCTTGATAATATAGTGGTTCTAATGTTGTAGCATTGTATTTATTTGTGCCTGCAGTCCCTAATTATTTACTTGACACACTGCATGTATCTTAAGATTAGCTCCTAGGAGCTCCTGGATGGGATCAAGGTATGAAGAGGGAAGGTGTGAAGTCAGTGATGGACATGTTCTTTCCCTCCAGTATAAGTGACATCCAACCGACACACATTCAACGATTTATTGTCATGATAAATAAACAAGAAACAGGGAAAAAAAGAAACCTTTTTAAATATACTGTAAAAATAAATGTTCCGATATATTTCTTCGTCTTCTCCCACGACCTATATCTCTTTCCTCTGACAGGCCTCGGGTGTAAATGAGGTCATACTGAATGAACACCTGCCACAGGACGTCTCTCCAGAGAACGGGCGGGACGCTTTCACTGAGATACTTGGTGCTCGTTCTTCCGGTTCTTAAATTGTCTGCGTACCACAGAGGCTCTTCATTGTGAGTCAGACTAAATCGCAGCCCTCCTTGTCATCACACAACGTGACTTTCGTTTTAATTCCTCCAGACAGATGCAGCTGCGCCCGTGTACCTCTACGAGTGTCAGCATTCTCCTCTGATGCCCCGGCGGGACGAGGCTAACTTTTGTCAAAGCTGACCACTATGATGACCTTCTGTTTTCTCTTGGATCCTCTTTTTGCACTGGGCACGCTGTGGTTACAGGTACTTGAAACAGGAAGATCCTTCATTCATGTTGCACTTTTGATAAAGTCAATAGTGTTTGGGAAGTGCAATAACTGATATCTCCCTCAGGACCTGTGTCACAAGGAGAGGAGGAACTGAGCAAGCTTTGCACGCAATGGGTAGAGTGTTTTATTCCCCTCTATTCTGCTTTTCTCCTCTTGGGAAGTGTTTATACTAGAGGGTCACACTTCTATTTCACAGGCTGTTCAAGTGTATTTATATGGGTTTGCTTCCCAGGACTCCCAGTGGGCCCGGACTGGTGGATTGGCCTCGTTACCACCATGTCAGAAAGTACCTGAAGTCGGCCCGAGGACTGAAACAGAACAGGGCTCACTTCCTTGATAAACTAGCAAAGTCTCACCCCGCTAATGATGATCTGTGATCGTGGACCTTCAACACATATTATCACACAAAAGAGCGAGGACGTCGTCGATTGTCACGGTTTGCTGTTGAGCGTGTTGCGTCTTTGCAGCTGGACGTGGTGCTGGTCAATCCGGCGGAGCTCCCAGTGTGGACATGTGGCCTGATTTGTGCTGCTGCTTTTGAGCACAGGCTGCGGTGGCGGAGTCCACGTCACCTGTGGAGACGGAGACGCTTCGTTAAAGTCGTCATGCCTTCATTTGATAGTTACTGTGGTGAACATGGCTGAAAACAAGCACACAGACGGTGCTGTGGTCGTACCTGAGATTTGAGGACGCGTAGCTCACTGTGAACTTTCCTAAACTTCTTCTCGTGCTCCAGATACTTGTCCTTCAGCTTCTCCCTGTCCCTGCGCTCCTTCAAAAAGTCCTCCTTGTAGACTTCGGCCTAAAAATGGACGAGGAGGAGACATGAGACAAGGATTCAAATAGGCCTTAAAGGAATAGCCTTTTGGGGAAACAACCGTATTTGTTTTCTCGCAGAGAGTTCGTGCAGCGGGTTAGCTTAGCTTAGCACAAAGACTGAAAACAGAGGAAAACAACTAGCGTGGCTCCCTCTGAAGGGTAAAAACAACCATGAGATTGGCATCAATCTTCTCACCAAACTGTCGGCAAGAAAGCGTACTAATAAAATGCACATATATGAAGGAAGCTCACCTGATGTTTCCAGACATCCTGGAGGGTTTCACTGCTCACACTGAGAGGTTGAGTAGTCTGGAGCGCCTCCTCGAGAGCCTGCACAAACAAGTCAAAGCAGCCATTACACCACTGTTGTTGTGGGGGAACAGACATTTAAAAACGCCTTCTCTCTGGTGGCCTCACCTTGTTTAACCGTCTGATCTCGTCGTGCTGACGCTGCCCCATTCGTGTCAAAGTGCTGTTCTGTGCTCGCAGCTCTTCCGCCTCTTTCTCTGCTTTTAGCAGCTCGTCTCCAGTCTGTGAGAGTTTGCACGCAAGGGATCAAATTATTACACACGTTTTTTAAAAATGAAAATGCCTTGCATTGAATCTGGAATTAGAATGCACGCTGCACTTACCAAAGCGTTCTCTTGATCTTTGACTTTCTTGGATGATGAGACGTCATTTTCTCCCTCTTCACCCGTCTCACGTTGCAGTAGTGCTTTTGATTCCTGGACCTGAGCGTTAGGTTAAAAGGACACAAGGCATGAAAGCACTGACACGACATAAAGTCATGAAAAAGCTGACAAGTGCTGAATAAAACAAGGCTTTGTGAATTTACCCTGTCTTTGTAGTACCGTACCATGGTGCGGTACTCTTTCGCCCATTTCTCATTAATAGAAAGAAGCTGAGGAAAAAGACAAAGAACAGGATTTATTTGAAGTACTGAAAGGTACAGGTGTGTGTGTGTTTCTGGGAGGAATATAAATCTCACTTCTGTAATGTACTCACCTCTTGCTTTTGCGCCTCCAAGAGAATGATCTGTGCTTTCATTCGGACGTCACGGCTGGCAGCTGACGCTTCTGACTGAAGCAAATAGAAGAAGAAAAAGAGGAACTATTCAAATGTGGCACACGGTAAGTCCATCTGTGACTGCACATGCAATTATGCAATATAACTCTTATACAAGAACTTCCTTTTACATATTTTTGGAAGTTTTGCTGTGAAGTGTTTCCAGTCATAAAGACACAAAGAACATGTTTTTTTTTCTTTTGCGGTCCGGGAATCGGACGGTGACAACATGAGGGTGGATATTATCCTCTCAGACGTATCTTCCAATGTTGCAGCTGCTAATGTTACCTGAGTGACACTGTCGGGATGATAACCTGCTGCTGTGTGAAGCTTTTCTCCTGTGGAGCGGTCCGCCACGCAAACCTCGTACCTGAAAACATTTGATGACATAAACAAAAATTAACATTTGGCAATTTTTTGCATTTTATTAATATATCAGATAATTAATTTGTAATATCTGAGGTTAATGAGGTGATGTGCCTCACCCGTCTGTGTTCGGCAGTGATGGATACAGTCTGTGTCTCTGTCTGTGGTCTGTGGTCTGTGATCTCTCCACAGGAGGTCTGTCCATTGTGCTTTCATGGTGTGACTGTCAAAACACAGACAAGGACACATATTATACACAACAGACATTTTTAAAAACTGCCTGCAGGGATCTACAGTTTTACTGATACTTAAAAAGACTTTATCCAAAATGCTGTTTTCATTGTATTACAACACTTTGCTTTTCTTGACTCTTAATTTCATTGTTTTAAAGGGAAACTGGCCTTTCACTTGCTTTTAATAAAACAAAGGATTCAGAGATATTATTTTAAATTCATGAACACGTATGTAAACAAAAAAGCACAACCACCCCCAAAAATCAATAAGCCATAAATAATTAATATAATTAAATGAAATATATGAAAATAAAGAAAATATAAATTAAAAGTAATTGACAGGGATTGTCAATACATACTTTAAACTTAAAAGCTGTTTTAAAATCCTCATTTCTTATTATTGTCTGGACCTTTGTTACTTGTAATTCCACTTCATTAACTGTCATTTCGAACACATATATCTAATAGACACTAAAACAAAATGCCCCAAAAATAAAGAAAATGTATAAAATATTGTGCTGAATATCAATAAGTGGATTAATGGAAGATGAATCAACTGAATGTTGGATAATTAATTAACTTTTTAAACATTTTTATCATGTACAAATGGCAAACATTCGCTGGTTTAACTTGCTTAGATATTATTGTATGTTATTATATTATTGTATTATAGCACATTGAAGATGTCAATTTCAGCTCTTTGCATCTCAGATAGATTAAATGATTAATCAATAAAAATAGAGATTCTTCAAAAACAATCATTTGTTGCAGGCCGGAAATTGTCGAGATATATTTGGAGATGTTGTACTGATGTACTGAAGTGTGTATCTCGCACTAACTGGCACAACGTGACAGCTGACTCTAAACCCACGCAGAGGATGTGAAGCATCTCCACACTGTCACGCGATCAACTATGAACTCGGGCTGCACGTGGAGCTCTGAATTGTCTTCATAACAACATCATTTCACACAATAAACGGTCAGACATGGAAGCTAAAGATTAAACATAAGTATATATATATATATATATATATATATATAATTGATAAAGTATTGAACTACACTGCACCTGAGTTTGAGGAGGATTTCTCTAAATTATATTAAAAAAAACTTCTATGTCAAATATACAGAGACACAATTTAAAATAAAATAAAATATAAATCTCACCATCTTATTACTTTCTTGAGTCCTCGACTTGCTCAGATCTCTCAACAGCTGCGATTTGAAGCAACAAATTGCTCCGCAAGTTAAGTTATAGTGAAGATCCCGAGTGACGTGGAAATACCAGAACTGCCCAGTCACCTCAGGGGCAGAGCCGCGGACGGACTTTATCGAAGGAAAGGAAAGTACAGGTGGTTGATCTACAGCACGAGCGGTAATTAATCATGTCCTTGTGGTATGGATCGATGACTAAGAGAAATATTTGACTCCGCGCTGCAAGAAATGACACACAGTTGTATTTATTTTCAGTATGGCAATATGGCTGACTGGTGTACTTTCTTTGTAATATTTTACTTTTCTTTACTTCATGGATTTTTACTTTTTGTGTTACTGTTTATTACTCATTTACTTATTTATACTACTTGTTTGATCTTGTTTTTATGTCTCTGTTTGCTGCTGTAATCCTGTAAATGTCCCCACTGTGGGACTAATAAAGGATTATTTTATCTTATTTTATCTCATCTTAGTTTTTTATAGGGGAACTTGTCTTTCAACTATCAATAAAAAAAAAACAATGGACTAACAGAGGACACTTTATCACGTTTTCTCCACTGGAAGTGTATCCCAGAGGGCACACACTACATGTATTCCACTCGAAGGGCACACACAGAATGCAAAAGACAATACAAAAAAAAACTGTTCCAAGATTTAAATGATTGTTTCTTCAAATAAAAAAAGAAATACCACTATAGCCCGTCGTTTTTTACAGTGTGCAGCCTGCAGGTTGTTTCGCGAACTTGTCAGCGTGTTTTCTTCCTGGATTGTTGAACTGCTCACACTTAGAAGCCGGAAATCGTTTCAAAGACACAAAAATGTAAAAATGAAACTGTACCCCCCCCCCCCCCCACGAAAGAAAACTAACGTGGTGGGGGGTCTGTGGGAAAATCACACGTCTCGCAGATTTATCATGTTACTCAATGTGTTGAGTCAGAGCGGATCGTTTCAGGGAAGGAGGAGAGGGGGAAACACGCCGCTGCTCCTCCTCCGGTAATCGATACTCGGTGCAGGGGAGTCGGCCCATGGCTGCTCCTTTATTCTTCTAGAAACATGTGTTTCTGAAGCCTGTTTAGCATATGTATTCACATAAAGCTGTGAGTCCACCGTTTCTTTCTTTAGACCTCTCGTTTAAAAAAAAAAAAAACAAGACAACGTGATGCAACGTGAAAATAGGCTGCAAAATCCCCATGTGACACTTTTGACACCAGTAATTACTTTTGAAGTTTTTCACATTTTTGACGTTGAAGTTGGAGCTTCCACTTCTATTGATTTTAGCAGATGTTGGGGAGGTTTCAGCAGAGTATTGTGGGATATCCCACTTCAACATGAGAGAGAAAGAAAAGTCCTCCCGAATAAGGATGTTTTCTACTGTCAGCTATATGTCAGAGAAAACCAAGGCAGTTTAGTGCCAACGCCATGATTTTAGTTGCAAATCCCTGCATTAATGTAACTTTAAAGTACAACGCCAAAGACATGTTAATTTAACTTCTGATAGGTGTCTTTCTAGAAAATTAGGTTTCACTAAAAATACACATTATGTGACTTAACTAAATTTAGATGTGATTTACACTCCTGCCTAGGCAGTTTTATTTGTAGCCTTGATATTATGCAGCTGCAAGACCACCTAAACCGAAACCAAGTCAAGACCAAGACCAGATCCGTATGAGTCACACAAAGCATGACACATTCACAATAAAAAAAAGAGAAAAATAAATAGTTTAAATGCCCTTTAATTGAAAGTCCAGCTCCAGATAGTTGTGTGGAATCGTCACATTAGCACTTAATTATCGTCTCAGAAGTGCCACACACACCATTAGTAGCGTAATGTTGGTGGCAGTGACTAAAAGTGTGACATGATTACAGTACTTGTCACAGCACCCCATGTTGTGGTTTTTTTACAGAAGGGGCCTTTCTTCATGTAACACCTGTGCAGTGTGTTCCCAGCACCGACTGCAGCCCGTTTACGGTACGTGTGACACAGCAGCAAGTCCCTAGAAAGGAAAACGGAGGTTATTACTGAGCTCCTTCTACTTCCTGCCACAACAATCTCACTGTAAAAGATTCACACTCTGTGTCACACACACGCACACGCACACGCACACGCCTACAGTTCACACACATCACAGATAAGACATCTTGTGGCCTACAGCTGCAAATCTAAAACCAAAAGCAGGCGACATTTTTATGAGCACTTTCTATTCTCTTCAGTGGTTTAGTGGTTGAGCTTATTTGCATACATCGTCGTCTGACCTATGGCCTCAGACTCATGTGAATCAAAAAGAAAAGGAACAAAAAAATGGAAACTCAACTGAGGTTCAAAGTGTACACATACATGTCTGAAAGTTTGTGTTTCTGTGTGGTTCGAGAGATACACAAACTTTATATCATTTCACACAATAATAATTAAAATAATTTCATATAATATTTCAGTATTTTATCACAAATATATTTCAAGTTTTGCCATCAAACACCAGAAACCAAGATTATATTCTTTTATATAGAAATGAAATAAAGAAAAAACTGAAATATCACATTGGAATGAGTATTCAGACCCTTTAATAGGACTCTTAAAGATGTATCCCGATCATCTCGACTGGAGGCCACCTCTGGTGAATTCAATTGATTAGACGTGATTTGGAAAGACGCACACCTGTCTGTATAAAGACTCACGGCAGACGACACATATCAGAGCAAAGAACCAAGGCCTCTTCTGCAGGGCTCAGAGACAGAGTCGTGTCGGGGTCCAGATATGTGGAAGGCAACAAAAAACAACCAGGACTCTTCCTAAAGCTGACCGCCGGGCCAAACTCACCAATAAGGGCAGAAGGGCCTTGATGGTCCCTCTAGCTAGAGATCCTACGTGGAGATGGGAGGACATTCCAGGAAACAACCATCAGTGATATGTGACCACTGATCTTGTCAGAGTAGCCAGACAGATGCCTCTCCTCAGTGAAAGACTCATGAAAGATAAATGATAAAAGCAACTCAGATTCTGTGGTTCGGTTGAGTCCAGGATTGCACCGCGTGACCATAATTGTAAGCGTTACATCTGAAGGAAACCAGCACCGCTCATCATCTGCACAATACCATCCCGGTGATGAAGTGTGGTGGTGGCATAAGTGCACTAAAACACCTAAAACTAGACTCCATGCTGATGAAGATGGATGTGAGGCTCCTTCAATGTGTCATGTTGTCAAATGTCTGTGATGGTTTGGAGTCATAAGGTATTTGTGAAAACAGCTGCAGTGACATGAAATATGATTTACACAAACAATCATATCACACTTCAGAATCCAAAGACGATTTCACAGCCTCGTGTTTTAACATTTTATTTAAAAACATTTCAGATTCTGCCACAAGGTGGGTGGGAGGTTGTCAGTGGAGTTAGAAAGCAGCGCTGGTATAGTTCCCCCGGCAGTACATGGCACTTTACCACAACTCTTAAGATTAGATTAAAAACCTAAAGATTTTTTAAAAAGTTGCGTTGTCATATAATAAAAATGTGTGAGTGGCATTTAAACAAAACATTTCACATTAAATCAAACTGGCCCACAGGTACAAAAACAATCTCCTGCATAATAACAGCACATTATTTAATATACAAAGACTTTACAGAGATAATGTTCACAGCTGGTTGTTACTGTGTCTTGTATGATCTGATATTCAGTTCACCAACAGGCTCCACAGGGTTTCTCTGGATTTGAGCTGCACTCCTGGATCTGAGGTCTGCAGAGAGAGAGAGAGAGAGAGAGAGAGAGAGAGAGAGACAGATAATGTACATGTCGTCATTCGTGTAGATGTGGTGATGTCCTCTCACACAAACATGCTGTACGTACTCAGACACTTCCTTGCAGTTGTACGTCATTCCTTGATCCAGCTCTTTCTGCAAGTCCTTTAAAGATGCATTTGTGCAGTTTGTCCTGAAGAGGAAACAGAAAACACGACTTCAGGATCGAACTGTCTCAGTACGAGTTTGTATCTGAGCCACTGCGGAAGAACACACAGAACATTTGTGCACTTATCGCACTCATAATGAACAGCCAAAGAGGACGATAATGTGGCCGAAGTCTTGAGTGTGAGGAGGACGATCTTACACAAAGTTCTCCTGCGTGACCAGAACAACATTCAGGCGTTTCACCCTGGGAAAGTCGAACCGCTTCACCTCGATGCTCGCAAACACACTGGCAACAACAATGAAAGAGCACAATTTACTGAGCAAAACCATGTATGCTATATATTGTATGTAATCCACAAAAGCAGTCTTATAACAATGCAAAGAAATGCTAATTGTTTTGCAGAGAAACTCACCTTGCATTATTGAATGGTGTGGCGATGGATCCGTTCAGCATTACTGTGACGTCACCACAGGCACCATCTGCAAACTACACACACATGAGGAAATGCACTTTAGATTCACACAACAGACACACTATTCATTTTTTCAGTGTAGACATTTATGATGCATGCAGCAGTGAGTATATACAGTGTATAACCAGATCAACTGGACCGGGATCATCTGTTCTTAAAATAGTTCAAATAATTTGTTATTATACAGAAAGAGGCTGCACTACTTATGTTTACATTTTCTTTTTTGTTGTCATTGTAGCAACGTCACCTGTTAGAATTAACCTCATCATGTCACATGAATACAAAGTATCACTCATCCTTTGTCCCACTTTTGGCATGAATGATTGTTTAACTGTCAAAATGTTGCAATCGTTTTACCAATCACCTTTTTAATATAGATATAATGTTAAAACACGTCTTCTTATTTGAAATGATCCAACCTGAGTTGTTGGTATTCACTCTGATGAAAATGGGGGAGAAGACAAAGCAGCAAAACGAGGTGTGCCGTCCGTACCGGGTTTCCTGTCTGGTGCAGTTTGGAAAACTACCAGGTTGTTTGTAAGAATTTCCCACGCGAGAAAATATTACACGGAGGAGATAACAGGTAGGTGAACAGCAACACATTCCAAGCACAACAACGACCGAAGACACTTGACTGGCTAATTGAGAAGTTGAGAAGTTTGAAGTTTCACTATGATCCCACACACATGCATGCTGTCTAATGTAATGCTGACGGTGTTGGATTTATAACATAGTTAGATGAATTGTAAAAGTCAGTAGCGATGAAATCCCAATGACTATTTATGTATTTTTAATGTGTATCTATGTAGTGTGATGACAAAGTGATGAATATAGTAACATGTCATTGTTAGCATGAGGCCTAATTCTTCTGAATTAAAATGTACAACTATCGTTGTTATTCTTAAACCTGCAATAGCTGATTATTGTTTTTGGCCACCTGGGGGCAGCAGAAACAGGCTGTGAACACAACACTGACATAGCATCACTTTTTAATGTTGATAGACTGAACTTGTGTCGTTTGTTTAGACATCCAACAGTTACGGAGCATCATTATGATTTATTCTGGGTTTTGTTTCTGTCCGCCTGATGAAGGTAAGTCCAATATTAACTCTGTTTTTAACTTTGTTTTTGGTCTTTGGTTTTGTTTTTTTGTGAAAACCGTCGCCTGCAGCAGCTGAATATAACCCTGTGAGAGCGGACAGCTAAACAATGAGTTGAAACTCAATACAAAGCTCTGTAAAGCCAAGGAGATCTGCAGATTCAGGTGATGATTCTCCGTAGGTTCACAACAAGCAACTTCTTTCACATTGTATTCCACATCATCTTTTGATGCATTCTTATTGTAAAGATATCGGTTATAAACGCAGCTTGATGAGGACAAAAAAATCCGAAGATTTTACAGTTTTTGTTGCTGCACTCTAAACTTTCTAGGGTGATGCAAGGTTGGTTTTGCTTCATATCACACTAACTGTGTATCTGTTGTACTTTGTTAAAGATGCCAGCAGCAGCTAAGTGTTTTTATTCTCTCATGCTTCAATTTTATGCAAACTCCTTTTTGGTGTTTGTTTGCTATGCTCTCTAATGTTTTGTGTCAAATGTGTTTATGTGTTGCTCGTATTATCACAGAGTAAAACCCAGACAAACCAAACCAGGGCTGCTCTGAGTGCGTGGGTTGCCACTGCTCGCTCAGGAGAGAGCTCCGCAATGTGGCTCCATGGAGACCGACACAAAGCCTCATTGACGGAGGACCAGGCTGACTGACCTTTTTCTTCCCTGCGCTCCGCCATGATCGCTTCGGCACAGGAGGTGTTTCACCTCGTGCTCCACACGTGTTATTCTAACCACGGCTTGATTCCCACAACTGTCGTATTGTTGCCAAAACGAGAGGACTCTTGGTGATGACTTACAGCGGCTGAGACTCTGTTCCAAAAGGAGCGAACAGTGTTGTTCGCACAGTCGTTCCATCCCGGGCAGCCGGTAGTGAACGTTTCTAGAACAACAAACGCAGAGTCAACACTTCTTTGAATGCATATTCAATAAAACAAAACACAAACCTCAGGGCAGAAGATAAGTGGTAGAATGAACAAACGTCAACTAGAGATGCTGTCAGCACTGTAATGGTAAAAATATGTATTAGCATCATGTGACGTTTTTAACTAACATAGTGTGACAACTCAGTATAATAGAGAAGTAAAAACAGGACCTGCAATACACAGATATCAGCACACGAATACCAGGTTTTTCTATGAAGACATTTTCAGTTGCTGTTTCTAGGAAGGACAGTTTGAAACAGGAACACGACCGACTCACAGTCGAGCGGGCCTGCATGAACCAGATAAGACCAGACTGGATACCTAATGTTCACCTAAACTAGTTTTACTGGGCGACACACCTGTCTTGCCAAAAGAAACAAGTTGCAGTTCCTCAAACTGGCCATGATTGCTGTTGATAAATATTGCTTCGTTACGGAAAAGTTCAGACCACATCTTGAACATTGTGATAGCTGCTGGTCTGATTTTAGGATCTCCATGGGAGATATTTCACAGTTGTGGGTTGACGACGAGTTATGTTTGACATATGTACGTATGCATCTGTGTAGACGTTACATTTCTATGTACAAATGTGTGTACATTTTGTGTTTATTTCACCATATTTATCCTTGGACGTGTGGGATTATTATTAATATTATTATTACTATAATTGTTATTATATATCGATATTGTGTCTGACAAAAATTGCATGAATAAATTGTCTTTAAAGAGGCTTTTTGTAGATACTTCTGTCCGTTTTTTGTTAACTGCTGATGATTTTTTATATTTGTTGTGCTATTACTGCAAAGATGAGGACACTCTCAATACCAGCATGATAAAATAGCATTAGACCTCCAAGAGAAATGTAAACTTTGTTCTTTTTCCTTTTTCTTTTCTGAGAGCTTGAGCTAATTTGGGATCTGTTGCAAGCCAAAGGGCATGAAAGACCATGCTGCTACCCTTCTTTCTGTGTCCTTTATCTTTGAATCTATTTTGTAGATAATAATACTACACTTTGCTGTGAGGTCATCTACTGGATGAAGAGTCTTACCACTGCTGCCCTCCTTTCCACACCAGGTCAGCCCATCCAGCACCGATCCCAGCAGAGTTTCCTCCACGGTGTAAAAACAATCTCTCTTCTCGGTGAAGTCGTGGACCACATCCTTCGTTTTGCTCCAGAATATCTTCTAAACACCCCCCCCCCAAAAACAAATAAACACAGATGCTGAATGTATTGTGCTGCGTTATTAAAGAGTGGATAACGTGCACGCGGACGGACAGTCTTGTGATGAGCGCTGTTTACTCTGTTGCATTCAGGCTTGAAGGGGACCGCGGCCATCAAAGGGTCATAGGCTTCCATGGGAACGTCACACGGGTCCAGCCCTACGTAGGCTTGTTCAAACGCACCCCAAACCTTTTGACAGTCGTATTGCAGATCCTGGTGCGTGCTGTGTATGAATTACAGTTTATTTATTCGATTAGTTAGCGTTTGGGAAAATAAACTATTTCAAGTAAGAACACATGGCCGTCGTTGAGAAGCAGTGAGCTTAGTTTTGATGCATAATGGTGACGAATATTAATGTGCTTGTGGATCAGCATGCTGGGGGGATTCATATGTTTTGAAGTACAGTTTATTTGCTATATATATTAATTGGACCAAAAAAACCAGGGTATTTCCTCCCTCCCTCATGTGATGTTTTATTTCACTCTAGTTGGAGTTATGTGACGCAAAAAAAGCTCGATAAATAAAATAAGAAATTATCATTGTAAAGAAACTATGTGAAAGCTAAGTCATTGTTGAACGTGTTCCAATTCATATCTGAAGTTGACGTTGGCTTAACGTCATAAATAAGACAACAGAGGGGAGGCCAGTTAAGTAATCATTGATTAGAACACCAAACTGAACTAACATCTGTACTGAACTCCAACTCCAACATTACATTTAATGTCTCACTTCCCAGGTAATGAATGCATCACTCTTTATTCTGTGACTCACTGGTACATGTTAATATTGCTCAAGATTGCAAGCACACTCCAACTATTTCACAATATTTGTTTGAAAGTATAATCAACACCCATGCCCTTTGCAAACATAGACTACCAGGATGCTTATAAGGTTATTTATTCTAGTGTCATTTTAAGAACTGTGTTCATGCACCTGTCGTCATTCTCTTGTATTTTATTGTTGACTTTATTGTATTTCAATATATGTGGCCGTTATGACCATTTAATTCCCTATATCAGGGAATAATAAAGTTATGCATCCATCCACTCCTCCACCCAGAACGCTGTTTCTGTGATTGACTTTACCCTCATTGATATGAATGGGGTGGACAAATAAACACCTGTCAGTGTAATGCATTCTCAGTTCAACAGCAACACAAACGACATTCTCCTCCAAAGTAACCTTGTGTTAGACTGTGTGAATCTGATTTTGCTGACTTACTGTAAACATGTAACTTAAATAGTATTCCAAATTGACTTATTCTCAGTCTCCATGCTGTGTGGTTCATTTCGTGACATCTGTACATAACATTTTAAAACGCTTACCCCTTGAACTCCTCACACCTCGCAATGAATGTTGTCTTAAGTGTGCGTTTATTCTGCCGGACCGTCAGTCCCAACACAACGGCGACGATAATAATAAGCAGCAGGACAGCGAGGACAATAAAAATAAGACGGCGTCTCCTGCGCCTCTTCTCCGGAGGACGAGTCTCTCCACGCTCCATTTTAAAAAGCGCTTCAAAACAAGTCTTAATCACAGCGGCAGTCTGGTGGTCGACCCCGTTGGTTGTTGTCAATGATATGACGCTCGCTCTCGTGCTTCTATTTGTGGAGGAGCGCAGCAGCGCACTCGCTGAGCGCGCGCACGTGCGTTGGCTCGTGGGCTTGGAGGCTCCAATCGGGAATCTGACTACAGGTGGAGCTGCCCAAAGTGAGGTCCGAGGGACACAAAAAGGACCGTTTAGCACTGGTGGAAAGTAACGTGGTGCGTTTACTCAGATACTGTTCTTAAGTACGATTTTTGAGGTACTTGTACTTTTAAAAAAAAGCCCTGATGAAGGTATTTATGCAGTTTCTTCTCATGCAGGAATGCGTCTTTATTTTTGCTGACCTAAATTAGTGAAATGCATATATGACATACAAACAAGTGATATTTAAAAATATGGAATCAGCCTACAATAAATCTGCCATGTGTTTGTTTTTATTGCCCTACTGTCATTTTCATCAATGGCAGCCACAGCTCCTGCTATATACTTGTGGTGCAAGCATAAACTAGTTTGGACCATTCACCATTTGCATGTCAACTTGTTTGCTCTCGCTCTTGCATGATGGCAGATTAATAATAGAGATATTCAAACCAAGGAGTATCTGGGTGAAGTTCGTGTCATGAAATGCCGAAAGAACTCAAAGGCCACACGGGAGCTTTCAGAACGTGAGTGAACATGTTGTGAAATGCCACAGACCTTTCAATGTCAGCAACACTAAAGGTTAAGCACTCCAATAAACTGGTTCCACATTTCTGTTTTGCAGGATGGTTATTTAGTTCATGATTCAATAATCCAGCCTTATCATTTAGTGGATGTTTATTGCGCTAATTAGCTTGTACCAGAAATAAATGACGCGCACGGTGATCAGTGGTGGAAAATAACTAAGAATTAAAGCACTTAAGTACAATAATAGTATTGCTTTCTACTCCAATAAATGTGTCTACATAGTTTTATTTAATAGTAACATTGCAATAAAAAGGTTAACATCAGACTTTTGAAAACTTCACAAGCTAACCAGCAGTAAGTCAATTAATAACATTTAGCCCGTTAACAGCGGCAACGTTAAAGTGATGTACTCATTAACGCATCAGTTATTATCATTAACAGATATTATTCGGAAATGGTTCCTGTCTGCATAATAGGTCCTTTTGGTTGGTTACGTATATTTTAGAATCATAAATCAGAAACTCTTTTATTGCTAAGAACGTTACATATACAAGGAATTTGTAAACACATCATTTAGAAATAGAGAATAAGAACATTTTCAATAAAATATGATAAACAAACAAATTAAGAGTACATTAAAACAAGTATGTTCTTGAAGTGTAGCAGAGCCCCAGTGCAGACGGGAGGAAACAGTTTGGCGTGAGGTCTTGGTCCTGGTGGGCCGCAGCCTTCTGCCAGAGAGAGGGGACGTTCGAGCACACTAAACAATACTGCAACTCTTCTACATCATAAAAGAAGTTCAGGCTGTGTAGCATATTCCCTCGTGTACTTTGAACCCATAAACACAGACAGCAGGACATGTGTGACCAGATTGAACTGCTTTGAGGGGGAAATGAGCTGCTGCAGCAAAATGAACCTCAGTTCATCCAACAAATGTGCTCAGATTTAATTAAACTCACTGATTTAAAAAAAAAAAAAAATACATCACAAGCACACAACTGAAACTGGATTTTGACATAGACAGGATTACAATGAGGTAACACATCATAAGACCATAATCACGTCAGCTGATATTTTGCTTTAGAGTAAATGTCAATAAGCACAATCCAGCAGGATCTCTCAGCTGCAGAAAACAGATCAATGTTGCACTTCACGAGGCTTTCTGACCTGCTAATCAATGAAAAGAACGAGGTGGAAACAAAAACACTTTAATTTAGGAAATCTTTTAAGCCGCCAATTTAATTTTGTCCACTTTTAAATATTATCAGAATGCATGCATCGTCTGTGGGTGAGTCAGTTAAACGTGAGGCTGCTTCTGAGGGAGAAGCTGTTTGCACATTTCTGGCAGGACGACTGTTTGGGGTTCTGGATACACTGAAGGATCATCAGGGTCCTGTGGACAAATACCATTTGCATTACTCATCAGGAAGTTCATTATTAATCCATAAACAACATCTGTATCTGTATCACACGTTATCTGCCTGTCTGTCTGTCTGTCTGTCTGTGTGTCGCTCTGTTGGGAAAACAACTTTTGTCCTTTAATTTGATGAACGTCACTTACTCATCGTTGTCTGTGCAAGTCCAGCGGAAACCTCTGGACCGGAGGATCTGGATCAGGTCTACAACGGATCCTTGACTACATGATTCTCTATTAAAGAGGGGAAAAAGGGGACTTGATTTGTGGATTTAAACATCAACCACTTGTTGTTAAGTCACCATTTATAAAGCTGTAACTAATGGCAATACAAATGGTTGATAATAATTAAAGCGGCAGACATGTATTCTGGTCGCATGAAATGATGTCGTTAAAGGGTGACTTATTGGAAAGTGGTAATGATTTATGTGAAAGTAACTTTGCGCTCTTCACTGTGTTGACTGTAACACAACATATCCTCACATAAAAGGTCCCTCTAGACTGGTCACCACCTTTATGTTGACATAATCCACCCTGCATGGGTCCAGACCGTCCAGTTCAACACTTCCAAACATGCTGTGAGTTCAAGAAAAAGAGAAAGAAAATATATATTTTATACATACTCAACAAACACTTTTGCTAAAACAGTTGCTTCTTAATTTATTGATATACCTTTTCCTATTGAAGGCGTTGGAAATAGACCCGTTCAGTAACACCGTGATGTTGCCACATGCCATTTCTGCAAACTAACAAACGGGTGAAGAAATTTGGGTGAGAGCAATTATTCCACTGCTGTTTTTGGAGCAGTATGTTGCATATGAATGATAAACAACACAGCGCACTGTGCACCGAACTGAAACATTTCCGCAGTTTGGACAGTAGACTCACATTTTGTGAGGCTTGCCTCCACAAGGAATACACGGGGTGATGTCTACATGCCGCCCACGCCGGACAAGAACAGAAATCAAAACCTGTGTGTCAAATTCACAGCTATCAGTTCAAAAAAAGTGTAATCAACTTGATAATATTCAAATGAGACATGAATGACTGGTGAGAAAAAACACGTTTAGGTGTTGAGTTGACATGCATTGACATACAAATACAAATAAAATCCTACAGGCACATGGAAACATTTAGGAGCACATCTGCAGCTGTCTGAACCATGATATTTAAGTTGGATCCCCGTGCTGCCAAGTGATCTGTTCTACATTTCTTGATTGTAAAAACATCTGGATAAAAAGCTAAATTGAATAAGCTTTCTGGTGTCAAGATTTTAAAAGAATGGTAATGGATAAATTGTATGTCATTGTTAACTTGGTATACATGTGGATTATTTTTAAACAATTTAAAGATGCATTAACTGATTTTATAGCCACCTGGGGGCAGCAGAAACAAGTTGTGGACACAACACTGACATATCACTTAGCAGTCACAGAACAACATTATCATTCATTTGATGTTGTGTTTTTGTCCACCTGACAAATGTAACTCCAATATTCACATAATATTCACTCTTTTATTGTTGCTCTCTTTTTTGGGAGCTTTTTAGTTAGAGTCTGTACCTCAACTCCAACAAATACATTTATGGTACATTTTATATCATGATTGAGTTACTTTAGTGTTTTACCAACTTGGAGGTCACTACCTCTTCAATGGATCACAAGATAAATCTGATGGTTTGTGCAATAATCAATCGGACAGGAAAGAAGAAAATTGTTGTTCTGCTACAGCCAGACGTTTCTCTAATCTTTGCTTTTTTTCATGTGAACGTTTTTGTTTCAGTTGTCTCGTTGTTGTTGAAACTAGAAACGATCTACCGGAGTCTTCCTCTTGTCCACACCAGACGAGGTCGTTGAACATGTAGCCCACCAGAGTGTCCTCCAGGGTCCAGAAGTGACGTTCAACAGCGGTGTAGCTGTGCATCAGCCTCCTGGTTTTACTCCAGAAGAGACACTAGACACAAGGGAAGGGAAATATAAAGCAGCGCAACTCAAAGGTCCTCCATCTAATGAGGTATCGGTGAATAACGATCAACATGCATCTAATTTCAGAGCTCTTCTCACCCTGTCACAAGGCCACGTTTGTGGAATCGCATGAAACATCTGATGATAATCCACCGTCACGTTTAAAGAGGACTGACGGACAACCGACTCCTCAAACTGTCTCCAGATGTCCTCGCAGTCAAACCTGCACATAAAGAGCAGTCAGTCAGTTGGTCGATTGATAGAAAATTGATCTATTATCTACTATTTTGACGATCAATTCATCGTTACACTTGCTTAATCAAAAGAAAAGTTGTTGTTTTTACTGCTGGTTGGAGAAACAAGACATTTGAAGACGTCATCTTGGATTCTGATTCTTTTTTTACATTTCATAGGCCAAGCAATTAATCTATTTATCATTAAACATGAAAATTAAGATGGACATTCTATAGACCAACCAATTACTCAGGAAAGTAATCCATGTATTAATCGATAAAGATAATCATCATTCGTTACAGCCCTAATGTTTCTGATGCATGTATGCCGCAGGGGCGGGAAAAGTCATCGTTAAGCAAATCACCTTTAAAGTTTCATTCATCTCCCAAGTCAGAGCCCAAGAGCTAATGTTTGGGTTTCAAGACCTAAACGAGCCATAATATGTTCTTAACGAAATCTAATGACATTTCAAGATGTAAACCATGAAAGCCTCACGCCCTTTTGGGATCCAACAAAAGTGATAACTGACTGTATCTACACAGGAAATGACATATGAGAGTTTTGCAGCCAGAATTCCCCATGACATAAAACGTCTTTTAATTCAAAGCCTAACAACATGCCCTCATTCCATCGTAACCATTTCTGTTTCACTGCCCTTCATGGGCTTCGACGCCAGCCTGATGGTTTATTGACTTTTTGCCAGCCAAGATTCTTCTGCTTTGGGAGGAAATCAGGTCACAGGTGACAAAGTCAAAGGTAATTAAACTGGAGTCTCACTCACATGAGTATACATCCTCGGGCAGTATACGTTACCTCAAGCTGGGATTAACTACTGTGATGTAATTGTAGCACCTTCCAACCACAATGTGTTTAATGTTGGGGGTAGTCCCCAGCTGTGCACTCGGGTGAACGGGGCAGAGCAGGAACATAATAAACCCTTTCAAAGTGGACACAAAGACGGAGGAATGAACACTTTATCTATCACATTTGGGAGGGGCACATCAAAAGAGAGGAAAGACAAAGAAATGTGGGAAAGTTACTTACATACTGTCACGCTGATCATTACAAAGTAAACAGATGTTTGAGTGGAGCTCATGATAGTGAGACCCTGGACTGCCTCCGCCGCTTGTCAGTACACGCTTTAATCCACCTAACTGTAGATCAAAAGCAGTTATCAGTTTTTGATTTGACTCCAGGCCAGCAGGTACTTTCTCAGGAGCCAACAAAGTGTGCGTTTGCTGCATGCTTGATTGACTGAAATCTTGTTGTGACATTTAAAAAAACTTCCCACGTTTTTCTTTTCTTTCAAACCGGGCAGCTTTTCAAATACCCCTCCAGGAGATTAACACATAATGATGGCCGACCTTTAGAAAGCAATAAACGTCCTGGCACATCAAGGAGATGCACAAAAGATATACATTTTTGTTTTAAATTATAGTAGTTAGCACATGCAATCATAAAATGTCGTGAGAAGGTAGGTAAACATAATCCAGTGAGATAACGCAGAAGTAAATGCTCACCTGGTTCCATGCGGAAGGTTAACTTGCACTAAATGACTTGATGCTCAGCTCAGATTTCTGCACAAATTGAGTCCTGTTGTGGTGTGATCGGATGTGTCCCCTCCTCTCAGGGATAATGGTTGACATGACCGTAGAGACTTGTCTTCATGTCGACAAATACAGCCCACTGAGGCATGATACGAGGACAGACGAGATGTTTTTTTCAAGCTTCCTGTCGTAAAGAGTAGATCCTCATGACTCCCATCATGGTACCAATAAGAGTACCCACACAGAGTGTACGCTGTTCTCCGGGTCATGGTGTGACAGGCTGGAGGAAGAATATGTGATTGTCCTTATTATTGAATAGCCTGAATTATCATTACTATTATCACTATCAAATCAATTATAGGGAAATGTGTACAGTATGTCTCAAAATGAGTCAGCAGTATTCTGTTGAAAAAAGTAAACGTTGTTTTGTAAAGTAGCCTACCTCTTTGTATTCATTTTTTAGGTTTTACGGGACAAACGTACACTACTTACATTACTTGCAATGCTTAATTAATTAAAGCTACCACAAGGCACTTTTATTGTGTGTCGATTCTGGCGGTCCCTGTGGACAAAAGCGATATTGTTCTTGAGCAGCAGAGTCCCCTTTTTAGGGTAATTTTACTGTCTGACATTCTCCCTTGTCGCCCCCGCTTTGCATCCTTGATGCCAGCTTTAAGTCTTGCCTTTCTTCTCTCTCTAGATCACGCCCTCACCTCTCCATTCATCCAGGCTTTCCGGTCGGAGAATGATTTTAATGGTTTTATGATCACTACAACCTCAGCACATTTGCTGATATATGATGTCTCTCATTAATGTCTTTCCCCTTGGTGACAGCATTGCTTAACATGTGCCGGTCTGAAAATTCAAAAAGAGCAGCTGTAGTCACATCTGTCCACGCTTTAATTGTATCTATTGATGGTTTGACCCATTGAATTAGCTGGGCGTAAGTAGGCAGTGGTCTGATTGTCCAGAGTTGGGGTGGGGGAGGGCTTTGTAGCTACCAGGAATAATTGTGTGAACATGGTCCGGTGCATTGTTTCCTCTCGTTGTGGAATTTAAGAAAACCAGATCTGAGGTTTGCTTGATAAAATCAGCAGCTAT
Source organism: Pholis gunnellus (assembly GCF_910591455.1). Lineage (NCBI taxonomy): Eukaryota > Metazoa > Chordata > Actinopteri > Perciformes > Pholidae > Pholis > Pholis gunnellus. The sequence continues at coordinate 8,424,806 of NC_136547.1, forward strand.
AATAAAAGTACCATCTGGTTGTTTTGTCATGTCTCTGCTAATGACCTCATACAATTCGGTGATTTTTTTTATTTGCATTGGGAGGAAAGTAAACATCTGCACCAAAGGCACTGGTGAATTCTCTGTGCAGATCTGGCCAACATCTTAAAAGTTCGACATCAGGGAAACATTGTCCATTAACTTTGAAACATTTTTGGCATAGCACTCTAAAATAAGAGGATGAACATTCACACACCTGCTATCCCTTCTTTGTGGTCTTCATTTGTTATCTTCTCTGTGTATTTCTTATCATCATTGCAAATGAGGGGAACCTCAATGATTTTCGATGCTTAAATAAAGGTTTAAACGAATGAATGAAAATGATTTCCAGGAGTGACAGCGACGATGGTAGTTTTCACCTTGTGAGTCTGTGTGTGAGTCATCGTGTCCAAATGTGATCCTGCACCAGCTGTAGCAGGAACTACCAGAGAGACCGTTTTGAGTACTTTCCTACAGATTCTGTGAACAATCACATGCAGACACAAAATATAACAAGGACTTAGTTGACATAAAAATGTAGATCTGTTCGACGTAGGGGGGTAGAAATTGGCCTATTTTGGTGTTACTTTTGTTTTGTTAATATACAGATAAATTATAGGGAGTCTAACAGACCTTGGATAGTTTAATTTAAGGTTTTCACCAAGTGTGAATTGTCTGAATGTGATTCTCATTTTACTGCCTTGTCCTAAAATAAAGAAAAAGCAGTGCTCTAGTTTGGAGGTTAGATTTAGGGAATGCCTCAAACTGTCTTCTCATTAACCGCTTGTGATGGTTTTGAATTTCTGCCACCGCTTTGTGTGATAAAGTCCACCTGAGGGTAAATCTGTAAAACAGTTTGGATTATAGTGCCCTGTTGTTTCAAAGCTAATTGCATTTTTAGCACTCCGCACAGGAGGACAGAGAGTCTTAACAAGACTGACAGAGTTTATTGACATGAAGCGAATATAGATGAAAAGCAAGCAAAAATCTGATTCGGGGTGTATAGCACTCTTTTCATACATTATTCATGGCTTCATTGACAAACTGAAATGTAGCTTCAGGGAAAGGCCATAATATATAATATAATAATGAATAATAATGACTGTACTTCCCCATAATGTAAAGTACAGCTGTGTGTAAATGTGTTTCTTGTAAGCAGAACCAACATCTTGCCACTAGGGGAAGTTTGTGAATCATGAACTCAAGTAAAAGGAAGCTTAATGTTAAAATATCTTAATACCGAAGTAGAGGACATCATTTTAATATTTTCGAAGGTATCATGAGACTCTCTGTTTTCTGTTAAGACACTAAGTCCATTCAATATTTCACGATAATCAAAATTACAAGTCAACAATTTAGTATGTAAGAATGTGTAATTGTTTGCCTCTTTTTAAAATGTCTTTTCACTGTCATTGAGAATAATCTTATTTTGCAATTTGGGCTTTCTTGTATAGTAGTTTTACCCACAAGAGATGTAGTCCAAACATACATGAACAAGTCCTTCATGATGATTCCTAAACGTGTTTTATGAGACCGGCAGCCACAAACCAAAACTAAAAAATGTAAAAGAAATGCAGAAAAGCAACCAAATCCTATTTTTCCTTTTCCTGATTTTACTTGACTAAAGTGACAAAACGTGCCTTTGTAGTTCTGGAGTTATATGCAAAGTGTTATCATTGCACATCGAAGAATGTGCATATTAATCTTTCGGGAAATATAGGTTTTAACGTGGATCACAACACCCTGCAGCAATAAAGATTCCTACACAAGACAGCCGATATATGTGTGAATCAGATCCCATAGAGTGCTGCTGCTGCCACCTTCTGGCCAAAAAAAGGTTTTATATGTTTATTATATTTACATTGTTAAAACAAGGCGGATTCCCCCCCAAGCTCTCTCGAACAACTTGCATAAATTAACACAATGGATATCTAGTAGAATTATTCATTTAACACAACAAAAAACACAAACCAGGTTGATTTAAAGTATGTGTCATGCATGAACTTATATCAATATCAAGCAAACAATTATCAGCAGTGTTAGGCTATGCTGCTGTTTGGATTTATAGATAAATCTTGAACCTATAAACAAAAGTTCAAAGTATGCTAAATAGTTGTAATATGAGATGGCGAATCTTTCCACAGTCACAGGGTGGGCAGTGCCTGGATCCAGAGTGAGGTCCTTCCAGTCTGATACAAACAGTAGAATGAAATATATATATATTTGCAGAAGGGGCTATCAGGTTATTCGATACGATTGATACATAAATCATCATACATTCTTCCTGTTAGCATTTAAAGTGCATGAGACACCACTGGAGTCTCATTTTCTTGTCTTTTTGTATTGCCACCAACGCATTTGTTCACTTTCTGTTTTGTTTGAGTTTAAGGACAAGACACTTAATTAAACCCGAATGTAATTTAAAACATAGGGTTCAGTCCACATTACAGAAAGGCAGAAAGCTACAGATGTACCAGATTAACAGGACAAAGATACTGTAACATCCCGAGGGGAAGAATTAGTGTGCAGCAGTTGCTGTGTAAAGTAGGAAAGAGTGTGAATTAGGAGTGCAATTATAATATATCAGTAAGCTGCTGATCAAAAATATACACAACACCATATAACATTAAAAATCACACATGCAGAAATCATCCATTATTTGCTGCCTCTCATTGTCTCCTTCTGAGACATCCATGCTTCTGTCAACAACTAAAAAACAATGGTTTCCTGTGTGGACAAACGACAGCCTTCTAGCCAATGAAAACAGCGATTTTACTTCCGGTGGGATTTATTGACCAATGAGATCGTGAGCCCTACCAACAGTCCCGCCCTCTCATTAGCTAGCTAAAAGTGTCATAGAAGAAGTGCGTCTGGAGGTGGGTTGAGTTGGCTTTAGCCCGTTGAATCACTCACTGCTGTAGTTTATAACAACGTTAATTAAGACGTTACAAAGCTGTCTGGCTAAACCGTTAATGTTAAGTTTGAAGCTGTGCTCGTTATTACGCAAAGTGCCAGTTTATTTATTTAAAAGCTAACTAGCATAGAGAGCTAACCTGCACAACGCTCGTGCGGATTTACTTGCTTCTTAATCTTTTCAGCCATGTAGCTCGTCGGTTGTCTGTTACCGTAACTGTGTTGTAACTGTGTTGTTACTGTGCTGTGTTTCTCAACAGGGACCTAACGTTACAATCTGTCATTATCTGGGAAAATCACGTTAAATCCCTGAAATCAACATGAGTGATCCGTGGCAAGAGTGTATGAATCACTGTGTGGAAGTCACCAAAAAGGCTGGGAAGGTGAGTAAATACTAGTTAATGCTTGTTATTTTTTAATGCTATGGTCTGGAAACTACTTTATTTAAGTTTTGCATCCACTTGTATCTGTATCACAGCAGCAGTGACTTGCAGGTGCATGATATGATCATATAAAAGAGATCCAAGGATATGCATAAAGGGGAGAGTTTGACTGTTTAAAACTGTTGTTTTAAATGCAAATGAAGGCAAAGTTTTGACTGAAAATCATGCATTTTTAATTCCTTGTCAGGCAGCTCTTGAAACCAGGTGAAAGCGTTTTAAGATGTTGACAGGCAATTGACCAACAAATGTATTTAAAGATGAGGAGGTACAAATGAACATCTCCCCCTGTACATTCAGTTAGGACCATACAACTAGTATCCTTAAATTCAAAATATATTGTAGATTAAACAAGTCTTTTTTCTTGCAGCAAAGAGAAAACAATTCTAAAATCCAAAATAAAGGTTTACAGCAAGTTTATTTTATTTTATTTTATTTAAGAGTATTGCCATCCCTCTACCTTTTTTGTAAAGTGACAAAACACAATGAAGACTTTTGGAGCTTGCGCCTCATCGTCTCTGACCCGTCACTGTCACCATAACACGGCACACGTTGGGGTCTAATCACAGCAGCAGATGTAGTCAGTCGTGCATGAAATCCCCTCAGCTGAGTTTGCCATTGGTGTGCTTCTGCCAGATGATCCGCGAGGCGCTCACGGAGGACATCGCCGTCATGCAGAAGAGCTCGCCGGTTGACCTGGTGACCGAGACGGACCAGAGAGTGGAACGGCTCATCATAGCCTCCATCAAGGAGAAGTACCCCGCTCACAGGTGTGTGACTAGAGAGAGCTGAGCGGCTTGCACGTGCTGCAGGACGCGCGTGTTTATATTCTCTGGGTTCGCTCCTTATTCTCATGCTTTCATCTGTTTCCTTGTGTTTTAATGCTGCATTTATCAAATGTTACTTTGCTTATTTTGTTTATAATGTGGATGATAGTTTTCCCTACTTTGGCTGTGTTATGAAGAATGTACACACTATTGCTCTTATAGCCAATCTGGACGGGGATGGAGCCAAGAATTTGGGAAAAACGAGCCACAAACAAATATGAACATCTTCTCCATGCTACCAGAAATACCTTTTCTTAAGTTGTTGATTTATTAATTTTCTGTCACAGTAAAAGTAGAAATCAATATCCACCAGGAATACCTGTTGACTCGCTCCAGGATGCTGTAGTATAAAGTACTTTGGACACAAAGGAAACTGTGCCTCGTATGACATAATAATACTCAAAGTAAACGCAGCGGGCAGACGGCATCAGTAGCGTATTTCTCTCTGATCCTGAAGCTTCATAGGGGAGGAGTCGGTAGCAGCAGGCGCTCCCAGTGTTCTGACGGACGATCCCACCTGGATCATCGACCCCATCGATGGTACCACCAACTTTGTTCACAGGTACGGCTCTTTACGGGTGTTGAATGCTAAACTGTCTGTTATTTCGTCGCAGCAGGCCGCTGCTATGTATTACAGTTGTTGTTGATGCAGTTCTGATCTCCGCACTCAGTGAGAAGACTCGTGTTCTTCTTTTAATTCATAAAATATGATTAAAATTATGATATTGTATTAAAATATTTATTCTCGTTCGGGGTTCGGCTCGCCCTCTGAACGCTGGGTTAACTTGGCAGTAATGACCGTCTCTCTGTACATCTTCCCCTTTATACAAACCACTGAGAGGCCTGATAGGCCACTGGATTTATTTGATCTTTGTCGCTCCTTATCTATTTTTATCTTTTAATTGGGTTCTCTCGGGTTGTCCTCTCCGTCAGGGATAATTAGACAATGTAGATGAAACTGAACTGATAATAGAAAGTGAATCCTCTGAGCTTAAACCTAAAGGGAGTTCATTATGGGAATGCTTTTCTTATATTATAAATTCCTTTTCTGCAGGTTCCCCTTTGTGTCCGTATCAATTGGCTTCACTGTGAAGAAAGAGGTATGCTGTGTTGTTTGTGAGTCACTTTTTTGACACTGTAGCATCTTAATTAAACGAATCCTTATTACCCCAATAACCCAGAGAGTGATGAGTCGTACAGTAGTTTGTATGGCTGCGGTTCTATTCTTAGCCCTCCTCCCTCATCACAGCTGTTTTTCTGTGCTGCTTCTCGGTCTCAGATAGAGTTTGGGATCGTCTACAGCTGCATCGAGGACAAAATGTACACAGCGCGGAAAGGGAAGGGGGCATTCTGCAACGGAGACCCCATCAAAGTGTCTGGACAGGAAGGTAAACGTTGAGATTTCTTCAGTGTTGCTGTTCTCAACAAATCCACCAGGTGGAGGCAATGCCACAGCCTGATTCTAGCACCAACATCTGTACACAGAGACAGCTCGGAGGCAGTGTTTGTGTCTTCAGGGGAGTTAACGGGTATTCTCTGTGTGTCTTCCAAGATATTAGCCAATCCCTGGTACTGACGGAAATGAACTTCCACAAGGATCCCGAGCGTTTCAAAACAATGTTGGCCAACGTGCGGAGCATCCTCACCATCCCCGTCCACGGGTAAACAAATACAAGTGTGCAAGTGTTGTAATCCTTATCGTTTCAGTCCTGTTTGATCCGGTGACTCCTGTGATCGGTACTTCAGCAAACACTCCCTTAACAGAAGACTGACTGGTTTACGGTAAAGCTGAACAAAGCCATGTGGTTGTGAGAAAGAAGAACATCCGATCTGGTTGTGTGGTTTTCCACACAGCAGCAGCAGCACACTGTGAGTTAAGGCTGTCGCCTTCAGCTCTCTGTGGCTCCTTCTGGTTCCATTGCTCATTTATATATAAAAACAAATCATCGACTAATGGGCACTGCTAAAAATGCTTTCCAGACACTTTTTAAATGAATGATTGTGGTCAACAATAACCGTAAACATTGTGTTTCCTGTGGCTGCTTCACAATAAAGCGCCCCACCCACCCCCTCCCATGTTTTACCGGTGGAGCAGGCTTTTAATGTGAAGCAGCTTTGGGTTTTTTGCATATATTGCAGCTCCATATACAGCTGTGTCTGTAGGAGTGGATTTTAAACGGAGTGGCTGATATCGATGAGATAACAATAGAAATAGTAACCATGGATTACATGCATGTGTGGCTTCCTGTGAACCCTTTTTTTGTGAGGAAAGGCAGTCTGAGAGCACTATAGAGGGGGACGCCCTGGTAGCCTGATGGTTAAGGTGCAAAAATACAAATTGAGAGAAGCAATGACGACACTTAAATACCAAACACCATGGAGACACCAGCCATAAATAGTATCCCAAATGTGGTTTGAGTCCGTGAACATCTCCAGGACTATAACCTAAAACATTCACATACGCTCACTAAACTTTCAGTGCACCACCAGCGGTTTTTAAGAGTGAGTCAAATGCAGAGCAGACATCTCATTTCCATCCACAGCGTCCGCTCCCCGGGCAGCGCAGCTGTCAACATGTGTCTGGTGGCGTGCGGCTCGGCCGACGCTTACTACCACATGGGCATCCACTGCTGGGACATGGCTGGAGGGGCGGCGGTTGTTACTGAGGCCGGAGGAGTTATCATGGACATTTCAGGTGAGTCACTGAGAGGACTTGAGCTCTCTTTGCTGAACTTATTATTATGTTGTTGTTTTTTCAGAGGCTGATGAGTCACTGGATGACCTGAAGGAAGCGAGCAGCAGGGGGGGGGGGGGGGGGGGGGGGGGGGGGGGGGGGGGGGGGGGGGATGGACCGGTGGAGAAAAAGGCTGGTCCAGGGCAAGCACAACGGAAGTTATTAAACGTTTATGAATTATTCATTGTTACAAATTCTCGCTGTTATTGGTTATCATCCCTCTCGCTGCTCACAAATGACTGTAACGCAGTTACAGCTGGCGGCTTTGCACTTGAAACAGGAAGCGGTTGGATTTGAGAAATGTTGGTGTTACATTTCGGCAACAGCTGCGATATTCAGGGTTATTGGAAGCTGCTGTCAAATCAAACCTGCACACTTGACAATAGCACTGCTATTAAAGGAGTAAGCGCATTCTTAATTTCTGCCAAAAGACTTTTGTCCTATATATTTAAGAAGTAAGGAGGAGCTTGTGTGTGTGTGTGTGTGTTTGTGGTGGGTTAGACATCCTCTCCTCTTTAGACAATAAGTGAAGGTTGTAACTCACCGATCGGCTCCCGCGCTTAAAGTCTGATCCCACGGAGTGTGGAATTTTATAATGAGCAGGATCATGATCTTGGAAATCCGTCTCCCACGCCTTCCCCATCTGATATATAACCGTTTCCCCTCTTGTGACTAGCTCATTACTTAGCAATTGTTCTTCCGCAAAACACGGGCGTCTCAAAATGAATACGTTCTCTCCGTTTCATCGATCGGATGGTGCAATAAGCCAGATCTATGGAGGAGAAAATGGCCGCTGGCATAAACGTGCTCTACTGTTTGCTGTAATGACTTGTATCGTTCTATTCTGTCTTTGGCTCGTATTAAATTAAATCTCATTACTCAAGAGAGTTGACTTAAATAGATTATTTGCCTTTAAATTACCTGGTTAGTCAGTGTACACCAGCAGCGGTGAGGTGACGCCAGCATTGGATGCTTCATCCTCTCTGAAGGACATTTTGAACAGTGCAAATCTATTCAAAAAGAAGAAGAGAAGAAGAATAAGCTGCTTTATTCAGGTTTACGCAACAAACCTTTCGAATGTTAACTTTTACATTCTTGTACCAGCACAATGAGACTTCTTCTCCTGTGTCTCGTCCAGGTGGACCGTTTGATCTGATGTCTCGGAGGCTGATCATCGCCAGCAGCAGAGCAATAGCAGAACGCATCGCCAAAGAGATAACAGAGTTCCACGTTGGGAGAGACGACACAGATGGCTCGTAAATTTCCATCATCTCTTCTACCGACTGAACAGTTTTTTTTATCACCCAACTGTTTTGTTTTTTAACAAGTCACGATTCCGTCTTTGCCTTAAGAACCAAAGCGATAAACTTACCTCTGGAGAGAAATCCTCTGAAGTTTGTTAGATCTTCTTCTTTCTGCTTTCTTTGTAAGTCATTGTTGTGTTTCTGCATTTAGCCTTTCACAGATTTAGACTTTTTGTTCTTATTTGGACAGTAACGATATGGTGTGTGGTGCAGGAATTAAGCCTGTGTTTCCGAATACACACTTGTCTTTGTAAATGTGTTCAGGTGTTGACCAATATTATTGCTTTTTCATGTAAGATGTTATAGGTTATTGTATTTGGTTAAATGTATTTAAAGTCACATTTGTTTAAAGGGCAGGCCCATCTGTGTTCTGGTTATGAATAATGTTTGGGCTAGCACGAGCTGAGTCAACGTTAGCTTTGATAAGTGGGGTTGTTCGTGTACTTGTATGTGTTGTGTGATGATGAGGTGTCGACGAGTGTCTGGATCTCTCGTCTTGTTACACTGTGCGTAGTGCATCTAACCTGCGTTTTTTTTCTGTTTGCTAGCAGATGAAAGTGACATGGAGGCACACTCGCACACTACAAATACAATGGAGAGCCATTCATTGTTTTCCCCCCCCTGGTGTGGGCTGGACTAAGTTTGGATTTGAATACATAAGGAACACCACTAAGAAACTGCTGAATGATATAAAAAGCTAAAAAAAAAGAAAAGCATACATACATGTATATTTATGTAAATTAATTTCAGTGCCATCACTAGTTTGCACTATAGTTGATCCAAGAATATGTACATGAAAAACAGTCTGCATATAATTACTTTTATTTCTAACTTCTTCAAGTCCAGACTGAAATACCGGATGTAATGAAGGGAGCGAATAAAGAGGACTATAAATATCTCCTGCCATGCCCGGCCTCTTTCTGACACACGACAGATGGATAAATGCATGTCATTAACGCCGCGCAGACAGGTGTCAGCATGCATCCACATGTCGGCTATACCAACACCGAAGACTACCATTGGCAGAAGAAGTAAAACCTGAGTGCGAACGTTTGTGCAGAGAAATGCCGAATATCTTCGACTAAAAGAGGGAGTTTGCTGTCATTCCTTGTTCCTTCGGAAATTTGTAAATATACCATTCCCAACACAAAAAAGAAAAGGAAAACATTCGTAATAAAATCTGCCAAGACTGCTCCCGTGCTCCAGTTCACTGTGACAACACAAAAGCCTACACCAGCCCATATCTTCTGAAATCTGATAGTATCTAGCGCCGCATTGGAGAATGGAAAATTCCTCTGTATTGGATCTCCAGCAAGGCTCCTAAACACCTGACACTCTGACAGTGGCCTGTATCAGCCACGCGTTCGCAACATAAATAGACGTCCTTATTTGCTCTGACCTAGAAAACTGATAAACTGTCTTTTCTCCTTATAAAATCTATAAAGTAGAAAATATGAAGAAAGAAAGCGTCTCTTGTGGCAAACAGAAAAAAACAAATGAATAGAAAACAGACACTATAAAACACTAGGGGGAAAAGAAAACCCAGTCTGACTGCTTCCGTTGTGATTTAGTAGAGAGATAAAAGCATTTACAGCCGTTATACCATGTAAAATTCTCTGCTGCGTTTCCCCTGCCCTTTCAGTCAGTGCTGCGCATGCTGCACATGCAGACCCCCCCCCACCCCCCCCTGATGTGTTTTATGAAATAGCCCCGAGTTTTGCTCTCCACGGACTGTCGTCTCTCGTTTTTTTTTCCAGCTTGTGTTCGCTGATGACAAACAAATGGTTTTAAAACACTTTACTTGAGCAAACCCAGGTCCTATGCTGCTGGGGCCCCCTCCGAAGAAATCAATGGTCCATGTTAGTCTGCAGCAGGGGGTTGAGACGTAATCGCCAGGGTTGGGAATGATTTCCAGAGTCAGCCAGCTGAAAGCAGAGTCCTCCTCTGTCGACTCCACCTTTTTACATCAACACCTGCTCATGTTGCCGGTTCCCAGTCTTTTGATTTTTATGTCCTGGTTGCCGCCCGGAAGTACCAACCATTGTTCTTTTGAAAAGCTGGCGAAACTGTTTTTCTTGCTCCAGCCCAGAAATGTTTTCCCCGGAGATGTTTTAGAACAACGCTAGCCTTCTGTGAGTTTCTCACTTTTGTTTCAATACCCCAATGTGTCTTTTTTTGTGTCTTATTTATGCCACTGTAGGTTGAACGTGTGGTTCACAACCTTTGGTCCAAACTGAAGTATCTGAACACCTTTTAGAATGTTTGTCATGAAAGTTGCATTCACATTTATTTACGGTCCCCAGAGGATGAAGCCTACAGACTGTGGGCACCATGAGGTTAACACGTTTTATTTTTACGACTATTGAAGGAGTTGCCATATAAATCTGACATTACATTCACGGTGCCCAGAGGTTAAAGCCAACAGACTTTGGTGATCCCCTGAGTTATCCTCTAGCGCAAGCAACTGGTTGACAATTTTGGGCTAGATTCACATAAAAGTTGTCATTCCTGGTCCCCAGAGGATGAATTTGACTTTAGTGATCCCCTGACTCTTCATCTTGTGCCACCATCAGGTCAGAATTTCAGTTTGTACAATACTTTATGATCAAATAGCTGCAAAATTCAAAACTCAAAGGGGCCTTAGGAAGGACTCTAGACAGGAAGCAACATGTCTGAAGCTCCTGCTCATCTTTCAGGGTGTACCATTGACCTTCAGCAACTTCAGCATCATGGCAGGCCACCGTTACAGCTGTGATTCCAGGGAACCAAACATCCCAAACATCCGTCATCCTGGATAAATTATTCATAACAGACCTGCCAGGGAGACAGCAGCACTGATGTATTTGTTTTGCCTGTCCTATCACTTCCCTCAGCCTGTCTCCCAACATTTTAGAGAGCGCCCTTATATTTAGTGCACAACAGGGACAACAGGATGACAACTGCTCTCCTGCTGCTCCCGGTCAAACAGCAGCTTCACCACACACTGATCTGTTAGGTGCAACGGATGTCTGCTTATTTTAGCCGCAAAGCTCATGAATCCGTATTTCTAGTGAATCTGGCAACTTTTAAAGAAAAGCTGTTATCATATGATTATCCATATCAGATCAATAACTTGCTTCAAGTAGATCAAATGTAATAATTCAACGTTTGCATTAGCACTCATCCTGTCTTTGCTGACGTAGTATAGCAACCAGTCAAAGCGAGTATGTCACCACATAAACTTGAGTTATGCAAGGTGTGGCCGTGAAGAACATCATGTCTGAACGAGCCCCGGAAAAAACCCACAGACTGCTGCTTCTTCTTCTTCTTCTTTTTCTTCTTCTTCTTCTTCTGGGGGATAATGTAGAACCGAGTACATATTTGTGTGTGTGTATCTGTGACTCAGTGTCTCCAGTAACACAAAAACTGTAACAAGAGTCACTTATAGTTCACCATGTTGAGGCGTAAATCACAAGTTTCATCACACGTATGATATTAATTCAATTCTTTGGACGACGATACGATACTTGCTGATATCACAAAGTCTGCCGCGATGCGACCGATATGAGACTTTAACATAATGTCCATTCAACACAACCCGTTTACATTTATATCAACTCACAAAAAAGCAAGTGAAATATGACTGGGCTCTGTAGGAAGGAGGTGTGCTTCGATGGGAATGAAGTGTCCCCGACGTGCTGCTTCAAGATATCGATACATCCATCTGCATCGCTGCACCCCGATCACCATGGTCAGTGCCACATATCGCCACTATCCTCCCATTTCAGGTTGTAAGCAAGCAAAGAGGCCCAACGTCATTATATTGAGACATGCAGCGTTTACCAGTAATTGAACAATCCCTCTTGCAGCAAGGTATGACTTCCTGCAACGTAACGCTTTGGTTGTTTTTAAGGGAAGTAGCTTGAAGATTTGAGAGAATAGTATTCTACACTCCCTCGGGGACTTGAGGGCATCATGCATTTGGATGAAAGAGAGGTTTAAAATTGCACATTTACTGTATCTGTGGTAGCTAATTATACTGTATTGTGAAAATGCTACTTTGAATCACTATCATAGCTTTGCTGTTTGCAGTAACTCCTTATTCTCTCCCAGAGGAGGAGAATAAATTAGCATCCAAGCAACCTTACGGTGAGTTGTGATAACGGTTCGCTTTTATGTGCGAACAGTACTGATAAATATGTTGACGTATATTCGGAGATGCAGACACATCTAAATCTGTGTATCTGCAGTAAAGACTTTCATTCAGTTCATGAGGATATTGCCAAGAGTTGCACAATGAGAAACGGGCATGCATGCACACACATACGCTGACTCACCAGGGGATCTTTCAAAGTATTTATTCACGAGTGGAATACTGTGAAGGACATAAAGGGAAAGCACAATAGCTGTGAAAGTGTCAGGAAATATAACAAATGACAGGAGCTTTTGTTTGCCGCGCCAAATCCCAAGTCAGGAGCTGGAATGTACTCTTATTTATAAGATTTTCACCTCAGGTAAACTGGTTTATCAGCTGACATCAACGCTAAAAGAGTAGCCATGTTAGCTTTGGCATGTACGTATGTGACAGAAAAAGTACAAAGCAGGGCGTGGTCTTCCTGACATTCCAAAGACAGTCCAAAACTTTCCGCTTGCTTACATTGATGCCCTCAATGCACTCACTGCACATCATGTTGTTGCAGGTCTGCCTTCATAGTATGCTTCTTCCTTTGGGTTGCTATGAAGAAGCACAGGAGGGCGGTGCTAGTACTTTTCCCATACTGTCGTGCCAGTTTAAAAAAAAAAAAAAAAAGTTGCACAATCTCTCCAAAAAAGGAATTTAAGGTTACGTTTTTCAAAAGAAGGTGCACTAGCATCTTGGAGCTTCCTCTGACAGCTTGTCCATCTGTCTTCACAAGGTAAGCTGTCCTTTCATTTTGTAACCTGTGTGTGTGTGTGTGTGTGTGTGTCTGTCTGTAAGAGGCGTTTTATCATGAATGGATAATTGTCTAATAACATTATGTCGCTTTTGTGTAATTTATCACCAACAACTCTTTATGAGGTGGGAATTATAATCTGAAATGTAGTGCAGTAAAAAGAACAATATGTGCCTCTGAGATGTAGTGGAGTGGTAGTAAAAAGTTGCGTAGATGGGAAGAAGTACAATACAACTCTACACTTCTACCCCACTACATCTTACGGACCAATATCTAACTTTCTACTTGTCTTGAGTTTAGTTACTGTTTAGATTACAAGTTTTCATCCCCTTTCTGTCCAGTGAAAAACAAAATTTATGTGAATATGTGTTTCTCACAGATGATGCTATAGAATATGATGCATTGCTGATTAAACTACCCAAAGATATGCAAATGAGTTAAAAACACCTACAGCAGTAAAATGCAACATATTAATGCAGCAGCAATATTAATTCAGAAACATCACACATCATATATAACAGTAAAACACTGACAGAGAACATGTTACTGCACAATGAATTCATTTTCTTGATCATACTCACACACTTTTACTGAAGTGTTTTCACAGTGCAGTATTAGTACTTACACTTCCACCATTGAGACAGCCACTAATCTTTTAACGCATGACATGACACATTTAAAAATGAAGCATTTATTTTTAAATCGTTAAATATACAATGAAGTAAACGGCATTCACATGCGTTTCCTTTCTATTCATTCACTGGAGAACCTTTGACTTTTTCTTCCCCACCCCATTTTTTTAAACCGTACCTACGTTTCTTCACATTTTAAAATCTAAAACCTGCGGCTCCTGGTGGTGATTTCAGATAGGAAGTGTTGCATAACTCACTCTATTGTAAGAAGGGTGTGCTAAGCATGCAGGACTAGAAGTATTGCATTGTGGGTCCTCAGAGACGGGCGTTGACACATTTTACAACTTGCTAATAACTTTTCTATTTTTTTTAAAGCCTCTAATGCCTGTTTATTTAAGTTCATTGAGTTTCTAATGAATGATAAATGACACTTCTATGCATTTATGAGTCATAGCTGCACTGTTACAAGCTTTGTTCATTTTACAGGCTCTCCTCAGTAAAGCACCCCGTACACTGGAAATGGAGGACCCGTGGCAGAACGCATACGACTTCGCTGTTCAAGTTGCGAGAGCGGCTGGAGCGGTACGTATACGAGCCATCTGACTGCAGTTCTTCTCTGGTGTTTGCAACATCGGCTTGAACATTTAGGAAGACATTGTGATGATCAAAACATGAACTACGCCCTGCTTTATCCGCATGATCCCTAAATTGTGTCAATGATTGGCCCTTTGTTTAGGTAATTAGGAAAGCCGGGGAGGAAGAAATAAAGGTCCAGACAAAGAGCTCCACTGTCGACCTGGTCACTAAGACTGACGAGAGGGTGGAGAAGATCATCATCGGCTCTCTGAAAGAAGGATTTGGAGATGGCACACACTGGTGAGTCATACACACACACACACACACACACACACAACAACAAACCTGTATATGAATCTTTGCACTGTTTGTTCCATATCTTGATATTTGTCATTGGTCCTTCTGTGCTGCAGCTTCATTGGGGAAGAGTCCGTCTCAAAGGGGGAGCCGGTGATCTTAACTGATAAACCTACGTGGATCATAGACCCAGTCGACGGCACCACGAACTTTGTTCATGGGTAAGACGCCAGATGTGTGTGTTGACAATTTGTAAATATTCATAACTACGTTTTCCAAAGTGTATGACCACCTGAACCTAAGAATTGTTGTGTTTTTATCAGCTTAGAATGAGCCCTTTATGTCTGAATGCGGAGCGGGTCATCTTCATCTTCCAAAATCAGAGCGTTATGTTATGTTGTTTATGTTTTACTGAGTTTACATAGTTATTTTTAGACCAACTAAGTGGTTTTGTTGCCCAAAGTGTGTTTGGTTTGAATCCTCAACGTTAACCACACATCTACTACGGTGACACCAAAGGTTCAGACAAAGCGCCAGTATGGGAGGAGTTTGAATAACACGTGCTGACCGAACAGGACAAGCTCAACAGCTGTTACAAGAAGCATTAGAAGTGTATTTGGTCCTCAAATCACATATACGGTTTATTATATAGCAGCAAATATTCACAGTATTTAATCAGAAGGGCAGTCTGAGAGCGCTCTGCCAAGCCCGTGCCCTGTTGGGCAACGTTAATGAAAGTGGAAAATGCTACACCCGTCCACCAGGTTTCATGAGAATCGGGCCAGTTCTTTTTCCTTTGTCCTGCTGGGAAACAAACCAACAAACATAAAGACTGGAATGGGGGGGAAACTGCTAGCCAGGCTAACTTGCTCCACTTTCACATTTCTATCTCAGAAATGAATTATTTTACAGTCGGCTAGGATCGTTTTTCTCATCTCTGAAAGTACGAATAGCCTTATTTCCCAAAACCTCCTCCTATTAGAATGCCTATAAATAGATACACAGGGTACGACACGAGAAGCGCTTTCATGCTATGTAATCACACACTCTGATCTGATGCACATGAAACTACTTCTCTACAGATTCCCGTTCGTGGCTGTGTCTATTGCTTTTGCTGTCAATAAGGAGGTATGTCACATCCAACAACGGTCATTATGAAAGTATTTTATCCATACGTGGTGTGTGAAAGCTGAAATAATGACCCTTTTTTTTTCAGCTGGAGTTTGGTGTGGTGTACAGCTGCTTGGAAGACAAAATGTACAAAGCAAGAAAGGGGAAGGGAGCGTTCTGCGATGATGAGCAGATTCAGGTGTCCGATGTAAAAGGTAACACTTGTCATATTTCTTTTCAGCATCAGTCAAAGGTTTGGTCTTTCTGTCTTGCATATTTGAGAATGAAAGAAAGTCGGAAACAACACAAATGGAGCTCTGCATAGAACATAAACGTGTGCCATCCTTTGCTTTTAAAATGTACCATCTGGAAACGTCCCCATACACAATCAGCACTTTCACATCAAGGACCTTCAGAACATAATCAAATACTCAAAAGGAATCATTAAAAAAAGGTTGTACACATTCAATCTGGAGGACTTTAGGCTGTTTTTGTGTGTGTGTGTGTGTGTGTGTGTGTGTGTGTGTGTGTGTGCACCTTTACAGTCACTGTCACACCTGTAATTATACATAACAATAACTGTTGCAGATATCCACAAGTCCATCATCATCTCGGAGCACGGAACTGACAGGAGCATAGAAAAAGTAACCAAGATCTTCTCCACCATGCAGAAGATCCTCTGCATCCCCGTGCACGGGTGAGTGGTCTCAACATGCCTTTTCTTTCTCATCATTATATTGGAATGGAACTGCAACTTACACAGTTTCCCGACCAGTTAAACCATCTTTTTCTCCACTTCCCTCCACTTCTAGTTAGCCTACTGTTGGTCGCCTTATAGGGCAGTGTAGCTTTCTTACTCACTCAACTCAAACTGGTGTGTCCTGACAGGCTCCGGGGGTCAGGGACAGCTGCCACCAACATGTGTCTGGTGGCTTCGGGGGCGGTGGAGGCCTTCTTTGAGATCGGGATCCACCTCTGGGACATTGCTGCTGGAGTGGTTATCGTCAGAGAAGCCGGAGGACTAGTGCTGGATGTTGATGGTGCGTATGCTTTCAAATGTGACAACGGAGCATCAAGGGATTCTGCAGCAATAAACTACAAACTTAAAGAAAAAGATTGGAGGTCATACGTACTAAAAGCAGGATTTGTTTTTTTTTGGTGAAACCCCTCTTAATAAAGACTTTGTTTGACAATTCAGGGGGACCCTTCGATTTGATGTCTCGAAGGATGATGTCAGCAAACAACAACGTTATTGCTCAGAGGATCATCAAGGAAATTGAAATATTCCCAGTGGAGAGGGATGACGCTCCGGTGCAGAAGAAATGAGAATATCCAAATGCTTTTTAAAATGAGTACATGAGTAACAAGTCCAGTCTATCGCTGTATGTCCTGAATAAAGGGATTTTTTTAAATGTGCATACTGGGTGTGTTTCATTGGCTGCACATTTTTTTCCACTAAAGGAAATAATTTCAGTGACCTCCAGGTTACATTTGATGGGAAACAGCTGTCATGTTTGCTCTTGTTGTATACCAGCTCATTGTAATTTGCACAAATATCTTTTCTCTGCAGCTTCCCGAGTATGCATTTGAAATACATCAGAAATAAATTGTGCATGTTTGCAGACCTGCATTGTTTTGGTTTTCATTTTTGCCCAATTTGGAAAGCGATAGATTGCAGGAGAAGCCGCTCTGAGTCTGATGGTTATTTTGACTGGATTTCCAATCACTGAATGTATCTTTTCCTCCCTCAGTCTCCTGTGACGCTAATGTGTAATTATCTGATGGAAATGAGATGAATTCTGCCGGGGTGATTACTCTCATTAGAGGCAACAGTCTTTAGCACTGAGTTAAGTCAATGTTGAAGTGACTTTATAAACACCGGCCCTGTCAAGTGTCATATAAATAACTTACTGTGCACATCCCCGTTTTGCCTGAGAGCCTCTATTATAGCATTATTTCTGTTTCCTCTATTTATTACACTCATATTACCGATCACCACTAGAGGCCAGTAATGCATCAGCAATTAGATGGGATCCTGAGACGCTCTCATTTTACGTTAGTGGTGGGAGTTAATATTTATTTTAATTATTATTAAGTATATATTGTGGACCTGCTCTGAAGTCCCCCTATGCTTCATCAACACCTCTTCGAGCGAAACGGTGAGGAAATAAAAATGGCCCCACCCAAGAGAAGAGAAGAGGCCCTTTTCTCCTTTCTGCTCTTGTTGTTTTTTTTCCCGAGCTGCAAATTAACAGCTGGCTATGAGATCGGTCGTACATGAAGAATGCAAAGGTGGATGAGCAAGCTGAGAGCGAAAAACTAACAGCGATGGCGAATGGAGTTGCAGCAACACAAACAGCGGGAACAACAACAGCAGCAGCAGCAATAACAGCAGGAGGTTGGGGGGGGGGGGGGGGGAGTGTTTGAACTGGGGCCTTTGAAACATAAATAACTGCAATTTCTTTGTATAATTATGCTACTATACATCTGCCAGGGCTGCGGTGCATGATGTGTGTGATGTTCTAATAGAGATGTTGTTTGTCTGCCTTTCAAACGGCAAACATCTAATTCCACAGTACTTTGAGCATCAGATGTGAAATATAGAGCTCTTTTTTTTGACTATCATGTAAGGGGAATGGGGTGAAATGATGTGTTGCAGTAGAGCGGGGCCAGATACTCGTTGCAAATACGGTACATCTTAACATTTGCCTGAACTTGCCCAGGGTACCAGATGGCTGGAATTTGCCTTGTAGGAGAATTAAGTAAATGCCACGGAGGTCAGAGGACCACACACACGGTCATAAAAGTCCATTCAGCATATTTACTCGAGTTTCCCTCATCCTTAGACATTTTTTCAATCCAAGCACATTTGAACGATTGATCATTGAATAGCGGAGTTGAGTTGACTAATATTCGATGCATTGTGTCGGCTAAATGGATGCAATCTCATGAAGTGAATTTATTTACACAGTAAATAAGTAATATAACGTGTAACAATTAGAGTAAATCAAGTATCTTATAACCTCTGAATCATTTTATTGTGAAGGGATGCAAAGGAAAATTAGATGAGACTTGTAATTTCATAACAGCAAATGGCTTCTTAAAATGAATCCGATGGTTTTATTTGTCCCACTAAATTATATTCTCTTAGAAATCATTTACATACGTAGGATATTACATTCATCATTTCAACCCATTGCATATTTAGAAGCAATGTAGAATGAAGACATGGTTTTGTTGTATATACTTGATGTATAAACCGATGAGTTATGAGAATATAATACAACAAATATTTCTGAGGAAACTCCATCTCCATGATGCTGAAAGCTCCAGGAGAACTGCAGTAAGTGGTTCTTGAGTTTGAGATGTTTTTGTCAAGCTACAATATAAATATAAACATATTAAGACGCTGTTAATACGTGTTATACAACACATTTTAATCATCTCTTTAACATTAAATATGATTGTTATCGAGCATTAATTAAGTGTTTATTCCCACCAGTTATGGATGCCTCATTGAAGAAGTAACAATCACTGATGAATATATTAATAAAGCCTATGTGTGGACACAGCTCCACCTGCTGGAAGCAAAACAAGTGTGGGTTAAGTGGTACTGAATAATTCAAAAATGTATATTCTGGATTAATGCATGACATAAAAATCCTCTGTTACTGCTGCTATTTATCACTATCTACAATATGAGGTCAGTGGCTCAGGTATGATCGTTTTTAAATGCAGCTTCCACACTCTCAATGTCGAAGTGCCTGTAAAAACCAGCTGCAATTTGATTGGCTGTTAAGCGCCGTTGTCGTCATTTGCTCGACGGCCGACAGACGTTACTATCTCTTTAAGAGAGGCGAGCAAGTGACAACAAACAACGTGGAGTAACTTCTACAGCTCACATTTGAAAGTCAGTCGTTTGGATACAAATCGAAAAACTTGTGATTAAACGCCTCAGTGCCGCGTGTCAAAAATAATCGCTTGAATATAAATAACTAAACTGCAAGATTGTGAGAGAGCACGTTTGTGTTTTTTGGGGAGAGGATGGTCGGAGGGATTGAGCAGTGACGTTGTGACAGAAAGTTAAGGCGAACAGGTATGTACCCAGTCTGATTATCACTTATGTTAAACTGTGTGAAATAGCACAATATTTCAAATCGTACAGAGTAAGTTAGTTTACATATGCAAGCATGATAATCAACCCTTTAATGGCTCTCTAGTCTACAAGACCATTAAAATGGTCTAACCAGTATTTACATCTGGTGAGTTTGCAGAGCTAAAGGTTTGCGATGGCTAATTGAGAGCTGCTTAGCCCACACATAAAAACAGCAGGTGTTAAGGCAACTAACGAGTAGTGTGTGAATGAGCGCCTGACCCCAGCGACCTGTCACACACCAATTCAACATGTTTACAAATGCACACACACACACACACAAAGGTCTGAACACATCTAATAGAAACTGGACTTAATGAAATGGGACCATAAACCACGGTTAACGGTGATCAATAAATCGCTTCTTGACGGTTACATTCAACTTCCATTGTCATGTTCGCTTTATTATTCCAATCATTTTCTCACTCGTTGGAACTTTTCTCTGAGTCGTCAACTGAGTCTGGCTAAAAATCAATAGTCAATTGTCCTTGGCCAAATACTGTAACAGGTACAATCTCTACCAAATTAAGCCGAGTGGGTAATTTATTGATGTTTTGATTGCCCGGCTGAAGGTGCTGTTAGTCGGGGAGACTCGTGTTATCAGCTGATTTTCAGGTCCTGTCGGATTCAATCAAAATCCTGCACATGCCGCAGAGCTGTAGCAGTTTAAGTCGGACCAGACGTAGAACAGAGGTGTAGCGAGGTGATGGTGTGGAACTACTTCAATATCAATACGTTTAAGCAGAGTCGGTTCCTAGAGTTTTTGAGGATGCTGCATCGGCCTGAACGCTTCTGTGGCAGACGCCAAAGTACGGAGAGCAGAGCAGTGGAGCTTTCTATGAATAAAGCTGGAATGTGCCTCTATGTTAGGGCTGCAAATGATGATGTCTGTCAATATAGATGAATCTTTACACAGGGAGGTTGTGGTGTATAAGGCCTGGCCTTGATACCAGAATCCGGGTTTCCTGTCGGTAGTTGATTAGACAACAGACTCCTTTTGGTTAAGGTTGGGGAAAGATTGGTTTTGGTTGGTTGCTGATAAACGCATTGTGTTGCCAATCAGTGCCGCCTATTTCTCTCAAAGATAAAACCAGACTATGGTCCTTAGCCAAGTGTTGCCAGCACCATAACAAAAGCTGTATTAATGATGTAGTCAAATATATTATGTTGCATGTTGGATATTTTGTGTATTGTCAGAAAGTTGATGAACATTATTTCCTTCCAAATGTATTTGCTGTTGCACTTTAGTTGTATACAACAGTCTAACCAACAGTCCAAAACCCAAAGATATTGATTTTATTATAATTTAAGATGATTGTAAGTAGCAAAATTCGAACATTTGAGAGGCAGGGTCAATCAAAAGTATGGCATTGTTGCTTGACATATATCTTAAATCAACTGTGTTGATGTAGTTGCTGAATAGTCATTTGCCGATCAACTAATTGATTGAGCGCCCGAGCGTTTCAACTCTGCTCTTTATGCGCCAGTGTTGCTGCTGCCACTGCATGCATCATCGTGACAAGAGAAGAGGGACCAGGTTGACAGATCCTCCATCATTTTCCGTTTAAGTGCCTTCACGAAAGGGAAATGTGCAGACGTGACTACAGAGGGGGAATTTGGAAACAGTGGCTGGAGCAAGACCAAGAAGTTGCTGTTAAAACTCAGGGAGCTGACATGTGGAGGCGACTACAAGAACAGAAAGTAAGTGCAGCAGTGATGTCAGAATCTCGACTTCTGACCGGCAGGAGAATTTCGAGCTCGTCTCACGTGTTCGCGTTCAATCGTCTAATCTGTAGAAATCATTTATGATGAAACAGCTTGACTATAATGTATATATTCAGCAATCAATAATGCAGAGTATATATTATGTATTATACTCTGGAATCAATAGTGCTGGGAGTTTTAAGGGAGCAAAGAAATGGTCTGAGATGGCATTTTTGCTGCCTGAATTCCTGATTTCATACAGTTAACGTCTAAGTGTGTCAGTAAGTGTAATGGAATTGAACACGGGGCCATCAGAGGCACAAGAGCCCCCCAGATATCCACTAAGAGTCCATCTTTTCTGGTTCAATAGAGCCAGAAAAAAAGAGCAGGCTGCCGAAGATTGAGTCTGCAAATCCTGTGGGTCCAGCACATAAAAACCACAGTAAACAACAATAACCGTAATCAAAATGGAAAAAGGCAGGAGCCCGTTCATTTGTGCTAGTTAGCATTTGCTGTCATCATTAGGTAATAGAGGCCTGTGGTTGCTGTAAGTGCCCGATAAAATAGCACTGTTCATCCAGTAATACAAAGTACAGTTCAGTACCCTTCTGGTGATTTGAAGGGATTATTACACACAGTAAGCTCTACTTCCATTTCTGCTTCTATCTGTTCTGCTTCTATTTTTTTCTTCCCTCCTGCGTTTTGTCAGTTAAAGTCATGTTATGCAAAACATCTGAACCAAAGCCAAAGAAATTAGCTTGTCCTGGCCGTCAGCCATATTGACTCGGGGGCTCCCAGTCCCGGGTTGTTTTTGATGCACTGCTGTATTACGCTCATGGAAAAAGAAAAAAGAAAAAGTTGAGACACAGTTCAGCAAAGCATGTGCTGAACTTATGCTTTCTGGAGCCTGTCGACGCTCATAACAATCCTTGAGGAAATGAGGGAACGGTCCGGACATTGTAATGAAATCTTAAAGTGGGAGTTTTATGAGATGCAACGTGTGAGTGGTGTCTATCAAAAGCTGCTCAAAAGTGGGAAATCAATGGAGATATTAACAGCACACTCACACACAGATATAGACAAAATCAATAGTGATAATCCTAAGTAATAGCGCTTAAAGCCTTTCTTACATTTACTTTAACGGATTCTTTGTCCCTTTGAAGTTTCCCTGACATAGTAATTGCTTGCCTAAGTGCTCTATTTTCTCTATTAATCTCCTTTGTCTTCTCTGTCCATCATTATCGATCTACTAAACACACACTTTATCTTTGCTTTTTAATACCGGAGATTTAATTACATCTGCTGACGCTGTGCTTTTTTCATCTAAGTGTGCACATTTCCTTCTCAATAACCACTTGCCACCTGTCCTCGTGTGTTACAGTCCTAAGTAGTTTTGGAGTGTGAGTGCAGCAGCGCGTGCATGTATATACACAGTCCCAGTAGATTACCCTCCTGCAGCGCGACGCCCTGTAATGTGCCGGTCCATCGCCACTGGTTTCTCGGTGTCGTTCAACATGTTTGCGATGTGGGGACGAGGAATCAATATCCTCGCCTGGTGCTCGTGTAGGCGTTAGTAATTAGCAGTTACAGCCTCAGACCGGTGGCAGATGGATCAAGCTGCAGAGGGGGAAGGTTTTCCTATTAGTCGCTAATTTGACAAATAACCATGCAGAATGTACCAGCCTCACCTTGCACTTTGGCACTTTTAATTGACAGGAGTGGTAGATCTCATGAAAGTTTCAAACTCTTAATTGGAGAGTTAAAGGAGACATCTGGCGACATGAAACGACATCGTTGCAACTTTAAGTTGTGTCTGTGTAGCCAAGCCTTCAAAAAAAAAGAATTACAATTTGATCGAGAAAATATCCGCATTTTGAGTCGGCTGTAATGCTTGAACATGACATATTTTGATTAGGACTGCATGAAAAATAGAGGTAACTGTTAACTGTTTCTGTAGTTAAAGTGAGGTATAGATAGTGGACATACATAGACAAATAATGGATAGGACTAAACGGCTAAAACGGTAAGCTAAACGTTTTGGATAAATACTTGAAATAGCTAAAAGAAATGTATAAATGGTTGAAAAGGCGAATTGTCGCTTCTACACTGAGTTTTATGTACTGATTAAACAAAACAGATCATATGTATTGATTTGTGAGCTTAAAAGCTACCGGAAAGAGTTTTATTTTTCTTTTGGTCAGAGCAAAGCCAGCCGTTTCCCCCTGTTTCCAGTCTTTGTGCTAAGCTAGGCTAACCTGCTGCTGGTTCCGTCTTACTCTTGGGGAGAGAGTGGATAAGCTCAAATTGTTAAGCGCTTAGACCCCTACGTTTAATACAATCAAGAGTTTGTAACCTCCCTTCAACATCCCGAGACGTTTCTGGGAATAATAAACATGATGATGCATTCGTAAGGGGCTGCAAATGGATTTAAACTTCATTATTCAAACCACATCCTCAATTTTGCACTTTCTGTTTGGGTTCTGACAAACAACACAGCATTTGGTGGCAAACATGAAGCGTCTTATTAAATTCCAAAATGAGTTTGAGCTAGATTTCTATCTCCAAAAAAGCTAGACGAAAAAAGGATGTCAAGCAGCCATTCATCCATTCAGCTCTTGTGTGGGTGGCCTACAAGGCCACCGGCTAGACCGTGTCACCTTGTATCACCCGTGTGACTGGAAACAGTCACCACTCCCCTCCCAAATCTGGAGAGAAGGGTGTCATTAGGCACGGGGAGTGACCACGGCCAGGCAGCGGGGGCTACCCCAAAGGCAAAGCGTCTAAGCATTTGAATAATCTATTGCACCAACTCTCGCATTTGCATATCTGGGCACTTCCAAGTCACTGGGGCACTATGATTCACTTCCCTCTGCCAGGCCGTGTTGTTACTAGTATGAAACAGGATGGATATTAAGCTTGTTTGAACGCAAGTTCCCTCATGAATCTTTAAGGCCGCTGTGTAATAAGAAAGAGAAAAATGGAAAGCGACGCCATCAGACTGCAGAATGACTTTGCTATTTCATTCCGAGACATCAGCCGACTGCGGGGAAGTTTTGTCCACAAGGAGATACCTGACAGGGCTCTAAATTGTGAAGAAGACTGATACGAGTGTGAATTTAACAATTGCCAGTTAGAGTGTAAAGAGAGGTTGTGTGCAGCGAAGCAGCCCCTCCATGCTCTCTGCCTCTTACCCACCTCTCATGGATGCTGTAATGGATACAGCCTCTGAAGGATTTAAGGATGGCCCGGCTGCTCACCTGTTAAAATGGAGCTTGCGCGCGAGTCCATCCTCTGGAAAACTTTGACAAAGCACGACTTTCCTGCTGCAAGCAAACGCTGCGGGAGTCGGAGGGGATGTTTGCGGTTCCTCAGTGTTGCGCAATAAAAAACAAATAATTAAGTCTGTACTCTGACCTTTTGTGATGTCTCGAACAGCTCTCTGCTGTATACTCAACACATTTCCTAAATTAATGTGGAGCGTTGGAGCGCTGATATCCACCAGTGCGCTGCACTGAATCAACGGGAAAGCAGCGGGGAACGCTGTGTAGTCGTGCTCTCACCGCCGAGGTTATTGTGAGGATTGTCTTGGAAGAAAAAGAAGAGCACAGAGGAGCTACAGGAATGAAAGATGTTAGTCTGCCAGTTTGTCACAAAAGCGGTGTGCTCCTGCGTGATAGACTGGCAGACCGTGCTAGCTCAGTATCCTTGGGGACAGCCAGGCTACTGTTATAGTCGCATTTCTTTTGAGAAGCTCCTCTCATTTTCTGAAGCAGAGAGACAGAGAGGGAGCGAGAGAAGCCACTGTTTCGGGCGTCTTGGAGCAGACATGCTTAAGTCTTGTTAGGCTGCTCGTGTCTGTGAAGGTTTATGGCCTGTGTCGAGCAGAAAGTCCACAATCAACTATCATGACACGGAAGATAACAAAAAGAAAAATGTTACACTGGATGGATCCTCTCAGCGGCGTTTGAGTGTGTTTGAAGAGCTGCCCGAAACTTTTTCGTATAATGACATCGAGCAACACATCAGGACAGTGCCGGAGGTGAGAATAAGAGCCGAGGCCTCCGAATTCTCACTTGACACAGTGGGTCGCCAAATCAATTCCAGTGTAGTCGACTTTACTTTTATAGCTCGGACTCAAAACCTGCTCACAGAGGGCTTTGCAATCTGTACCGAACACCTTCTGTCCTTTAGATCCTCGGTTCAGATGAGGAAAAACTCCCTGCACGCCATAGAATGAGAGAGCAGAGCTACATAATTACAGTATATAACGAAGGGCTACAAAATAGCAGAACTACAAATGAACTAAAGACCAGAATAACAGTTTCAATAAACAAGTTAAAATACCCCACCAGTTCATCCTATCCTGAAGCCAACATTATGTGGATAACATTCACCCATTTACGATTGTGGAACAACTTATTCCAAATCCATTTGCAGTAATCTGCTGCTATAACAGAATTCACTATCACTACCTCGTAACCTGGCTGCAGGGATTTACTCCCATTCAGCCATAAGAGCATTAGTGAGGTTGGCCGCGGAGGTTGAAGGTGGGCGATAAGGTCCCACGTTGCAGTTCATCCCAAACGTGTTTGATGGGGTTGCGGTGAGGGCTCTGTGCAGGCCAGTTAAGTTCTGCCACATGTAATTGGGGAAAACAACTTCTTTATGGGCCCACGTTGGTGCATTCTGGCTGATCTCGTTGCAAGAAGAAAGGAACGTTCCCAAACTGCTGCAACGAAGTTGGAAGCACACGTTTGTATTAAATATCGTGTTCTGTACCACTAAGGTTTCCCTTCTTTGCAACTCGTGAGTCTGTTCCAAACAAAGCACAACTGATTCATGATTCACGGGTTTTATTTGTCACAAGCTCGCGCAATATGTGCAGTTAAATGCAGGGTGGAGGTTGGTGTGCAATAAATAATAATGTTTAGAATAAGGGCAAAAATTATTAACTATACAAAATAAAATAAATGTATGTCGTATTAAAATGTGTGCATTGGCCCAGTGTACAGATGGTGGGCTGTGCAATTTTTAAATATATACAAATGTAAAATATTAAATTGTCCCAGTGACATTTTGTACACGCTTAAGTGCAAATATGCAAATGGATTGTACGTAGCATGACTATATAGTGTACTTACAATGTACACAGTTACAATAAAACAAAGCACTTACATAGCGTATATACAATTATTTCTTATTCACAATTTTAAGTGTCTTAAATAGGGTAGTTTTCTATGTGTGTATAGTTTTAAGTACCTCTTAAATAAGAATTGATATGGATCTCACATAATTGACTCATTTCTGATCCGCTATCGCTGCTCTGCAAGTTCAAATAATTGCATGTGTCAAATTCTTTGTATTAAATCTTTCGGTCTGTAATTTTCCTGAACATTGTGGGGTTTTATTGTTGGCTCTGATGTGTTTTTCCAGCCGCACGTCTTCAGCTCAGGGGGAAAATAAACTTATTGAGAAATAAATATTTAAATAACAGTACGAAAAACAAACAAACTGTTTGTCCGTCATATCTTTCAAAGCTGTTCACACACATCGCCCACGCAACACATCTTGCTATCACGGTTTCAGTATTTGGCAGTAAAACATGATGGGCACGGAGTAAGTGTCCAGGGCAGAGGTGAGCTGGAGAGCCAACACAAGCAGGATGGTGCCCCACTAAATAGCTCATTTAACTTGGTGCCCTGTTACAGTTGCTTGGATACGGTGTGATTCTAATTAACAGTTTTGTAATACACATGCTCTCCCGTAAACCTCCGCTTCTCACACTTGCCACGCCATTACGGTTTACGGCCCTCAACCGTTGTCGCGATGGACGCGAAACTAAACTGGAGATAAAATTCCATTTCTCAAAACATTGCCTGAATTGCAAAAACCACAACGTGCGCTGACTTGTGGCCAGAAGATCAGTTTGTAGGTGGATCTGCCTTTAAGGGTCACGGCCCAACGACCTCTCTGTAGATACCTCTCTCTGGCTTGTTATTTTTCATATTATAACACCACATGATTATATAAATTCACCATAGAGCATTATTTCACCCGTTTTCTTTTCTTTTTTTTTGCAAACAATAAACTCCTTTATATTTCTTGAAAGCCTGAATGGTGCTCCTGGGACTGGAGCTCTTTTAGCGATTAGGATAGCTGAACTCTCTTTGAATTAAGTCCCCCTCCCCTCTCCAGCAGGCCTCTCCCTACACTGCTCTTGCAGGCTAATTGGCCTCCGGGTTGACGTGCAGTGTTTACCAGCGGTCCTCCGGGAACTGGATGAACCGATAGAGGGGAAGGGGTGCTGCGGCTCCCCTTCCATGGGCTCCGGCTCACGGCATGGACGGCTAGTCCTTGTAACTGTCCCCCGCAGTGCCTGGTCGGGAAACAGGCTTTGGCCTCAAGTTAAAATAGAAATTCTTCTGAGTTCATGTCAGGTACACACTACACAATACCAGAACATGGAAGAAAAACAAACGCTGGACCGCTGTTTGCAGACATGAATTATGTAGAAAGTGTTCTTCTTTCTATGTGATAGTAAGAGTTAGCATTAGCATGAAGAAGAGGAGGACTGAACAAAACACTGGTGGCAAAGCTTTAGGAAAACAGGAAGAAATGTAGAAACAAAAAGCATCAGGCAGGCACGTTTCATTGTACTTCATATACAAAGCAATCAAATAGCTAATAATGTGTTAAAAGCATTAAACATAAAACACTGTAATGCTAGCGCTATTGTCGCTATGGTCAAGCTAGCTAGAATTCCAGGAAAATAAATTCCCACGCCTGATTTAAGACATTTGGATTGTATATTTCTGTTGCACACACAAATATTACTTTTTTTTCAAATCCTTTAAAACACATATCAAATATATCACAAATATATTATTTTGTTTATATATATATAATGATACCTATTTTTGTGTGCATTGAAATATTTTTGTAGGGAGTCATTTATATAAAAATCACAACACATTTGTGAATCCTTCTGTTTGCTTTCATTAATCTTGACACTGATATGACCCCATAAAAAGCATGTATTTAAATTTTGAGACAACATGCTCATTTCTCAACATTTTGGTCGTCGAGACCTGAATGAAAACTGCTCTATTCTGGTCTCTATTTTCTGTTTCTCAGGGAGTGTGGAAATCTTAATCTGTTACGTTATGCTCTCTTCCACCGGGCTTTGAGCGCCGCCACGCTGTTAGCCGTTATGAACGGGGCTCATTGATGGAGAGTTGTTGCCTCCTAAAGTGCTGTGGAATTATATTGTCTGTAAATGAAGCGGACACTCTTGGTTTCAAACAGGCATTTATTTCAATTATCCAGATAGAGCGAGAAGCTGTGCAACTGGTTTCCTTGAATCTTTCTCTGATTCACTGAGAAGCCAGATGGGAAGCACTACACACAGAGAGAGAGAGAGAGAGAGAGAGAGAGAGAGAGAGAGAGAGAGAGAGAGAGTCCACGAATGTGCTCACGGTGTATGGCATTCACAGTGGCTGAGACAAATCAATTACAGATAAATGCCATGTGTGCAGCAAAAGAATGCAAAGGCTTCTCGGTAGTTTAGGAGTCAAGTGGAGAGGCAGAGCCACTGACCTTGGGAAGAGGAAATAGGTGAAATACCAAATGTTTGTGTTTAGATTTCTAAAATCATTTTAGGGTCACACATTGTCGTTTTTTCTCTACTGCAATCAATATCTTTTTTTTGTTCCAGAATTGGCCAGTATATCTACGAAATTTCTACCAAACATTTCCTGAACGGGACTCTCGAGAAGAAAGTCTGCACATTAATGAGAACATGAGCCTCCGTCCTGTGGGATTTGTACCATTATTCAGTAAGTCCTGGATTATGATATTTCACAGACAGCAAGAACTGCACATCCTCAACACGAATAGCAGCCTAATTTCAAATTAAAAGTACGAGAGCGAGCTTCGGATGAATAATGGCCAAAACCCAGCTGCCTCAAAAGGCAGAATTTTCGCTTTTCTTTCCTTGTTTGTGTCACAAGTGAGTCCACTTTCTTGGTGCTAATACCCAATTAGGGAGATGATTATCGATCGTGGTGTTGAAAGTTGACTGCTAATCTCCCCTCTCTCAGGTTGAGGCAATCAATAGGTGAGTGTAATGAGCAACCTGGTCTCTCAGTGCTAATAAATAGAATTAGATTTAAACTGGATACAGATTTGTAATGCAATTGATGGAGGATTTGAGGTGCAGATATCTCCAGGATTTTTTATTTAACTGACATGCTATGAAGCACACGTGAAAAGGTCATTATTATTGTCATTAACACAAAAAAAGTGTTTAGCTAGTAGCATGTTAAAAGTGCACAAAAGCCATTTCAGGACCCTCTGTTCTGTTGCAGACATATCCATAAAGCCACCTCAGTTTCAGTCCTGTGCTTATATTTAAAATTGCAAGACCCTTGGGTGCTTATAAACAAACAGTGATTAAGAGCGAAGGTAAGCTAATGCCACCAATAGCTACGGAACAGCATGATTATGGCTAATTACTTCCAGAAGGCAATTCCCTCCCCACCCCACCTCCTTTTTTCTTTACCAACTTTGTTATGATGAAAGCGGCTCATGAATGAATGACTGGTTGTGTGTCGATGACCCATCAAGGGCAGCTAAACAGCCAAAAGTGAAATTGCGGGGCCATTATTGTAGAGAGGACTTTGCTCTTCAAGGACGGCACAATTGTTCTTGACATACGGGTCTGACACCATTCATGCCTTGATTAGAGTTAATACCTCAGCAAGGCATTCTTTTTTTGATATTTAGTTGACATTTTGGATTATTTTTTAAAAAATGTGAGCCTTCCTGTGTCCTGTAAGATACACTTTATATACAACCCAGGAATATCAACTGCTTTAGTGTTGAGAAAATGTCATATTTGCCTCCTGGTTGTCACTTTCCTCTGAAAGGATGCTACACTGTGCCATGATGCAGTCTCTGTGGGCCAAGTTCTGTTTTCAGATGGTGTATTAAAATGCAGGAAAACTTTAGGAAACATGACACATAGCCCAGCACATTAAATCTCACACTTTTGGGCTTCCTAACTTATTGTGAAATACTGAGATGTGTGACAGTGGCAAATATAAAAAAAATCTCTACACAAAATCTTTAATGATAAATAAAGCCAGATAAGCTTAGCTTTAAATTGTTTTAAATAATAACATTACAACACGAGCAACATGAACATAATGGAGAATTAAGCAGATATTTCCAAAGGGAGTTGGTGGAGACCAAAAAAGAGCTTAAAGTGAATTTTGGACTTACTTTCGTCAGGTCACCTGATACACAACTTCAAATTAATATTAATGTTTGTCTGTATCTGCTGAATATGTCTTTTCTTCTGTTTTTTGAAGGCATCTAGTAAAAAAAACATTTTCAAAGAAAAACATTATTTGTTCACATGAAATAACGTCTTTGAACCATTGTTCTCATTATTGAAACATTTTCAGATTGAATGTAACGATCTCGCTCTGCTTTGCAATTTGTGTCATTGGAAGGCACAAAGAAACAACGTAGACTCTTCTTGCTATTTAGCAGCTTTTGGAGCTAGTGCTGCTAGGAAATATAAAGATTTCCACCATAAATTGGTGCATAACATTCACCAGAATGCAGGAAATTAAGTGTTTGTTGCTCTACATTTCTGTTGTGAACCTGCATTTGTAGGCACATCTTACTATCTGAATAATACAGCCTTTAAATAGCAGGAAAATACTGCGGCTTGACTTCGGATTAAGTTGTTAATTGGCGCAATCGCTTCCTAGTGTAAGATAGGGCCCAATGCGTAGCTTTGACTGATGGACCAATCCAAATCTTGCCATCTTTTCCATTTATGAAGCCCTTCTCTTTTCAGATTTGTTTTATTCACTATTTTGTGCAACACAAACGTGCACTAAATAAAATATATTCAGGTCTTCATGCTGTAAACAAATACTTACAAGTCAACACTTTCAACTGGGTTAGCTTTCACTTTCCCTCCCTTTTTAAAAGTTTGGACTTTTCTCGCTTGCCGGCATCAGTGGAGAGTCTTCACAGGTACACTCCTGCAAAAAGTTTGCCAGCTCATTTGCAAAGCTAGGTTAAGCGTATGCAAACGAGATGCGTTCCGTGTACGTTGGAGGGCCGGAAACAAACATTTTCCCCTCCTCCCCTCCCCTTGACAGACGAGTGACAGCTATTTAAATGCAAACTGTCATTAACAAACACAACCCTGCGCGACACCTGCTTTAATCACGGCAACAAAGGCGCAGCAAGTGGCCGAGAAGGAGCCCCCTCTCTGTGTGATATTCAAATGACGGGGCGGTGCAACATACAACAACAACAACATCAAAGAATAGGCTGTGCGGGGAGAGGGAAATGCTGCACTACGTGCCTCCTACCACCACTGTTAATCAGCTTAATTTCTAAAGTGATTAAAGCAGGAAGGGCTGAAAGTCACTAAATCGCTTACCCTTAGAATTGTGTGACATTTTTTTTGCTTCACTTCAAGTCTCCCTTTTTTTTTTTAATGGCTATTTCTTGCGTCCCACTTTCACCTTCTTTTCATACAGCATTCATAATCGCTCCTGTTAAAAGTCCATCTCATGGACTCAAGCATAGAACTCCCCGTGATCATTGCTAACTTTAGCAGAATCAAACCGTCATATCTGCAGTGATGTGGCGCCCATAGTTAGAACAGAGTTGAAGCAGTGTGTTGTGAAATTCTGTGAATTGTTTTGCCTTGGACTTTGGCCTGATTTGTCTTGGTTGAGGTCCTGTCTTGGGTTGTTGTTGTTCTGCCCGGTCATAATTTAAATGAAGAAGTCATTGGGCTGTAACATCCTGCATGCCCGCCAAGGCCCAGGCACTTGTAACTAATGCATGGCATTTGTTTTGATTAGTTTTTGTCTTTTTTGTTGTTTTCTAAGCAATTACTGCACAACATCCAGCTGTATTTGCAACAAATTTGCTTTTGTTTGTTCGACCACACATTTGCACAGTTTGAGCTCAGGAAAATAATATAATAATTTCTTCCACTGTATTCTTTTTGTCCATTTATTCCACAAAAATCTGCTGCCACTCACAATAATCAGGGGACCATGTGTTTGTTATTCTCCATTTTTCTTCTTCTTCATGTAGAAGCTACGTTACCATTTGGTTCATATTGGCCTAATCCAACAAATGGTATCCACTCTACAACATGCTGAGTACATCCCATTACAATCTTTGCACATCTGCCATGGAAAAAAAGGAAGAAATCAGCAAAATATATATATTTTTGCAAATCCCCTTCGTGATGGTACTGAACAAATGCTAATTTGATGGATTTAGTTAACATATACTATATATTTGCAGATGAGAAGTAGGCTATATATGTCAGTAGAAATCGACGTCTTGCCAGCTTTCTGCCACATTTGATTCAGATGCGTGTATGCACTGATTAGACTAATTCCTGAAGTGAATCATGCATCTGTGGAGCAGATCTACCAGCAGAAGACTTGTGCATGTGTGTCGGTTGCATCACTACAACTCTGGAACCGATTATTAGACATCTGGTACAAGAACAGGAGAGAATAAATCAGGAGCCACTCTAACTAATCACATTTAATCACACAACCAACCTACTGGATATAATTAATGGATACAGCATATAACATATATCTACTTCAATCTGCTGTGTATTGTACCTCCTAAATCTCGTAATTAAATGCAACGACATGTTTCACACACGTTGACGTCATGCTCCAGAAAAACTGTTTGTCAGGATAAATTAGGTACACCCATCTTTTACTTAAGTACAGGAAAAATAATCAATTACCAGTGCTTTCAAAATAGTCCAGTGGCTCCCAACCTAGGGGTCAGGCCCCGTCAAAGGGCCACAGAATGATTATCAGGGGTCATAAGATAGAGAAGTTCCGTGACAGACATTTGCATTAATTAAATGGGACATTTCTCTCACCTTTGCCTTTTTTTGTGGAATTCTTTCACCTATTTGGGCCTTGAACAGTTATTGAAATGAAACCATGTGAGAAGTCAAGAGGAGGAATTCACCCTTCCCTAAGCCCCGCCCCCTGCTGCTACTCCATCAAGCTGTCAGAGCTACCATGCAGCCCATACTGTCACTAACTGCACTCCCATAAATATTATCTGCTTTAAAAAAATATGAATAAAAAGATTTCAGCGAGAAGCAAACAGAAGGGTCTACGATATGTTTCTGAGGGTCATATCCAGCATGTCAAACTGATAGACACGTGTATCTCCTTCCTGCCTCTCCAGGTAACGAGTTTCACTATAACACAACGTTGAACTAGCTCCAAATGCAGAAAACTAGCCTGCAAATGAAGAAAATCTGAAACGGTTGTATAAGAGTCTATGGAGCAGATCCAGTCAGTGGACGGGCCTGGCTATTGTCGAGGGGAGACCTTTTCAGGGGAGAGCCAGGCCGCTGGACTTCTGCTGCTGCTAACTTTCTGCAGCAAAGTCCCACCAAAAATGAACTGGATCCATCTTACAATCAAAAAGTATTTAATTAACATGAGAAGCTAGAACAGTTGCAGACAGAATTACTCTATCGATATCAATATGTCCCTTGGGGCTGAGTCCTCACTTGCCCCACCTAATCGGCCAGCCCAGCTGGTCAACTCCCGAGTGGTAACAGCGCGAACAGAACCCAAAACTCTCTGCAACTATCCTATATTTAAAGGTCTCTGTCCGAATGTTTAAATGTCCAGTATCAGCCTCTGTGATTGGCCGAAATACAATAAACCCCTAATGGCTTTGGCCAGTTATCAGCTCAGTGTTTGGTTGAAGTCGTCCGGACTCCTCCTGCTCTGTTGGTCATCTGTCCAGCTCCTCTGTGTCCCCTTTGATGTCCCCTTTGATGTCTCTGGTCCTCGACCTATTCCCTTATATGGTCGTGAAGAGCCTGTCCTCTGCATTCCTCACTGACCCTATCTCCCCTGATCTCTCTGCCTCATGGCTCAGAACCCCCTAACCTATGTGACTGTACTTTGGTTCAATACTTCCAATGATTATGTTAAAGACTCCTACAAGTAAACTTATTGCAAACATATAATATCTTCTATAAGTAAACATCCTGTAAACCTATATTACATTCCATAAGTAAATATATTGTGACTCTTAACATAATTTACATTCTCATCATTGTGACAATTTTATTCACCACTAGGGGTGTTATTAATTCTACTAATAATGCTTTTAATACTTAAATTCTCCACACTATGGCCAGACTGTATTCAAGGGGTGGGACTTAGCAACAGGTCAATTGCACTCAAATACAGTACTTTTACTTGGTTACCTTTCACCAGTAGCAAACAGTTCTTTAGCTCCAACCTGGAATTGTGCGTATTCCAACACTTCCACGTTCTCACTGTGAAAACTCTTCACAATATACGATTAGACCTTCAGTGTGCACAGAATGCCCGAGTCATGACAGTGAATGATGGCTTTATTTAAAAATCATAATACTTTTAATAAATGAAGAACAGGGTGCACTGCAAACTCGTGTGAGACGTGATTAAATACTCCGGTCCCTTGTTAATTAGATTCCTTCAGGTGTTAACTGCAAATGCCAAGCCTCCCAAAGAATGCACTGGCGGTGGCGTCTGAACAAAGACGGCGGACTATAAAGAGGCCGCTCTCGACGACGGGGGCTACATTTTCTCTGATATGTCAGCCCGCGAAGCTTATGAATCCTCGATCAGAAGAGGATTTGGAGGCTTTCATTTTCGTCAGATGTGATAAAATCCATCACATCCACGAACATGCCGATCCAGGTGACATTTAGGAAGAGAACCTGTGGAAGTCACTTTCATATAAAGCTATCGATCTATACTTAACGATTTAACATTTGTGACAATGAGTCAAGAACTGCAGGTTGTTTTTTTTGGGGGGGTTTTAACTTCACAGTCATTGTCATTATTATTATTATTATTTCATTTCTGACAGTCCCTTCACACTGAGTGCAGGGCTCATAAACAGTTGACAGAATTATACAGAAAATCTCCGGGGCTTAAGTGGATCAGTGCTTTCCTTTGGCAACAATTATCTTGCAATTGCAAAGAAAGACATTAACTCTGTGACACGGTAGAAATCTATATATCAAGGATATAGATGTCTCCTTTGTTCCTTTGGGGGCTATCTTGGTTGAAAAAGAGGGTGTGACTTTGTGCTTTTTCCGTTTGAATCTTGCATGAGTTTATACCTCACAGAAAGCACCTGAACAAGACAATCTCGTGCTTGTGTTGTTCTGAGCTTGGACACATGCATGTGTGGGTTAAATTTACCCTCCTCCGTGCGTATGAAATAATAAACGGATGCGTTCTTTGAGGTGGAAATCAGCAAGTAACTCTGAATATTGAATAACAGCTCTTTGCGAAGGCAGCTATTTTTGCTTACCTTTTGCTATGTTTGTGTGTGTTGTATTTTAAACATAACCCCCCTCCTCCGTCACTCTTTGTTCTCACCCCCATGAACTGTATTTAACTCTCTGAACCTGTCTCCTCACAGCCGTCAGTAAACTCTTTGCATCTGCTCGAATGCAATGTCTGATGAGATGAATGACGGCGCCGTCTTTGTACACGATAGCAAGTGGAGAGCAAGAATGCGAGATGAGCAGGAGGTGCTTTTAATTCAACCTCTACGCGGTGATATGATGTCCTGGCTGATACAGCTTGTTGTTAATTTTATATTATAATAATGGTTGAGCCGGTGAGGTCTAAAAGTGACAAAGGCAGCTAGGTGTTCTGCATGAGGAACCCTGCAGTCTCACGGGGTGAAATGGAGCGGGGCGAAGGACATCAGCTGGTCGTCGACTGTCTAATAACATCTTCCTCATATTCATGCTTTTTCCTTCCTGTTTATGTCTTTTTAAGAAAGAAAAAGGACCTTGAACACCAACTCTAACCATTTACCACAACTTCTGTGATCAATCCGTGGTCACAAACAGCTGTGTTTGTTTTCCATCGTTACTCCTCCCACCCACACGGTCCTTGGTGCTTTGGGTCTCAACCTTGGCTACTTGTCAAGTGCATAGGGTTCGCTCAATTTATTTGGACTTTTTCTTTTTTTGGGGGGTTATGGAAAACAGTCAGATGCAGCTGCTGATTGCGGGGAGGTGCAGTACTTGTTAAGCACCTCAGGGCTGAAGGGAAATAATTGATTTTTGCCTACAAGGTTAGAAAAAGTGAACTTTGAAAACCTTACACTTGCCCAGCAGTCTGCCAATTAAAGGTTTTGAGTTGCTGAGAAAAAGCGTTCAGGAAGCTCTCTTCTTGTTTGCCTGGAATCAGTGGAAATTATCAAGCATAAACAGTATGTCAAACAGAAACCCTGAAATTCAACCTTCTGTCTTTTTGTCTGGAAATTTAAAGCACTCAGGAAGTGTGTTCACACAATCAGAAAAAGTATTTTCTTAAAAACCGCACATATTTCCTTTGGCATTAACATCAAATACAGATATTTTTAGCTCCCTCTTTGTCTCTTACCTCGAAAGCAAGTGCAACTTTTGGTGAAATTAGAGAAGTTGCTTCACAATGCCATCTCCTGTGACTTCTATTTATACTTTTTTAGCAACATATGTTATTAAGCATCAAAGGCTTTTGTCAGCATATTTATAATAATTTTGATTATTACATCGGGTTGTGGATTTAATTATATGAGGGTAAGAGGGAAGTGGGAGTTACATAAAAAGAAAATATTAATAACTGTCTCACTATTGGTCACTTTGCATGCCGTTATGGGCTTTAAGTAAGTCCCTCTAGATAGCTATCCAAATGCAGTGGTAAGCAGACGAACGCGCATCTATTCTAACAGAACTTACTGCATTATGATGTCTTGTGCTTCAAGTGAGAACCCTTCCACCTCTCAAGTTTTCATTTCTGTGATGGATCATTTTCCACCCCCCAAGTCAAGCGCAATTATATTTGTTCTTCCAGGTTTTGCGCTAATGGCGTAAACAATGAACGATATTTGGGAACAGTCAGCTGCTACACGGCGACGATAGGATGGTTTTACAGTACTACATCCATAAGCCATCGGTGACTGGGGAGACAACTTATGAAAATCTACTGAAATAGAATTATGAGGACATTTGAATTCATTTGTAGTGTCTCCTGGAGTAGACGACTGCGCTGTGAGGAACCACTAAAGTACCAAAGCATATTATCGGTACACCTGCCGGTCGGACTCGGCATGCAAAAGCACGTCAACAGTGTTTCTGTAAATACTCTCACTACCAGAAGGGTTGAAAAAGGTCGGCAACGAGAGCTGACATAAAGCTTGCGTTACTGAGCAAAGTAATCACACTTTCGCTCTAAAACGGACATAAGATTACAAAATGACGCAGTGCCGAAGCACCCTTCTTGAGTTGAAGAGTATGGTGGATATGGATGGTTCACATTATGTGGACTGGTTGGTGTAGTTTTAGGAGGAACGTTGGTTTCAGCTGGATGTAAAGACTGGTGCTCAGTGTGGTTAGCTACCAATACTTTTACTTAAGCTAGCTAGCTTCACAGCTCCACAGATGTCACAGTCATACAAAAGTTGTAGTTAAAAAAATGTTTTCATTGTGGTCCTTGATGAAGACAAGAGACATGCACTTGAAAGTGAAAAACGTAATGAAGATGAATAGAAATGTAATGTCTGTGAACTTACAAGCATTAGCTAGCTTTGTTAGCATTAGCTTGGTGGCCTAGAACGATGCTTTACCTACTAGTGCCAATTATCTCATTGTGTGCCCACCAAAGTAACAGGAAACCAAATTGTTAAGAGAAAAATGAATAGAAGAGTAAAATACAACATTTTGGTATCCGTTGATTGGTGATTAAAGAAGAAAATAAACATATTTTTTCTCCTTACCAACTTAGAGGTTGAAGAAAAAGTACAATGCTTCATATTTTTTAAAACTCCATTTTAGTTATTTAACTAACAGTATTATTTATTGATGTATTCAGTTGTGTTTCGGACTTATGATAATGTTTCCTTGCTCCATACAACACACAGCATGGGAGCTTCGAACAGGACTCCAATCTGAGAAAATAACCTGAAAGAAGCCGGAGTGAACTATGCACTCATCGTTGGGAGCCGTTGCTTGGGGGACATTGAGTCATATTTATGTGAAATGATTTAGGAGATAAAACCAGGATGTGCTACATTTTGGCGTGTACATATCCATTTATGTAATTAACTGGGAGTGCTCCCGTTAGCGACAACGGTTAATAAGCTCCAGTGGGAACATGGGGAGGCAGGTGAACCCGTGGCCCTGGAGATGTTAAACACAGATGAATAGATGCCATAGCACACGCGCAGCCTAGTAAATCAGATAAAATGAGCAGTGGAACAGGACCCAAATGGGCCTTGCGGTGAAAACTCAATATCACATAAATGGACAGGCCTCTCATAGATATTGGAAACTGGTAACCTTGCCACTGCGAGCTCGCCTTTTCTATTGCTCACACACCCACTTGTTCATTTACGAGCTTTACCTTCTTCACATCCATTTTAGCCTTCAAAACCTTTACATGTGCGGGCCGGCCATAATGGGCAGTTGGCTTAATGAATGTATAATTTTAATAGCCCTGGTAACAAGACAGTGAAAACAATACATTATGAAATCATGGGGCAAGCCTACCTGCTGCAGTATAAAGCTTTAGTATAGTAATGAGGCGAGGCACTGTGGCCTTCGGTTGGGGAGGCCAGAACCGTAATGTTACAGTGAGGAGGAACCTTTAACTGGTTATGAAACGGTCTCAATGTAATACCGATGCCTCTATATGACCCATATAAGTAAACAGGATCACGCAGGTCCACCAGAAAGTCCTTCAACTCGACTCGAGGGGGGCCTTTGTTAGCGAACAGTATAGCCCGCTATAGAGAATGGAGCCATGGGAGAACCACGTGTGTCCATAAGAGAACCACGTGTGTCCATAAGAGAACCACGTGTGTCCATAAGAGAACCATGTGTGTCCATAAGGCCAGCATGAATCTAGGCTGAACAATAGTTCTTTATAATAGCACAAGGAACATGCTTATTGTACATCAGGAGGAGAGGCAAATGACCTTGTGAACCATTTGTACCTCGTGAAAATAAAAGCTGTTATAGATAAATAGTTTCTACAAAACAAGTTTTACTGACATTTCGATAACATCTGCTTCAAGGATGACCCATTTAAATCATATATTTTGTGGTATATACCTTTGAGACACTTGTCAATCCTTTACTGCTGCCTCTAGCTTTGAATGAATCTCGCATGGATTCTCCATATTCATCAAGCCTAAGACAGTTTTTCTTTTTTTCTTACTTACATTTTCTGTTTCTAAGAATTCATGGCACCCATTTATTATTTTCTTCTTCGATACGAATGGCTTGAAAATGTCTTAATCTGAATGACTTTGGATTTTGTTGTGCCACATGCGCAACAAAATCCAAAGTGCATGTGAGTCCTGTGTGTGGCTAGCTGATAGCCGCCACTCTGCACTGCCCTTATGAGGAGCTTACCGGTGACAATGATGTCGCAATAGCACGGTTTTCGGACCTTTACGCAATACAAAGTAAATGGAGAGAGATGAATGGTTTTCCCATCCACTGTGGGCAGGACTTAAATGGGCTCTATCTCTATAGAACGTAGTCGGACCCAGTGATAAAGATGACAAGATACAATAGGTTGTGATCCAATGAGTAGTCGGCCATGTCTCTTGGGCAAGTTACTGCAATAATTTATGACTCTAAGATTGCCTGATCCGGCACAGTGATCATCGCAAAACAGAAATATTGTGTAGTCTGATCCCGGCATCACAGGTCACAAAGAAAATCATTAATAAGACGCTTAAAATATACGCTGCGTTGATGAAGCACAGTGGATTTGTATTGTTGCAGGCTTATATATTCTCTCCCAAGCGTAGTACTGTGTCATATATCATTAGGAAGTTATTCTACACACAAATGCACCAGAGAGAATAGGGAATAATTAACACTGTGTGATGCCAGAAATATCCATTTAGATTCATAATGCAAGAAAACAGAGCAGAGAGTATAAAAGGAAGTGAGAGGGAAACGCACCATGACTGTGATGTCCAACACAGGTCATATTTTATAGAATTACACTGAAATTATGACCCAAGAAGTTTATTTTCCTTTTAATTTAAAAATAAATAAATGAAAACTGTAAATAGTAGACCGTGTTACAGATCCCAGGTCATTACTTCATGTACTTCCTATTATCTTGCTATTTTTATGACCTTTTGTAATTAAAAAATAATGGCTTGACCTTCTCCGGCGCAACTATCTCCACTTACATTGTTATAATAATGAATTAAAATCCTGTAATAACCCCATAACAATGCACTTATCAGAAAAGCGTTCCCCATTTAAGTTGTCCCTAATTGCACAGAGTTATGGTCTATTAGGTCGGTCTAGAATAGCTGCACTTGGCACTTTTATGAAGTGGGGATGTGCGAGAGAAAGTGTGGGAAAGAATACTTTTCGTGGTGTTTTTTATTTCATGAGCTTTCCAGTAACTTTGGGCCAGACATCCCCTTGCCCTGCCCTTTTACAATGTCTATTCCTTCCTATGATTTAAATAATGAAACTCCCGTGTTTTGCCTTTTAGCAGTGCTCTTGTACATCACAGCCGCACAAGAAGAGTGCTTGGATCACCAGCCGCTGTCACAAAGGACTTTACTGCACAGCGGAGACGAAGATGGAAATTATTTCTTCTCAAGCAATGTCACCTTGACAGAATCACAAGATGGGAGTTCAGGGTTTCTCTGGGAGTCACCGCACCGCGTTGTTTTCAGCACTTTGATGTTGTGTAAGGTGTCAGTTAACAATAAGAAATACATTTCCTGACTTCAGGTGCACGGAGAGGCGCCGCACTCATCCTTTAAGCAGCAGTCAGATGAGACACCCTCCCCAATGATCATTAATGTAGAACAAGAAACATCTTCTAAGTTATGTGCTCTTATTTTGGGAACACAGCCCTGATTAGCATACTCTCCCACTGCACAAGTCCCTTTGGTGGTGTTTGGGTGATTTGCACGCCGATACATTTTCACAGATTCGCACCACAGTATTCAATAAAAGAAGAGTCCAGTTACTCCTCCGCTCCAGCCCTCTCGCTCACTCCTCCGTCCTTCACACCGCTCGTCTCCGGCTCTGCAGCGGTAATTAACAGCCTCGTTACATCTGGGGAGATACTGCGAGCTATGTCAGAAAATTAGGCTGTGGAATAATGAGGGGTGAGGGACATGTACTGTACTGCCGGTCTGTAGCGCTGCATTAAAATCAAAGGACTTTCACAGCTAATTGGAGAGGGGTTAAACTGCTTGGCTGCCTCACCCCTGTCCCGAGCCCTCCGCCCAAACCCGCCCCTTAGGAGATGAAGGCCTCCCTTTTAACTGTAATTTTGTTTTTCATTTCCATACCAAAGTGCGATTTTTGTGTTCCTTCTTCCTTTACAGGGGGAATGTGCGGTGGTGAGACACTATATTGAGATAACTTTGTCTGTACTCTATGTGGAGCCAATTTAAACTACAAGCAATTACTTCTTGTTATGACTCCCCCCCCCCCTCCCCCTGTTTCTGGGACCGGATAGGCCACCCAGCTGGGTTGTTTTCTGTTGGATGGCCACCAATTACCCCAGCGTCCGTGCAATTGACCATAAGATACACATAGCATGAATCAATACAACGTACCGTAATTTCAACCGACCGGCACATTGACTCGCACAAGTGGAATGGGGCACAGCACGAGGAGATACACCCCCTGCTCCCTGGTTACAGTGATTGCATCAGCAGCGTGACACTGTATAATGAGCACAGCCGCGGTCCACTGCTCAGAAGAATACAGTAAATACACTCCCTCTCCATTGTGTTCGGGCTGGTGCTGAGCAGCTGCATATCACCACTGCACAGCGGCTAATTACAAGTTAGCAGTTGTGTATTTATATATATATATATATATATATATATATATATATATATATATATATATTTGACTATATATATATTTTTTTGGGGGGATGAAATGAAATTGTTTTGTTTGTTGCTTTTGAAATCAAAATATATACAGTCAGAGCCAGTGTTTGTTTTCTGGACCGTGCTTCACATTCTGCATTCAGAATATGGCCTTTCTGCTCAATTATCATTTTGAATAAGTAATGTATTTTAATACCAGCAAATGCTTTTAGCTAAGCAAATAATGATGAGTGACGTATAATAAACTAATATTAAAAGACATTGGGACCACAGGATCATTGACTATAGTAATAGACCACTAATTAAGCTTAATGGCATTATAAAACATACTATGAGACTATGAATCCTTCCATTTCATAACTACTGCAATATGAAGTGGACACGAGCATGTTTTTTTTCTCATTACCAATCTTGTACTCAAGAACAATCAACTGATCTACTGTATTAGGAGATTTGTTTTTAGTACACATAATTAATGTAAATGATAAAGAAGGAAATACATTTACAGCATGGCTGTAGTTTGTGAAGTGCTACTTTATGGATCAGATCAAAACTCATTAAAAGAAAATACAAGATATGTATTTGAATCAATCAGTTAATAGGAGCTGAAATGCTATTAAACATCAGAGAAGGATAAAGTTCTCTGAACTGTCTTCGTTATAATCTGTGCCAAATCGCTTTGACAGTGAAGCTGTTTATCAATGTGAGGCGATGACAACAAAACTCACTTCATGAAACCATTTAGTTATTTTTAGCACAGCAGGGTACAAAATAAATACACATTTCAATAAAATGACAACAATAACAATGTGACAAGAGATATGCATTTCATTAGAACTCTCTAAGAGCCATGTAAGCTCTCCGTAAAAGAGGATAAATGTTTTCTCCTTGCGGGGATTTAGAAACAGTTTTTGCAGTCCTGTAAAACATCATTAAAGGAATTTTGACTCCTTAATGTCAGTCTGCTATTAAATGAAGATAAAAAAAGCACCCCAAACTCATAGTCGGTACCTTACACAG
This sequence comes from Pholis gunnellus, assembly GCF_910591455.1. Taxonomy (NCBI): domain Eukaryota; kingdom Metazoa; phylum Chordata; class Actinopteri; order Perciformes; family Pholidae; genus Pholis; species Pholis gunnellus. The sequence goes on from NC_136547.1 coordinate 8,468,435, forward strand.
GTACTACCTTTGCTGCTCAGGGCTGCACTCAGCTGCTTGTTGTTGCCTTCCACCTCCACAGGGACTTTCAGGTCAAGCACATAAAATCCTTTATTTATTTATTTTTTTCAAATGCTACCTAAACTTTTAGACTTTTTGCGCGATAGCGATTGACTGATCCGCGCATGGCTTTAAGCATTCATCATAAAGCCATTTTCAGTCTGTCCATGCTCTGTGGAAAACACCTGCTGAATATCAATGAACCAATCACAAGCAGGGAAACGTTGTTAGTCGGTTTAGTTTGTGTTGCTAAAAAAATGTGCTCTGTGTTGCCAAAGCAGTGCTGGATGTTTTGAAAGTTGTAGCATTGTGAGTTAGCCTAGAACTAAATATTCGTCGTTAAAATATATCTACATATAACGATAAAGCCGTTGCTTGTCCTGAAGTTTGATCTGCTGCTGTACCTATGTGGTATCATTTGTGATATATCATATAACAGCAATCTTCCTATTTTACAATATTTTGATCCAAAATAAATTAGACATCCTCCATTAACTGGGAACGTTTGTATTGTTGGGAAATTCATTTTAAAAAGTAGCGCCTGACACCAGCTCAGGCTTTGTTGACTGCTGGGTATCCAAAAGTGTCAAGTCAGTGAGGTAATATAAAACAAGACATTATCAACCTAAAAAAAGTGTCCATGAACACAGATGTAGCTTTATATTGCTAAATGTTTGTCCATGATGCCCAGATAAAGTCGAAACTCCTACTTTTCAAACCTGAAGCCAGCATCTTATGGCACCACAAAGGTCTCAGGTTTTTCACTTTGCATCTTTCAGAAAGATCGGTTCTTCCTGTCCTGGGACTCCGGGGCCAACTTAGTGACTGTAAATCTTTTAAATGGCTGACATCCTCCTCGGGTTGTCACGAGGCTCAAATAAAAACACCTTCACTTCACACAGTCTGTTGTATTATATATTGAAAAGCACCTTGGAAATAGAACTCCACGTGTTGGACTTTATAATGTGCTGTTCTGTTTTCCAGCTGCTGCTGCTATTGTTAGGCTTCTTTCTTTATTAGTGTAATTTGTGTTAGAGAGCTTCTGCTGTCACTGTCAGTCATTAGCAGAAGGCACAATGGGTCCTGACAGATGAAAGCAGCAAATTAATTCCGATATTAGAGTCTGACGTGTTACCATCTTGGCATGAGCGGGCTGCATTCTTGGAATCTGCTTATTGCGTTGGAAATGCGTCCAAATCTGGAAGATGAGCAAATCAACAACAACAAAAAAAAAATGAACAGGGAACTAGTGTGTTTGTTATTTTTTATTCAATCATTCTACAGCACATAAATAGCATCAGCATGTTTCTCAAAGCTGTGTGATGTCGAAGTGGGAGGTTTTTCAAATATTTCAAATGTTCCCTTTAAATTGGATTTCCTCTGGTGTTGGTTTTGTGAGGAAACAGTTTGAAGATGATTTGACATATTCAAACATCCTGGCAGAGGAATGTTTTTTTATGCTTTGTATCAACAGATACAAATTCCCCTCATTTTGTTGGGCAAGAAGAACAAGAAAAGTGGAAAATGTCTCTTTTTGGACTTCATCCTTCCTTCATTCTGCTTAGCGATTATGTTCCCGGTTCAGGCGATGCAGTTATGGGAGGCCAGACGTAGCTTTGTGAGGCTGAAGCTGCCGTTCCGTTGTCACCAGGTTCCTTGTTGCAGCCGATGAGGTAAACCAGTGAAGGCAGTGAGGCTTTCACTTTCTTTTAAAGAGAAAGTCTGATTTGATTTGCGTGGAGATTTAACAGGAATTTAAGTAAATTTAAACGTTCAAATGTGTCTTTCATGTTTTCTGAGAAAGACCAGAACAATGACGTGAATAACTACCGTATTTCCGAATGATGGAATAGTAAAATCATTAATACTCAAAGCGGTAATTTCATCTAGATGTAAAGCCTTGAGCTGATTCCTTCAAAAATGAATACAAAAAATACGAGAAATTATTATAAAGGGATTTGCTTTGGACTGTGTAGGTTCAAAACTAATAATACAAGCCTAGAATAGAGCGACTTCAATTTGAGTTTTGAATACGCTTTTTCTTTCTTTCTTCCCCATTGAATGTCAATTCAGAGTCTTCATTTTCCATCTGTACTAAATCAGTGTTAAAGAAAGAAACTGTCCTTGAACTGTTGAGCTTTTTACCTTTTGTGGTGTAACTGTTAATTTAAGCAAAACAGCAGGTATAATCATAATATTTTCTTCATTAATTATGGATTACTTGTCTACTTCTACATAAAATGTGTATTGTTTATTCGCTTTCTTGTTGTGTTGAACAACACATTGTGGTCACCGGCAGGAATGGGCTGTGCCCCCCTGTTTTTATGCTAAGCTAAGCTAATAGGCACCTGGCTCTTGCTTCACATCTAGTGTACAAATATGAGTAGTATTGATCTTTTCTTCTCAGTCACTTCAAAAATAAAGCAAATAGGTGACATTCCCAAATGTCAAATATTCCCTTAGGCCTTATTGAACACATGAATTCCCTTCGCAAAAAGTTAATGGGGGCCGACAGGCAGCCTGAGCAGACAACAATCAAGTGACATTATCACAGAAGCCATCAAAATGCGTTTGTGGCTGAATCGAAACCTTAGTAATTTAGTGTATGGTGGGCATTAGATTATTTTTTTCATAAATCCATTAAAGTGGAGTGAAGAATGAAAAAAAAAAAAAAAGATATAAAAACACGACAGCATCTGCAGTAACTCAAATCTGCATTCAGTCTCAATAATGGAATTTGAAAGAAAGCCCTTGGGAGATTAGGGATTCCCCTTTGCCAACAGATGTTTGTGAAATGAAAGAGTTTCAAAGAGAGGAGGCCAGGGGAGGGGTGAAGAGGCAGGGCAAGAAAACAAGCAAAGTGTAATCTTGAGATGGAGGGAGAATGTTTGGATTCTCCCCGCATTTGCGCGGTGGGGGCAAGAGGACAATGGATGAGGCTGATTTCTACATTCTAAATGTGCAAGCAGAGGAGCGCTGCATCAGGATCAGGACTTAACAATGTCGCCTCGCTTTTATCTCGCCGCCACACTCTCCGACGGACCTGCTGGAATTGACTCGCAGTCTGTTATTCCCAAACGCCTGCATCACAAACAGCTCCCTCTCATTCAAGTGCGGCTTCATTGCTGCTGGAAATTTGCTCGAAATTCAAGTATACATTGCTATTATATTACTTGGCTTGTGTGACATTTGCATCATAATTAAGTTTACACAGGGATTGCCATTTTATCACAGTTAAACTTCTTTTTTTTTATGGCAATACGATGCCAGTAAAGTTCACTTTTCGATAACTCTGGAAGGCCAACTCTGACCTTCAGCTATGGTAAAACATCAGACAACACAGGAATCTGAGAAAGAAATTACTTCAAGATGGGGAGATACAATCTTCCATTCGCCCTCTGCACAAATTCAACTAAAAGAACACTTGTTAAAGACCTCCACTTTATTGGACCCGAGCTGTCACATCTGATAAAGCTCACTGTAACAGAGTGGGCGACCCAGGGACAGCAAGGAGGCCGGTGAGATTGGTTGGTGCCAAACTTGTGTGACACCGAAATACACCTTTTAACCAGATGATCATTTCAAGCTGAAAAAAAAAAAGAGAAGTTCCAGCCTCAAAGGCAGCAGAGCCCGAACTTGAACAATATTATAGCTCTTTAAAATCAGCTCCAGACGACAGACTTTGCTGCAATCTGGGAGCAACATTCGCCTGGAACACCTTGGACTTTAATGATGGCCATGAAACCGCAAATGAGCAAGTGAAGTCTTCCAGTGTGGAATCAGGAATGAACACATTAGCGTGCGCTGACAGATGAGTCTTAATTGTTACCTCTGGCAAATGGGACTTCACACAAGAGAACAAAAGCTCTCCTCCCAGCGCCCTGTTTGATGCAATGTGACGATGACCTTGCTGCAATGCACCCTCCGCAAGATCCTTAAGAGTTTATCTTGACAGACTCCCGAAGACCGTCTCTCAGGTGTCGCACTGATAGACCAATTCATTTAACTCTGTCACGATCTGGGGCTTTAGAGGCGGCTGCTTGATGAATCCCTATTGTTCCTCTGCCTGTCTGGCTTTTTGCACTCCTTGAGGCGAAGCTACATTACTGTTTCAATAGGCTAGACTATCACCACCTAAAAAGAAACCGGTGCTTGTCCATTGTGCGATACCATGGTAACAATGATAATACACACTTGCTGGATGAATGAAACGTTGCTCGCTTGAAATCCTCAGAGCTTATTAAATAAGTCTGTGTTATGTCTACATGTACCATCAGTTGATCAAACACAGAAACCTTAAGTCTGTTTATATATGTTTTACCATATTGCATTGATTAAATGTACCGCCATTTAGCTTGCCGCCACTATACTTCATAGTAAAATGAGCTTTGCCTTAGTTATTATTGAGAAATTAATCAAGTTAAATGACAAAATGTATATCTCTTATGTCCATACGCTAAATATAAAGCTACAGCTAGGAGAAGGTTAGTATAAGACAGGAAACGGGAGAAAACAGCTAGCCAGGCCTATCTTTCTCAGTACCGTTGTCTGTTTATTAAGGTAAAGAAGAAAAATGGCACGCCATGCCGGTTAATGACAACGGATGACGTGCACTCCAAATATGCCTGTAGTGGGGACTGGCCAGTGGCAAACTTTGCAGAGGATGGTTTTCTGGTCCTGTCTGACTTTCTTACGAGCTCCTCTCTTGTTTCGGTTTGGCTGAATCTGAGAAGGTTTCCTTGTGACGTGCTCTCTCTGGTCTCGAAGCAAAACAGATGTTCGCTCCAGTTCCGCTTCGGCTCCCACGTGCAAGGAACGTAAAGCGACGTCCAAATGATGGAAATACTGCCGCAGCTTGGTTACTGGTTCTTCTACATAATGACAGAAATGACACTGAAAAAATTCTACATTTCTGTCTTCTTTGGCGATATGTATCGTTATAACGCCCAGCCCTATCTTGTTTGATTAAACTGTACAAAAACCTAAACTCGTACACATCACTGCTCCCGGTCAAGAAATACAACTTTACCCAGCGTTTGCTGTTTTCCCTTGTTTCCAGACTTTGTGCTAAGCTACCATCCAGCGGCGGGTTAGCATAGCTTAACATAGACAACAAAGACTGGAAGCAGGGAGAGCAGCGAGTTATCCTCGTCCTGTCCAAAGGAAACAAAATCCACGTTCCAACTCCTCTAAAGCTCATGAATTATGTCATATATGGGTTCTTGTCTGTTTCCCTCCTTCTTTATACTAAGTTAAGCTAACTAGCTGCTAGCTATAGCTTCATATTTACCCTGCAAACATGAGAGTGGTATCAATCTTCTCATCTATCCCTCAGCAGGAAACCAAAAAAGCCTATTCCAAATATTGCCAAGCTAATCCTTCATCTGTTGTCTTCTTTACCGTCTCACCGCATTGAATACAGGAGCATGACAGAGGAAATCAAAATAACCTGCGAGAGGATTCTTGTAGCAGAAGACATTAACCGATAAGAACTATTTAATATCAGTATTGAAAGGTCAACTACAAATATGACTTTATAGATTTGAACGCTGTTTGAACAGTCTTTTTGCATCTTGTTTTACATCAGTTATACAACTGTGCAAAGAAGAAGGTGTGAGAAGAGTAACAGTGGAGAATTCGTATTTTCTGCTTTATTTTATTTTTTTAACAAAAGTACAACTTAAAATAGGGAGAGAAAGTGTATAAGTGAGATTCCCTCCAAACACACACAAGGCATGTTAGATGCTCAAAAGGTTGCCAGAGGAGGGTGAACACTTTTAACTCCAATACTCTTGGACCAGAGCAGTGCTAAACAATAGGGATTGCCCTCTTGCCCAGGGCAAGTTAATTGCCACGCCGGGCTAGTAAATCTGGCAACTGTTGTTAAAAAAATAATCAAACACATAATTTCTTTTCCGGAGCTGATGATGGAAGTAGTTAAGGAGTGAGCCATCTTGCTTCCCCCTCATCTCTGTTGAGAGTTGCACGTTCACGGTACTGATCAGGTAAAAGAAATGGCGGCGGATAAAGACAACGGTTTTGACCTGAAGCGCAGGCAAGCATTTCAATTATCCTGTAAACAGGAGTTTAGTTGGGTGGCATTAGAGGATGTAGGCGAAAGTCCAGATTAATTTAACGAATAAAGACCAAACATGTCAATTAACAAAGGTCTTTGTTACCATTTGATGTAATTTGTCTGTTGAAGGGCAAGTAAAAATATACTTAGGGTAAGAAGATTTCTGATATAAATGTTAAACCCTGCTCATGATGATGGTAAACTTCACACAGAATTGCTTTATATGAAAGGATACCAGAGGGACGAGAGAAATACAAGATCTAAAGCCCTGGTATGTCCACCTCCTCCCTGCTGTTTGAAATTTCCAGACAGCTAATTTTGAGAACACAGTATAGGAGAGTACCAAGTGGACTTTCCTCACTCTGTCACCGACCCTTCCGCGTAATACCTCAACGAAATCGCCACAAGTGGTTGCATCTGACTGTGCACACTCATTCCGAGCAGCTGGACAACCTCATTGCCAGGCGGGGAGTGTGAGAGTGGTGTGGAGTGGCGTCGCCTGGTTCAGGAGTAGGCATGGGGGTGTTAGATGAGCCATTGATCCTTCCCAGCAGGCTTTTCCACCAGGCGATTCCTTTTGCTCGCACAGCCCCCTCCCCCACTCCATTGACTTTCTGCCATGACGTTCCGCTGTCACGGCAGAACATTTAATGATCCTCTGATGGAGTAACATCACATTTATCATTCGCCGGGAGATGTGACAGGGCGGAATGTGAGGGGCGAGCATAGGCCAAAGCTGAAAACAAACAATACAAGCCGGATAGAGGAGCTGCACTCTGACTGACAGTGGAAGTAATTCAGGATAAAGTCACCAAAATGACTGCGCCAAAGATGTCTTCGGTGGGAACCCAAAAAAACGACAGCGAGGAATTACATTTCGAGGGGAAAAAGTCAGATCAAGGCCTTTACTTGACGGTGACGTCTCCTTTTGCTTTCCCAGTTGGCCTGTAGAAAAGCGACATTTTTTTTTCTTTTGCCTTTTTAGCCTAGAGGAAGGGATTAGACGATGTCTTTATCTGCTTTAATTTTCTGCCTTGTCTCTGAAGTGTAAAGTAAAAAAAGTTAAAGTGTGAAAACAAGTATGTAAGCTCATCTGAAGAAGTCTTGAAGACAAGCACACTTCAATGCAAAGAACATTGGTTCTTTATTTCCACAACGATAATTACCTCTTTGCCTTCAGTAGGACACGCTAACCTGATGTAATAAAATAGTTTGTTACACAGAATCATCTGAGAAGCAGTAAAGGTTTCCAGTACCGATACCCAGCCCTAGTTCTAATACAACTGATGCTCGAATTTATGTAATTGTGATCTTTTCGGAAAGATAACAACATATTTGTAATTATTCCTGCCTTATGGTAAATACTGTGACTGTAAGATACATTAAGTTACTTCTTTGTGTAAAAAGCATTGTCAGTTTGTCCCGGCTGGTTACGGTACCACTGCAGATATATCAACAATCGGTATCTGTATTTTACAGAAAGAGGCTATGCTCTGTGTGGGAAGCACGTCAAATATGATAACTGCTTTCAGGTGCCGTAAACTTCCATTGTAATGGTGTTGAATGAATTACTCAGTTGGTATCTGTATCACTTTAAAAGGTACTGGCATTGTTGGCGTCGTAATATTTGAATACCCAGTATCAGAACTAGGGAGTATGTCTTTATTGAACAAAAGGCCAGAATGCTACAGAAAGCTTTTCTCGATAGAAAACATGTTTTCACTCTTCTCCCAACTGGCTTCGCTGAGAGTTTGATTGACCGATGGTTCATCCAATCACCTGCCACGTATTCTTTTATAAGTGCCTGCCCTTTTCCAAACTCTTTCCAACGATTGCTTCTCAGACACTTCTGTGTAACAAACCATCTGGCGCATCAGGTTAGCTCTGAATATCAGAAATAAAAGTATTCTGAAACGATTCACGTACTATTTGGCGAGTACAAAAACATCCTAAGTGCGCTCTAGCCTCAAGCAACCAATCTGACTTACATCTGAAGTGAAAAATCTGCACCGTAAGGTAAAACGGTAACTATAAGGTCGAATAATTATGCATCCCTGCATGCTGCACAAAGAGCTGTCTAACAAATTTGGGCTGTGGAATGAAAAAACAGAAGTAGAAGAAAAACAATGTCGAAGGACACTGAAAGAGATGTGTTAATTTACAAAAGGCTTGAGGAAGAGTTAATTAAGCCAGCTGTAGGAATGGGAGAAAGTGCTGAGTCCTGGAGACACAAAATATTTATTCATCAGCCCATTAAAGTTTAATTCCCTTTTTCCCCCCTATTTCTAAAATGGAGGGAGAATGGAGGAAAGCTTTGAACATTTGACCTTATATGTAAAAGTGTAGGGTGAGTCTGAGCCTCGGGGGTTGTTTTAATCATTAAAAATCAGCAGCTTTTGGAGCGGACTTACATATTATTCAAATCATATTATTGCAGCATTTGATTATTCCCTTTTCCTTTTAAAAATGATGATCACGCTTTGGTGAGAAAACAGATATGTGACAGCGTATCAGGGCAGCAGGTAACCTCTCCTGGATAATCAATAACTGCAGACAGAACAATGACAGATCACAGTGTCAAGCGGGCGGCGTGTCCGAATCCCGCTCCAAGTAGCCACCGTGTCACACGTTAACACTTCACTGTACCGTCGGCGGCGCTCCTTCAATCTCCGTCTGATGAAAGGATGCGGCCCGGCTGAGGAGGAAACAGTCGCGTTCTTGATTTGTCTGCGGCCTAATTATATGGCAACAAACGAGTTGCCAATCATGAGAATATATTGTCTGGTTTTATCTCAGGAACTCATCAAGTCAACCCAATTAAAAGCTGCAATGAGAGAGACATCGGCAGTGAACAGGGCTTTCATTCAGTTAATTCATGATTGGCAATTAAAATAGAATAGCGTGCAAAGTTGTAAAGCTGTCAGGAGGGCCAAGCTAAATTACCCTTTTCCACTTTGAATGATGGATGTGTTCATTGCTCTCCCTTATCTTATTTATTCTCTGGGCAGAGGAGGGAGGGTGACGGGGGGGGCACAAGCAGGAACAGTTTAAAGAGTGTGTCGCTAATGAAGAAGGTTCCTGCTTTTGGAAACCCAAAATCTGCCAGGGGCCAGATTGTTTTGCTTTTCTAGAAAAAAAACCTAACTAAATCACGTACAGGACTAGATCCATGCAGATTGCCCAATTTTCTCTCATGATCACTCATAGAAACAAAGTCAGAAGCATGCAGATTACATTGAAAGTCAGTATTGATGGTGATATTTTAAGAGGCTATAGGTGTAATCATATGCAATGTATTTTTTGTTTTACCAATAGTAACAACAGAATCAGCACACATTGACAGCATGAATCAAGTTCTTTTGCAGAAAGTCTAAAAAGTCGGTTTGTGTCAGCACAGCAGTTTAAATGTGTCCACAACAGTTAAAGTGAAGGCAACTTATCCTGGTTGTGTCTCCTGCACCATTAGCCACTGGTGCCATACTATTGATGGCCTAATTAAAATGTGTCAGGCTGAAATATGTCACTTTTTCTTTTTTTTTAAGTCTGAAATTGATAGCTCACATTAATTTTCACTTTCTCAAAATGACCTTTAATTTCGCTCGCCGAATGCAGGCTTGTGTCTACACCGGCACACCCTCCCCGTTCCCGCTCCTGAAACAATATGTCAAACGGCTTTGACAACACGCGTAGGAAGCCCACCGTTCCTCTCAAAGCTCAAATTGAAGCCGCTCTTGGGTTTCAAAATAACCACGGGAAAATAATATGCCAACGCCTCCCTGCAGAGTCCTGGTGTCCAACATTTTCTTCCTGTTAACAATCACTGATCTCAGCCCAGTCCCCTTTTTTGCAATTTTCTCACTTTTGCTCTTTTCCGGGTAGCCCAGCCTTTATATTCCCCCCGTTGGGATTTTGTCTTTTTGAAAGCAAAACAACCCCTGCGCCCAGAAGAGTCGCTGTGATGAGGTTTCCTCTGAAACAACCAGAAGAAAGTGATAGTTTCCATTTGGAGTTTGTTCTCATCCTCAGGAGACGTGCTCCACAGGTCAGGTGCAACAGATTAAAAGAGAGTGTCACCCGGCCGGGGAATCAATGGCTTAGCGTCGGAAATTAAAGCTGTGACTGACGTGGGCGACCACATCAGCTCCTGTCACCGTGTGTCCCACTCTTCAGTATTCTCTTCATCCTGGCAGCTGCCGGGCTGTCAGAGTGTGTTTGTGTGTGTGTGTGTGTGGGGGGGGGGGGGGGGTCCTGTCAGCTGAAGCCGGCGTGGCCCCGGCACACTCCTGAACCACGGAAAGCCCACTGGGGCCTTTCTAGAAAAGGGTTACGGGGCTTCAGACACTCACACCATCAGCTCAATCAACTTGTGCCACTCTGGACTGAGCTCTGCTGCTGCCGCCCCGGTGCAGAAGCAGAACTTTTCTCATTTCAAACGTGGGGTTTTGTCCCTCACATGAGAAATCAAAGTGTTTGAAGTTGGAAACAGAAAGAAAAAAAGAAGTGAGTTTTAAAGTGGGAAATGGGACAGAAAGCATTATTTTGTGCAAATTTTTTTTTCTGGTCACATTGATAATCAACGGAGCTCATTGTCGCTTAATATTTATTTCATATACTGATTGCACCCATTGTTCAGACAATGGATTTAATTGTCATCCTACTCGTCTGTATGTGCAGGGAATCTCATACATTTAGATGTGTACATTTGTTCCAGCTGACAAACAATTGAGTGTTCAAATGCGTTTTTTTGTTCAAACGAAATCTATGACTTGTGTGTTAATTGCATTCCTAATTAAGTTTTGGAATTCTTAGTATTTTTTTTGAAGAAATGGGTCCTTGCTCCTAGGCAGAAGTAGACTGAAGCAGGACAAATGACGAGCTAGCTCGCCAACTGCTGACATTAGCTCCATGACATAAAATAATGACAAAATAAAAGGATCCTAAATTTGCACTTGACATTAATATGCTGGAAAAACTGGGACTTAACAGAAGGCATGTAAATATAGAAACATTATTCTCATATTAAAATGCAGAGCCAGTTAGTGCTAGCATTATTCATTTAATCAGGATAAGTGTAAGATCACACTGTGGGCTTTTTTTAATGTAGCATACTTCATAAAAAATGTATGAAGCGCTCTTTGGCCTTGGAAGTTGTCCGGATGTGTTAACTTCTGCAGCTTTTATTAGAGCAGTGTACGCTGATTAATCCATTCATGTCACTTTTGCTCCTGCGATTTGGCTAAAATGAGACTGCAAACTCTAAGTACAGCTCCTACCACGGCCCCATGCACACTGCTCCAACAAGTGCCTATGTAGTTACAGTTGCTAGGCTATAATTCGACAGTAGCGGTTTGGTTGAGGTGTTCATCTAAAACCAGTGGCCTCATGGGAAATCAACAAATTGCAAAGTAAAGTTTTGCCAATTTCATCCATGATTCTCAAGCAGCACAGGTAGTTTCATAATTACGCTGATACACCAGAAAGTTTATTCCATTATGAGGATGCATTAACGCGCCATTATTTTAACAAATTGAGGTATTCCACACTTGACAGCATATATTTGTCCTCGTTTTCTCATTTTCAACACGCTCCGCTCCCCCTCCAAAGACTATTTTAACTTCGTGCCTAAAACGACGCCCCACTTTATATTCACTTTCTGTGTTCAAGAAAAAAAACAAAAGAGAGAAATATTGGTAATGTATTTTGTTCTGCTCTCCCTCCACTCACTGACTCAGCAAGAGTTCTTGGCTCACACGATCCCATTCACATAAAGACAGAAAGAACATTTAATCGGTAGAATAGAAACTCCAGGAGTTAATAAGAGAATTTGAAATATGCCCAATGAGAAGAAGAAGACCTGACTTTCATACCGTCATTCATTACCCAGGATATTCAGTCAGCCCGGCTCCTCACGCGTGTTTGTGTATTCCCATTTGACACTTGTTGGTTGATCGAGTTCATGAGATTATCTTTGTTCATTTCCTTTTCTTGAGATTGGGGGACTCTCGTCCTTCACTGGCGGGACGGCTCGGGGCACCGCGGGGGCACCACATTCAGCTTGACAGGACTGCATTTGATTTTCAGGATCAGGATGCAAACGCCACCTGGGCTTGTTTGGCCGGGCTGTTTGTCTTCACCTGTGGCTCGCGGGGTAAAGAATAAGAAGGGCGCTGCTCGTTTCCTCGTTTCATGGTAGCCAGGAAACACGGGGGCTCGTTGAAGCACACAGAATGCAGATGCTTGTGGTGTGGAGGAAAAAAAGGGATGTGGAAAGAAGAGCAGCAAGCAGATGGGGGGGGGGGGGGGGGGGATAACAAGCTCTTTGCCAGCCAGGCAGCCATGAGTGCTATTGCTCTGCTGGAGTGAATGCAACAGGCCCTGTTTTTTCAGTCTGACTACTGGAGCATGTGAGCACGCATCTTCGCCGCCACGGGAGAGGAGACTGTCATGACAAAGCCAATGCCTTTGCCTCTTTTTTTTTTTGTCTTTTGCTATCCCTTCCTGCTCCTCGTCTATGTCTCTGTCTCATCCTGTCCTCATTTCTGTCTTGTTTGTGCTTGCTCCCTGTTCGGGTCTTCCTTTTTCTTTCTCATTGTGTGTAACACAAGGTGACATTATTTTCCCTCTTTTAAAAATGGAAAGAAAAGCATCTGGGTGATATGCGGTCTAGGCTTGCTGTCAAAAGCTTGGAACATTTGCCACCTTTCAAGGAAATCCTAATTGAAAAGCCTGGCTCTGCAGGTGCAGGAAACAAACGCAAATGTATAAACTAGAAATGAATGCTGATGCGATCTGATATGCAACCTCGAGACGTTTCTTTAAATGATGGGGTGTCTAAATGTGAAGGGACGTTTTCGAAAGAGGATCCCACACAAGAATGGCTTAAGAAGCAACTTGTTTGGTTGCATAATTCCTCACAAAATCTATGTTTTGTGTGCGCCGCAGATATGAAAGGCTGAATTTGTAAGTTGTAGCTCCTTTGCGCATGGTGGTAGCTGTAGTCACCTTGGATTTATAGCAGTTACAATGGATAAAAGGAATCCTTTTTAAGTTTAAAACAAACAACTTCTCAAACTACTCCCTGCAGCAAACTCCACTTGTCTGCCATTCATCTTGAATGCGTAATGCTCATAGCTAAACCTAATATTGTACGACTAAACACACTTTGATCACAATGCACAGGGACGACTCTCTCAGGGCTAAACTAGAAGCTACCTTCTGCTCTTCCATTGATCTGAACAGCTCACATATTAGATGGCATGCTCCATTTTGCTTCTGACGCTGTGGTCACATTCATATCGGTGAGGAAAAGGTTGCGACGTTTCCCCTTTTCCGAATGGGAATCTCTTTCTGGACTGCTGTTTTTAGCCTGCTAGCCCTGTTGGCGCCTGCAGTTTAAGCAACGCTAACCTACGCTATTTTCCAGTTCTGCCTACTTTTCACAACCCTAAATAAGTAAATATTTTCTGGCAAAGTTCGGTCTGACCACAACGTGATTCGTGCAGCACCACGCTAAAGCTAATGAGTGAGAGTGAGCTAGAATAGGCTTATGTGTGAGACAAAAGCACCATATATAGCTAAATGTTGGTTCGCCAACAATAAGTGTTTAGTTGAGGATTCAAGAAGTTTTTACAATGAAACAGGTTCACCATTGGAATAACTGATGTAAATCTAAGTCTACTGACACCCTCTGTGAAAGAACAAGCAATACAAGGGGTCAGTGTTTGATTCTAAAGTGATGGATTTTGGGTGATATCGGTTTAATGATCTCACTTCAAATCACATTCATGAGACAATTTGTCTAATTTCAAATGAGATTTTAGAGAAAATGGTGCATTGTTACAAAATAATTTTAAAACAGGCTAATAGCAGACCACCTCAAGGTCTCACTCTGGAATAACCAGGACATTTTGATGTAGGATTCCACAATTAAAGCCCTTCAAAATCTCATTCATGAGACAATTTGTCTAATTTAAGCACAGGATAAGGGTTAGGGTTAGGGTTTGATGATTGGAAGGTCCTAAAGCCTTGGGAGTGGGCTCCCGAGTGTCTAGGAACTTGGGAAGAGGTGGATCTCATTAAGCTGCCTGTTTAACAAGTCTGTCGTTCTGGTATTTGCAAAATTGCAGTTAAGGTTAAACCTGCAAGAGAAGTTTTAGCAACTGAAATAGAATATAAAGCTTAAACTTGACTTATTAGTTATTTTGGCTAATGTTTTCATGGCTGGGATCAGACCTGCGGCGTTGTTTTTTGTGCTGAATTAGTGTTAGACCTTCAGTTAGTGAATCTTCACTTTCTTTAGTCTCTCCGGACTCTATGTTTGGATTTTATCAACCCAGTAGTGGTGAAATACTGCTCTCTGTTTCTATGGAGCATGTGGCCAGATCTTACACATTGCACCTTTCAAACCTATTTTAGCTCATGGTTCGGTTTTACATCCTGTAAATTCCAATTTCATCCCCATCATTTCATCAAAAAAGCCCTGGTAAACCCACTGTGCTGCACACAAAACTGGGAACTGACAAAGCCAGCGAATAGCTAAGAAAGTCAATCAGCAGCTAAACAGCTAATTATTTCCATAAATAGTTTGTGGAGGCAAAACCAGAGCTAAAAGAGAGTGGATACTGAACTTTGAACATCTATCGTTCATTTGTCATCAGAAATACTCCAAATCTTACATTGTACGTCCTCTGGATGTGTAAATTATATTAACAACCATCGCTCAGAATTAAGGATGTCCTGTTGTCTTGGAGACAATAAAAATAGCACCTGGGACATAAAGATACAGTGTCTTTGACAATTCTGTGACAGTACAGAAACCTACCATTAGAAATGAAAAGGATTAAATTTATGCACCATGGTTAACAACTTGTCAGCCTTATCGGAAACGTGGAAGAGCACGATGTTAAACCTTCAGAGTGAAGCCAGCGGCCAGTGAGACGAGAACACAGACGAGCCTTGTGAAAGTTGTCAAAGCTGCCGGAGAAGAGCATTATTATGTCCATAGTATACTTCTGTGGATGCAAAGTTTTACCAATGGGTAATGAACATATCATTGACCTCTGTGCTTGTATTTTTTGTACTGCTTCACCAAGATGTAGTGTGTTGAATTCAGATGCTAATTTTGTTTAGTGCACTAACAATATTAGCGCCATTTTGAATGTAGTAGCAGCTATGTTACATTGAATATGTTATGGTGTGTTGCTGGTATTAAAGCTCAAATAAAGGAGGAGTAAGTTAAGTCTGGGACAGTTGATTTGACAATAAGCAAACCCCCTTCACCATTTATATTTTAGAATACTTACTTTATATTTGTGGAGCTTTTCAATTTTTCTTTTTGTTTGGTCAGTGGAAAAAAAGAACGACAGCCATGAATCAAAAGCATTTTTGGAGTTTTAACCCAAAGTTTCAAGAGTGGTACGTAGAGTCCAGTATATTATAATGGTTGTGTTGACAAGGAGGATCTCATCTGACAGCCTTATTTCCCTTTTGCAGAGATTTCGTAGGTGCAGAACCGAGTGTGAATTGAGAGCACAGCCCGAGCTGCCACGGCTCTGTGACACACAGACCACTGAATACTAGCAAGTCGGTGTGTCATTAGGATTCGGATCAGGAAGCTGTCTCAGTCGACACAAACCGAGGTGAATGAACATGTCTGTCTGCAGTGAGACGCTTCTCTTTCAGAACCTGCTGTGATTCATCTGGGGGGGAAATTGCAGAGAGTGACCTCTGTACTTGTCTGTTATCTATCTCAAGTATTTACCTAGATTTGGGTTTTTTTCTTCTTCTCTCTTATAAGGGTTTTCTGTCTTGATCGTCTCAAGAAAGAATGAATGTCACTCTACTTGTAGATGCGATTTGCAGAAGGGATATTGCCTGACGGGATGTGAGAGATGCCACGAGTTCATGATAAACTTTCAGAAACATTGATTATTCGCACAGATGCAGAAGATTGTCCTTGAAGAATGGCCGTCTCTGCAGCGTCGGCAGCCACTGTCAACAACCACCAAGTCATAATTTTGCTTGCACGCAAAATTGCATCTGCAAGCATGACAACATTTCCAACACACTGTATATCAATGAGGATTAAGACAATTTATATATGGAGGGTGCAAATCGAGGTACTGGGCGCTGCAGAATCTCCTTGTGAGGAAATATTAGAAATATATAAAAATACCTAAAAATGGAGTAGGGATGAAGAAATAAAACCTGTTACATTAAATTATTCGAAGACGAGTTCTAAGCTGCAACTCAGCAAGATTGCCATTCCTCCCCCGTAATCTTTTGAACCCCCAGGGGAACAGGAGAGGTATGGGCTAAATTAGTGTAATCTGAACGAGGGTTTCTTGAATATGGCCGTTTCAGCCAGTGAGGGGTTTGTATCCGCCTCCAGCTTCAGCGGCCTGACAGACAATGCGGATATGACCATCTGAATCGATACCGCCAATCCCCCATGATTAGGTCATCCATTAGTTCACTTGATCTTTCGACCCTCTTACATAGCATTAGATGAAAATGTAATCGCTCAATACTTGCTGGATGATTAGTCCAAATCCCTGCGTTTGGAAGAGGAGCAGCAGGAATGTTTAGATGCATCGTATGCAAATGAGTCAGGCTTTCGTATTTTGGTCATGGTGCCGGAGTCAGGGGGGACGTCAACTACTCGGCCTTGTCCCTTGAACATCAAGGCCCCCTCTGATCCCGGGCTCTCTGCAGCCTCACCAACACCGTGTAGAGAAATGCATGTCCACTTACTGCCATGTGCATTGCAAAAGCCCGCACTAGCCAGGCCTCCTCCTAAAAATCAATCAAGAATTAGAATAAAACAATTAAGTGGGCATGTTAACTTGTGTGCAAGTGTCTCGGTGCGATTATGGAGAAGAGAAGGAGTCTGAGATGAATTAGAACAACCACTAAATAAAATTCAGTTTGATGATAAATCTGGATCCCACTGTCAAGATCACGGTGTGAAAAAGGTCACTAGCTGTGAATCATTGCTCCGCCGGCACTAAAGAACACGAAGGCCAACGCAGTGCAGTGAATTCTATTTTCATGAACCGAAAAACTTGAATCAACATTAATTAAACTGCAACTTTTTTACATTTGAATGTGGGTTTTCTCATCTGCATCCCCATAATAAGAACAACCAGATCATGTGTGGCTGTTGCAGCGGTATCCTCCTACTTCTCTCGCTGTGCCTGCCTGTGTGTTCAGTGCTTTGTCTCTGCAGTGCTGTTCAGAAAAACATATGTTATGACAGCTTTTTAGCTGTGAGCACCGCGACATGTTTTCTTTAAATGTCCACTGGGGAAATCAATACCCTGTTTACAGCTGAAATTGGCCAGTCAATGTTACAATCATCTGTTTCCATCTGTTTCCAATTACAGTGAAAGGCAGACACTGGCATCATTATAATTATGTCAATTGTCTTTCAGCAGGTCAGAGACTGACCAGCAATTAGCATTACTTTCCTTGCTCTTAAGAGTATCCAGCCGTATTTATTACATTTCATAATTAGAAATAAAAATGACTATTTGATTAAAAAATATATCCATAAATAGAGTCAGCTGTAACACTGAGCTTTACTGAGTGTGTGAAGTGAGCAGAGAGATCTTAACAGTTAGACAAAAGTAATGGAGAGACAGTTAAAATATTTTAATGTAATAGATAAACCCTCGTTTAACTAGTGAGCTAAACTAGCGGATGAATGGTGGACATAGCTAGTTTAAAACTAATGGATACACAGTTGGAAATTGTTTGCGAAGTAGCTCTGAGATAAATGTTTAAAACGTATTGAGATAAATGGTTGAGATTGTTAGCTAACAGCTAACAGCAGCCTAATGGTTAAACCAAAGCATTAGAATGAATGAGTGCTCAGCTTTGTGCATTGACCATAGAAACAGAACGAGTTGCAAAGACAACAGTACACACACATATGGCCGCCGTTCTGACCATCTAGCTTGATGATTGAATGGGAATATACCTGTTCCTCTCTTTATTTCCATGGGATAAACAGTCAAGATAGCCAAAAAGCAGTGGATAGACAGCACTGTTTGCTAAAAGTAAAGGATTAAGTGTTGAAATAGTTAAACGTAACCTAATGGATATATACGGTTACAACAGATAAACATATAACTAAAAGTAATGGATAAAGAGAATAGTGGTTGAAATAAATAACGGAAACATTACATAGGCCTAAACAGTTAAAAATGGTTAGCTAAGTCTATAGTTTAAACAGCTCAATGTAATGTAAAAAGTATCGCATTAGCTAAAAATAGTCCAGCTTCAGCCATTCCAAGTGATAGACCAAACCACCCAAACATTGATGGTTAAACTGTATGACAACATTATTGTAGGCAATAACAATAAAAAAACAATATCACCTCTCCCTCATCTGAATGCATAAGGGCCATAATGTTAATACTGAATCCAGCTGCTGAGATTGAGTGTATATAGTGGCAAGTATTATGCAAAAATCTAAACTTGATTGTCCTTGGAGGTCATATTTTATTAACGCTTCGATGGGCTGCTACAGTAACTCTTCACTGTTTTTTCTTGTTAGCCTGTGAACAAAAAGACCCATCAAGCAGTGTGTCACAGGGGAGCAGATAACAGTAGGCCAGGTGAGCGGAGGTCAGAGCATCCTGATGCGCGGAGGGAGGGGAGGGGAGGGGGGCTGGAGAATTAATGGAGGCACGGCAGCTAAATGCCGGGGCCGGCCGCGGGATCCGGGAGGGAGCGTGACGCAGGGCCACATCACCTCGGGCATCTCCTGACCGCGAGTGATTGATGGGGAAGAGCTGACAAGCCGAGCTCCCAATGTCACTCTCCAATTAAATAACTCTCACCGCTGAACTGCAGCCTCCCGCCTCCCCTCCTCCCACCACCACCACTGTGTTCACCCCCTCCTGCGATACACCTCCCTCTTCTCCTTCCCTTTCACCTCTCCTTCTATTATCACACACCCACTCTCCCTCTGCACTCTGTCTCCCTTTAAGTTGAGTTGTTATTCAGTCCGGCTATCCCCACTTTTATCTTCTTGGCATTATGCTCCTTGTACGTTCCCTTTGACTCCAACAACATTATTCTTCCTCTGCCCCCGCCCCCACACACACACACAATCCATTGTACTGTAACTTATTCCTACCTGTCCATTGTCCCCTGTGTCTAATTTCATCTTTGCTAACTGCTCTTCCAGGTATGACAGACAGAGGCTGCTCTTTCTATTAGTTTGGGTCAGTGCTCCTTTTCTTAAATGACAGAAGGAGCTGCGCATTTGTAATGTATTCTGTCTCTCTAGAAAAGAAATATTGCATAAAAACACGCACGGAAGCAGAATGCGTGGATGACAAGTCATCAGTACTCTGTTTAAAGTGAAGTGCAATGTTTGTTTGCGTGAGAAACGGTGCAAATAATGTCAAATGTAATATATGTAAAAAATGAGAGTTCAAACTCTTTGCACTGGCAAGGCTGGAGAAGAATAGTGTTATATTCTGTGCAAATGTCTGTGTTATTAATTGGAGATGCCGGCGCAACGCTGTATGTTTACTGTTGCTAATTAGGAATGTAACTAATACTGGTTTGGTTTCAAAGGTCTGTGAGCTCAGAGGTGCAGTAGTTTAGAGAGGCCAGCCTCATGCTGCATTCTTCTATCACCGCTGGAGCTCAGTTTGCTTCTAATTGGACAAAAATCCAAACCTCTGAATAGAAATGAGCGCCCAGATATCTTTGTGGAAATGCACTTAAAAAAAGTCCATTTGGGAAGTGTGTATTATGCAAGTGAATGAAGGAAAAGTGTGTTTCTGTCATCAAAATGTAATGTAATTCTTTTATTTTGACTTGCAATTTGCAGGATTTAATTCATTCGCATTGTGAAGGGTGGTGGTGTGTGTGTGGTGGTGTGTGTGTGTGGGGGGGGGGGGGGGGGGGGGGGGGGGGGGGGGGGTGTTCAGTCCTTCTCATTGGCTGAAGCTGTCAAGAAATTTGTATTGGTTTTTCTTTTTCTTTTTTCACCAGCGAGGCAATGATTTAACAGTACACATGCCATCTGCTGCCAATAACCTGGCAGGTTTGGAAATTCGGAGCCTCGTTGTCTCTGCCAGAAACGCTGCGTGCGTTTTTTTGGCTCCCTCCCGGGCAACTTATTCTGGTCAAACTATTTTAGATAGGCTCCCTCCACTACAGTCAGCGACGATTTGACTCAGATGAGAGCGTTTCGCGCGGCGCTCTGACTCTTCCTCGCTGCTGCGCGTCCCCTGACGCCTGTGTAAGAGAGCGATAGATACATGCCCGAACCCTGCAGCTGGGGTTCCCTGCACGGAGGCAGCACTGCGCAGGATAGAGAGAGAGGGAGACAGAGAGAGAGAGAGAAAAGGAGGGAGGGAGAGTGAGAGAGAAATAGAGAGAGGGATGTGGTAAGTCTGGTCCCTCTCTCCGAAGGAAAGCATTTACGCGCGATCCAGTAGCCGATCTCCAGCAGCCCTGCTCTGCCACCGGGACTATTTTCATCATGACAACTTTTAAACTGTTTATTTTGACATAAGCTGTTTTTGTCTGTGTGTTGCGTGAAGAGGGAGAGAGAGAGAGAGGAAGAGAGAGGGGGGAAAAAAACACAACTTTTAGCATCAGACACCATCTGTGCGCGGCGGTGAAGTTATTCCATCTTCTGTCGGTGAGTAATTCCATTAGATCTCTCAGCGCAGTGAGGACAGTTCCAATCTTGTGTCCACTTTTTTGTTGTTGTTTTGTTTACATTCCCATAATGCATCTCAGTTCATTTATGGTCTACTTATGTATTCTGTGCATTTTTTGTTGTTGTCCCGTCTGTAATTAGTATTCCGTGGACACAGGTTTCCTGCGGCGACGTTCTCACTGTTGGTTTCCGTGCTGCTTGATTCCCATCATGCGCTTGTTTTCCTTTGTCCTCTTCCGCTTTGTTTCTCCAAACCCCGAAGTTGTTAAGATGTTTAATCGATCTGTTTTAATGATGCGAGCTGTGGTTTTTTTTTTTTTTTCTTCTATCGGGACAACCCGTCTCTCATCGATTCAGGAACAGGTGTGCCCTGCGAACTTTTTCTGCGTCGTGCAGGTGTTGACAACGAATGCGCAATGATTGATAGTTAACAGGAGGGTCAAAGCAATCAGGTCACAAGGCCGAGCGGAGGGATACCTGCTGATTTACACTGCAAAGAGTGCGTGTCAACGAGTCACGGAGTCACGGAGTGCAGAACTGGGCTGCAATCAGTTTTTTTAATGAGAAGTGGAAAAAAAACTTGAAGCAGTGGAAAAAAAAGTTATATTATTTATTCAATCAAGCTAAGGATTTTAGAAATTAGAAAATCTGCCCTATTTCAGATTAATATACCTCCACCTGTTTCAAGGGAATTCATTAATCTGATAACTGCAGTGGGAATAAAAGGAAGAAATGTTCCTCTTGTTTATGGACAAAAGATGGATCAATACACAATGAGATGACCAAGAATGATGGATATCTATTACAATGCAAGTTTATTTTGAAGCAAAATGCATCAAGTTCTATGAGATCTCTGACTGTGCGGAGCGATAAATGTGTTTTGGTTGCCTCTGAGCCCTGCAGTCCCCACAGTGAGAGGCTATACAGTGTGATAGTATTGTGCACAACCCATCAGCAGCATTTATAATTCATATCATCATGTCGCTGTGAGGTCAGGGAGGGATTTGTTTGTGTCTGCATGTGTGGAACTTAAGGTCTCAGTTGAATGACTTTTTAAGAATCATTATTTCAAATATATTCATTATTCATTAAGGTTTTTTTTGCCTTTTATTACGGGGAACATGAATTAAAATTCAAGGTAGGATTCATACGGCGTCGCACCTCTGCCTCTTTTCATTTATCAATTATCCAACTGCTGTTTGGTGGACAGACCGGTGCTTCATAGTGCAGCTCAAGCATCTTTTTCAAGAGTGATTTAACAAAAGAAAAGACAAGTCTGTCATGTCTATTAAACTGTAAAAATCCAATTAGTGAACTCTTTACGGATGCTGCGTTGTGTCTTGCCCACAGTGTCAGTCAGCCTCAAATCTGCTCGCGAAGGATGCAGGGAGGAATTCAAATGAATGCGAGATGAGTTATTAGAAATCCTTTAATGGGGGAACCAACCGGGTTCAAGCTCCGGCGTCAGCGAGAGTCTCGCCTGTCTGTACTGAAGGTGTCCTTGACGACCCACCAGCTACAGGCTTGTTGTGGCTCCGTAGATGAACTTGTGCTCTGATCTTCCCCCGGAGGTGCAGGAGAAAATCAGTGAAGAGCCACATTGTTGAAAACTGTTCATCTGCTGCCTTTAGTTTTTCTTTTCATTGCAAAAAAAAAAAAAAAAAGTTGTGATCCACATGCTGGTTGACTTCATGCCATAACCTCAAACAGCCGTCGCGAAGTGTCTGAAACCATAACGAAGTTAAGTTCACAGCGGTTTGTGTTGTGTGATCTGGCCCGTGAGTGAAGACACTCGAATGATTGAGGGGAATATGGATCAGAGGAAGCGTGTGATTGGTTACCGAGCGCCCCAGCACTGGTAATCCTGTTGTGAGGCTGGCAAATGGGATTAGAACACTGTGTGTAAGAGAAACAGAGCCGGGGGATGACGGGGAGGCTTTACGTTCACGGTTTTATCTCACATTTTCACTTAATTTGGCGTCTTCGCGTTGACACAATGAGTCTGCTTCTCCACAGGGAGTCAAAACATGGGCTCTGACTGTTTTTTTTAAAAGGCTGGTATAGACTGAGTCTGCCAGAATATGATATTTTGCGATGATATCTGTTAATGTTAATTAAAGGCCACAGCATGTAGAGCATTTGGCGCCAACATATTGCCAGTGCTTTAATGCAGGACCCATCAGAAGGCTAAAACTGCCTTTATATGAAGAATAGGCGGTTTGATACGTGCCTCTATTTTTTTTTCCTTAAACATTAGTGCCAGTTCTTCTTCTTTACATTTTTCCCGTTTTGTAGCTCCACAGTCAGTCATCATACTTTAAGACATCAGGCCTGGTTGACACTCCTGTACAGTATGGAAAAACAACTTCCACCGAGTGAGATAATCCATCACCGTCGAAGCGACGCCTTCATTTGTTTGTTGTTGGTGTTTTTTTTTGGGGCCCAAAGTTTTCTTTTTCTACTTCGTTGTCTCAGTGTGCGCGAGTCGAGCGTTTTCACATCAACGCTGCGTTACGTTCCACTCTGCTTACTGTCAATCACCTGACACCAACAGGAAGGGGAAGAGGGGGAAAACAGTCGAGAGAAGATACACTTCATAAAACACTCTCGTCACATGCGTCTCTTTGTATTTTGTTTGCGAGTAGAGCAACTCATTTCAAGCTAGATTTGACGCTACGCGCTTGTAATCTTTAAAAATGATCAACAATAGAGATGTATTGGAGAAATGGATTTCTCCGCAGCATGAATTGCTTAATAATTTGGACAAATCAACTCGACAGCAAATCGGTAAAAACTCATTTAATAACAAGCCAATATCTGCTGCACCCAGAGCTACATTAGTGTTATCTCCAGTCTCTATCTGACTCCCATCTCTTCTAGTGTTCAGGGTTTAGCGGAATGAGAAGCATTAACCTGGACGCCGGGCTCGACCTGACCCTGCGCCGATTTTCTCCCCCACAATACCACCGCTGCAACCTGCCTTCACAGCTGCCCTGCAGACAGATCTGCTCCACTTTCCACCTCTACCATTAAATTGTCAAGCAGAGGCAGTGACTTTGAGTGTGTGTGTGTGTGTCCACAGTCATGTGTTGCAGCCCTAGCGTGCATTCTGTTTTCTAGTTCACGTTAGAGCAGATCAGGTTGGATGTTTCCACAGATTTATGGCTTCTGGGATAAAGTTGGGATACAGTTTGTGTGCTTTCTGCCCTTTGACTGGAAAGGGAAGGAGGGGGGGGGCAAATAATTCAAGATGCTTCCATGAACAATTTGAACTTGTAATGTTTGGGGTGCTCCTCGCAAACAACAAGGTGTCTGCAGAGGTGACAATCACGCCGATGGTATTCATATCCGCGTTGATTATTAGCACCGGATAATTACTTTTGCTACAGCAAATTTGAAATATAGCAAATCGCTTCCACAGGATGTTGTGGTGTGCCGTTTTTATTTTGCTGCGGGGAACAGAGACGAAGTAAAATGAGAACCGAAGAAGCTGTGTGGGAAGAAAGAGGTCACTTTATGCCAAAGTAATTACCTTCCTAGTCCAGGGCCCTGCCAATACTCAGCGTAGAGGAGAGAGAAAGAGAGGTCAGCGAGGAAATAAATATGTGTGGTCAAGCTCTCAGCTTTCTTTTTTCTGTTTTTTTAAACGACTGCTTTTACGAGACCTCCTGAAGTTTAAATGCCATTTCTGAATCAGTAACATCCCAAGATATAGCTTCAAATTTGCCCGCCAGCTCTCCCACGTGTTTTCATATTCCTCCCTCAAAAATAATACATTGAGGGAAGTCACTGTTACGCGTCAAATTAGACAGATAATACCAGCGATACTACATTAGGAAGTTTATGTAATTGCTCAACTGCTCGGGACTTCCTGGATGTGTTGTGACATGAAGAACATTATCTGTCAGGAGCTGATTCTTCTCCAGCGCTCTGACAGGGCTTCATGTCCTGGCATCTTGGGGGATCTGTCACGGCATGACGACGGCAGGGAGACAGATCCCCTCGCGTGAGCCCGGGCCGGGACGAACAGACTGCTCGGAGTAGAGGTCAGGAGCGCTCGGGCCGTCATGCTGCTGACAGACCAGATTTATTTTTAATCTCGGGCCGATGAGAGCCCGCCGCGCAGATCATGTGGCTTGTTAGTTTTGAGCGGCGCGCTCCCGCCGCCGTTACGCCACTCTCTTACACAAAGAGAGAAAAACTGTGACAAAATAACGACCTTGGTGAGGTGAAGCCCGGATAATAGGGAGCCAGATGAATGCCGTTTGATTGTTATTCCACACGGCCACTGTTGTTTGAGCCGCTGTGAAATCATTGTCATTTCCCCCCCCTCCATGTTACCCTCATTAGCATCTTGACCTCGGGACAATTTTTCTTCGCCATGCGTGTAGGTGAAGGACGCCGTGTTTATTGCACGTACAATATTCACTGTCTATTCATTTTTTGACCAATCTTCTCAGGATTGGTGAAACAACGTCATTATCATTGCATCAGCAAGCACATTACTTGCTGTCTAAAGTGACTGCGGTCACAGGGGCGATATTGCTGACGGTACTTTCTCTCTTCTCTCCTCTATGTCTTTGTCTCTCTCTTTTTGTCCCCCCCCCTCTTCCCTCTCTCTCTCTCTGTTCTGATAGGTGCCAATTATACAGCCTGTGTGTTGAAGCCATGCCCGGTCGCCCCTGACCCTGTTACCCAGCTTTAATGTCAACTGCCTGGCTCCTAAGTGGAGGGAATTACCCCACTTCTACTCTCCAATCAGGAAAAAAAGAAGAGCAACATGGCAAAATGCAGAGCTTGACTCTTTTTCAACCCATGCGCTCTTGTCAGGGTCTGACTGCTCGTGCTCTGTGGTGAACAACAAGATCAGGACTGTGTGGATAAAACCTTGAGGGTTTTGACATTTCATTTCTTGCTGTCTATTTGTTCTTTTACATTTTGTTTTGCTCCTCTTCTGGCCTCGGTGCTTTTTGGAGGGGGCCCAGATGATGGGGTGGTGTTGCTCAGGCATATGCGGAGCCCTGGCTCTCCTGGCACTCCTCTGTCCCCTGCGGGAGAGGGGCTGCTGGGGGCTGAATCCCAGCTCTGGGGATCTGGAGAAGTCCCCGCACTCTGATCCAGACCCCTGGGAGGCCCTGCACAGGCACAAACGCAGCTGGGTATGGAACCAGTTCTTCGTATTGGAGGAGTACACAGGAAATGAACCACTATATGTTGGCAAGGTAAGCGATCTGTGACTGTTAATGTTTCAGTACAAGCACGGCTTCACAATGTGTTGCTACACGCACATAAAATAACAAAAAAAGAAAAAGAAACCCTCATGATGAACTGATTCACACATATCCTATTTTTTGCAGGTCTGGCACCAGGTTTAGTGCACCTGTACAGCGATACACATATCAATAAGCTCTTACCATAATGACCTGCAAAATCTGGGACACAGCAGTGTTTTACAGAGTTGTACATATTCCCAATGCCCTATATAAAATGTAAAACAAATGAAATATGAACAGACGGTGTAGGAAGGTATTCTGCATTTTTTTCCCCCCAGCCAGGCTGAAGTATGTGCTCGTATAAACGCGGTTTAGTTTAGATGCCGGTGTACAACGAGACAGGGTAATTTGCATTGTAATCAGTCCCCAGAAAAAAGGTACAGTATATATATATATATATATATATTACTCAAATGTGTCTTTATACAGCAGGTGTTCTACCAGATAGATCAAAGTAATGCATGTTTTGGCAGATAAATATGTTTGAAACCTTCCCTGTGTCACAAATGGCGCTAGTTAACGTGAGGGTGCAGCGACAAAGTGACTAATCATGTATTCATGAGATATGGTAACACTGCTTTTCTGTTATGGATCACATTTTCTCAGGTAAAAAAATGCATGCACACCAGTTGAAGAAGTATTCAGATACCACAATCTGAAAATGACTATTAATTATGTTATATGTTGTGTAAGCAGCACTTTGCTCTTATATGAGCTGTTTTACGCTGCTTTATATACTGCTGGGCTGCTGAGCCTGTCGTCCTTTCTTGTCAATCAGCAAATTGACTAGAGCTGTCAGATCAATGTAGTGGAGTAAAAAGTACATTTCTTCCCTCTGAAATGTAGTGACAGAACTATAAAGTAGCAGAAAATGGAAATACTCAAGTAAAAATACAAACACAAGTACCTATAAATGTGTTTAGTACAGTACTTGTTTAAAAATACTTACAGGTACAAGACAGTATAAATGTAAAAGAGTCAAGTAGAATGAAAGTACAGTAACTTAAGTACAGAACCTGAAGTTACAGTCCACTACTGGAAGTAACTAGTTGCTATAACTGTTACGTAAAAAGCACAATTTTTCCTTCTAAAATGTATTTACAAGCGCCCGGGAGCAGTGTCTTGCTCAGGGACACTTTGACAAAGGACACGTAGCAACCAAGGATCAAACCGCCAACCTTGTGGTTACCGGATGACCCTCTCTACTCAGTGAGCCACAGTCGCTCCGCTGAAATAATATTATGAAATTGAAGTGGTCAAGTAAAATGTAGGTACCTCAAACGTGCTTAAATACAGAACCTGAATAGGTACCAAGTAATGGTCCACTTTAGTAAAAGTCAAATTTTTCCTTCCGAAATTAGTTACTTTTCACTGAAAGTAAATAATTTCGGAGTTGTCAAATATATGAAGAGTAAAAATGGCAATATTTCCCTCTGAAATATAGAGGAGTAGAAGTATAAAGTAGAAGAAAATGGAAATACTCATGCAGGCACAAGTACCTCAAAATGTTACCTTCCGATCCAAATATCCAAAACTTTTAGGATTTCTCCTTTTAATCATATACAATTTGTTGAAGTTGCTCATTGTAAACCTGCTGGTTTACATCACAGCGCTCGGTGTACACAAAGCTTTCAGCACCGCTCTGTCAGTGGACAGCTCCCGCATAGTAAAACGGCTCCATTGTGTGCCGCGCGGGCCAGATGGGTCTCGGATTGGTCTCCAGATCCCTGTTATCTTGGAGAATTTTCTGGTCTTATTATTAAATTAGTTTTCATCTTTCCGCTCATCTGCAGGATAATCATTCTCATCTGCATGTATTTGCCGGGTCTGCTCTCACAAGCCCATTTCCTTGCCGTCTCTGAACTGGATTAGCGTCTCCAGCTGGAATTAGGGTACATTTGACTGTCCTATTGTTCTCCTCTATTTGGGATGCTGGAGGAGAGCAAACCAGAGCGAGTGTATTTTGTGACACTGCTGGAGTTCAGCTAAAGGTCACTTCTTGTCCAGCCGTCCGCAGTATCTTAAAAACCCCATCTTGTCTGTGTGTCCCCAGATATCTACTCTAGCTGACTTGTGGCGAGAGTATTTCTTTGCTCGTGAACATCTGTTTTCTGATTTGGATGTTGTCTCCTTGCCCTATGTGTGCCATTTGAAAGTTGCAGGAGAGAGGCCAGTACATTTTATTAAGTGTTTCATTTATTTTACACATGCTCGTGTCTGATTGTTTTTCTTGTCGGTAAATCCCGCAGGACGCAAACAAGCTGATTATTTATTCATATATGTGTAGAGACCTGCTTATCCACGTGGAATATACACATTTCTAACCTCTTTTCTAATAGCTATTCTCTCCATTCTTTTCCACACATGTATTGATTGATTTCTTGTTTTGTATTTGTGTGTTTGTATTGGTGGTGGCCCTAGCAGTCGAGGGGGCGAAGACAACGTGTATAAAGCCACACCGGTGACATCTTTACATCTGACCTCATGCCCAAGCTGCGATCTAACCCTTTCAGAAATATGAAAAATCGCATTAATTTAGTCCCCGCTGGCAGAGCAGACTGCCTGGGCGCTTGAGGGGCTGTCGCGTTATTTGTTCCCTAAGATCATAGTTGTCACATGGTGTGTGTTTGTTTGGTATCACAAGGGCACGCCGCCGCCGCAAGTCTGGGCGGGACACCCTGACCTCGTGACTCAGTGTGAGCGACGTGGAAGGTCCTGCCATGTCAGCAGAATGACCTTACTAGAAATGAATTTTTTTATGTCGCTTCTGCGAAAACAGAAAAATAAAAACCATGCGACCAAAGCTTCTCACTCGGCTCTCAAATTTCCAGCCGGTTATAGGCAAAAGTGAGTGACATAGAGTGACATAAACGGTAATTGCTTTAGTCAGATGTGTGCGGGTATCTAATATGACAAACAATAGGACTCTGTGTCCAAACAATGGCACAGTTGCCGCACAATTTGGTCATTTGTTTGGCTGGAAGCAAAGGGAAATATGATACAGTTGGTAGGAAATGGGAAGTCATCACTTTGGCCTGGCTACTCCCTTTGCATCTGCAGTCTGCTTGGCTTTAATGCATTC
The DNA here is from genome assembly GCF_910591455.1 of Pholis gunnellus. Taxonomy (NCBI): domain Eukaryota; kingdom Metazoa; phylum Chordata; class Actinopteri; order Perciformes; family Pholidae; genus Pholis; species Pholis gunnellus. Next base: position 8,497,594 of record NC_136547.1, read on the forward strand.
TGTCAGATTCTGGATTTCACAACCAAATGTCCTATTATGCCTTGGCACTCTGCCTCGGGTAAGTGTACTGGCCTGGAATCAGCTGCAGTCACATCAAGCCATTGGAAACATACATTAAAGAACAAACTGCACAGCCTCCCTGCTGCAAATTGGCCACGCACATATTTAAACAAGCGCAAACGCCGGAGCGACTCATCCACTTAACAAACACTTACTTGTAAACATGATGTGATTAACATTTTCTGCCGGGTGTTCATGTGATTAAATATTTGCAAGTGTTGAAACGCACCAATCTGTAGCTTCTGCTGAATAAGCAACGTTAGCAGGCGTGCAATTATTGTAACACTTGATTGGATCTTTGTTTTGCTAATGCACCGACTTCCCTCGCTTTACCCTTTGGAACATCCCCTCTTCTATTCAATAACTTTTGTTCCTTCTTTTTTTTTTTTTCATGGATCAGTTTCAATTCAAGTGACTGGAGAATGCCTTTGAGGTACAAGCACAGTCAAAGCCCCTATGCTGAATCTCACTTTATTTATAGATATTTCTTCAAAGTTGGCAATCCGGCTAACCATCAGAGTACTAGTTGGACTTATATCACCTCATAATTCAGGCCACAGTCAGGCTCACACTCACAGAAGACTGAAACAAACCTCCAATGGCAAACATCGCTTGATGGTAGAATCTCTTATAGCTTGTCGTCAAGCGAGACTGCAGCGAGACTGCAGAAAGGAAATGACTTCTCTCACATAGGAAACAGGAAATTTCCCTTTTCCTCTTTGCAACCAGTGATTACGCATTTTCACGAGTGTGCATCATGAGTCATTTGTGCCCTGGCAGCAGGGGCCTGGTGTCGTGCATGACAGAAATTCAGTTTAATAATCAAACAATTTGCATCATGGGCATCAGGGATAATCCCACAGATAATTACAATGGAGCCAACATAGCATGTTACTATGCGAGCTACTTCATTAGCATTCCACTAGACGCTCGCTGTCAAATGGGTTGGAATCATAGAGCACAGGGCGCCGCTGCAAAGGTCAGTCTCAGTAGCGTCGCCTACTCACACTCGCTGGTGCCGCAAACACAGCGGTGCAGCTGGGGAGCGGCGAGAGCAGCATGTTGAGCCGGAGAGGAGGGTGATTCAAGCTGACAGAGGGGACATCATACACACGGCACCCAGAGACAAGAGCTCACAGAGGGGGGAGCTCATGAGACATCCTGGGGGCCTCTGGGATGGTGGGAAAGCCTTTATCAGAGCCAGGGAATCAAAGTGGATGAAAACAGCAGTGTAAACTAGACTAGAGGGTAGTTATCGGCGGGGTAGGGGGAAGGACAGGAGAGGAACATTGTTTACACTTTCTCTCACATATAGGGGCCAAGACTGGAGTCAACATCAGCGGAGCAATTTATAGATGTCCAGCGAAGAGGTCAGGACAAAGTCAAGACAGTGTAGAGTATAACGTAGTGTAAACGCCCAATAAAAACTGTGTTAAAAGTGTGTTAAAAAGATCAAATTTAGCTTTCAGCTCCGACACATCTGCACAAGTCTGTAAATATTTCTTCCACTTCATGTGGATGGCACATTCAAGATGCTAGAATTGTTGTTTTTGATTGTATTGTTATTTTTACAACAGATTTATGGGTTTGCCAAGTTTACACAGTTGGACACATTCATCTTAGCGTGTGGGCAACCATATTTTGTTTGATTAACCCCACTAAGCCAGACATGGGGGACCAAAACAAGCCACTTTAACCAAACAAGATGCAAAATACAGTCACAAACCTTTATAAGTGGTTTTAGTGATGACGGGGGCTTTACATTTTTTCTTTATTTTATCTAGTTCAGAAAACGGGGTTGCGTGCCAAATAAATGTTGAATTTATCGCACATTCAGGGTGTTTTTTAAAAAAATATTGAGTGTACAGACTAAATGATCATACAAATATGGTCAATTTCCATTTTCTTTAACTTTTTTTTCATGGAAAATTGAAATCCAATTGTATGTTCATAATAAAACATTGACTATTAAATTAACTTTCTCCCAAACAGGACAGAACAAAAGGATGTTCCTCTACGGCTTATTTTTGGCAGGTATTATACGACATGGTCATGGTCAATCAGTTGACCATCGACCGGTGGGACCGATCAAGCGCTGCATCTCTATTTTCAAGGCTGTCTAAATTTAGCCATGCAAGAGGCTGATTTGACCTCCAGTCAGGTGGATGTTAGGTGGAGCTTTTAGACATATACATACATGATCACCAAACTGTTTTGTAAGAATGATAATGGTGACAGTGTGCCTTTAACACCTTTAACAACAGAGTGAGAGAAATGTCATTCGAGCACAATTTGTACCTGCCTACGCAGTCCTGAGAAAGGTCTAATCAGAGAACATCAGTAAAAACACCTGAGTGGGTAGACTGTGGGCCTGCAGCTGCTTTGACCCATAAACTCTGAAGGCAAATTTGCTTCAGTGGGTAGCTTGCATACTCTAAATTTGATAAATCTGTCGAATAAAACTGCTGTTCTCCAGACACAGTGCATGAAATGAACTACAGCAGCATTTTCTCCTTTGTTTACATGTTTCTAAAAAAAAAAGACCTGTGCAAGACAAAGTAGGCAAGCGACAAAGGCATCCCAGTCATTTTTGAAAAAGGAGTGTTGGTCTTGTACCGTGATTTACGCTACATGTGTTTGCATTCATCGCAGAAGCAGTTTGTCTTTTTGGCAAACTTGAGTTGTTATTTAGAGCTTGGATTTACTCACTCTCCCCTTGTCTCACCTCCCGCCTTCAATTCTTCAAATTTATGGAGGTGTGTTTATGGCTCTGTAAAAACAAATGTCCGTCATTGTGTCATTTGGTGGATGTACTGTATGAGATGAAAACTCTTTCTTGTCGCTGGTAATACTGTAACTTAATGAAATAGTAAGGAATATTGTGGGCAAGAGGGAGTTGGGAGATAGATTGGAGTTGTTTTTCATTTCAGGTTTTCTGTCTGAATCCTCTTTTATATGCCTTTTTTGTCTGAGTATGGGGAAGTTTCCTGAAGTGCTGATCTATTGGATTTTCCACATCCCCAACAAGTCTGACCTTGAATAATTCAAGAGAGGTTCTCCGCCTGTGCTGAGAGTACAGACATACCATGAATACACAAAAGTTACGTTTTTAAATCTCTCCATTTTCGCTCTACAAAATGGATAACAGGTGGCCCGGAGACTATTGTGTTTGGTATATTGGGGGTATCGAGCACTCTTCTTCATTTCAATGAATAATGTAAGCATGGCAGGGCTTAACAGCAGCTCATGTATAACAAAGAAGTCAGTTAAATGTCTGCTACTTGTTCCTCCTAGAAGGTTGTGTGGTTTAAATAAGAGGTTGGAAGAGCATTTACCTTTTGTGATATACGTATTTAGTATTAGTTAGAGAACAGAAAAAAAATAAAAGATGTTGCTCAGGCATCTGTGTGCAGAGGCTGCTTGACTTTTTTTCCTCAAAGACATTATGAAGGGGCGATCATTTTTCATGCACTGACTAATTACATTTCACATCAGTAAGAAATTAAAGCAGTTCGATCTAAGTGTATCTGAAATTGGTTTTCATACAGCCTGATACACCACCAGACAGAATCATAAATGTTTCCTTAAAGGATCATTGCAGCAATATTGAGTTTCCTCATCTTCAAAGAATCAAGCTTTTTTTTTTAGATTGGTTTGTTCTGTATTACCCTCTGTTGCTTATGGGACCCCAGGTTAGTACCTATCAAACCTCCATCGACTCTTACAAACATCGAAGCACCATAGTAATCCGATTGTACTCCACTTTTAGCCGTAGACTAATTTCTGAGACATCCATCTAAGTGAGAAACCTGGTGTCATTTTTCATGTTAAGGGAAGAAGAAGAATTTGATTAACAGAGGTAGATTTGTGAAGGGGAAACCAACTTACTTGGTATATTATAACCTCATCTGGGCTTCTTGGATTTGTTGCATGTGATGCTTCGGTCGAAAATACCACTAAAGGAACACTAATGATTCCCAAGGAAGGGTACTGTATCTAGGGAGAAGACGGAAAGATTGAAAATTGGAAAATCTGGGCAGAAATTATGATTTGGTTGAACATAGTTTATAATAATTACATATATGTGATTATGAATAAAATAAACACAATTAGATGTATAAGTTGGTGTGCGGCTGATCTTTAGTATATACAGTATATTGTCACAACAACCAATTAACTCCCCAGTAAACTCTAACCTGAGTCAGTTACACCTTAAGCCCACATAATGCAATAGAAAGCTAGCAAGTGAGCAGAGAAGATGAAATCACTAAAAATAATGGATCAATGGTCAAACTGTAAGCAGCTTAATTCATTTAATGATGCTGGTCAAAGTTGAGGTGGTCGTCAAAGATAATACCAAGTTTCTACAGGAGTAAGTTTGACGCCATCCAGTTATTGATTTGTGCAATGCACATGTTGAGGTTGTTGATTGGTGTCATTAGTGTCAAAGGAAGGGTATAATTGTGTTTTTTTAGTGATATGATCAAGTGGTAGCATGTAAATGCAAAATGCATGGGCCTGAGACATGATTTCTGTGGAACTCCATATCGGTTGCATCCCCGGGTAGCATGCAAACTTAACCAAACCAAACAAAACTGAGACTGATGGGAATATCATTAGTTTTGCAGTTATTTGGTAATAAATCAAAGTATCGAACAAATTGTTATTTTGATGCAATGATGGCGCGAGATGTCGCCAATCCATCTATTAGTTGTTGAGATATTTCAGCCTGGACCAAAGTGGAGGTCCATCCCTGGAGACGTGCTGTTAACATTGTTACAAAAATCCACTTTTGTAATTGATATTGAGATTTGAAGGTACAAAAACACAGCACGACCTTATCTCTGGTAACAATTAACTGGTTGTTTCATTTATATCAATGGTAGACAGTCTTAATAATAATTTGCCATTCACTCTATTGTTTTGTATTTACAATAGTGCACGAAGGGTTGATTCTGATGTCTGACTGTTTTTTGGAAATGGTAGGAGAAGAAATACAAAAACGAGTTATCAGACTTTCTCGCCTTGACTTGATTACGGTCAGTAATCTGCTTGTGTGTGCACATGTAAACGTGTTAAAATTCCAGCTCTACTATAACCTGAAGCCTCTTCTCCTCCTCCATCCCCAACACACACACACACACACACACTCTTTATACAACCCAACCCCCACACCCTCTACTAGACATTTACCATCCAATGGATATATGTTAAAACGGAGGGTGCATTAGCCACCTCTCGCTGTAATTAAATTCAGTCATAATGAATCATAGCCCCTAATCCTAAAACTGGCTTTATTTCCACAGGGAGCAGAAATGACCTACATGTACTGGAAAAGCTCTTAGTATAGCCTTTCTACCACAGCTTTCTTACTTGGCATTTGCTCTGAAAGCATGGCAAACACACACAAACTTCCCTTTGAGCTGTGTTGAAAGTAAACGTGGCGTGCTTACCTCCATATCAGTGCTCTTCATTTATATATAAATATATATATATTCATCACACAAGGTTTCGTTAACATACTCAGGTAACGGCTTCAAAAGATTCATAGGATGTCATGTCACCGTTTGCAAGTATTTCTTAATAATGTGGTCGGATCTTTTTTTTTTCTTTTCTTTTTTTACTTTTTTGGTTCTGGTTCCAGCTAATGTTTTGTGACTTGAAAAGCGATAGGCTATGCAGCGGCTCATTGCTCTGTGGAGAAAGAATCCATGCATAGTAACACCAGGCAATTAAGGTTTTGTATGGGCCAGTCATCGGACTAATGCTGGTGATTCACAATGGTGCCTCGGTACCTTTTGCTCTTGGAGGTGTATTTCATCAGTTGCAAACCATGTTGGTAGCAGCCCAAGATCTCTGTCACCGGTTCATTGTGTGAAAAAAATAGGCTTGGCAGCAGGAGTGCACAGAGATAAAGCCTACTTTGTTCTTCTGTTTTGAACGGCCACGGATAGAAAATAAATAGTGCACTTGATTGCGTTAATCATGATTTCTATCTTTGACTCGCATGTTTGAGTCATTGTGTAGAATACATTACAGTTTTTTTTCCATTTAATTGCATATAGTCACTAATTGCATTGTAGAAATGTGAAAAAAAAATATTCCCATATAGCCTCAACTATCAATCATGTGGTACTGGAAGACAAACCTTTTTTAATCTTGGCAGATTATACATATATATATATATATATATATATACATATATATGTATGTATGTGTATATATATATATATACATACATATATATATATTTTATATGTGTGAAAAGTCAGGGGATCTCCAAAGTCACAAGGATTTATTGGCTGGGAGTCTGAACGACAAAATTTATGCCAATCAATCCGAGAGCTGAGATTTTGACTGGAGAAGGCGTAGATGGGGAAACGAGCCTGTCATTTGTTCAAATGGTATTTCACTCAAAGCCTGAGCTTGGCATCCAAATGATCCAGTAAATAATCAGAATGCAAAAAGTGACCTTTGCCGCTCACTCTCTTCATCCGAGGAACAGGCATGCCTGTAAAAACATAATTGCCCTATTTAGATTTCGGTTGCTTCAATGAACAAAACTAACCCCCTCATTACTGACTCCGCATGACTGATTTTGGAAATTCGATCCAGTCAGGACTAGACTGTCGGAGCCTCGGGGCTGATTCATGGGATTCAGAACCACAATAACCGTATTGGAAAGAGCTGGTGGCTGAATCAATTCTGTTTCTTTTCACTCTCTTAGCCCAAAGCCTTCATTCAATTTCAGGGACAACAGGGATAAGTGAATCTTGGGTGGTGCAGTAATGTTGTGTTGTAAATAATTGTTCTTTCTCATAGTGGACTGTAGTTTGTTTATGCCAATGACAAAGCAAGGACATGTTCTTTTATATGGCTAGCCAGTGATCCCTTTCTTCTTCATTTTCCTTTCCTTTTCTTCCTATGTAATTGATTCCATGAAAACACGTATAAAAGTGACTACTTTTACAACAATTTCCAAACTACCTGTAATAAACTTTACTTCCTGCCAGTAGGACCTTAGCCGTATGATTAGTTAGGGTCTATTAAAAAAGTATATTAAAGCTGCAAAACAAATGATTTCACCTCCAATCCGACAAAATTTGATTCCATTTCAGTCTATTTCTGTCTTTCCAGCAGATATCGCTCTGACACAGCCCGAAGTCAGTTAAATTTAGTGGCTCCAGAGAGGTTTGAGGGATTTTTGTGAAGATATCCTGTTCTTGGACCCAAGCCCATTCATTTTCTATGGAGGAGATGAGTTCATAGTCTGACAGTGTTAAATTATGCCGAGGGGCTAAGGCTATGCAAAGACTATGTGATGATTCAGAGATGGATTAGGCTATGATCTAAAGTTATTGAATTTGGCTCCTGATATCCCTCACAATGAAGAATGGAGGCAGGAGAGTGATTTGCTCTTTTTCTTCGTGCTATACTAAATATATTCACTACTGGAGGGATTGTGTACACATCAAAAGTCTCCCTTCCCAAAGGCCCTCTCATGTTGAGGTTTAATAAGGTATTTTATTGTTTGAAGTAGTACTGCTTGTTTGAGTTGTTTATAATCCCTTTGGATCGGAGCCGCACTGTCAGTAGTGTAAAAGAGATGGCATTATCCTCCTGTTTTCTTTTCTTTCTCACCAACACAGCGTCTTTGGTCACATCATATAATCCAGGTGGGCTTTTTCATTCTTTCCCCACAGAATTAAAGGAAGGCTTGAATTACAGGGCTCAGGATTCGTATTATATACTTTAATGCCAGTGGTGGGCGATGGGCATGTTATGGTATGTTCGCAGAGAATGGAAGGGAAATTGGAAAGCTGGGGTAAAGAAAACGTGTTTCTATTTCAGAAGCTCACGTAACACGGCTGCAGTCCTCGATTGTCTCATGGTGGGCTGTGTGTTAGCCACACTGGATGTGGTTCGTGGTCAGTTGCTCCTTGCTCCGTGTTGTTTCAGTCAAACACAAATTCAAACAATTTCTGCAATTTCTGAATACATTTATTTTTCTCCGAATCCCTGCAAGTGGAAGAATGCTGGCCCCCTTCACCTATACCGGGTCAACAAATAAATAGACGAATTCAAAACCACTTTTACGAATAAAATCAACGGCCTTGTGACTTCGCTGAGGAATCTTGTCTTCTCAGGTAGTAATTTATGTTACAATACTATAAGTGCTCCGTTCAAGGTCCTCAGTTTGACAATTTTTAGAAGTTACCAAACTGAAATGTGAAAGATATTTCCTAGGTTGCATTCAGGGGTTTATAGCAGAGGTTGAAGTGTTGGATTCTTGTGGACCTCTAGGTTGTAAAGGTCAATGAGTTCTATCAAAATGTGTTTTATTCACAAAATGATATTGTAACATTTTCATAATTACTTAATTGTTCAAGCTGCTTTTCTTTGTTTTGCATGATAGTAAACTAAGTATTTTTGGTGTTAGTTTTAGCAACATTTTATTTTGTCAAATCTCAAATTGTAATTTGCATTTTTCTACTTTTTTTTCTGGATTGAAATAAAGGAAATGATCATACCATTGATCAATAATGAAATAATTTAATTGTAGCCCTACGAATATAACAATTACAGTGGTGATAGGCAAATCACAGCTAATATACAAATAACATAGAAAAGTACTCTTCTCAGTCTCTGAATATTCTCCTCTACACATAGAGGACCGGCTGCAGCACATAGCTAGACTGGTCGGAGGGCTGATTCCCACGTGGCCATCTGACATGAACATTGGTGTAGATACAAGCACATTGGACTTCTTTGAGTCAAAGTCCAGCAGAGCAATGTGTCAAAAACTGTTCAGCTGAAAATACTTCACCTCTCCAATAAGAGAACATTTTAGAGCAGCATTACATGATGAAGATAACATTGTATAACGCTGAAATGGCAAAAGTTTAATTAATTAGTGGATCGACTGAAACATTTTGTACTTTGTTAAACGATTTCATATCTCATAAAGTGAGATATCTTTGGGTTTTGGTTGAATACTCTCCTTGGACATTTTTCATCATCGTCTCACATTTTTTAGTTTATGGGCGTCTGCGATTAATTTAATTAAGATTTGACAGATTAATCTATAATAAAAAATAAACGTTAGTTGCAGCCTTACAAATATTTGTTCAAAAATACAAAACAAGAAGTCTGAAATGAAAATAAGTCTTCACAGAGTTGAATGCATATCTGGTTGTTTCCTGGGAGACATTGTCCTTGAGACAATTTGTTTTGTGTCAGAAAATAATCCAATTATATGCACACAAAGGCCTTTAGCAGGCAAATTGAAGGTATTTAAAAAGAGAGAACAGAAGTGGCGTTGTCTTTATTAACTGATATACTTCATTTGTAAACTGTGGAAAAGATTGACTTCAGCATTTTTCAAACCTCCAACAGCGTCGAGAAGGGATGGCACAGTCTGATGTAGTGCAGTAGTTATTCAAGAGACTGGCATCAACACACACTGATGTGGTTTAGTGTGGACATGCGTCAGCCGATGTTGACCGTGTGCTACAGTAGGCTTTCATCATAATTAGCTGTGGACTGTAATGCAAATGGCTAAATGCTTTGTGGGGTCATTCACCTCTGTTTTATTTTCGTAAATATGATCACAACTCTACTTTACATGGCATTCCATCAATTAAAGTAGATCATATAAAGCTGTCTGCTTACCAGGAGCTCCTGGATCAAGCCTTGAGTACACTGGCCACATGCAGATGTGTACATGGATAAAAAAAATGTGTGGTTTCTGTTCTTATGATTTTTACTATCCTTTCTGAGACACAGTACGCTTATGATACGCTAATGTTATTACATGTAACCCATATTCTTTTTTTCTCACCACGCACACATTTAATTAAAGTTCCTGAATTTATTTACATCTGTCTCGAGCTTGATGGTCTCCATCTACACCCTCCATGGATATTGATCGAGACAGGATTTAATGCAAAGATACCACCAAAAGAAACTTCTGACGTAGATTTAATTCACAGATTCTATTTTTTTTTTTTTTTAAAGGTCTAAAACATTGTCAAGAGACTGATACTGGCAAAAATGTAATCAATAGACCAGAGTGCACCCACAAGACATGTTGAGTTTGGTCTCAAAACACTTCAGCTCTTGCACTTACTGTAGAGATGTATTTACAGTATCAAGACTGCTCTCTCCACCTACACATAAAATCCATACAAGCTGCCTCTGGTATGTTGTCTGTGCATCTTGGGAAATGTAGTGTTGTGGAATATTTCTATGTAGATGCGGGATAAGAGTTGATTAAATAAACAGAGTCTGATGAATGCTCAAAGTAGTAAGAGTCAATTTAATGCTTGCAAGCAGGAGAGCGGACACACAGACACGTATCTCAGTGAACTGTGCAAACCACTGTCAAAGAAATACAAGGCACATCATGTTTTATACATACAAAAGGTCACGCCTTTAGTTACCTCATAGGAAAGGGAGTATAGGCTTTTGGACAAAGGTTGATTTGTTCCGCTCATTATTTTGAGTCTTCCAGGTGCGATCAACTGGGAGTCAGTCTCATACAGAGGTCAGAAACAATGTTTCCTTTCATCTTCTTCTCGTGTGTGCATATGAACAACCTTGGAAGACAGGACATTGGTTTCCTGAACTAATTAAATGCCTCTGTAGGACTGCAGTGATCTTTTCCTGTATCTCTGTACTTTCCCATCAGTAGAACAACATCTTTCAAAACATCCCAAGATACTAAAATATATTTTACCATTATTATACTTAATACATATTTTACCATTACAGTAGGCACTCATTTAGTGAAGTAGAGGAAGGCAAGCTGTTCTTCAGCACTCGCACTGATCATTAATGATGGCCTGTAGACATAGAGTGAGACTTTCTATTGGACTCTTGTGTCGGCTAAATAACATTATTATAAGCGAACAAATCTGATCTGAATCTGCGTTGTTGAAATGGGTTTTCTGCATACAAAGGTGGTGGTTGTTGAGATGCAAACATGCTGCACTTTATGACCTGATTCATATTTCTTTGTCAAACACAATTATTACATTTATTACAGGCGGACTGCATCTGATTTACTAACGGATAATATGCTGAACTCGCCCACATGGTATTCGGCGCTGAGGAATGATGTCCCTGATATCTTGTTGAAAATGAGTTGTACTTATCGCACTGTGATTGAGCTATCTCTAGCGCTCTGTTTCAGTGTGTTAGGCCCAAACAAATTCCCAGGATGCACTGCGGTGTTCAGAATCAGACACAGGTGACTGGCTTCGAGGATTTTAGCAACAGAAAAATCGCTTTAATTTCAGAGGGTTTACAAAACAAGATTATGTAAATGTCCACCCAAAACCATTGTATTAACATTCAAATAAATAAATAAAAGCTCTACAAATCAGTTGAAATATTCATGTATTCTGATTGAAGAATTTTTTTGTTATATTTCTATAAACACATGGACATTGCGCTTGTCCACGAAAATAATAAAATGAGAAACATTTGTATTTTATTTTGAAGGAGAAAGTTCCTTTCAGATAGTGTACTTTAAAACTGTATGGTACTAAAAAACTGTTTGGCAGAAACCAAAAAAAATGTTTGGCCAAACTTTTGCCGACTGTTCATCTGTTGGCCTCGGGGTCTCTTCAGCAGACTGAGGCACATACAGCAGAGATGTCATGCTGACTCTTGCGCTGTCTGGGGTACTCCAAGGCAGCGACACGGCGACGGGTACAACACATCGGTTTCCCACAAGCGGCAGGCAAAATCAAAGCCGACTTGTTCTTGACAGTGAGATTCCCAAATGTCATGTGAGCAAAAGGTTGAACAGTAGCCCATAATACCACATTGTTCACAAAGGAAACATACATGCTGCTCGGATATCCGAGGTCTCGGCACTGCTCAGTGTTTCCTCTCAATGTAGTGGCCAGATTTTCAGGTTCAACTGTATGTTAATCATCCAAACTAACAGCAGGCTGCATGAAAATGTTGTTAGATGAGTGTAAGCTAACTAGACAAAGAGTCTAGTGCCGTGGTCATTTAGGGTGGATGGAAGTGATGGGAAAGATTCCCATGTTAATGACTTGACTGAGCGTTCACATTGTCGGGATGAGAGTCGATTATGTGATGATTAAAATTCTGTGCATTGACAGACCCATACCCATTAAATTAGGGTTTCATTTTGTTGAACGAAGGCTTTGGCTGGTGTGAAGTTTGGTATTCGAGCATCAGAAAGGTTCAAGCTGGATAAAGCAAAGCTTTCAGAAAAGTTTCCCAGTCGTTATTATAACTTTGATGTTTTTGTGGTGGAAACCTGAAATTAAGATCGAGAACCAAGATGTTTTTCAAGAGTTTATTATTGCATTTGTAAATGGACTCCGATCATACAGAGATCAGTGGCCTCCACACAACAAGAGCACAGTATTAAAAGGTGCACCTTTGCTTTGCTCTGAACGTAATTACTTTAACTTTGGTATGTCATGAGTTCAGTGAAAACCGCTTGTAGAGTTCACGGTGACCAACCGCTCATATGGATCAAAAAGCTAAGGGCCGAATAAACTTCAGGCCACCCTCGTCAATCCAATAATAATTTATATTTTAGTCTGGAACAAGGTGGTGGACCAACTAACTGACCACCCCTAAACACAATACACTACAGTGGCTAAAAACACACAGAGGCATATAAACACTACAATGTCCTTTTTTCATCTTCCACAAACATTTGTGATCCTGTGTCTTGGTGCAATCCCAAACCTTAAAAAGCATTACGGTTCTGGATTGAAAGCCGTGATTTGCACATGTCTAAGTAAATCCAGATATAATTGTTTGCACCTGTTCCTCAGCTGATGTGACTGAATGATATATTGCTCTTTGAACACACCAGTGTCTGCCTTATTGGCCCAGAAAGTAGAGAAGCTCATCAGAAAACCTCTTCACGCTTTAGCTATGACTTTTACTAAAGGCCACTTTCAATAAATGTCAGGCTGCAAACATTGGTAAACAGTTTTAGCTCTGATCAAATTCCAGAGGGGTGGTATACATGGTGAGGTTGCCATGTCTGTACGATTACAAGGGTTCCACTTCGGAAAACGGCACATTAAACAAATGGAGCATTTCCCACTGGTGCCGACGCTATTTATTCCCAACACTGAGGAGGCCTGCCCTTTCACTTCACGTCCCAAACGTTGAGCCCCTCCCCTTCCCATCCCATCACTGGTGACGACTTGTTTCACTCCAGTTACAAAGTGCAGCTTTATTAGAGAGTCGACGGACCGACAGGAAGTGAGGGTGGAGAGATGGAAGATGACGTACAATAAATGTCCCGGCCCGAAACCTGGCTTTTTCACGACTACATAGCCAATGTCCTAAACCCCGGGAAACAGTTTTTGTGTGTTAGAGTCATACATGGTTAAGTAACGTCGGTCTCCAGTTCTTGAAAGAGCCTGATTTATGGGTAATAATAAGGTGGTTATCATTCTCCTGATCCACATCTCCAATATTTGGATCGTCCATTGTCCTTGTCGGTCATCTTCATCCGTGTATTGTCGGTGAATGTTGCCTGAGAAGAGATTATTGATGTCACTGTCACCAGGCGGTCACCTCCGAGTGCTCGCAGCGATGAGTACTCTCTTCGCTGAACAGGTTTTTAATCAAAATAATGTGTGTCAAACACCATCCAAACCTGTTTGCTGTGGCGAGCTTGAGTGCGTGTGAATAACTAAAGTAAACAAACAACGGCAATTATGCTTCCTGAAGCATAAAAATAAAAAAATGAATGGCGTGAAAACAGTATTTGTCAGAATCACCGAAGAAAACGCGAGAAGTAGAGTCATTTAAATAACGGTGAGAATACCGTATGTGATTATTTTACTGTTATATATATTTTTCTTATGATTAACCTTTTGTCGATGGCATGAACACAGGGACGCATATGTTTTTATATTTAATTTTCCACAGCTGGATAGCTGTTGACTGCTCCATAAAGCATGCATATACATTGTCATAGACAAAACGCTGCCACACAATGTGGTCTGATTGACGGTATTGGCACAATGGGACACATAGGGTGCGTATAAGAATGGGAATTGATGAATACATGAATAGTTAAGGGGGTTGCTCTCTACATGTTAACACGAAAAAGATTCTATAGCCATGCCAGCGGCCTTGTGAATGCTTAAAGCACAGTGTGCATGCTGACGTGCTCACAATGACGATGCTAATGCCATCAGAACATTTTTTTCTTTAAGCTTTATATTTGTTGACAATTTGGCAAATTGGCACCATTAAAAGTCATGAAGAAACAGCTATTAATACTTCTCTGTTTTAATGTACCTGTGCATGTACAGACGACTATCACAGGGTTACTTTGATACTGAAGAACACTTAAAAACCTGTTGATTCTCAGGCCAAATTATGTTAATTTGCAATGGTCTAAGAGTCTACAGCCATGAAAACTTTCTTGGCGATTCATCCGATGCGTGCGGTTATTTCTGTGTGATGTGACAGACAGATCTGTGATTATCAGCTTGAAGTGCTGGCCTGAAAATCCCTTCCCAGGCGGTTGCACACCGCTTCACAGTTTAATAAACCTGACTTTGACGACTCATGAGCGCCGTTTGAACTCAAACCACCTGGACGGGCTTAAATGAGCAAATCCAGTTACCTTTCACACAAAGACACATAGACGTCCCAAAAAGTACGTAACGAGGCCTTTGTAACTGCAGTTGTTTTATTGTCATTTTTACACACAAAGTAGAGTGGATACCACTACACGGTACAGTGGAAATACCCCTTCTTATTTTGGCCAGTTTTAAGGCGTTTAAACAAACTGCCAGGGCCTTTTTTAATATGACAGCCAATGGTGAGTGGCTGCAAGACAGATGGAAAGCAGCCACTTTGGAACGGCCTGTCACTTTTGTTGGCAGAGCGGTGCTCTTTCTAAAGTTGTACAACATTTTAACTTTATAGACGTCACCACACAAAGTGCACTGCGGTTTTTGTGAGCAGACTAAGTTCACCGTACACAGCTGACACAATATGATAACAATATAATGAGAGAGCAGTTTGTAGTAGTTTTGAAGTCCTTGTGGAGCTGTGCTGATTCTTTGTCTGCCGAACATCTTTCGTGACTCACCTTGTTGTTATTGTCTGCACGAAAGAAAATGTTTTCTCCAGAGAGCCAAGAAGAAAACAAGGATCACCTTACTTTGTCACATTTAAAAGTGTAGAACTCAAACTAAATCATAAAAGCAAAATGACGACGAGGCTCATACACTCCTCAAACACATCGCCATTTTTAGTGTCCACCAGGTCATTCACGTTTATCGTCTAGGTCCAAAGAATCTTTTTTTAAAACTTGAGATGAGCTTTTATTCCTGTAGCGGACATTAACATGCATTGTTGTTCATGTCATGTTTGGACTTGTCATGTTTGAAGGCTAAAGTGCGGCACTTTATTTGCTCAGGCTAAAAATCAATCAATGTGACATAGCAACGTAAATAACGTTGCAGTCCGTTTATAGCAAGGCAGGGACAAAAAGAGACACAATGCATTAACTGAAGCCTGCGCGTGTACACATTTATGGTTTGTCTTTTCATTTTTGTAACTGCTCTCAATAGCACTATGTGTTAATTAATGAGAAAAACAACTTATCTTTTACTTTAATTGTGTTAACTGGACTCCTTTTTATAATAGTGACATTTTTAAATCCTCCATGTAATGGAAATAGCTTTCAGATTGCAATCTACTTTTAACAATAAAATAAAATGTTAAAGGTTAGAAATGACTTTTTTTGTTTATAGAAATGTAATTGCACTGTACCAATATACACTTTCGTACACACTTAACTACAGTATACACTTTTGATACTTTATACTCTGCAGTATATTTTTTTTATCCTTTTGTTTCTATGTTTCTTTGTTTTACTTTAATGTAATTATGAATCTTTATTGAAACCTGCATTTCACATAACCATGTCACAAATGAATCGTCCAAATTTTCCTCGTTTTATTTCACATTAAATACAAATTCTGTTGAAACACAAATTAAATATATTATCCGAGCACATTTGAAAGCAGATACGTTTATTAAAGTGCTGTGCAGAAGTCGCAGATTGGTACATTTCAGTAGGAATTCATAACGTTGATATATTATGTGTCAAATTGGGATAAATGAACAAAACAGTATCCATAATCCATGAGCTAGGGGTATTGTCAGTAGTGATTTTGTAGAAACACATTGTTTCAGTGGATTCAGAAGGTTGTAACAGTGGATGAGCCAGAGTTTGAGTCTGGGACCAGAGTTGAACAGTATGTCAAGTGATATTTATAGCTCACCGTGGCCTCTTATACTGTACTGTATGTCCTGTTCTCATCCCTAGCAGCTCTTTTTGTCACTTTTGCATGTAGTTTTGCAACTATGTCATTTATAAGCCCCCGGCAATGTCACCCAAACAAACTTCTACTGTTTTATTGCAGCGTACTTTGCAAATAAAGTTATTAAAACACTGAGCTTGAGTTCTCCGTTCTCAGTCCCCGCAGAACGCCGGCTGTCCCGTCCACACAATGCGTCTGATTGGTCCATCTCACTGCCAATCAACACATCAATGACCTCATAAGCTATGATGAGCTATGATGCTTGCTTGTAGCTCTACCCCGTTGGTTTTCATGGCAACATTTTTTGTTTTCACCTCTTTTTCATCAATTATCATTGATTCTGGGGATGTCGTAACCTCAAAGTTTCTGTCAATTTCACCAAAAATCTCACAGACGTCACAGATTAGATGGATTTAATTCTAACAAAATGCATTTTGCAACATTTTTTTCCAACAAACCCGAATTCTACGTATCAAATATATACTCATTTTCAGATAGTCCAGGTTATTCTGATAAAGGACATGTGCAGTACATCCATATTTGAAGCTCGTGAGAGACTTTGAGAGGCTGATGGAGGTATAGTGTTAAATTCAGTTTGCTTTTTTAGCATCTTGTAGTAGGTGCTTCATTTACACTGTTACAAACCTCCACCTTATGTTCAGTAATTTTGTTAATTTCAGTAAACAAGTTAACTGCTTGTTTATTCAGTTTTGTTATTTTTCTACATTTTAACCAAGCGGAACAACAACTATTGTAGCTCCAGCATGCAAAGACGCTTTATTGTATTGACGCCACCTGCTATGGAAATGCGGTTTCCTCCTTACTGTTCACGTTTTGGTTGTGATTCATCCTTTCAAATAGGCTGTCAGCTGAAACCTGTACTCACTTGCACGTGAAAAAAAGCAAACAGTCGTCACACCGATAGCATCTAAGGAGCCTTATTGTGACAAAAGAGCTTTGATTCCCTCACCCGTGATACTTTGAAAGGGATGCCTATTCCTGTCTTCCATTTATGTGCATCTCTGTGATGAGGGCAGCTGAATGCCACACACACACACACACACACACACACATAGAAAGACACAGACAGACAGAAAAATAAAAAATAAGTGAAAGCTTGCCCTGATTGCTAGCTTGATTACTTCCATTGATGTGGATGACAAATCTGCATGGTGGCAAAGCTGGCACGCCACACAAGGCGCCGGGGCACCAGATTGACAGACCTGGGAAGCTCTCCAGCATGTCTTTAATTAACATGCGTGTGTCAAAGGCTACGTCGAACACCGTCGTGTTGTGCAAAAGTAAATCAAAGTACATTTTTGTTGTCACATTTGGGCAGTAGGTAATCAGCTTTAATGTGATAGATGCTGCATCTCGTTTTCTGCCTGCATATGCAGCATGTGTGTAGCATTTGAAAATCAATCAATACATCAATCAAAGATAAATACAATTTGTATCATTGTGTCATACATACTATGCAATGTTTCTCACCGTCCATTTATAAAAACCAGGACCAGATTACAGCAGAGACACTTTCAATTCATTGAGCACAACAAAGGTCATACATCACTCACACAAACATTTACATTGAAGTACTGGAACATTTAGAATATATACCAATTCAATAATATATTGTTTATATACACATCAAAATGAATTCATTATTTCAGGGTTCCGTCAAGCTATTTCTTGGATCATTAACTCTCTTAAATCTTTATAATATGTACAAAAGAAGATGGGACTCACTTTCCACTTCACCTAATTCACATAGCTCGCAGACGTTCGGTGATACTTCATTATTCGTAGTATTCATATAGGCACTGATACAATACAGCTGCTTAATACTTCTGCAGGTCAAAAATTACATTTTTCCATTTCTGACTACTTTTAAAGCCTGTACATCTGCTTCCTTTCCAAGTCTTAAACTTGACCACAACTAAGTACGTATCGGATATCTACAAACACATTTTGAATAGACATAAATGCAATTTAACATATCTGTAATTGCTTTCTGGCTGATAAGAACAGCTGCTCAAGATATCTTCTGATAGATTTCAACTGGTCAGAAATCTTTTTAAGATATCCATAATGACTTCACAGAAAGCATGTTTCATAATGTATTATTTATTATACTGATGGGATTCACATTTCAGATATCCACAGTGCACTGTGGTCAGATAACATCTTTTTAATTACATTTTGATTAGTAAGAATTAATGATTTGAGTTGTATTTAATAATTGAAATTATGACTAGTCAAAACGAGATTTTATTCTCCAAACACCTCAATGGTTAATTATTACTATTTACGATTTTGACTTTGCAGATATGTTTAACATTTATAAATATTTAATAAAAGGTGTGCACTGTCAGTTATTTCTTCAAAGCCTTTTTATATATTTATGTATGTAACTTTCACCAACACGACACACTGGCTGCTCCATTATTTCCTGTCAGATCTGATCGTTCCGGTTCGTCAAAACAGAGGCTCTTGAATACATCACGGGCTCTGAGTGCATTATGTTTAAGGGTTATATAAAGCATATTGCGTTGTATGAATACACGTAACTGACATTCACATTCATGTTGATTTAATGTGAAAACGCCGAAGGAAACATAAATGACTCATTTGATAAATACTCAGGTCAGAACTTTGATTTAAAACATGTTTATATACTATTGTTGTGCCTTTGAGATCTTGACTAAAATTGTTCAAGCCCATTTCTTTCTCGCCACATGGAAACAGAGCCATTATCTCTTCGGTGTTATGACTCAGCCAGCAGGTGCAGATATGAGCCGCGGCTGTCGGATGGAGACAAAGTGTATAAATGGCAGTCACAATTCAGAAAATCATTTCTGACTTTGATTGAAAGCCGATTCTCGTATGTGAACAGTCGCCCTCGTCGGAGCGAGAGGCAGCCGTGAACCCATATCCCTTATCCCTGCTGAAAACTGCCTCTCTGCATTTTCATATTTATTCTCTTAAAAAAAGCTATCTGCGCTTCCTTTGTACCTGCTGTCAAACCATCACACACATCTGTTTGTGTAGATTTAACAGTCTATTAAACTGCCCTTTTTCACTCATTTTGAAGCCGCTTATTTGGGACAGAAAATAGAATATCTCCTTTTTTTTATTACGAAAAAAGTGTTTCTCTTGATGAATATTCAACATATTTTTACTCTTTAAAGTGACACTTCAGCTACTTATATTTCAATAGCGTCACTGCAATGCACTCACTTTACCTGTTTCTAGTGCTTTAACTTTAACTGCTCTCATTGCTTACACTTCAAGAGGCGATTCAACTGCTAACAGGTCTTGAACTTAAAACTGAAAATGCTCTCAGTGATTAAACTGACTGCTTTTATTTCTAACAGTTCAACTGACACCTCAACTCCTTTCAGTGCTTATAAACAACAGCTGACACTTCAAATGCTTTCAGTGTTTTAAGTTCTTCTACCTTAACTGCAAATGCCGTAGAATATTTCACAGGCAAATAATTAACGTTTTAAGACATTTTAAGTTGTTCACACATGAGTGGAGACAAGAAAACATTTTGACATTGTTGAATGTCGCAACAAATGCAACTCAGGCACATACTGCAGAATCAAAATGGATGCTGATCCCTTTATTACCTACTTAATTAACTGTCCATTGCTGTTAATTCTGTGTAATATTCTAAAAACACAGAAGTTATCAAAATATTTGCTTATCTCTAGTAATGACAGAAGCCTCCAAATGTGTTGAAAATGACGTTGGTTCCATGTTGGAGTAGAGCTAAGAAAAGGTCAATATACCCTCATTCACTTTTTAATTATCTTATTCGGGACATAAAATAGAATTTCACCTTTTTTAAATTGTGCAATACATTTTAAAAAGTGTGCTCGCTCTGTACTGTGACACATTAACTACTTTAACTTGTGTTTCAACTGCGGCCACGATACTTTGTGTAAACTGAATTCACATTTTAACTTCTCCAGACAGGGACATCTAACTGCAGAAATAACCGTCAATTGTTGTGAAATATCTTCTAATTTGCTCTTTAGGGAAGCAAATTAGCAGACACGGCACACTGCCTCACTTCAAATGACATATAAAGCTCAGATACTTTCGGGAGTTTAGCTAAAAAGGAAAATGTACCCTCCACCAGCATCCAAAATCTTTGTGCTTGAAAAGGTTTTCATCTGGCGGAGTAAATAACTTACAGTTATTCTGGGAAAATAGACTGATTAACTGCAAATGAGTCCAAAAACGATACTGCTGTTCAGAAAAATACATGAAGCTTTGTTGGAGAGAACTCTGTGTGTCAGTAAATCTCTTAAATTGCTCCACAAATTGCGGAGAGGTTTATGCTTTTCATAAACTGTGTCTTTATGCTGGAATCCACCTCAACTCAAAGACTCCATTTCATATAGCACTAATCCAAAAAGTACATGCAATCATGGTGTTTGTTTAGCGTTTAGGTGATTGAATATGACAATAATGCACATTTTCTAAAACAAAGTCTCAAAGTGCTTTGCAACTCAATAAAGTCAGACAAACACACACTGTCAAACGCTTTAAGATTTACATGAAACACTTACAATAACATACAAATATAATAATAACTATTTATAGATACACTTATTATATATATGCACAGTGTTGCAAAGTGCTGTACATGTGTATAACAGAGCAAAACAAAGAAAGACATGGGGAAAAGAAAGCAAGTAGGAAAGGGGCAAATACAAATATGAATGTAAAAACTGTAAAGGAGTAAACAAATAAGTAAAAAACTAAAATATAAATATAAAAGCATCAGAATAAATATTCAATAGCAGCCTTATACGTATGTTGTAATATAGAACATTAAGAACATAACAGATAATGGAGAGGGGACCAATAAGCGAAACACAAACACATAATTCATTCAATTTAAGGAGTACGAGTACAAGCCTTTGTGTGTACAGATCCCATGCATCTGCACACAGTTAACAGTTTCTCCATGGCGATCGCTGATTCCCCAGCTCCCGACTTGAAATGAAAGAGGGGAGGCTGAGTGGCTGAGCCTCCCCTCTTTCATTTCAAGTCGGCAGCACCATGGCTACTCACCAGAACATGGTTGAGTGAATAGATGAAAAGCCAAGCATGTCAGTACCAGCTGCACCGAAGCCCCCCCCCCCCCCCCCCCTCTACATTTTCGGCTCTTTTATGTGGCAGAATGACCCTTTTTACCCCCGCCTGCTCTCCTTCTTTATGTGCGCTCCATGTATGTTTTATTGTGTCAGTACTGTAATAACGTTTATTCCGCTGGCAAATTTATGGTTTCTGTTGGATATAATAACATTATACAGTTTGTGATTTACACTGAGGGAAGGCTGATTATGTGCAGGTTTCTTGTGCAACGTCGGGAAAACAATGTCAAGAGTGCAGTCGCCCAT
Source organism: Pholis gunnellus (assembly GCF_910591455.1). NCBI lineage: Eukaryota > Metazoa > Chordata > Actinopteri > Perciformes > Pholidae > Pholis > Pholis gunnellus. The sequence goes on from NC_136547.1 coordinate 8,519,429, forward strand.
GCTGCACATTTTATTTTTAGGTTGTTTGTGCAACATACCTTGCTCGTAGAGACCCCGTTAAGCCTCGACGTTGAGCTGCTCTGTGAAATATCTTGAGGGCGATTGTTGATTAAGGGCTCTTGAGCAGCGGCAGAGGCTGTTTCAGTGTACCGGATCCAGTATTGCTCACAGGTTGCCTGTAGGTATGGACTTTTGTATCCATTTTGGATTGTGCACAGTCCATTGAATGGGGGAATTTGTACTCTCCTCAGGGGAAGTGCAAATACAAAGCTTGAAACATTCATCTTGGGGTTTGAGCATTTGTATTTTCAAATGTATTTATACTTTTCTACTTGCTGTGTTGCACAGAGCCAAGCCAAATGGGCGTAAAGAGGAACTAAAAGGAATTACACACTTTCCAACATGATATTTCATGTAGCGTAGAATTGCAAAAATGAAAATTCAAATGCAAGAACAATTTGAGCACATTGTGCAGCAGTGCTAGTGATAGGACAAGCATGTTTCTGTGTGTTGTTATGGGTTCTTTTATGCCTTTTACCCCTCTCCCTCGCTACAAGGTAAACAAGCAAACACAAAGCTAACAGGCTGGTCCCTGGAGGACTGCCTGCATACAAAGTGATCATAAGTGTCAGCACTGATTTCAGAAGGGTTCGTGTTCAGATTCCACCCCTCCCTCTCAATCCCTCGGAGTGCCTTTGAGCTACACCGCCGCGCTGCATGCTGTGTTACACCCACCTCAAGGGAAGCAGAGAAAAGAATTACAGAGGAGTCTTTGCATTTTTTGCAAGTGAAGCAACTATGGTGCTGAGTACAAGTAATAAGAGTTGAAACTTCAAATACCACTTGAAAATGAGCAGTGATGGTTTTAAAATGGGTTAGACTAATGAGAGAGAGAGAGAGAGAAGTATTTGACCAGGGTATACTTCTAATAGGCCCTGCCACGCTACACACATTTTCATGCAGCCCTCAGTGTTGATGAGATTTAGAGATGGAATACGTGGCGACAGTTGCTGCGCTGCTAGGCAGAGAAGGGGAAACGGAGCAAAACCACATGGTGTGCTTGACCTATGACCCAGCTTGCTTGCTTTGTGACCTGTCAGCTTTGTTCTTCTCGTCCATGGTATTTGCCGGAAATCAACGGCCACGGATGGCCTCCTCAAGATTAAATGTTGACTTTCTCCACGACTGACAGTTTACCTCAAGTTTGCTCCTGACAGCTGGAGACAGCGAACAAACACGGCGAGCTCCATAAGAGAGGCAACATATGCAGGCCGAGGCTCGCGGACACAACCAGTGCAATCATCACGGCCCAAACGCAGCATCCATCAAGCGGGCTGATGGATTCCATTAATAAAAGACCTTTGGTGTTGTATCCACTGTTCAGCATGTACTCCTTCAGTGCCAACAATATATTGTTGACCTAATCATTCCACCTCCCCTGCAGCGGGGGCTCCGAACCCGAAATACCATTGTTATTTATCCGATAATGAGATGTTGACATTTACAGACAAATTGAAGAAAGAGTTTCAACAATATTACCGTGGGAGTGCGTTGTAATATAAAAAGAAATACATCATAATTGGCTTTTGTCATTGCGCTACACAATAAACGACAAGAGAGGCCAACTACTTCACTGTAAACAACGCGGAAATACTTTGTTCCATTTTGATGGTAAAAAAAATAATCATAATGATTTAAAAAATTCTAATTTCTCTCTCTTCAAACTATTTCTGCACACAGTAAAACAGCTTTTTGTGCTATTGAGCACTGGGTCAGGTGTGGTAAGGATATTAAAATCTATCATCTGAAATCCTCATCATTGGCCTCGGATCACTAAACAAAGCCCACCACAACTTCTCTCTCTGCAGCGATGGCACCACTGTTCCTGCTTCCACACATGTCCGTAACCTTGCTATCAACTTCAATCAAACCCTCTCCTTCGAACGCAACGTCAATCACATCACAAAAAGACGCCTTCTTTCATCTCAAAAACATCGCCCGTCTACGCCCCTCCCTCACCTCCCTCAGCCGCTGAAACACTCGTCCACGCCTTCATCGCCTCTCGACTGGACTACTGCAACAGCCTCCTGTACGGCTCATCCACCAAAATCATCAACAAACTACAATACATCCAGAACTCAGCTGCCCATCTCCTACTCCATCACCCCAGTCCTTCAAAACCTCCACTGGCTCCCCATACGGCAAAGAATCCAGTTCAAAATGATCCTCATCACATAGAAAGCCCTTCACAACCTCGTCCCTTCATACCTTTCAGACGTCACGCTCCCACCCGCAACCTCAGATCCGCAACCTCCAACCTCCTTACCCTTTATGTTTTTGTCTGTTTATAATGTCATCTATCTGTCTTGCTATTGCAAGTATTGTTTATGTTTTTACTATGTAAATTGCCTTTGAGTACCTTTTACTGTCTGTAGAAGTCTGGCCTTTACCCTGACAGTTCTTCATCAGCGATAATTGGCTACTGACCTCAACAGGGGATCAAGCAGTGTTAGGAATACAGCGAAGATCTCCTGAACACAAATGATGATGTTTCGGCGTACTCGTTCTAAACCTTACCCATCTCCCTGCATGGCGTTTGTTATTTTCAAGGACATAATCTTGAAGCACAGCCAGGGAGTAGTGTAGGATGTCCTATTTCATAACCTGGACTAGCTATCGGGTCTCAACTGCAACAGAAGTATTTTTCCTGAAAGTGTTTCGTAGTGCAGCTTTGAGAATCTGAAGCCTGTCTGCCTTTGTTCACAAGCTTTAAAAGCTTTGCCTTAAATTGAAAGATAAATGTTTCCTGAGGAATCATTTTATATTTGCATTTGTAGGAAAATGCCATTTACCAAATAATCATTGTTACAAACACATTTTGTGCTTTTAACATTGGCTGAAGTTGGGTTTTATATGAGATGTGCTATTTATTACCAGATGTTTTGTTGGTAAATTGCGTCTTTGATCATTTCTATCAAGTGACAGCGGCATTACAGTAAGTTGCACCATTCTATTTCATTTCCTTTTGTGGAGCAAAATGCAAATCGTGTTGGAGAGTTTCTGTCCTAAAATATCCTGTCATGAACCAATGTGAGAGCTGCGTTTACAATCCTAGCAGAGATTTAAGAGTATTCTTCAATCTTCAGTCATGCACAGTCCCCCAATCATGTCTGTTAATTTGATCGACAGAATCTCAAGCAACAGGCCTGGAGAGAATCTCCAGTTTATTTACATTAGGGCCGAGTTATGCTTGTTCAGAACTAGTTTGTGAGACATGTTGTCGGACCACGTCAGAAATCAAAAGTGTTTATAGTTATTTTCTGAACGGCCAAAATCAAATGTCCAAATGGCACTTTCCAAGCTAAGTTTTCCAAATGTTCTCGTGTCCCCTCCAACTTAATTGAAGAGCAATACTAAATTGCTGAAGAAGCTTTTTACACTGTGGACATTGTTGGTGTACGTGATACTCCTCCTAAATCATTTGTCTGCAATAGTCCAGAAAAAAAGCATGTCTTGTAATGAGTAGGGGAAATAATTATCTGAAAAGAGCCACTTTAACAAACAGACAGATTGATATACTCCTTACCTGATTTTATAGGTTTTGAAGCAGTCAGATGCAAAACACTTGGAAGATTGAAGACACTGTTGAGGAGTAGCAATTACAGGTTCAATTGAAGCTTTTTTCTGTCTGCACACTTTTAACACCAACTATTGAGAATCAGAGAGAGAGAAAAAAAACACTAAAAGCTTGCTCTGCATGCTGTTAATTGAGGTGTTTTGTCATGTTGGAGGTGATGGAGTAAAGACATAAATACGCACTCTGCTAAATGCTGACAGTTGAAAATGGACCATCTGAACAGCAACAATGGCCTCCGTCTAAGCTATATGGCAGTTCCTGTGATCGCTTTGATGTTGAGACATTGAAGGGGTCGGTGGCCATCATACAGCTCTGACTTCAAACAGGATTATTCAGGGTTGGTTACTTGTCATGGTAATTTCAATGCTCAAAAAGCTCCAAGTGTTCTTTCTTTAGAGTTGCTCAAGGATTATTTTTGTTGGGGTCGTACTTTGAGGAAGTGTCTTAAAGTCATCTTGAAACTCACGACTTGTTCTTCTGAGATTAAAACTCTGCCATAAGAAGACGGTTGTTGTCAGTGCACGAGTTCAATGATACAAATGTAGCTTGTCTGACTTCTTTGTAGACCTGTATGTCTGTTTGTCAAACATTAAAACAACTCCTATTAATATTTGAGTTACTCCAAGAAACAAAGCTCAGATTTGATAGTGTAAGCCCACATGCTTTGAGCTGGAAAGTTTTGATTTGAAGATTTGCATTTGACTGTTATTTGGGTGTTTAATGTGGCCATTAAAATGGCGGATCTGATAGTGTAGCCTCAGCTCTTGCTATTGATTATTAGGGGGCAAAAACCTGTAGAACCGTTTTTTGCTATCAATAGGCTGCTCTTGATGGAAACAAGAGGGAACTGTTGATAACATTTCAACTTTAATAATCAGATGTCATGTCAAAAAGGTATGTCATTTGAGAAATTGCACAAGAGAACATTTACGTCTACCAAACCATCTGTGCTCCTTTTCTTCCAAAGGGCAGAACATGAATGAAAAGAAGCACAACATGGAGCACTGAGACTTCATTCAGTGCTGTGTAAAAGGCTTTTTGAATCTGTGGGCGAAAAGGAAGTATCGACATCAGTGTAATTTAAGGAAATATGCCAAAGAGAGGGTCAATGTAGGGTCTCTTCAGGCAGAAGTATTTTTGCATGAAACATTTCCAAGTGCACCTTTATAAAAGTTTTAAATTATATGTTTGGCAAAAACATTTCATCTAGAAGTTCCAAATAGAAAGATGCTATTGAGATGCATTTGATGAATCGTCATTTGTTATTTCTGGAAGTTTTATTGGAAAATTGCTAGTTTGATCATCTGTAATGACTATTACGTTAGTAAGCAAGTCCCAGTGGCATTGCAGTAAGTGGCACCATTTTCATTTTATTCCATTATTTTGTAGCAAAATGAATTCATGCATAAATGTGTCTCGCTTTGATCTGATTCAGATGTTTGTCCAATAAACATGATGTGTATTTGCTTGTATTGTGTGTGTGTGTGTGTGTGTGTGTGTGTGTGTGTGTGTGCTTACTGTACATATCAGCAATGAAATTCACATGGTGTAAATGAATATTTTAAACAAGATTTACATATTTTAGTAAAAATGAATACGAGATATTTATACATTGCATTAAATAAAATAAGCGATATGCAATGTTCTAAAATACATTCAAGTTCAAATTAATTTCTAATTTCATCAATATAGCTGTTATCTCTGAATAGATAACATATCCTTACTAAGTAATCATCAATCCTTCAACACAAAAAAACATCTAAAATAATGAAAGGGTTTTTTTCTACAGTCGCCTTAATCTGATGTTCTTTTGTCCCTTCAGCTACACTCAGATGTGGACAAAGGGGACGGCAAGGTGAAGTATGTGTTAACTGGGGAGGGCTCCACCTCCATCTTCACCATTGATGAGAACACAGGGGACATCCACGCCACAAAGCGCCTTGATCGGGAGGCACAGGCCTACTACACCCTCCAAGCTCAAGCTGTGGACCGAATCACCAATAAGCCCGTGGAGCCCAGGTCTGAGTTTGTGGTCAAGGTCCAGGACATCAACGATAATGAGCCAAAGTTTCTAGATGGACCGTACTTGGCAGGAGTACCAGAGATGTCACCCTTAGGTAAGCCATTAGCCTTAGATATAATCCCATATAGTTCCCTCTTGTATATCTTCCCCTTTTCCATTCATTTACTTTATCCCTTTTTTTTCTCTCACGTTCTCTTTGACTTGCCCTCGCTCCGACATCTGCATTTGATAATTTTCCACCTCGCTGAATTTGTCTTCATCTCTCTCAGTCTTTAGGTCATGGGGGGAATCGGGAAGTGTAAAATATTAATTTGAATCCAGCGTGTTCGCTTTGTAACACTCAATATGCACTAATCACATTGGGCCACATTTAAACTGCATGAGCATGTTCTTGTGCATGAATTGAGCCCAACATCAATGGAGGTCCAGGTTCAACTACTTGGATTTTGGCATCCAGAGCATGCAGGTTTATTGTCTTCTTTGTTCTTTTCACTAATTGTGTATGCTGATTAATAAGCACTAAGTAGTACTTTTCACCTCTTGAGGTCTTTGAACTTTTAAAAACCTTCAGTTTAGTTTGAAAGTGTGTTGTTGTACAAACATTTAGAACTTCAAGGACCTCCACAAAAGATATTGAAGGTAAAATAATAATAGAAGGAAAAAAACAAATCAGTATTTGAAGCTGGCAAAAACTAATTACAAGCAATGATGAACAGAAACCTTTTTTTAGAGCAGTGGCTGAAATCAGCTCCATGTTTTCTGTTATGTATAACAACAAGCAGACAAGTGCCAGATGACCAGAGAGGTCTTTTATTTATGTGGGTTATTTATCAGTTCCATTTGATTTATTGAATTGATATAGACCATATATGTAATAAGCAACACTTGAAATTACTTACATTTAGCTATATCAGACATTTTTTAATCTACCTTCTATTCAGCATCGTTCCAATACACCCTTCCCTAAGAACCGCTCCCCCGCTGCTACTCCATCAAACTGTCAGAGCTACCACGGAGCCCATACTGTCACGAACTGCTCTCACTCCCTGAATAAAGATTATATACATTTTGGAAAAAACGGAAAAGCAATTTCAGACAGAAGTAGACAGAAGGGTTCTACAATATGTACCTGAAGGACATATCCAGGATGTCAAACTGATTGAGCAGCCAAAACAGGTTAAAGAGATAAAGATAGAAGCTAAAGCGTAGAGATCACAGTGTACAAGTGAACCACCACATTACTTGGCAATCAAGACAGAATACAATGAAATTAAGCAGCAACACTGTTCCTGTAATGGGTAGGTCTTCATCCACTGATACTATCATTACAAAGTAAAAGAAGTCAGATGATCACCAAAGTCATAACAAATGAACCTCAACGTTATTATAATCTATCCTTGTACCTTGAATGTCGGTACAACATTTTATGGCAATCTATCCAATATTTGTTACCATGTTTCGGTCAGGATCAAAGCACCAACCGACCAACATTGCCACTTACAGAGCAACTCTGCTAGCACGGTTAAAAACATTATACGGCTGTAGCTGTCGTAAGGACTCAGCAGCTCAAATGTCATTCATCACATTAGCTATTTCTTTTATCTGTCTGCTTTAAATGCAGTCCTGGAGGAAGCCATCGTATCAAACCCTGCCTTTTAACGTACTGCTACTTGCTGCATGGTCAAGATTCCCTCTAAGGTTTAGAACGGGTCACGCTCCAGCTCAAAATGCTGGTAAATGCAAATGAGCCACAACAACATCCTGAGGCTCTTCAGCTTAGCAGGTGTGTAAGTAAGAGAGAGTGACCTCCATATTGATATGTGTATGTGCTCTTTATTTTGAACTCAACATAGCACCTATCATATTAGTTTAACAAAGGTTGTTTGGGTTATTTTTAAAGGTTTGTTGTTTCTTTCTAGGTTACCAATACATGCTAATTAAACAAAGAAATGTTTGGTGCTGAGCATAAAACGCTGCCAAAATGCTATTTCGTGGTTTCTTTAAGTAAGCCTGATGTACCTACATTTACATATTTATCGTCTCACATATGCCAGCGAAGACCTCTAGGCTTAGAAATGTTGATGAGTGACGCATGTTTAAAAAACTGGCTCGAGCAAACTTAAGGTCTGAATCACGCTTGAAGGCAATGGGCATGTTTTCCACAAATTGGGCTCAGAGTTCATACTGCCCAGTACTTACAGGGACCGCTCTGCTGAAAAAATGTCTCTGAATAATGTCTAATCCGGAAAAATACATTTCTATCCGTCCATTAGACACAGCAGCACAGGCATCCTTAACTTCCTCCAGCTCCTCCCAAGGGTTCTCAAGGTGCTCCCAGGCATGCTGGGAGCTGTGGTTTAATCATAAGTGAGCTATGAGTGATGGGATGGAGGCAAGATTGAATTTGGGAGTCAATTGACAGAAAAAAAGGGTTATATGTGATACGTTGCAATTCATTTAAATGTGTAAATGTACAAACACAATTTGAAACATTTAGGTGAATAATGCATTATGTTTATTTTCTTTTGAGGTGTTTTTTGTTTATTATTAACTGGAGACATTTATTAAATACAATCATTTTACAATGACACAATGTGTTCCCCGAGAGGAAAATAAACAATTATTTAATACTATTATATATTTAATACTGTACCCTGGTCATAAACAAACAAAAAAAGGTTTTGCCACTTCAATCTGCAGTCTGAATAATAATTCATTAACGGAATGGGAGCAAGCAATCCGTCCTCCCTCAATGATGATACGATTAGAAGTGGATGTAGGTTAGTCAGTCTACACAATCAACACAACTTTTGTTGAAATATGTGAGATAAGGCACAACAGGCAGCAAGCGTCTGAGAATGTCTAAGACTGTCCACCTTTTGAACTACATGGTCAGTCACTTTGTTATACTATCAACATATTCTGGTGCCAGTCGATGGGGTGAACTGAATGGCCGTTCTTTTTGCCTTTTTTCTAAAGAAATTGAGAAATTCTGCACTCAAGCCAAAAATCTGTGATGTCGCCACACAGTCTTTGGTTTCATCAAGAATTTCTAAAAATGTATCGACGATCATAACTCTTACTGTAATTTAAAAGGAGAGAATAAAAGTGTGTTAGTGGGCCTGTGGAAACTGGGGGAACATGGAGAGTGATGTTTGCATTTGAATGCATTTCTTTGAATGTATAAAGAGAGCTTGTTTGAGCTAAAGCAGGTGTTCAATTGCTTTTTAAACTTGTAATAATGATTAATTTCTTTGGCACACCTCAGGCAACACTAACAAGCTGTGAAAACAACACTGACATACTATCACCTTTTAATTTGATGTCAAAAGTGTTAGCAACTACTTGCAAACACGGAGCAACATTAGCCTTCACTTTGAGTTGTATTTCTGTACACCTGACAAATGTTTGTCCAATATTCCCTCTCTTTTACCGTAGCTCTGTTTTTGGTCACCACCAACTGCTGAGGGAAGTATCTGTCTCTCTAGCTGCTAAATGCTCCACTGATAATCACCAGCTAGTCGCTAACCGTGTCTGTCTGCGGGTTGCTGCTGAGCAGGTAGCGTACAGTAGGTATTTAGATGTTATTTTTGCTGAAAACAGCAGCTGGGAGCAACCCTTTAAAATCAGTGAGAGTGAAGCAGAACAGTAAAGTTGCGGGCCAGTAAAACAGAACATTGAAAGATGCCATAAAGCTCTGTAAAGACTGGGTGAAGCTGCAGAGGAGAACTTCTTGCCGGTTAATCACCAAACACGACCCCTTTCACATGCATGTCAATATAAAATTATTCATTATAGCCACTTTGAATTTCATGTTTTTACCAGCATGGTAAATTAAAGCCCACTGCACTTCTGCACACCAATAAACACAATGAACTAAAAAGGTCATTCTGCATATCAGCGTCACCTCAAAACCTCAAACGCGCTTTGCACCATACAGATGGAAATGAGTGAAAACAAAGGTGTTACGGCTTTCTTGCAACCTTCAAAGTGAAAATGAACATTTCGGCAGGCACACAGTGGCAGTGGGAGTCGTTCCAAGGGAAGCAGTGCTTTGCTTACTACACAGGCAGGGAGATCTCTGAAGGATTACACAGCCGACTGTCAACGGGGGGTACAGAGCTCCGGCTTAAGGAACCAGAGGATTAGAGTACAAGGGCTTGGCGTCTCATGTCCAACCCGAGATAAGACAGCGCCTCGGTACATCAACCACAGAGGAGGACTGCGTTCACACCACGAGCGCCGAGACGCAGGGTCACCCTCGCCACTGTATTTACTCTGCCAGCCCCTGTGAAGGTCTTCATCACAAGTTGAGCGAACAATGCACCGCCTCCCTTTGTAAATATCTGCTCACAGCAATCATCAATGCAGTAAAGAGCATGCACCTCCTGTCCTCAATAATTCCTTTATAGATGTCTTTAAATCATTAACGGTCACAGCTCTGCACCGCTGATGAATGAGTTCAATTTAGAGGAAATCATGAATTTAATTAATTAAAGTAATTAGAGGCAGCGCTCGTCCACACATGGAGACCTTTTGGCCCGGGGATCTCTGAAGGCTTTTGTCTTAATCACGGCGGGGGTGTCAAATAAAAGACTAGAGGGCTTGAGGACAGTTGGAGGTGTGACAGTCGCGAGGCTTGGCTCTCTCCCCCACTGCACAGCGAAGGGGCCACAGGAGCAGTTTGAGGGCTCATTACAAGCGGAGAGGATGTAATGTCAACCCAAGGCCACAGCTCTGGAATTTACTACTCGCCAGTCCTATATCCAGCTGTCAGGGTTCCTGTCTAATTCATGAGAGCGGCGATCAAAGATGGGACAGCCGTTTTAATAATGGTAATGAAAAAGGGCTCCGGTTTCGGGAAAGTTGACCCAAATTGTTATGTTTTCATGTTAATTCCTTTTTGCATTGTGTGTTCCTAATATACACTGAGTGGCGGCTTTATTAGGAATACCTACAGTCCAATACAACTTCTATTTATATATAGCGTTTATTTCTGAGATCCTAGTCAAATGTGGTGTTGTAACTAAGTTCATTTACTGTACTGAACCTCATTACAAATTGAAGGGGCCTGGTACCTTTTATCCTACTTTATACTTCTACTGGACCACATCTCAGAGGTAAATATCTTTTCTCCACAACATTTTTGTCTCAGCTTCCTGTGAAAACCATGCATCCACAAATTAGCGGATGTTAAAATGTCTGATTGACTAAAACATATAGTGTTCCTTTATGTGTTGTGACAATTCTCCTACTTCTTAAGCTAAATAATATTTCAAAGCTAAAAACGGGGCTGTTTTTCTGAGCTCAAGAAAAGTTCACTTATTAGAGATGCGTGCTTCTCACAGGACAGCGGCGCTACAAACATATGATGATCTTATAGAATATTAAACTACACACCAGTATATAAAGGAGTTACAAGTTGACCATCTACAGCCGTATAGTGCCACGTACACATTAATGCTGCTTTTAAACTTTTACTTTTCATATGTTTAGTGTATTTTGCTGATAAGACTTGCAAGGCTTAGCATGCAGGACTTTTACTTGTAGTGGAGTATTTTCGCAGAGCAGTAGTGATACTTTTACTACAATAAAGGATCTGACTACTTCTTCCACCTCAGGGTGTACTGGGCCGCATTATATTGAAGGTTGTTTCAATTTTTCTTTTATTTTCCTTTTGCCATTGACCTGAACATTATAGGCATCATAAAAGTGGACTTTATGGCAGAACAGTTGTATTTGATTGCATTAGATTGTACATGTGTACCTAATAAAGTGGCCACAGAGTGTACCTTGGATGTTAAAACACACTTGACAGTTGCAAATATAAGTGAATTGAACTCTAAACCCTGTTTATCTGAAGCAAATACAATCAACTTAATCTACGGTGGCATCTTCGAATACTCATGAAGGCATCGCAGAATTAGTTGGCATGAACGGAATCTTTCAATATTCATAAAATAGATTTTCTTTTTTTTTTAATGTATGTATGTTGCAATTAAATTATAGAGTCCCAGATTTGGTTCCAAATGTGCTCTCCTTTATTGATATGCTCGTATTTCTATATGCAGAAGATGGCCCCTCATTTGAGGACGCGTGCAATTGACATTGTGCACTCAGAAATGCATATTGACAGTTGGATGCGGCCTGTTTATGGAAGAGGCTGAAGAATACCTGTCTCCCCTTCACATTTGAGCATGCCACATTTATTTTCATTACTGGCAGATGACAGTTGCTCACCCAAGATGCGGAATTGATTAGGAAACCTGTTTTGTACACAGCTGCAGGGGAATAAATAAAAAATGTGAAGATCAGCTCCATCACGTCAGTGAAGACGGACAAACATTGAAGGGACATGGACAGGGCAAAGTGAGTAGCGGATGACAGCCCCGTGGAGCAGAAAGAATCTATTCAAATTTCAAATGTTTTGTTTTTTTATTTTTGTTTTTTTACAACCAGCTCACTCGGATGGGATTGCCTGTCCTTCTGACAATATTGTTAACCTATAACCTGTAGGAAGAGCCTTTAAAAGCTGTGCTCCATACGAGTCCATATTGAATGTTAATGTGCAGCCTCGTCTGCAGAGCAATCTGTGAAGGGATTTTAACTATCAACCTGTAATAGAGATTTTTCCCATCGCCCGAGTTCTCTTTCATAGAGCCATCCTTTGACCTTGGTGTTTTAAACTACCTGTAATATAACCTGTCATGACTAAGAGGTGATGATATAATCTAGGTGTCCTTCTACAACCGGCCTGGTGATAACTTCTCCAGCTTCTCCAAGCTTTTTTTTTTTTTTTTTTTTTTCTATTATATTGTCCAGGCCAGAGCCTGTTAATTTTTCTTTTTTAATGGCCAGATTGGAGGACTTTAATCTTCAATTTCCATGATCACTTTCATTCTGTAGAAAGACTGTAAAAAACATCTCATGTTAGGAAGTGGGATTTTTATTAGAATGTTTTCTTCAAAGTAAAATATCACCAACTTGCAAGACAGCACTTTCTGTCAGATGCTACAATATTATAGCTCAGTATATGTGCAGCTACCCATTAAAGTGAAATATTCCAGCAGCTATTCATGTGTCAGGCTGGGGAAGGCACGTTCTTTTTTCTTCATTTTCAAGGTTATATCATCAATGGCTTTTGTTGATGATTTCACCGCTGCAAAGTGTTCGGTAGGCGTCAGCTTTAAGGCCAACAGTGACGTACAGTCTAACACCAAACAATAGCCTGGACCATAATAATATATTAACAGATGGATATCAAAGCTCTGACATTAAAAATCTGCAACCATTAAATGAGCCCAGTTGGGGGAACAAGGCTAATTCATAGCGTTATGGCCGACCTATTGAAATTGATTGGCGCTGATTATGTTTTCTCAGTGGAATCTTCAAACGCTTCTCTGCCTTTACCTTCCGAGCACACGGCTGTCAGCTCAAGTCACGTCAACCGCGTTCAGCCGGTATGTTTAAAAGAAATACATAAGGAGTCATGTCTGATGTCTTCTTTGCCTCGGAGGAAGAGTGGGAGAGGACAATACTGTACTGCACGCAGAAACAGTTGTCAGTTGTCAGCAGAGTTCACAGTCGAGTTTGAAAACAAATTTCCTTCTTGTAAGCTGGGAGGAAGTTTGGGGATTCGGGGCTCTAAAGGGCACTAAAACAAAATCAGACTTTATATCTTGGGTTGTATAACTGTATCAGCAGTGCTCCACTGTATAATGTCAGTTTTTATATTTTGCTGAGACTTATGGGATATAACTGTATAGCAATGATTTCTTTACAGAGTACAATACGTGTTATATTTTCTTTCAGACGATCTCATTCCATGTCAATCAAACCCACCGACGTTAACTGGCGCTTCGTAGCTAAAAGGCAGTGGATGGTGTTGTGTTAGCAGTATAGCTAACTGATGTGTGCATTATATAATACTGATTAACACATGAATTGGTTCTTATTAGTTGGACTAATTAGGGCCCGAGCACCGACGTAGTCGGAGCGGAGGACCTATTGTAATCGTAATGTTTATTATTATTATTATTATTCTTCCGATTATTTTTCATGTTTCGTCGCAAAAAGGAGGTGCTTGGGATTCTGGCAACATTTTGAAATTTTGCACGCAAGCCAGAATTTTTGAAAATTGCAGTCTGATTGGGGTGTCCAGCTGCGTTTTGAAATATTGGCTCGCTAGCGCCCCCTATTGAGTAGCCCCAACATTGGGTTTCACCTAGCTGTATGAAATTTGGTAGGTATGTGGAACGTGATGGGGCGTACAAAAAATCCTCTTGGAATTTTTCACTAAACCAAACAGGAAGTCGGCCATTTTGAAGTGTATGACGTTTTTGGACCGTTTCAAGGCATCATACTTTAATGAACTCCTCCTAGAGATTGAACCCGATCGACTTCAGACTTGGTCAGTATGCTCTTGAGACCTTGGCAGTGAAATGTTACTCAAAGATCAAAAAGTTATCGTACTATGTATCCGTGGCGTGGCGTCAAAAAAACACCATTCGCCATGAAAAAGGAAGTAGTTGTAACTCGGCCGTACATTGTCTAATCTGCTCCAAATCTCTCATATGTCATATCATCCTGACTCAGAACACATCTATATGAAAATGTAGAATCATAGTAAGAGCGCCACCTATTGGCAACTGGAAGTTGTACGTTTTGTACTTTGACATCCTGCTCCTCACAGATTAATCAGATCCCTCTCAAATTTTGCCAGGAAAGCCTTAAGACCTTGATCATGCTTCATTGTGAAGATTGTAAGAAGTTGTCGAAGGGCGGCGACGTGGCGGCTCGGCGAATTTCGATCCTTCGCCATGAACGAATAAACTGATGTAACTCGACTCCACATCATCAGATCTTTACCAGATTTCACATGTTTGATTAGACTCCAGGCCTGAAGACATCTGCAGGCCAATTTTTAATCATAGTCATAGCGCCACCTACTGGTAACAGTAAGTTAAAGACTTTATACTTTGCCTTGTTTCTCTTAGTAGGTAAATCAGATCAACATCAAACTACTTCCACACAAATGTAAGAAGTTCATAATGCCAGTTCATGAAGCTTTTGATGTTTCGTCAAACGCCGTTGCCGTGGCGACGCAGTCTTCGCTGTGAAAAACGAAGGTCATTTTGAGAGGCTAAAAAAGCTCGAAACATAAGCAAACTCTGCACGCAGATTACAATCCCAAAATGTAGTGATATAAAATGCTTTTATTCATTCAGAGTGGCAAATCGGCTCAATAGCGCCCCCTACAACATTTCGACGAAGCAGCCCTCGCACTACGTTTCACATAGATTTACAAAATTTGGTGGGCACATGTATCACATGTGGACTTAAATAAAAGTCTCTTGGGACCATGCTCTAAACCCAACCGGAAGTCACCCATTTTGAATTTCTTTTGAATTTCTAGTGTCGTTTTTGTCATTTCCAGGCGCTGCACTTTAACAAACTCCTCCTAGGGAAATAATCGAATCAACTTCAAAATTGGTCAGTACAATCTAAAGACCTTTGTGATGAAAAGTTACTCAAAACTTGTTATTTCGTGAAAAGCTGTTGCCGTGGCAACGCATTCTTCGCCATGAAAAATGAAGGTGTTTTTGAGGGGCTAAAAATGCTCAAAACATAACAAAACTTGTCAAACACATTTAAAATCATGAATGTAGTTATCTGATGTGACTTTAATGTGTCAGAGTGGCAAGTCGGCTCAATAGCGCCCCCTACAATATTTCGCCGATGCAGCCCTCGCAGTACGTCTCACCTAGATGTATAAAATTTGGGAAGTAGGTGTATCACATATAGACTTAAAAAAAGGTCTTAGGGGTCTAAGCTCTAAACCCAACCAGAAGTCAGCCATTTTGAATTTTGTATGAATTTATAGTGTCGTTTGTGCAATTTCCAGGCGCTCTACTTTAACGAACTCCTCCTAGGGAATTAATCAGATCAACTTAGAATTTGGTCGGAACTATCTCAAGACCTTAGTGATTAAAAGTTACTAAAAGCTTTAGGTTTCATCAAACGACGTGGATTTGGTGTGGCAGCCATTTTACATGGTTCACCATCATCCATCAAGCTGTTGTAACTCTACTGTACTTTGTCAAAACTGTCCCAAACTTGACATGGTTGTTGACTGTCATGACTTTAGGACTTCTGCATGCCAATATTAACTTATAGTCATAGCGCCACCTACTGATAAGCACGGACGTAAGCAGGATTCTATAAATACAGCGGCCCAAACTGAACTTATTAGAAGGGTTTGTGGGCACACCATGAGAAAAAGACTTCTCTGATCTAAATATGTGCAAACTAAGATGCTTGGAGAGCAAAAGTTAGATAACAGTAGGTTATCCAAACCATATCAGTCGACATTAGTATAAATGATCTGTCCAGAGCTTCTACACGAGAATCAGGTTAAATGTCACAATGAATGCTTCACAAAACAGTCTAAAGTTACAGAAGAGCTTAAAAAGAAAACGGTGTTAAATTAAAGTGTTCAAGTAAAAGCAAATGATACTACTGTTTTCTTAACTTTCATGTAAGTCCAAATAAAATCAGGACACTGCAGGGAGTTGAACCCCATCCCAGTAAACTGACAGTCTGTTATGTTACTAACACTGAAGCGCATTCACGCACATTCATTTTCTTGATGATCTTAACAGGCTTTCATTTATGATTGTATTGGAGGTACCCTCAACACATTTGAGGCCTAAGACCTGTCAACGCGATCTTGTTACGCTGCTGGTCGACGCAGGAAATATCATCTAACTCATGCACGCAGTGTTTGATGGTCAAAGAAACGCACGGCAGCGTCCTCCAGAGTCCTGCCAGTACCCTCGACGTGCGTGAATGTGCGAGGGCCCGGTCAATGCTGCTTGCAGCTTTAATTCATGAATTGGTTTCTTTATCTAACAGCTAAAATCACCCATTGAAAGCCTCTTAAGTGGCTGGCCTTTGTATGTGTGAATTATAGGCGAATCATACAACCCTTATACTATACTTAGTTTGTCAATTTAGGGCTTTTTAAATTAAGAGGCTTTTAATGGGTTTGCTTTTCACCTTTTTAGATTAATGCAGAAATGACAGGATCTGTGCACTCCATACGTAATACTTTTATCCATGTTTTCATGGGTAGATTAAGTATTCATTTCTGGTAATATAAGGGATTATCTTTTACATGTTATTCCGTATGGATTCCAGGCCTCAGTATGTCGCATTGATAACTTGCATTGTTTTGGTTGAATTAAATTCCCCCCTTTCCCCCTTTTCATTTTACTAAGAGCCGTATCCATCCATCTAATCCAGGAGATCTTCCATGCGCTGTGTACTAGCACCAGACTTTCACAGAGCATCCTAAACAAACAACGCTGAAGATGTGTGTGCAGCAAAACTGCTATCCTGGCTCTCGCTTTCAGATTTTATTTTGTTTACCTAGTTACATTCTTCTCTCTGCAGATCAAACATCTTCTCCAGAAGCAGTTTGCGGATCCTGAAATCAGTAACTGAATGGGCTACCATCTGTGCATGCTAGCAATGATTTTTACTGAAAAATTATACAGTGAGTGTAAAGAAAAAAAGGAAAAAAAACGTTTTCCCAACTGTGCCAATTTCTAAAACTTTGTCATAAAATCTTTTCATCTATAAAGTTTTTATCGAGCC
Organism: Pholis gunnellus; assembly: GCF_910591455.1. Lineage (NCBI taxonomy): Eukaryota > Metazoa > Chordata > Actinopteri > Perciformes > Pholidae > Pholis > Pholis gunnellus. The sequence continues at coordinate 8,536,747 of NC_136547.1, forward strand.
CTTATTAGTGAAACACAAAGATACACTGTCGTCCTATGACATCGCTGGAGGACAAGTTCAAACTCTTTGACTCTTCTAAAAAAAAAAAAAAGGTTTTGTGATCGGTGTGGTATGAGATGCATAATAATTTTTTGGGGTGAGGGTAAAGTGCCAGTTTAACAGAGCTCAGATTAGTTGCAGAACCCTTTTGGCTGCTGAATTTGAATCAACAGATTGAAGTTACCGGAAAAGCTGCCGCTGACTGATCTGCGGGAGGGAAATGGAAACAATGGCAGTGAAATGATCTCCAAAGGCTCGGAGTTACACTTTAATCCTGCTGCAGCATCCCTGCAAACGATTGCAAAAAAAACAAAAGTGTTTAGCAGCGTTTGAGGCCGAGAGCCAGTACACAGCTCATGTCAGATCTTTTGGTGGTGAAGAAGTGCTTTCAACTCCGGCATTTGTATGAAAATGAAACTCCAAACAAAACTAAAGTAAACAACAGAAGAATGTGTGTTATGACTAATGACAAATGAGATTATTTACCGCCTCAGAAGTTCCATTTTCATTGCTTTCTCCCTTTTTTTCCCTTCTCTTTCAAGTAGAATTGGTCACACGCTCTGATGATGTGATGATTGTTTCCACATTTAGCTCTGTTTGACTTGGCTTCTGGATGCTGTCTTGGAAATTAATGAAGGGTTGTCTCCCCACAGGAACCATGGTAGTGCAAGTGGCAGCCACAGATGCAGATGACCCAACATATGGGAACAGTGCCAGGGTGGTTTACAGCATCATCCACGGACAGCCGTACTTCTCAGTGGAGCCCAAGACAGGTAGGAACGACGCTTGTCAGACAAAATGGTGGTGATTTAATGCACAGATGTGGCCACAGTGACTCATCTAAAAGGACCTGGAAACGTATTTTCTGTGTGTTTTTGTGAATTTGGTTTGTTTGATTTTACAGGAAATTTCTATATTTGTGTTTATGAATTTGAATCAAATGACAGTTGGGGGATGAAGAAGACAGTTGGTAGATTTAGGTGATCTTTTGAGTGGTAAACGCTTATAGATAATGGATTAGTTATTTTTTTAAACAATGATTTATATTTTCTGCTTATTTTGTCATCATTATTTAATGTTTAAAAAATGTAGATCACCATGATTTCAAATTTTTTATTAAGAATGGCATGTTTCAGAAATTTGTGTATTATTTTATTGGATCGTAGTCTTTGATAGATTAATGTACGTATCTTTAATGCTGCAGGATTTTTTTTACAAACTGCTTTGTAGCTTAACCTATAATAATACATATTATATTTGTGGATTATATTTTGTATTAATAATCTGAATCTGTATCTAGAACTAGGTGGAGGAGTTTAAAAATGAACACACATTATTGAAATACTCAACTAAAGTACCTGGAACCTTAAAATTAGTACATTTACTAATTGCATTGATGCGGACAATGAAAACACAATACTTTCATTTTGCAGTCAACAAGCACTGAGTTTCAAAGAATGCAGCATAACAACCAAATCAGCAATCGGAAAACAGTGAAAAACCAAACCCTGAGAAAAAAGGGCTGAAATAAACTGCAAGATAAGATGTGAGGTAGTTTGTTGACTTGTGGGGCGTTTCATCCTGAGAAGTGCAGCAGCAGTCCTCGCTACATCTTCATAGCTGGCTCATTAGCCACCGCCCTGCCGAGGCTTGGCTACTTCATGCAAAGCACTCTTGCAAAGAAAACAGAAAAATATGGGCCATCCCACAGGCTTCATCCTCCGCTTCGGGAGCAGCACATACACACGGCAGGATTTTCATGAATGTAGTTCATGAACTGGTGAGAGCCACTGCAATGCAGGGATTTATGTCGGTTATTTTTTCACACTCAGGCAGATACAGAAATATGAGGGAAGGCTCGACAACAAATCCTCCGCGGTGACCTGTGAGGTTCAGTGTAAACATTCAATGAGCCTAACCACCGGAGGAAAGTAAAGCCTTCGAGAAAAAGGATTATATCACGAGAAAGGAAATGGCTTCAAACTGTGTCGGTATAATGGATGTGGTGTCTGAGGAGGAAAAGATGTTGTGAGCATCAAAATTTCAGCACACTTAGCTGTGAAGTCACAGAATTTCTATGTTGTTTTTCACTTTCTAGAGACGTTCGACTAATGAAGCCTCCCGCTGAAGCTTTCATTAAAAAACATTTCGGTGTTTCCGGGTTTTGGGGGCGAACATTTACATGTTTTACTCCCTCTAAATGAAAAAGTTCCTCATGGACACTCTTTAAGCTCCGACGGTTCCACTGGGACTTCTCTAAGGATGTAAATCTTTGATTTTAAGTGATTCTTCATGGCTGCTTGAAGCTAAAACTTCTGTGGGCTAATTAATGTGATAAAAATGCTGTGATCACCTTCATTAAGATGAGTTTGGTTTGGAACGTGTGACTTATTTGTGCTTTAATGTTTTTCTGAGTTCCTTAACTAACTCTGCTGGTGATCAAGCCACCTGACATCAATAGATGTTGGATAATCTGGACAGTTTTTTATAATTAAAGACAGAAAACAGGTGGTTATTAGACCATATAAGGCCAGATGGCTATCTACACTATCCTACGCTTTACTTTGTAGAAGTTTGTAAGATCTTAAATAATTTACAAGTAATTTCTTTCTGAATATTTCCAAGACTTTCATCTTCATTCATCTTCACTGATACGATGCTGGGAACATGTTGCTAAAGCAGCCCGACCCCACGAAACATAAATTTGGAGCAGATGACCTGAAAGATAATCCTCTGAGGATGTCTTATTTTACTAAAATGTCCCCTGATAAGACGCCACATATTCCCAGTATTGTCCCAAATGTAATGCTAACGCTGGGTATAGACGTCTTCTTCCGGCCGTGGAAACTGCTTTAATAATTAACAGTTTACAATACAAATAGGTCAAATTGTCAGCTTCCTGCTGCAGAGGCTACACAGGCCAATGAGGTCTGATTCCTGGCTCCAAGGTGTCTTTGAGCAAGACAGTGAACCCCAACTTGCTACCAATGTGTGGAAAGAAATGCTGTCTTCTAAGTGTTTTTTTTAATAGGTTTAAGACTGCAAAGTTGCTTTAAGCGTAAAACTTGAAGCTCACAGATAAATCCCAGCTTGGTACTCTTTCTGTAGGACCATGGCTGGTTTATTAACCTGTCAAACCAGAGGCACACACACACACACACACACACCTAAATGTGCACCCAGACAGAGCCCTTGGGTCCCCGCCAGTGCCTCGCTTTCTGCCGCCCATCTCTTCCTGACCACGGCTGATTATACTTGGCTCTCTTTCCGTCCTCTTAGACGACTCATGGTTATGAGATGCAGTGCTGGTGTCCGAACCGAACAGCATGGACGGCTGTCAGAGAGGTATGACTCCGTGTGGGACTAGATGCCGGGGAAGCATGACGACATGTTGTTTGACAAGAGTAACCTTAACACCAACCGAGTGTAAAAACACGGCTTATGGAACAGTAACTTGTGCGACAAGGGGGAAATCCTGCTGGCTTTCATTGCAGCATTGTTACTGTCTCGAGGTCTCTGTTGGTTTGTGGAAGTTATTTTGATAGATTTCTTCTTAGATCCTTTCCTCCCTGAAAAAGTATGAGACACAAGTGTAATTATTATAGATGTATTAGGAAGTGTTCACACGGTTAGCTTTGTCCTCATCTTAATTTAGTTTCCTTTCAGGAAGAACTTCCTTGGGGAAACATTTACGCTGTTAAAAAACGCTCTGCTGTTTTCCTCTTAAAAACATCCCGTTGTGTCATCAACTTTTAACTCTGTAGCCTCTTTTACAAACTTTCCAACTTTTGTATTTATTCGTCTATTTGTGGGTTTTTTATTTTACCTTTTCTGAAAAAGCACAGCAATTAAAGTATCAAATATGATTTAACTATCCAAAAGCAACTCATCTCACTTTCTGCTACTTCTTATTTTAAAATTAAATTAGAATGATCTCATGAAGAACTAAAAAGGAGCCTCATTTATCAAGTTGTGTCCAAGCAGTAATTTCTAAACCAGGGACTGCCAGAAACTTGACCACTTGCCTCTGGCTCTTCAATGATCTTTAACAAAGTTTGCGAGAACACTTGAACCCATCGACGAGTCTCGAATTAGACTTCATGACACCAATACCAATTAGAGCGAGAGCAGGCATTTATTTAAGTGATGCTCCAACAGCAAGTCTGCCCCATAAACTCTCCATTATACTCTCATATCATGTTTTTCTTAGAGCCATTCAGCTCAACGACCAGAGCTCATACTTTCACAGCCTCTGTTGCTGAAGTGTTTTTCATTAAGCTAAGTGGGTTCTTTTAGTATTTGATATTTCAAACGATTTGATGGGTTTTGATTGCTTACTGTAAGTGACCTGTATTCTCCTACAGCAGAACTATGACCAGGCCCAAGTTAACCTACATTTCTGTTCAAGCCCGACTCAAGCCTGATTAAAAAAAAATGAATTTCCACTGTAAAAAGGTATATAGACTATATATATGTATTAAAAAAAGAAAATGTTTACAAGCTAAAGTCAACTAAAACGTTTCAGTGTGGTCTATTTGACAACCCCGCTCACACAAGTCGGAAACAATCCTAGACAGCCATCTTTGGAATCTAATCTACAAATAGTACAATACTATTCGAGCTTGTTTGAAACCTGTTCTGACAACGTTAACTTCAAGCGCAAGCGGCCTGGTTGGGTGTGGCAGAGAGAATGTAGGGTTCCTGTGAGGAGAAACCAGCCAAGTCTAAAAAGATCCAAACGTTTCCCCATCAAGAAGACTCAGAATATCCTTACAAAATAAAAATTGACCAGCAAATTATGATATCTACTTTACTGTCTCCTATGGGAGAACATTGTCTACCTGGCAGTATATAGATGACTCAAAATGAGCTCCACCTTTACCAGCTGCAGCATTACATTGATGAACACATTCATGCTTCACTTATTAGAATGCAGTAATGTTTTGACTCTGAAATGGATAATTCGGCATAAAGAGTTTTTATTTTGGTTACTCTGCTACCACAAGCTACTGGTGATACCTGAAGAAGGCAATGAAAAGAACTAAGTGTATTGAATTGATTTTTTTTTGTTCTTGACATAGTCTCGCTCTAAAAGGCATTACAATCCCCACAGGTGTTAAATATTGTGTCTGCCTTTCTGCATTGGCTGTGAAAGGGACCACATTGTTGGTGTTAACTGTTAGTTTTTAACATCTTGTCAATACCATGTATCTTACAGAATACTCTCTGGGGGTGAGACACCAGCTTTTTAGACAGCAGAGCAGGATTGAGTGTTGTGGGATGAGCGTTCTTCTGTCTTTGCAAGTTACTAATTAGTCCCATTTGCAGCACACGCCTGGGCCATAGCAGAGGGTGACTTTGACAAAGTGCCTGGGCTGGAATACACTCTGAGCTCCACGCTGCAATACTGCACTAGCGATTAAGTGGCAGAGGGCTCATGGTCAGGGAGGGGGATGGTGCGCGGGACCCGGTCTTAGGTGGGTAGCATCCTGTCTAACAAGTCTCTCTACTCTGGTTCTTAATCCCAAATTGAATCTACAAGGTGCCCTTGGGGAAAAGTACTTAATCCTGAATAGCTCCAATAACTTCCAAGCAATATATAATGTCGGCAAAATACATAAGTTGCTGCACCTGAAGGTGCTCGGTTAAGACAGGATTTTGTAATATATATTGATTGATTCCTTGTAGTTTAGTTTGAAGGTGAAGCTAAAATGGTAAATGCTGTTAAGGACTGCGTTCTAATTGATGGCAGGCTCAAGGAGGTTTGAACAGCTGCCTTCAGCCACGTACACCTTGGCGTTATGGCAAGTCCTTTAGAGACAATTATCCGCGCACATTAGCCCCGCTGAGCATGCATGCCTGCTCACCAGCCCCAATGGCTGGAATAACAAGAGAAGAATTTTGTTGGTGGAAAATGCCAGGTGCCTGAATGAGAGGATTAATTATACTCTGAAGGGGGTATTTAAGATGTGACACGGCATGCCTCTCGCAGCGACACGAGTATGACATCTGAATGTGACGGGCACTCAGGTGAGAGAAGCCAGGACGGACCGAGCTTTGTCTCTTCTCAGCTGGGGAATCTAATTAAACTGAATACGCTCAAATAAAGGGAAAGGCCAGGTCCAATCCTTGGGTAATCATCAAGTGTGAAAATGTGACGCAGAGGTCAGGAGGAGACGGGTTAGCTGTGATCAGCCCGTGATTAAGTTATTAGCGTGGTATTTTTTTTTTAAAACCACGTGCGCTTTTCTTTTACCCTCTACTTTAAAAGTGCGCTTTGTTCTGAGGCCGCACGAGACTATTGTGGCGGCGACTGCACTAAATTGAGAAAACATTACAGCTTAAGGCTGGATATAAATCTGGCTGTCTCCTGTAATATAGAGAGGGAGATGCAATTTTTCAATTCTAATCACAAACAACAACACACCACCTGGATGTTTGCACGCATGAACACACTCCCTTTCAGCGCAACATTACAAACAAATGGATCCCGTGGTCTGTAATATGTCTCTATAACACTTGGGTCCTTTGTGTTGTTGCCCTTTCACACTGAGCAGATATGGTGACCCGTGATTAGAGCATGATGCCTGAATGTCACTCGGTAATAAACTACCTGGTCTGGAGGTTTTATTCCCAGTTTGTATGGCCTGTTTTTCGTGTTATGGGATCTATTCTTTGTAAGTGGACCGCCTGAGGGCTCAGCAAATCACATACTGCACCCTTCATGTTTAAGTGTTCATCACCTTCATCAGCACCTCTCATCGCTGCACGCAGAGCCAGAGGGTTCCTCCAAAGTCTGCACTTTTATTTCCTCTTCCCAAGACAAATGTCAAGTATCTGGGCTTTAGCAGGGAGCGTGGCCCACCCGTCTGCCGCCAGTGGTGTGGAGACAGCTAGATAAATGCACGGCTACAATGCGTCTGGCTTGCACCGGAGGCAAGGAGTCACGGCGCAATGCGAGGCCGTGCCGAGATAGCGACAGAAGGATTTTAATCATCGCCTCTCCCCAGGAATGACACCAGCGCCGCACGGGGCAACAGAGATAGAGAGCGGGCGGTGGGGGGGGGGGGGGGGGGGGGGGGGGGGGCTGGCACCCAGCAGACAAACAACAGTCTCGCAACATCGGCGTGGGGATTAGCAGTGTCGCTCGGTGAGAAGTATGTGTGCTTCTGGCCAGGCGGAGGGAGAAACATGCCTCGCGTTTCTTTTTTTTTCTTTTAGCCTGCTGGAATCAGGATTCATGGCATCATTAACCACGGCCAATATCTCCCAGGCTCCAACGCACCAAGCTGATATTAAATAAGTATATCAATTGTGTGTGAAGCCTATCTATGGTTTAGTGAGAACATTCATTTGTCTCACTGCTGGCTGCACAAGCTCAACATCTTTTTCCTAGTTAATTTCACCTTTTTGGAGCCATCTATAGCAGCTGTTATTATAATCCAACCATTATCCAGCTTCCTCCTCAGCAATGCCTAACTCGCATGTTGCCCGAGATTCTTCTTTCAAGTCCAGACATGCATTCTTTGTCCCTATGGCCTTGTTGTACGGAATAAAGAGAGAGAGAAGTTTTGTTCTGTCTGTGTCAGACTAGTATTACGAGAGCCTTGCCGGATTGAAGGCTTGAAGAAAGTTTTCTGATGCAACTCAAGTAAACAGGGTTCACAGGTGTCGCAGCAGCAGACACCAGGGCAGCGGTGGTGCTCTTTAATTGGCTACAAGGTTACACTGTGGGAAAAGCCTCAGAGAAGTGGTCAAAGGACGGATGGAGGACGGATGCAGGGGATGAATGGAGCAGATGGGTGAATACCCACAGCACAGAGATAAATGTCTAAATTCTCAGCATAAAAGCACTAAAAAGAAAGGAACAGATGACATGTTTTGACTTTGTCGTTGGGGCTTAACCAAAGGAGAGAAAGGGAGCCTTGTTCTTCCCCACTACTGCATGACAACATCCCACTGTTCATTATTTGTAGCAGGACTGAAATGGCATGTTTTGCAGAGCAACAGCAAAAGATCATTGCTTTATTGACCACCGTCATCCCGATGTGAGCCCACTGGCGGGGACTTTGGAGAAAAGAAAGTGGACAGCTCACTATAATTTAGCTAACTGAGCCATTTAGTTACAGCAGCCAATAACAGTTTTCAGCCAGAGGGACTGTAATGACATTAATACAGGATGGCAGAGAGAGAAAATTAAACACTTAATGGAATTGTTTATTTTTCAAGTACACCCGCGGTTGACGGTCAAAAGGTATCTTCATTTTTCTCTTGAAGTCTTTTGGCCCACTTTACTTGATTTGTTTGTCCTTCCTCCTCTGGTCCTGGATCAAGCTTAATTGCAAATAGTATGTGAGTGTGTGAGTGTGTGTTTAAGAGAGTGTGTGTGCTTGTACTTGTACTTTTCCTATGATAACCTGATTTTAAATGTTTAGAGATACTCGAGTTTAAACATGAATGAGGGTTGAAGGTTAGGCACGCAGTTGGGCTGTGGAGGAAATGTTTGTGTATGGCACATTATTCTTTAACCCCCAGCACCCATATAAAACCAGCATCTGTCTTCTTCAGAGTCAAAACAGAGCACACAAACATGGTATACATAGTGCTAGAATTGGCGGACCTTAGCGAGTTAAGGCTGTTTATCAGAAATCTGTCTCTTGGTGATTCCGAATCTAAAAACAACAAAGTCTTGTTTTAATGCATCCCCGAGAGATTGGAACTCAATTATATGTCAAATTTCCGGGTAATTTAAAGGATTATGAAGGAATCTTCAGGTACTAACTCCAAGCAAGAGCTGCGCTTTGATCTTCTTCATCAGGCCGTGAATGCGATAACGCAACAAAAAATGATTCATTTATCCAGGAACTGTGTGCTTTGGCTTTGTGTTTCCTAATGAGTGATCTCCCATGTTCGGTATGCATCTTTAATAAGTGCCATTAATGAATGAAACACATTGTGTGGTAAGTCATTAACGTTGAAAGCAACAGTGATTGCTTTTGAGGGATTAGGACATTCCTTCTTTGCATTTAAATGTGTGCTGCGGGGTAATTTTTCTGGAATTATCATCTTCGCCGTCCGTAGGTAAAGTTGAGATTGGAAAAATGCCATTAGTGAAAAGATTCTTTTTCGACAAGCTTTTTAGTATTTTGTGCGCGTGTGCCATAGCGTAACAGTAGCCGTTTCATACAGCAGCTTAGGTACAGACAGATAAATGCCGCTCATTTGATGCCACTGTTGTCACGTCGCTGATGCTTTTTTTCTGACGACAGATCAATCATGACAGGAGGAAAGACAGATAATAACTCCCCTGGCGGCGAAAATGTCCCCTTGCATGTGCTCTCTTTTCTGACAGCGTCTTAACATTAACCTCATCATATGTCACTCTCCTAAACCGTTTGGAGTGACAGCACATTCGAGGGCACAGAAGAGTCACAACTCATTGCTGTTCTGTGAAGAAGCTACCAGCCGAGCTGGACATCAACCCATTAACCTCCCATCATGTATTCTTGTAATCACTGCTTGGTTGATGTGCCCATGTGACCATCCATTTTTGACACGTATGGAGCCTTCTAGTGCTTGAGTGGTCTGTCAACTCACTTGGTACGGGCAGGTAGATGTAGCTTTTTATGCTTTTGTATTCAAAACCAATACTTTTGGTGAATGGAGGCATTGAAAGCTGTGTGGCAAAACCCATTTCTGACCACAATCGAAAGAAGAAGAACTAGCAAAATACGGATGCATGTAACTGAAACATAACTATTATAATAAGTGATTCCCATTGTGGAAAGATTGTAGAGCTCAACTAATTTGAAAAAAAAATGAATTCTTCACAAACAACAAAACAATTTCACTACTGACTTAAATCACAGTTATTCAAAAATAATAAGCTATTGCTGATTCTTTTAACATTTCTTCGAGAACATATGTGTATATCAGGGCTGACAAGTTTTCTATTTAGTCTGGGAGATTTTGTATGGGTGAAATCAGTGCATTTTATGAGAAGGCCTTGCATGAAATGACCCACAGCAGGTGTCGGGGTCATCACTACTCAACCCACAGGGTCTTTGTTTAACAGGTTCAGCACAATGTTACAGCTCTTATAGATGAAAAGCCAAGTCAATAATCGTGGTCAATGATTGATCAGCATACTTGCCAACGTCCAGACATCATAGCTTTAATAATGCCGATCAATCATTCTGAGTTTACTTAAAAAGCGTGGAAACATCTGTGATTTAGCGTCTTGCTCAATTGGTATCTGGAGAAATTTGTGGTTTAAGATGCGTTTCTATTTGACAATTCCTATTTGATGAAATGGATTCCTTAAGATGACACATGCTGTTATAGTTGCATGGACAGAAATACATTTGCAGACATGAATAGAACCAAAAAATATGTATATATATATACATTTATGACAACATTATTAAAGGCTATCCACATTCAAAATCAAAATCAGTTCAAAAGAACACATCTGGAACATGTCGACAGTATGTCTGACTCTCTGCCTCTCTCTCTTCAGGTGTCATCAGAACAGCTCTGCCCAACATGGACCGGGAGACGAGGGATCAGTATGTGCTCGTCATCCAGGCCAAAGATATGGTCGGCCAGATGGGTGGCCTCTCCGGCACCACCACCGTCACTGTCACGCTTACCGATGTCAACGACAACCCGCCTCGGTTTACTCACAGTAAGACTCCTGTTCCTGTTGTCCCTACATGGTCAATTAAGTTTGACATGCACAGTACATACCATGTTTTCAACAGCTACTCAGCAATCAGCAGTATCAGCTCCTTGGGTCATTTGCATGTTTTCTTTTGTTCCAGCTGAATGGGGCTTAAAGATCTATTATCGTCGGAAAGCCACTTGAACTCACAGAACCAAATGAGGGCACATACTCTGTATGTAATGGATGGTGGGACAAAAATGTTACAAAAGTTATTCCACCCTTGAAAGGAAATCATTGGAAAAAATTTAATTTGCTCTATTACTCTGCAACAACACTTTTCCTGTGTGGTAGAATAAAGATGAACAGAAAATACTGTTAGAAGCGAAATACCCTCATTAAATCTTCGCCGTTAAACCTCATCTCATTCGCTGTCCAAAGTTTTGTTAACTGCCGTCCAGACACAATTCTCTCTTTATCTTTGCAACCTCCCTGCATTTATATTTTTAACAAACAGTTGGACTTTTACAACTAAATTAAAAAGCAGCCTTCCTGCAAGGTGTGCACCTCCGTGCTTTACTCTTCATCAGAGCTGGGGGCTGCTTCGGCGTTCGATACCGGGATCAATCAGGCTCCGTTTTTTTTTTTGTTGTCAGTCTATTTCACGGGCTGCAAATGGTTTCCAGGCCGAGCTTTAAGATTCAAAGGCATGCAGTGCTTCTCATGATAATCCGAAGCGCCGGCAATCGGTTTACCGCTGATACCCCAACCACTGTCTGGCTGGTGCACTCACCACTCGCTATGAAGCAGAGTCAATTTGCTGGCCCCCCGGGGGGGGAAAGAAAGGTTCAAGACTGCACAACAAGTCATCAATGCAGTTTTAACCCAGTGCTGTCATGATGGAAAGAAAGAGACATTGGGGGAATTTGGCTTTTTGCTCCTGCTGTTGCGCTCACAGGTTCATGGGTCAGAATCACTGGACCATTATGGAGCATCAGAGCTGATATAGAGTCCAGTACCTTTAGCTGGTCCTTGGAAGAAAAAAAAGAAGAGAAGCCAAGGTTAGCGTGCGTGAGCGGACAGGGTGGGGTGGGGGATGGGAAAAGAGGTAGGTGCATGGGGCAAATTGGAGGGAGGAAAGCAATTCTTCGGTCTTTTAAAGAGCTGCTATGCCACGGCAAATTAAAAAGCCATTATAAAGATTACATGGCGGCAAACAATGTCAGGCAGATTAGCATTTAGACGGTGGCTGAGGGAGACACTGTGAGGAACACAGAAAGGTCTGGTAATGAGCTCTGCCATGGTGATTGGGGAGATTATGATTATGAATATGATTCCCTTCTTTATTCTTATAAGAGTACTTTAAATCCAAAGGGTCAGAGAAAAGCCAAGGGAACACAATGGAGAGTTTTTGAGTAATAGAATCTTCAAGTGGACATTTCATCCCATGAAAGATACGGAAAGGATCTTAGCATTCCTCTTTTTTTTCTTACTTTGTCTTTTTTGGTCCGAGGGATAACCCATTACATCCAGGCAGCATTAGGGGAGCTTTATATTTTGCTAAATATTCTCTCCCAGCTGTAAAACCTACAGAAATATGACAACTGAAATTGATCTTTGCTTTCTTAATTTTGCATTATCCACTGCCTATGGTGCAGTATGAAGTGGAAGCAAAGTGCTTTATTCCCCGTGTGTCACAATTGCTGCCTGTCTTTATTTATTGAGGAGCCACACGGCCGAATCAAAGCTGAAGGGGGGTATAAAAAAAAAGAAAAAATAAGCTGAGCTGCTTGAAGGTGAGTTGGTGGGGAAATAAGCACATCCATTACCAGCATCCGCTCCTGTCCTTCCTCTTCCAGAAAACTATCAGTACACGGTGCTGGAGTCGCTGCCGTTGCAATCTGTGGTGGCCAGAATCAAAGCGGCTGACGCAGATATAGGCTCCAATGCAGAGATGGACTACAGGATCATGGACGGCGACGGGCCTGGCATGTTCAACATAACAACAGACGAGACCACACAAGATGGGGTCATCAGTCTCCTGAAGGTACTGCATATGAAACCGCATGAGAAACAAAGACAGCCTCTGGTTTTGTCAGAAACTAAAGCCTTGTACCGTGAAGTCTGCACATAAAAGGTGCTACACTCCCCCCCATGAAAGTCAGTGAGACATAAGGCAACATTTTCCGGCTGTTGGGTAGAACCCTGTACTTGAGCAGCTGGTGTGACTTGGAATATTGATTGACTATTCCACATACAGTTAAATCTAATATAAAAAAAAGAAAATTCATCCAGAAGCTAATGTGTTAGTTACTACAGTACACTGTAATGTGTAGCCAACCCACAGATATGAATGATTCCTAAAGCTCAATGTGAAATATTAAAGCATGTGAAGACTCCTAAACCCACAATAAATTGATCCTATTAACAAGTATTTCCTGTGCAGCCTGACGTAGCTGAATCTTCTGTGCCATACATCAAAAACACATCAATGAGCCGCACTGTCGCACTGGGCGATGTGCTCCTTCATTACCATGAACCTGGGGACTGTAACTTATTTTGAGTCAATCCTGCATACAACGTCCTGCAGCTGTAAATATTTACTAGAGCACCAAATGTGTAATAATCCACAGCTGATAATAGCCCCCCAACAAACACATACATACTATTTACTCCTGTTTGAGTAACATTTGTCTATGAACTCGAGTGCGCTGCTGTTTCAGGAACTTACTTAGCATTTTTATTTCAGAAAGAATCTTCATATTTGTGACTAAATGTTTGAAGTATTTAGCAGGAATGACTGGGCATAGGGCTGAGTGCACAGACAGGGTGGGGGAGTCAGAAAGTATTAAGAGACTGCAGCTTTGTTGATTTTGGTCTTTTCATGGGATTTGGCACCATGAGAAATACATACGAGTAACCCCAGCTTTGTACATTTTCCTATTTGGATCTGTGGTGTATTGGATAGTACACTGGCATTGTAGCAAGATTTTATTTCCTGCACAATCATTTATTTTTTCTTTGGTTATAATAAACAGAATAAAATGATAATACGACCATTTCAAGTGCTTATTTACTGGAGGAAAAGGACAACTGCCTCTCCCGGTTTCCCTTTCTCCTCTCGTCACCTTGTTTCAAGATGTCTCCTGCACCTTTTGGATTAAGTGATAATCACTAATGACAAATCAGCATTGACTATCTCCAACACCTTGGATCGAAGTTTACATCCCATGGTCACTCCAAGATTTACTACCACAGCTTCTCCAGATCTGTGCTTACCACAACACAGCATAGAGATCAGTGTAAGGACTGATGAAGGGAGCAGAGACTTAAAAACACTCCTCTCACCAAGATGCTATAAATAATATAATTGATATCTGACTACATAAATTAAATATAACATCTCAAGTTAAATGTGTAGCAAAGCCACTTATTCATTTACGCAGGAAATCCGTTGCATATTCTTGCCTCATTTTTTAAGGCTCCGGCGCTCATGGCTCACACTTTACATTTCATGGTTTCAGAGGACTTGAAATGGGCTCCTCGGGCCACATGGATGTGACAGTTCATTGCCGCAGCTCTTTTGTGGGAGAGGGAGAGCCATTGTTGGACACTAGCAATTCTTGTCAGATGGGCCGACTTGATCCTTTATTTGTTTTGCCACAAACTCAGACAATTACAACCATCGGAGAGAGTCACTGATAATGAAAGTGTCAAATATACGTTCTTCTGCAGTATATTATTCGTCGCAATGGGGAGTTCGATAAGCCAGACCAAATGACAAAAATCATTTATTTCTCTATGCTGTTGTGTGCCTTTATTAAAATCAATAGTATTGCTTCACAGCACAAAGCAACTATAATCCATCAGCAAATGACTTTAAGTTTGACTTTCCATCCACATCCTTAATAGGGATCAATATCCCAACATTGTATGAATGATTCACAGACGTACATACATATATAAACTGTTCTTTTACCCTTGACTGACAATAAATGTGAAGTAGTCATAGCAGCGTAGTCTTCAAGTACATTTCCAACAAAGAAGAACCGAGCGTTTTTTCTGCCTCCTCTCTTATTTTATAAGTGAAGTGAACATCTCTCACATATGCTGTGTATTCTGTCTGCCCCCCAGCCTCTAGACTTTGAAACAAAGAGCACCTTCTCTCTAAGAATCGAGGCCACGAACAGGAATATTGACTCCAACTTCTTGAGCGTGGGCCCATTCAGTGACACAACATCAGTCAGGGTGACAGTGGAAGATGTGAACGAGCCACCCGTCTTTTCCACACCGCTTAGCAAGATGGTTGTTTCGGAAGATGCCAGAGTGGGCACCTCCATCGGGAGGGTCTCTGCCCATGACCCGGACACCTCCAACAACGCCATCAGGTAACAATTTGCCCAACTGCCATTTCCACATGTGGAACATCTGTTCTCGTGTAACTTCTTCCGTCATAATTCACTTTTCAGAAAAGTGTACGAACATATTTTTCCAGAGCTGTTTGTTAAAGAACAAATGTGCTCTTAGAATCCCAAATGAAGCACCCGAATCAAGTAAAGACAATGAGTGTGTTCGTATGCTATTCAACTACTCCACATAATCTGCAAACGCAGAATTCATAGACCCTTGAAAGTCCCCCATGTGGCTGTCGCAAACACAATGCCAGATGGCGGGAAGGCCGAGGAGTGCAACATTTGCAAAAGGGAAATGCCATCTTAAACGAGAGAAGGGCATTCCTTCAGGAGGGTCAAGGCTCAACACTTGCGTCGTGGCATTTGTGAGTCAAAACAAGCACTCATATTGCCGGTCTGTGCGTTGTCACTCTCGAGATACCCTACTGTTTTGCATTAATTGAATGAATATCGTGTGGTATTCATGCTTGGTCTGTTAGGATTGTAAGTAATCTTAATCAGAAAATCAAATTACTGCACCATTGTTGCTGTAAATTGCCTCTTTTTGCTCCTGTGACCGCTATCGGCGTCTGCAATATATTTCACTACATCTGTTGAAATTAAAATTATTGTGGAACTAATGCAGCCACAAGAGTCAAATTACATTGCAATAATACCCTTTGGATGTAGGCTAATTGAAGTTGTAATTTTCTCTAGAAATACGAGTTGCTGTGCATTGAAAGGGTGCTGTGTGCTGGGGCCAAGTAGGGAGACCGCAATGTGATCAACATATAATAGGGTTTTGTTTCATGCTGTGAAGGTCCAAGTTTCTTCTGCAATTCTGAATTTGAAGTGTGCTAATTACGAGTACTTTATAAATTGGAAAACATCTTATACGTTATATAAAACACAATTCATTGATGATTGATTAAAGCTCTCTCTGTATCAATTAAAAATCAGAATCATCTTTGAAGAACTACTAAAATGTCATCAATCAATCAATACCTCCATCCAAAAGCATTTTTTAAAGCTATGTCGGCTGTGTATATGGTCGTGTATTTTTGTCTAGGTACTCCATTGACAGAAACACCGACTTGGAGCGCTTCTTTAACGTGGACGCTCTAAGTGGGGTCATCAGCACAGCCAAGCCTCTGGACCGAGAGGCCAACTTGATCCATAACCTCACCATCTTCGCCATCGAGAGCCGTAAGTTTACTTACAGCACGCATTGACCGTTTACCACTAAAGCCCCGAGCGGGTTTGTGGTTAGAGTGAAACTCAACATTTCAAGAGTTTGTAAGGGGTGGTGTCTTTTTTTTTTGTCTTTACAAAACCAAAAACACATGCAAAAGTGAAAAGAATAAGCTACAATTGTTAGCATATCCAGCTAACTGTAGAAGCCACATGTTTTATTAGCTCACTACATTCATTTGTGGGTTTAATGCGTTTTAACAGGCCCTGTTTAAGTGTAGTTTTTCAGACTGTGTTGAAACTCATCCTGGAAGAGTTCAGGGTTCAGGTAACGTTAGACGCTCCGAAAATCTCAGCCAATTGTTCACAAGATAGTAACGTTTGCAAAAATCATTTATTTCTCCTCATCTTAAAAGCTTTTCAAATTTTTTATTTATGGAAGCTAAGCAGTAATGATACCATGAAATAGCAGTTTGATCATACATTTTTCTTTAGAGTACTTAAACTAGCACTAACAAGCTCAACACTGCAATACTAGAGTTGTCCAAATTGAGCTCAATTCTGTACATCATGCACGTAGCCATCAAGTACATATATTATTTATTTTTTTACAAGATCATTTCCAAATGAGTTGAAACTGTCAACAGTGCTCTCAACCAACTAATGGATCTCAAGTTAGCGTATTTAGCTAGCTGCAGCAGCTAATTTGCTTGCAACAGTTGTCGGTTCGGCCTGCAAAATTGATGGTTCCTGGCTAGAAACGAGAAGCCTGTTTTGTCTAAGCCTTTTGGAAATTATACAAAAAAATCCTCAAAAATGACTGAGACATTTGAGCGGTAAATCTGCCACCAGGGCTTAGCGAATGTTCAGATACTTGTTAGGATCTAAGGTTTCATATACTTTGTCATTGTGGTGCTACTGTATCTGTCCTGTTATCATCCTCATAGTGTCCTATAGCCTTCTGTGCAGAGGGCAATACAGTTGTTGGGGTTGTTGTAGGGCTGTCGGGGAATGTTAATTCACGTACAGGACAGTCGACCTCCATGTGTCCATGAGCTGGGGGGACGAGATGCTGACTAAGAGTGGGCGATCTCACCCACGGTTGAACTATGTTAATGTGATGTGAAGAAGTGCCGCCTGCCTTTTTGATTATCTCTCAATAGCTCGAAGGACACGAGTGCCTTTTTTTTTCCCCCGTATCATTCCACTTCCATCATGCAAACACAATGGACAACAATCCACAGCACATGATCCGCAGAGCTCCCTCGACAGCTCCGTCACATTAGTATAAGTTCAAAAAGAAGACCAGCCTGTCAGCCTGGCAGTTCCTCTGCTTTAACATTTTACTGAACACTGAACACTGTATGGAAACGTATTTTTCTTCAAAAACATTTTTCATCATTCTTTGCTTCAAAGATTTGTTTTTATTTACGTCAAACAGCACACAGACACACCACTCGGTTGATTCCCGAGTGTGAGCGCTTGCCTGATATAGCAACAAAGAGAAGGCAGCATATAATAATAGCCGTATGAAATGTCACAACAGTCCCTCGTGCATGAGGTACTGGCTTCTGACTCATAGTGACATTGGGAGCTGTTTCCAGCTGAAAACATCTTTGGGTTTACGGACTGGCTACATAATCCACTGCCCTGTATGCCTGATCACAGTATTTATAGTAAATAGGTTCTCTCTAACTGAAGAGAGTGCAGGGACTCCTGGGTTCAGGGATGAGCTGCAGTCACTCACATTTCATCCGCTCTGGCCAGACCGCGGCAATGACAAGAAGCCTGTGGCCCGAGGCTCCGCGCGTCCTTTTTATCACCATCAAATCAGCCGGCCCCCGAATGTCAGCGCGTCATCTCTGGCCGGCATGGCGGCGACGCCAGGCCTAATCATCATCTTGCACTCAGACGCAGCCATTTAGCCATCAGTGTGTGTCAGGCAGACAGAGGCGTGAAGCCCACAGTGCAAAGATGGCTCGTCCGCACACGCAGCCTTTCCCCGACAACAAGCCGGCACCGAGTGTAATCACTTTGGCTGATCCACGGCAGAGCGGGTAAGGACGCCAGCTGTTGTTGGAGGTACACTGCATATTTCATTACAGCAGCAGTTTTTTTTACCCTCCTCTTTTGGGATTAATTAAAACACATGAGAAAGATCAATATTCCATAAAATGGCCAAGTGCATCAAGGCAAAGTTAAGGCAGGATTAAAGTGTTCTAAAGAAAGTTTGCTGAAAGCTCTGACACGAACAGCGACTCTCTTCTCTCTCTTTTTTTCCCTTCAGAGGACCCAACCCAAATTGGAAAAGGCATCGCTCTCATCACTGTGCTGGACATAAATGATAATGCTCCGGTCTTTGCCATAGACTATGAAACCATCCTCTGTGAAAACGCCATGCCAGGACAGGTAAGACCCAGAAATGTCCCTGCAGTCTGTCCAGCTTCCCTTCCTTTTCTCTCCCCATGCTCGCTTGAAGTTTGACTCACAAAGACAGCCTGCTGACTCTCAAAGCCATTAAAACTCTTTCTTGTTCCTCAAAACAAGTCCACTGTGCACATATCCACTTCACAGCTCGAGGTCATCCCAGGGAGACGGCATCATTAGTATGAGACGCATCCTTAAGATTTAATAGCAGGTATTGTAGGTGTTATCATTCATTGGAGATGTAACTCTCATTCCATACTGTCAAAGCTGACTGAATTAATGACAGTGCTTGACTCTGCCTGTGGTCCTAATCCACAATAATATCCCGACGTAATGTGATACCTCATGATGGGAAGGATTGCTGCACGGCCGTGGTTTGACTTTCCGTTCTGAGGCTTTGTGTAATTAAACGATCACCACAGAGGGCAGCGAGGCAGCGGAGGCATCACAAAATCACAAAATAGGGACCCAGAGAGATTTGAGGGGTTTAAGACTATGTGATCCAGGAAAAGAGGATGCAGCCATGCATGGTATTTTCCCCGTGTTAGCATTCGGCTTCATTGTTGCTAAATGACTTGTGTGTGGCGGCGATTCGTCTGTTCCTGGCATTTGGAAAATACAATCAGAGGCGAAGTGTAAAGGAGGCGTGTAGACCTGAATAAGTACAATTGATCAGAATGATGCATTGTATTGGATTATGGCTATTAGGCCCTTTTAAATATGCTATTTGCATTTATATATTTCAGAGTTGTTTGTCACCGTGCTCACGGGAGGGTGAACAAATTTCATTTGCAAAAATGGGACACTATAATTCATGTCTGCATTTTTTTCTGTGTGCATGATGCTTGACCACAACGTGGAGCCTCACAGGTGAAGCTTTCTGGGGTTGCTCTGTTGTATTTTTCTGTTTGTCTAACAAAAAAAAAAAACTTAATGAAGTTCATACAATTCAACCTACCTTGAGGTGCTTTGAGATATTGCTAAATCTATATTTAATTAATCACATTCTAGCCTTAGGGTACAGAGTATTTGCTGAAATAAACATTGCCTCCACATTAGTTGGCATCATTATTGAAGAATGCGTTTCTACCACAGCTGAACGTCTATCTTTGGTTAATGATGCTGCCACTTATCTTGGGATGAGTGTTGTTGCTCAGTAATATCAAATTTAGAGCATACCTAGCAACCATCCATCATCCATCAATACACCCTGGCTTTCAAATCCAACAGATCATTTGTACATTTCTCCCCACTAGCATCTGATAAATTATGGCGCAGAGCCTATGACAATACTGAAACAAAGTAATTCCCCAACAATCAAACCGGCCCCGAGGACATAGCAACAGCCATGGCCCATAACAGCATCATCAGCAGGAAAAGGTACAGCATATCTGTAATTACTCAGCTGAAGCTGACAGATGGCTTACTCAATGCCAGTGATGGCTGAGCTGTGAGGTAGCCCCGAGGTGTAGCTACGAGCAGCTCTGCTGCAAAGTGAGGAGCTGTTGGTGACGGAGGCCTCTGTCCTCATCCACCCGGCGAGAAGACGTGCTGCAATCAAATTCTCTCCATATAGTCCTGAAGTGGTGCAGTCGTCGCATGAGCTGCTGGAGCTACGAGCTAGTTTTTTTAAATGCTAATAGTTTGTGTGTCTGTGGTTGTGGGTGGATTGTTTTTAACCTCCTTCATAATAACTAAAGGGAAATGTTCCAAAGAATATCTGACTGATGAATATTGAATATTTAAATAGCTGCAGCAGGTATTTAGTTAGCTTAAAATGTATTTAGCTAGTTGGTAAGTTAGTTAGTTAGTAACTCGACTTGGATCTACCACTCATAGCTCAAAAAACAATTACTGCTTGGGTAAAAATATCATCTCTCACTGTCGCTGTCTCTCTATGTTTGATTTTATTACATGGTGGGGAGACACAGTTTCACAAGTGAAATTGTAAAGAAATCACACTTCTTTATGTGACTTAATGACATTTGAAATGTGTTTTAATTTAATTGCTTTCATCTCCTTGATCATGTGTGTCGATACCTTGCAAACGTGTAACATATTATAAAACATTATTAAAAAATATGGAGGATTGCTGAGTGGAAAAAAAAGAATACATATTATATGACATGATCAATACAAAACGCACAAAAACACAACTGAAATAGATGTTTTTAATATTTCAAAGATTTCATGTGAATGTTATACACTGATATGTGATTTTCAGATATTTCACGTGTGAAATTTCCCAAAACCAATGTTTTTTTATTGTGAGTTTTTATTCCTATAATCACAATAAAGCTCTTAAACCACATCTGACTTCATGACATGGGCTATGTCTTTTACTTGTAATATATTTTGTACATTTCACCCGTGAAATATCTGAAAATCATAGGCCAATATCATGCAAATGTTTAATGTACAGTTAACAAAATAAAATGTAAATTTGTGTTTCATTTGTGATGTGTGCTTCCTCATCTCCTCCGTTTCTATTAAATCCCACTCAAATACAGTCTTGTGTTTAGGCATGACTGAAGTGCACCAGCGGGATTGCACCTTCAGTCTGAATAATGAAGGCAGGCAAAATGGAAATTTCATGATGAAATTTACACCCAAAAACACATTCAGAGCAAAGGGAAGGAGAGAGGTTGACATTTGAATGCAGAACCCAGTTTGAATTACAACTAGGTGTCTGCTGTCTGTTAGCAGACAGACTGGTTGGACTCGTAACCTGATGTGCGCTCTGCCATCTCCCTGATTCCTAATTAATTAAAATGCTCCTGTTGTGTACTGTATGTCCGGCTGTAGCGCCGAACAGTTGGCTGTACTAACTGTGTTTGCTTCCCTGTAAAGCGTTGTTAAAAAATCGTAGGCCGCCCACTGGCTGTCACGCCCATTGGCTTATTCACAGCTGCGACAAAGATGAAATAACAACATTTGCCAGTTGGGGCCGGGGTTGACTCTGTGGCTCTGTAGCACAGATTAACAGGGAGTGCAGGGATGGAATAACCTGCCATTTTTCAGGCCTAATTAAGGCCGTCTCGTGGCACTGGCTCTCTCCAGAGATGCCACTTGTTACGGATCATCGGTGCGTCTGTCTTCTGCCATAATACTAATTGATATTATGATGGGGTGGACAGGGCCGGGGCAGTAGGGATGGCAGGGAGGAGGGGGGGGAAGGGGGGTCACGTTGTACAATCACTTCAGTGTAACCATTACATACATGAGTGGACTTGGCATTCTGCTGCCCCCAATCTGCTCCACTACCCCTCCCTGAACTCCTGCAGCCTCCCTGAGGAGGCCCAGCATCCTCCCGAGGTTCATGAACGTTGGGTCGTCTGGAACAGGGGTTTTCAAACTGGGAAACAGGGGAGAGATGTGAGGCAAAGATACTTTGTTATGAGATTTTCTAAATATGTTCTAAAAAATAATCCAGTTGGGAGTTGTGGACATCCATGCACTGCAAACATTATACCTTCTGTTTGCGTTCCCCAAAGTGTTATAGGAACTATAGTTCCAAAACTTAGAGCATGATTATCCCACAAATAAAACTAAGACAGAAAAAAACATGGTTCTACCTGGAACACTGACATTATGACTTCATGCACATGTGCTCGCCCTGTGTTAAAAACATGTGGATATACTTTGAAAACTCTGAGTCAAGAACGTTTATAGTGTCCTCTCCCCCACTTTTCCCAAACCAAAACTTTACTCGACACCTCTGAACTACTGCCTCGGCTGTCAACATCAGTCACACAAACACAAGAAACATCTTCACACCTCCAGTCTTCATTCAAATTATCAGTTTATTATGAGTGTTGCATCAAGGTGGGAGATGAAAACAGATATGTCAAGACGCAGAGGGACGTGGAAAAGATTAGTGCGTGGCAGCATACTGTCTGTTCTATAAAAAGACAGAGCATGGAGAAAATGTAATCTCAGATCTCACCAGGAGATCTCTTTAGCCTCAGCAGCTTCGGCTTGTCAGGACGAGGCCAACAAAACATGTAATTGGACGAATCACAGCAAATGATTCGGCCAATCAATGTGAAATGAGAGCACTGGCTCACAAAGAATGACAAAAGATTGAAAGCTGACATTTGTTGATTTGTACATATTGACTGCCATTACAGAGTATTCTGTGCGAACGTGCATGTGTATGTGTGTATGTGCGCGTGTGTGTGATGACAGCAGGGTGTGCGGGTGCTGTTGATTCGTTGGTGCACAAAGTTATGGGTGTCACACGGGTGGTGTTTGGGTCGTCGATGTCATAGGAAAGGTGTGAAAAACACAGGATCACCTCTCGCTCCCTTCCTTCCTTCCTTCGTCAACACAACCCCCCCGGTGGCAGCTGCCGCCATGGCAACAACTGCCACCTATTTGATGCAATGCTTATTTATACTCTTAGTTCAACTTTTTAAATGGCTGGCTTGATTTCGACGTGCGACTCATCCGGTTGACTATCTGATAATTACAGTCTTATTACAGACAATATCAACACTGCAGATTCTAGAGTCGTAAAGGAGTCGATTTTAAAATGCAGCGCATTTACTCTGCTGGTGTCAAAGAGTGGAAAGTATTATTGAAGCTCGTTATCTCTCAGATTTTTCACACACCAAAGCCTCTGTGTCTAGCCATGCTACATTAGCTGGCATTTCTTTCCTCATTATAGAGGCCACATTTCTAGCTGTCTCTCCAGCGAATGTCGCAGTCGGCACAAACACACCACAGCTTACGGAGGCTTTGTGTCAAAGGTGCAAAGGAATTATGGTCATAGTAGTTCACTAAGATACTTCAGGTGTTTGGGATGATTAAATCACAAACGTTTGAACTCCATACCGTTGAAAACACACACACACATTTTAATTGGCAGGATTTGATTTGTGGAAGTTTTGAGTGAGCAGTCAGTATTTGGTTTGTGAAGGTTCAGCTCAATCATCCAGGTGGTACGTAGTCTGGAGAAATGTGTGTCCAAATTAATAGACTGAAGTCTTCAATCAAAGAATATGGACTCAGTAGTTGGCATTGGATTAAAGACGGAATTGTTTTTGATTGTAGCTGAAGCTCATTTGTGGGACTCTCGATCCTGAAAAATGTTGATATCGGTATGATGCCTGAGCTTTCATACCAATGCCTTGTGGTGGAGAATATATACGTAAACAGTTCTTTTTCATTGAACAGGATATGCTAAACAGCTCATTGCATATTCTTTCAACTTTGCCTGATTAAAATATCTTAAGTGTCTAATTTCACTGTTTTATTTTAGGAAATGTCTGATCAGAAACAAATAAGTGGCGCATCTGTCCAAGCAATTTGGCCATAACATGGTATTACGGGAATTTAGTTCCGTGAATACTGGCGTTGAGTAACTTTTAGTAGACGCTCCGTGTGCCTCTTAAATGCCCACTTCTGTCAAAATCCATCCAATATCCCTCTTTGGTTGATTGCATGCCAGTGATAAGGGTTCGCAGGTTGACATTATTTGTACATCATTATAAGATTATTTTAAACTCCCACATATTACTCAAAAATCCAGTATTGTAGGTAGTGCTTTCTTTTAAGAGGAAGCAAGTCAAAGTTGTTGTTTTAGGACACTGTTTATACCCAGAAAAGTTTGTTACAATTTTAAATTGTTTGGCTTTTTTGCCTGTACTGAGTGTCCAAAGGTTTTCAACACACAGCAGATGCCCCTATATTTGAGATAAAAGCAGAAAATCTAATGCCAGTCACTGCAAGATGACGATCTTTGCACTACCAATGAAGGTGTATGGAAGTGTGTGTGTGTGCATGCCCCCTGTTGTTTGCACATTCTCCTCCTCCTCCTCCTCCTTCTTCAAAGCGACAAACAGAGGCACCTTTGTCCTTTTTATATCCTTTTTGATCTGATGTGCAGCCGATGTGTGAACTCAAAAAAATACCTCTAATTCGGTGATTCATGGGCCTCCTCAGACTTGCCTTGCGACAGGCACCAGTCTGCCGCCGCCGTTAATGTCTTTCCGCCAGAATTTATGTCTACATCCATGCCTCTCTCCTCCTGTCTGCTGCTCAACCCATTAGAGAATTCCCCACCAAAGGTTCTCAGGAACGCCTTGCATCAGAGACCCACTAATGAAAGGCATTATACATTACAAAGTGTTTGATTTAAGGATGATTTACAGTCCTTTCCCTCAGCAGTGGGAAATAGAAACCTTACTAGAGATAAGCTCCGAATCCATCTGCGATATTCAAAGGACATCAAAGGGTTGAAATTGTGTATAGGATTCATCGTCGGTGTAAGAGCCACAAAGCGAGGTTTCTATCAGATGTGAAATTTCCATAACAGAGTGAGAGGCTTGTGAGTTATTATGATCCCAGAATCAATGGCAGCTTTCATGATATGTAGTCGGGCATGCACACACTGCATGTTTAGGTGCTCAGTGGTTGTGGCACCGATGTGGTGCTGACACAAACATCAATTCTGTCTGTATACACAGATATCCCAAACGTTCTTGAGCTAGAGCAGATAACCTCTTTGCATTTCTGCTTCCAGTATGAATTCCCCTTGCGCTGCAATACCAAACAGAAAACCGGGGAAAAAAAGCATACTTTATGATTACTTTGGCTGATGAAATAGCAACTATTTTAATTTTGTTAAGAAACAGCAGTAAAATATTCATGAATTTTCACCCCGCCTGCCAGTTTTAATAATTGGCAGGATGTCGTTTGCCACCTACACCAACCCCTAATACCTGACAGCTTGTAACCAGCAGCATTTAATCACAGCTGACAACTGATAATCCATGTCTCAGCTCTGATGGATCATTTGCTTTTATTTTTTTTCTTCTTCCTCGCCGCTTGTTATTTTTTACATTTTTTTCATAATTTAGTTTTTGTCTTGATGTTTGTCGCAGAGCTGTTTGGAGCTGGGAGATGTGATAATTTGGTGTGAATTGCTTCTAAGAATCTCTTGGATCCCGTCCACGGGTGTGAGTTGTCACAGGGTTGAGTTCCTAGATTGCCTACAAAGGATTCAGGAGGTTTGATCTAAATGTATAAGGACACTGCTGCAGTAACTCCCACTTTGATGGCCGTCGAGGTGGCTATCATTTGTCGTCCATATGGCGTGTTTGTGTGTGATATGCTCCTCCTGTACAGCATGTACCCAGAGAGATATTTCTTTTTTTCCCCCCTTCTTACTGCATCTCAGTGCTGCTGCACAGAAGAAATCAAAGTGTTTTTAAATGTATTTATTTGCTAAAAGAGCGCACTTGATTTTCAGATAGCACGTTTGTATGCATCAAAATAATCATTACAGCACATGCTGGTGGGTGTAAATAAATTGGATTATTTGGTAATTTGATTTCCTGCATTATTTATAGACGTCAACACTGCTATACAATAAAAGGGAGGACGATTCTGTGCAGTCCGGAGTTCAGAGGCAAAATAAAGTGGGCCGAAAACAAATAGCATTCACTTGTTAACTCAAAGATATGAATGCTTGTCTTGCATCGCCTCGAGCAATAGCAGTTCTTATCATGAGTCATTTTCAGACTTGTAATAATGAAGTGGGAATGTCTGCCGGCATAACATATGCAGGAGCAGAAACAACATTTTACATATGTCAGGTTCAAAATGGTGATCAATCCAGGCAGGTGCATGTGACTGTGCGTTAGCGATAAGGGTAAGACGAATGTGTGTGATATTCATTAACCCTTTAATAGTCTTCGCAAGTGGAGGAGCACATTTTGAGGTGCATGTGATTTGTTAATGGAAAGCCAGTGAACCAAATTGAAACTTCTCATGTACTTGGTTGAAGTGAGTTATAATGTGAAATGATAATTCAGGGTTTCACAACAGTTTTTCGGAAGCAGACTTTTTCAGGTGGACTTCATTACAGGATGTTAGAGACAGTTTTCATAAATAATGGTTTCTTTTTTCATTAACTGTAGTTTGGTTTTAGAAGACTGAGTGAACAGGATTATTCAAATACATTGTGATATTTTTCAAAACCTGGTCCATTGATGGTGACATTTGCTAACAATTCTTTACACATCCTGAAAATTGCCATAGATTAACTTTGTCTCATTGTTAACTGTTAACAATAAATTAGTTATTTAATTGTATTTGTTGTCATTGTTATATATTTGTTTTACTTTTTCAATGATAATATAGTCACTACTGAGGTAAATCCAGCATGGTGCTGATATATAGGTAATAATAAAATAATGTCAAAGCCAAATTTAAGCACTTTAACAGTTGAGGAAATTGATATACTGACGGTAGTGCAACGTCTGCCCAAAGGGTGTGTCCAAATTTATGTATACGAGTCAGATATGGCTCATAGAAATCCACAAAAAAAATGTATGCACCGCTCAAAAAACTACAACTTTTCATGTTTAAAACATGTTTTGTGTCTATGTTACATGTAAAATGCTTTATTTCTTGCTTTGGACACGGCTCTTCACCATAAAAGAGCCGTGTAACCAGAACATGTCTTTTACTTCACTAAAATGGAACAAAATGAATGTAGATTGTTAAAAGTCTAATTTTACTGTAACCTGACTTCAGGTGGAGATGCATGTTTGCCATGAAAGGACATTTCAAATATTTGGTAGAGGCTAATAGTTGGTGGACACCTGGAAAAATAGATATATATGTTTCTCCCAAAGGAACTGTGTAATGCAAAAAAAATAAAATCCATCGGGCTTTTTTCTGGGTTGGGCTATTATTTCACAAAATGGATGTTATGGTCTGAGGTGTGGGGACAAAGAGAATAGTTGCTGGATAATAATTTGCTTGAGAAGAAATCACTTCCCAAAAGAAAACACTTCATCCCTAAGAGGTTGCCAAGCTCTTGCCAAATAAGCACTTACTGCACTTGAAGAGATAAATGACACAAAACCACGGCCAAACATTATACAACAAATCCTTTCCATCAATCACAATCAAGTTGATTTTCTCTAGTTCACTCACACCATTGCTCGGCTTTTTAAGAAAGATTTACAGTTCCATATAAATAACTTTATGACAGACTGAAAAGTGATGCATATACAATGCTTTCCTCTCATACAATAGTTCTTACCGCATGCACACGTTGAACAATTTACAGCTTCAGTTGACACCTAATCTGCCAGTGAGATCCGATAAAGATCAGCAAGATAACTAATCTTGAATGTCTTGTTGTTTTACCTGTTTGTCCTCAGGTGATCCAGACCATCAGCGCAGTCGATAAGGATGAACCTCTGAGCGGCCACCGCTTTTATTTCGCCCTCGCTGCACCTGTAGCCGGCAACCTCAACTTCACCCTGCGTGATAACAAAGGTGTGACAACCGTCTGTGTTATTACTAAAAAACGTACCTGGTGTTACTGTTATTTCGTGATCATCTGTGAGTAAAATGTAGACATTTTCCTATCTTGCAGCAAAAGTCCCGGGAATCTGTAAAAGTTCTCAAAAGCATTTAATTCAATATCACCAAAAAAAGGACCATAGAAGATATCAAAAAGTGCAATACTGAATATTTTCTCTGGCCTGCTGTTGGCAGCAATGTTAGTTTAGCTGAAGATAAAGAGTATGAAGCTTCAGGAGTCTTAGTTTGACAAATCAAATCAATGTTTTTCAAAGTTAAAGACTTTTCAGTGGACTTTTGTATTCATTTTGCTGCAGAAACCCTAGAGTCAGTCACTAATTAAAAAATTATGCTACAGGTCTACGACCTTGTCAAAGACCCACCTGTCAGATCAACCCTGTTGCATTCAGCTGCTAAACCCTTGAGAAAATTGCCAGTGGCCTTCGGAGTCTGTAAAGGGTGTTGGTCAAGTTAGGTATACGGTCTATTTGCTGCTTACTTCCTTCGAATTGAGCCTGGCAGCAAAGCAATTGACACTTTGGCCATTGCTCACTCTGGCTCTCTATATCTTTCCCCCGAATCTGGTCACAATCTACTCTGCAATCTGACTCAGGAGGAGAAGTACAGAGTAACTGGTGCCCCCCGGCGTGCCTAGCCGTGCCAAATGAAACCATAATTCTGCCATGACAATGCCCTCACTGCCCTTTTCTGTAATTGTTTATCACAACTGAATGCAAAAACAAACTTTCCGCAGCAAGTGGAGTGCTTGAATCCACGACAGCAGGATCTCTATGTACTAGATCACAGAATAACTCTAACCTCAAGGCACAGGCTGGAAACTGCCTTTGTACCGTAATGATTCGCTCACCACCTACACGCAAGGTAGTGGGTGAAAATGAGCTCCTCATATAGGATAATTCTGCATATAGCTTTAAAAATACACAATAATTCTGCCAGACTCCATCACAATCCCCACTGTTTTATGCTTTGTGTAGAGCTGATACACTCTGTGAGGTAAATGCCCTGTCTTTTGTTTGAGCTCGGGTAAAGCTACCGTGTTGTATTTCAGAGGCAGCAGCAGCCAGGTTGTGCCACCAATATGTTGATTATATATGTATATGTATGTATGATTATGTTATTTATCTATTATGTCTACGCTGAACTAACCTGCTACTGGCTGTAGCTTCATATTTAATGGTCAAATATGAATGTAGTGTCAACCTTTGTATCTAACTCTTGGCAAGACAGCAAATACATTTATTTCCCAAATGATCAAACTACTCCAAAGGATTGGTTAAATCTGTGGGAGTGTCACTTAAATGTCCTATTTGTTGTAATGTCATGTTATGAACTTTCACCCCCCCCCCCCCCAAATCCACAAATGGACACGAACCAAAGGAAGCTTCTGTGTATTGTTATTTGAAGCATTAACAGCAGAATGCTACACGCTAAAGAAGCTTCTTCCTACCGTGAGCGTCCTTCCGGTCTGATCCCTTGATACGTGATTGACCACTGCAGCGTGACGTCGGGTTTCTGTTTCTGGTTGGCATCCCAATGCGCTCCCCACATCCGCAGCCTAAAGTCACTCCCCACATTCAGATGAATGGGAGGAAATGAAACTGGCGTTTTTGCCTTAACGCTGATTTGGCCTGAATCTTGTCTTTGAAATAAATATAATCAACAAATCGATTATGAGTAGTAGTAGTCAGTAGCCCCGCCGTTACCAGCTGCAGCATTAAAGTGATGAACACATTCATGCATCACTTATTGTAATCTGATTATATATCATATATTTTTCTGAAAAGGGCCATTCTGCAAAATGAGTACTTTTACTTTTGATACTTAAAGTATTTTGTTTACGCCACTCATATAAGGGTAACACAGAGTACTTTTACCCTGTAGCTTAATGCCTTAACATCTTTTATACATAATAGACACAACCAAGTGTTTCGCATTTAACACCAGATTCTATTTATTTGACACTAATTGTTTAATTTTCAGCCCAAACTAATTTGTGGGGTTTTTTTTCAAAGGTGAAAACATTTTTGCTGATTTGACTATTGTGGCATTTACAAGAGAACCCATCTCTATATTCATTTGTACCTTGTTCTTAGACTCAAAGAGCAATCTGAGCAATCTGAATATCGCTGAATATCGACAAACAAAGGAGTTGTCCTTCAAGGACTGATCTACATTTCAAGTGTGACTGCTCAATTTAAAAGTGCATTTCAATCTATTGAAGTAGTGGTCATGAAATGGATTTTTTTTCCCACTGCTGTAATGGCATATTGTTCTCCTCTGGCTGCCTCTTTGTCTCTCATACGCTGAGGTTTCATATCAGTTTTTTACCATCAAACCAAAGCTGTTATTAGCCAACAGGTGGTCAGAACCAGGGAGAGGCGCCGCAGTGTGTCATATAATGAATTGTGTTAATGACACCATCTGTTGGCATTCCTGCTTTTAATACTGTAACATCATTTCAAACTGCACCAAAGCACAGCAATCATTGAACCTCCTGCTAGTCATATACATGCAGTTCATAGTTCATTTGATGCCATTTGAACTTAACAAATTGCAAAATTAAACACAGCTCTCTGGCTATCTTTCACAAGTCTGATCAATGTATGTTCTTCCTCTACTTTGCAGACAACACAGCTTCAATACTGACGAAGCGAGGTGGTTTCAGGAGACGGGAGCAGCCTATGTATCGGCTGCCGGTGTTGATTGTGGACAGTGGAAGTCCTTCGTTAAGCAGCACGAACACACTCTCTGTGCGGGTGTGTGACTGTGACTCTGACGGCGTGGCCTTGTCTTGTGGAGCTGTGGCCTACACCGCGACTGGCCTGAGCACCGGCGCCCTCATGGCTATTTTAGGGTGCATCATCACACTTCTGGGTAAGATCTATGTGACCTCGGTGTTGGAGGTAACAACAACTTGTGATTTTTTCTTTTTTATGGAGCTGAAGAGGTTGTTATAAAGTGATCTTTACTGTCGAGGTGATCTTTTTGCAGCTTTGGCCGCTACTCCTATCTGACATGAAGACATTTTATTCAACAATTGTATTGTAGTTGCGCTCCAAACTTTTGCTGTTTCATTTTGTTGAGTTGGAATTAATGTCAAGTATGTTATTTGCAGTTTGTGAGTTTATTCTTATAACAAAGTAACCGGAAAACTATACTTTCAGCTCGAAATGTGTTTGTTGCCAAGTCGATTAGCCTAACAGCTAAAATGACAGACGACAAGGAAAACCAAATCACTGAATGTTAGAAAGCAGCATTAGAAAGCACGACACAAACATTGTTATGCATATGAAATACGACCAGCAGCAGCACGGATGGCAGAACGTTGTTGCATCAGAGTTATAGATAGTAAGCAAATGGACTTTACAGAGGCAGCATCACATTAGGGACTGTGCAAAAATGATTGTGGAGAAGCGGCGGAAGGTTTTATTTGATTTTATTTCTATTTAAAAGTAAGTAGCTCCCTAGTCCTAACAATATTTCTTTGGACTTTCCCCTGGATTTGAAATAAAAAAACAAAAACAAATGAACAATAAACAAGCAATACGATGTCTTTGAAGGTTGTATTAATGACAAACATAACAAAATGTTTAAATATTCAGGCCATTCACTATTTTTGAATATTATAAAATATAATAAATTATGATGATATATGATATGGCCTGATATGGCCTATTTTTGCAATAAATCTCACATGGGGGGGGGGAATGAATCTGTGATGGGTGCCCTCCCTGCACTCCAGTGAAAGTCAGACAAAAACATCCTCTTTATACGCCTTCTGTGGCCCTTTCCCCTCTCACTATAATGTTTGTACAGACTCTTAGCAAATCAGAAGACTGGGTAGGTCATTAACAGCTTATATCGACTGTAACATAACAAACCTTTCCAGTTGTCTGCTTGAAGTAGCTCGCAGGCTTTGCTGCAGCGGGATTATAGTCAAGCCAGCAATCTTTTCAGTTCAGATTTAAATTCAGATTTGCTAAGTGGCGGTAATGTTAGATTTTTGCTGCACTACAAAACACTGCTTAGCCCAGTCTTTTACAATCCATTCAGACTTATCTTCGCTATTATACATTCTGCAGGCGATTGAATGTGTGTGAGAAGCTTTGCTAAAGCGGAGTTGCATTTTGAGGTCTTGCACATGTCAAACCTGGAGGGAGATATCTTCCCCTCACATTTCCTCCCATGGTAAATACGTGTGACCCGGGTCAGCCGGCTCTGAAGAGCAGCCTGTGTGTTTACAAGTGAAATACCACTGAAATCTTGCCAACAGGATCAATTAAGTAGGTACACCGGGTTTTGGTGGAGTATTTTTAGTGAGTGTTTAGCCGGACCCAACAGATGATAACATATATTCTGTGGGTCTGATGGACTATGTGTTCTGCCAAGGTATTAACCGTGATTATATTTAATTGTGTTTGTCCAACCCTTGTGAAATCTAAGAGATTTGTCCAAAAGACGCGCTAGCTGTGATGGCATTATTCTAAACTTTATTTTATAGGAATACATTCACCTGATTGGACACTTAAACGTAAGGGTCTTGTAAGTATGTATACTTTATGTTTAAGTCTCCAGCAGCTTTTTATTAAAACCTTCCATTGACAGTTAATATTATGTGTCATTTATGTGACCGTGCTCCTCCTGCGCTTGAGCACATTATTCTTTAAAAAAAAAAAAAAGGTGTAATTTCATTGTGAGAAAGCAGTGCCTGAAGGCAGCCTGAGTCAGTGATGAGATTTTGGATCATTTCCCCTCCTAAAAAGAGCTCTCATGGTTCTTTCCTCCAGACACATTTCAGTGTATTTTATAACTTGATTATAGTATTTCAGGTCATAGAGAAAAGTATTGTTTGGAGTGCTGCATTTCAAGGACCGGCACTCCCCTGCTTCTGTTACCTAGTGAAACACAGATATTAGTAAAGACACTTGTAAATGAGGATTCATTAACAAACCCTTAAAGATGATGCTGCACTGAGCCGCCGTCTCCGTTATTGCTCATAAAACCCACGGGCAAAGCGTTACCACATCAGGGCAGAGACGTAGTTTAACGCTTAGGTGATCTTCATTGAAAGCTGTGGAGCATCTAAACAGCATATACAATAACCGAAATGAGTTCTTTGATGGGGTCAACTTTGCTTTTTATTCCAGTCTCCTTGAAGTTAGCCTTGCCTTCATTGCAACAGAGCAACACTCTCGACAAATGAAAACTTCAAAAGAGCAACAGGGGGAAATATGTGGCAGTGAAACCCTGAACACAGCATCGCTAATGAAAGCTGGCTCTGCACTGCACGGCATGGCCCCAGGCCACAGGCTTAGAACTAATGGCCTCCAGTTTAATATACCACCAAGTCGCCTTGTCTCTGTGTTTGTGTGTGTGTCCTTAGCTGTCCCCATCAGTCTGTTTTGCTCAATTGGATCAGCCTCTTTACTTCTTTTCGCTGTTTCCTCTTTGTGCATACCCCCCCCCCCCCCCCCCCCCTTGTATTAACAGCCCATATGTGATCCTTTATTATAATCTTCCTTGATGCTCTTCCATCAAGACCTCTTTCAATCTGTAGGTAGCAATTGCTGCTGTGATTGCGTGTGATTGTATCGTCTTGGATGTGACACAAGCCGAAATAAGACCCAAACTGCTGTCGTCCTCAGATGCTCTGAAGTAATGGTGGAAGAAGTATTCACATCTGTTACTCAAGGAAAAGTAGTAATACCTCAGTACAAACATACTTTGTAATACTGTAAGTAAAAGCCACGCATTTAAAAGCTTGCTAGTAATTAATTAATTAATATCTCTTAAATGTTGGTAACGGTGGAGCTGATTAGAACTCCTTTATGTACTGCTGGGTAGCTTAACATATATATATATCATGAATTATTAGTTGATTTATATTTTATATTAATAATCTGAATTGACAAAGTAATTAAAGCAGTCAAACACAGAAATTACAAATCAATTGAAGTAGAAGTATAAAGTAGCATAAAATGGAAATTCTCAACGAAGAACCTCCAAATTGTCCTGAAGTACCCACTCTTCAATCTGTTTCTTTCTCCTTCCTCCATCACACACTCCTACCTCTCATCAGTCTAATAACTACAATACAATGCAGCGATTGGAGGGCTCTTCAGAGTGCCACTCCTCTTCTCGTCTCCAGGATCCATCAGTTGGGTTTGAGAGATTCAATCACAGCAGTTCATACAAAGTGTGCAGTTTCCACCTGCCTGCCTTTAAACCACACAGAGCTGCGTGCACACTGGCTTGGCCTCTACATGCTCATAAGCTAAGTGGTCATTAATCATAAGGTTGATATTTTTAGATTTAATTACAGAGCTTGTCCTCTACTCTTTGCAGTAATTTGCCTGGGTACAACTATGTTTTTTTGTGTTGTTGCTTTTTTGGGGGGGGGTAAATGTAATTCAAAACATTTTTTAATGATACAATCACTTTGGGATGATGCACCCAAACTACTGAGACAATCATTATCTTGTTAAGATCCAGTGGCTTTTCCTCCCAGTACATGTCAGGTATGGCTCCATCCTCCAGAGGGCCAATTAGGACATTACGTAGCACTCTAAATCTCCAGACAGTTATTTCTGTCTGAGTATTGCTTATCAGACTCATTCTATAAATCTTCATGTCTATACAACTGCCTCTTATTTGACTGTCTGTGTCTCATATTTGCTCCTCCATCTGTGTTTCTATTTATGAGTCGGTATTCAGACGACAGACTCATTTGTTTTTTCAAGATCTGAACTTTAAGCTCCACAGTGCACACTGCAACCTACAGATTTGTGTCTTCAAACTGTGCAATTATTTGCTATCACACTGGTTGACATGCTAAAAATAAGGGAAGAATAGAAAATATGGCCTTTTTTTAAGCAAGTCAATTAAGAGCAGATTTGTCTTCATAATGACAGCCTGGCAGAAGCTAAAAAAGACCTCTTGTAAGGGAGTCGGGAGTAAAAAAACAGCTTGCAGAAGGATACATAGAACAAAATAAAAACAGAAAAAAAGACATGCAGGCCCATAATCCGGACGGATACGCAAGTGTGACAGATAACATCAGCAACAACAAAGAAACCATAAAAGCTGTTTGAATCATGCAGCAAACATACAGCAGCGCTGATAAAGAAGCCAATAACATGGAGGATTTGTGTTTGCAGATTGTGATTGTTTCTATGCCCTTCATCAAGTTGTGGTGCAGAATGCATTTTGTTGCAATGCCATCTATACAGAAGAGTGATATCTGTCATGTTGATGAGGACGCATGAGACCTCTGTCTAGACACCTTTATTTTACTTGCCGGCTCTCTTCCGTGCTTCTTGTTCTCGTAGTTACACATCCTAAGTCAGTAAGTCAGTAACTACAGCTAAACAAATGCCAGTTGCAACTTCATTTCGGTTATTTATTATGGAGAAAAAACATTTAGTGGTTCCAGCTTCTCAAATGTGAGGATTTGCTTTGTTTTATGTCACTGTAAAGTAAATATCTTTACATTTTGGACTGTTTGCCAGACACTGTATTTCTGACATTTTTTTGCACTAAACAATTAATTGAGAAAATGATCTGCAGATTAATTGATAGCGTAAATAATCATTTATTGTGGCTCTGAATTGAACGTAATTATTTTGGTTTATTAGCTGTTATTTTCTTTGCGCATTAACAGCTAAACATACCACTAGGGACTCACTGCTTTTGTTTTGAAGGGCGCTTTACCAGGTTAAGTTTTGTTACATTCTGTTGGCTCATGTGGGACAGCCTTTCTTTGGTGTAGTTGACACTGTATCCAACTATAGCATGGGCATATGATGTGTGCAGTACCTCGGTCATTCTTATATTTTTAGACATTTTATAGACCAAACAATGAATTGATTAATTGAGAAAATAATCATAAGACTAATCAATAACTAACTAATCTTTTTCTCGCAGCACCCAGTGGTTAAAGATGTTTTAGAAAGATTAAGATCACTAAGTTGCATGTAATATAAGTTATATGTATTTATTGTTGTAGGACATTAGTTGAGCAAAGACTGCTTTGAATCTTCCTAAACAGGCACAAAGATTGCAGATTTTATAACTTATATATACTTTGATCTGTATATGAAAAATATTCTGTCCGGCTCTGTGAATAACTCGGCTATGAACCCCCCCCCCCCCCCGTGCTGTTTCTACGTGTACAGCGGATACTGAACAGCTGGTTAATTAATCTCCCATCAAATCGAGCTGTTAATCAGAACCTAAACTGTAGCAGCATGATCTGTCCAGTCAGAGTTATGAATGGCCTCACAGGAAAAATTGACTGTACAGTCATTTTTCAATAACATGCATTTGACAAATTGTACGTATTGATTGTTTGATTTGAAATACTTTTCGGCAGCGATGTAGCCGAGGGAGTTTCATTCACTTGATTATTGTGTGGAATGCTTTGTGGAAAAATTTAAATTAGAGCAAAACAGTGTTTATTAAGAGATTTAACAGTGAAAACCTCCCCCAGTGTGTTTCTTCATGACTGTGTATATGTGGTTTGATCCCATTTGATTGACAGTGACCCTTATTTTGATTCAAATGTTGCTAAATGCTGATTTTGCATGGAGGAATATGACATCATTGCATACCAACTGAGTCCCGCCAGTTAGCAGAGCTCAGAGAAAAACACAAATACAGAACTATCTCATGACCAAATCATATGAACAAAACTGTCCGACTTTTTGCAGAAAATGTTGCATTCACGGAGGATTTTTTCATAAAACGTTAACTGAGATAATAGTTTTTTTTAGGGCCTTTAATGTTTTATTTTTGACGATCTTCCTAGCAGACAGTTGCTGATTGATACCTCTCTTAGAAATTGAACTGCAGCATAGAGACACAAAATGAATGAATAATCAGTCCCAGTTTCACCTGAATCACGGAGCACATGGAGAGAAGAAATTCTGTAATGAGAAAGTGCATTCAACGATGCATACTGGTAAGGAAAGGGCAGCTCAAAAAACTCACCTTGTTCAATATCGATTGTGCCGAGTAGATCATTTAAACAATTCAATTTCAGCAAAAAGCCTTTGTACTTCAAATTGATCTCCTTTGCTTCTGTGTTTTCTAAATTTAGTGTACATCAACAGTAAATGTGTTATGAAGAGTCGTAGCTTGTGTGTGTGTTTGCTCAACTGTCGGGGCTGGAAATCATTTCTTACAGGACCCTTGGTACCTGACACAGACTCACTATTTGTATGCCCAGCCATCCACCTGCTCATCCTAGTAGGATGTGATTGGATGTTGGCCCGTTTCCAGGCTGTGAAGCATCAAGGCTGCCTTCTAGGCATTAAACCCTAAAGAGCTTTGCTGGAAAGCACTGAGAATATTCTATTTCAATGTGCCACTTTGTAATTCACTTTGGAGAAGCCCTACTGAATCGAATAGAATTTAGAATGACTCGAGTTCCTGAAATTAAAGGAAACAATCTTCCACAGAAATGTTTGGCGTCCTGTCTTAAAGTGTCATGGATATTAGTAGTGGTAGACTGGAGGAACTATTCCAAGTATTTGACCAAAAACCTGCTGCAGGGTACAAATAGCCAACAGAGGGCTACCCATTCATCTCCTGCAGCCTTTCCGTATGACACTTACCTCCCTTCCATCTCTCCCATTTGCTCCCTTATTAGAGGATGTGAAGTGCTGTTTGAGTTCGGTTCCTGGGCCTCTTTCTCGGCTGCCTGCAGTAGCTCGACGTCGAGAAGGAAAAGAAATATGGGCCCACGGAGCGATATTTCACTGGCACCAGCTTGACATTGATGGATAGAGGATCATTAGACATTTGCCAGTTTGCTTGGGCGTGGAGTTATTTTCAGCAATAATGTATGGCAGAGGGAACAGGGGATAGAGGAGGGCTCCCGGTAAGATCTCAGGAGGACAACGATTCCAGTATGGTGGAGTTTTGTACAAGTCTTGAAGCAAAATGTAGGTGGTGGAAACCACAGAGGGGCACAATAGATTACATTGCAGGTTTAGTTTTGTAAACTATAATTGGATTCATATTGCAGTGGTTTTCCAACCATTTTAGTCAGATGATCCCCCACAGCCCTGCTAGATGAACTCAAATACCCCTTCACTGACACCCCTGTCATGTTTCAAATGTGTTCATTTGAATGGACTTTAAACAGGGAGTTATTTAACCCTGGCGATTTCATGGAAGTGGGTAATGTTAGCGTGCAATAACATCTCTCTACAGTTTAACTGTCAATGTTTGAGTGGTTTAAGTTTGCATTTGTACCACTACCATTGAGCGAGACTGAAGCTGGGTGTTTCAACCATATATTTGTTACTTTTAGTAATCATTTTCAATTATTTACTCTTTCAATTTCAACAGATTATCCATTACTTTGGTCTCTATTTCACCTTTAGCCATTGCTTTTACATACATATATATATATATATATATACTGTATATATATACACCTACCTCTGCACCCTGGTGTGGAATCTGTCAGACTGTATTCAGCTCCATAAAAAACCCATTTCCCTGCATCCTCTCAGCTGACTGGCACAAAAAATGTGCATGTTGTCAGTTAATATTGACTCTGACATCTCTTCTCCCTTTCGCTGCAGTGATGGTTCTGCTAATTGTGACAATGCGTCGGAGGAGGAAGGAGCCTCTGATTCTCGAGGAAGAGAGGGACATAAGAGAGAACATCGTCCGCTACGACGACGAGGGCGGGGGAGAGGAGGACACGGAGGCCTTCGACATGGTAACCCTCCGCAACCTAAACGTCATCAGAGACCCCAATATTAGGCGAGACGTAACACCAGATACTCCCACCTTCTTTCATTACTCATCAACTACTCGTCCATCCTATAAATCCCTGCCGGACAACGTCGTGTTTCGAGAGTTTATTTGGGAACGACTTAAGGATGCTGATGTGGACCAGTCAGCTCCCCCGTATGACTCTCTGCAGACATATGCTTTTGAAGGCAGCGGCTCTGTTGCAGAGTCACTAAGCTCTTTGGAGTCACTAAGTACAGACTCAGATCAGAACTATGACTATCTCAGCAACTGGGGACCACGCTTCAAAAAGCTGGCCGACCTGTATGGCAACAGCGACGGCACCAGTGTCTTCTCATAGCCCCTAAATGTCTCTCTTAACATTTCTCGGACTTAAAAAAAAAAGAAGAAAAAAAACGAGTAATTTATTGTCAGAGAAAATGATTTTGTCTGCCTTAGTGCACTGGAGGAAAAGATTCAAAGACAACAAAAGAGAGATTGAAAGAAAACACTTTGACTTCAAAGGTTTTTGGTTTGTTTACCTCCTTGTGTGGATTTTTCAAAAGCGTGCGATGGTGAGTTTTGACACCGATTTCAAAAGTGGCTTGACTGAGGAGGAGACCTTGTGTGCAAAAGACATTAAAAGGTTTCAGATCTTGGGCTCCAGTCCAACCACTGACTGCAGAATGCATACATGTTGGAGCCTTTTTACGGAGAGGCACCTGTCCTTTCATTCCAGCGATGGGCGTGGGCCCAGCTCTCTTGCTTTGATGCATTCCTTTGCTATCTTTGTGCTAAAAAAAAAAATGTTTCTCATGAAATGCTAATCAGCAGTCACTTGACTGGTCATATGAAATTTGACAACACATTTTTGTGGGTTTTATTTTCTTCTCCTTTTTTTGTGGTTGTGGATCAAGGTAAAGATAAGGTGTTTTTCATGAACATTTTCCACATTATTCATGGACTCATACCTCTCAACACTATATGAAAAGTTCAGCTGCACTCATACAACATAAACTAGTAATTGTTGTGCTAAGGAAGTGAAGACATGCTGTGCAAATAATAAAAAGAATGACACGTCTTTGATGTCTCTACTGGGTGAAACAGGAAAGAATAATTTATCTTATTCTCCTAACAATACATTTTGCAGATGTTGCAATGTAGTGTTTGTCTGAGTCTGTTTTTTCTTCCGCCTTTCAATTGACAAGACCAATGTATGATTGCTGAGCTATAAAATGTCAGGATTTGGTCGTTCTGCTTTTGTACGAGGCGGAAGGGATCTGGGAACAAGAGAAAGCTTTGTTGAGGGTCCTTGTTGTGCTTGATGGCAAGATTCACGCCACCTAGATTCTAGAAAAGATTATTTGTTTCTGAAGTGACATTAACTCGAAGTTTGTAATTAAATGATTTTGCCTCTGTAGTTTGCAGATTTAAGCATATATTGTCATTCTGAAATGAAATCAATAATGTCAGTGGGTTGTTTGTTAAATGATGGCAAAAGGACACTGTATGATATTTTTTTCCCAGCTTAAACAAATTAATTGGGTGTCAACATGTACAACCGATATGTATTATTTATTTTGAAAAAGCAGAATTGTGCAAATGATGTTTTTATCCTTTTTGCTGACAATAAAATTGACATTCAGTTCCTTAAAAGACTAAATGGATTTATTTGAGTTCATCTGAGTAAATGAAGGGTATTTAACAAACTACAACCAGAATCTAACAGGAATGCTAACTTACTTTTGGAAAGCTCAAGGATCCAGAGAGGTGGAGGGAGGGGTAGAAAATATGTATTATTT
This sequence comes from Pholis gunnellus, assembly GCF_910591455.1. NCBI lineage: Eukaryota > Metazoa > Chordata > Actinopteri > Perciformes > Pholidae > Pholis > Pholis gunnellus. Next base: position 8,577,351 of record NC_136547.1, read on the forward strand.
TCATTCATAGATTTTTTGGTTCTTGAAAGGCCTGATCAAGATGCTCCAGACGTGTGATACCGTCGGCTATCTGAGGAGCTTTGCAAATAAGCAAAGCCTGCGTCATGAAGTCAAAAGATGCTCCTTTGAAGATATGTTCAAATACTGCATCTCATGCATGTATGGGAGGAATAACACTGTCAATGTCAAAAAAAGGAATAAAAAGTCAATGTATAGTTTGTTGAATAAAGTCATGAAAAAGTCATAGTATAATGTTGAAAAAAGCCATAACAAAGTCATATGAAAAGTGATATAGTATGTAAAAATAAGTTATATAAAAAGTCATAGTATAGTTTATTCAATGAATAGTACGTTAAAAAAACTCTATATAGTATGTCGAAAAAAGCCATAGAAAAGTCATAGAACAGCATGTCGAAAAAAATAAAATAAAAAGTCATAAAATAATCGTTTAGTATGTCCAAAAGAGTCATAAAAAAGTCAGAGAACAGAACAAGGTTAGAAAAAGGTTCTGTAAAAAGTCATCGTATAGCATGTTGAAAAAAGTCATAAAAATTAATAGAATAGCATGTCGAAAAAAGTGATCAAAAAAGTCATAGTATAGTAAGTCGAAAAAAGTCATAGTATAGTATGAAATATAATGTACCAGAACAACTGGGGATTGAACTGCTGATCTTATCAATAACAGACTCTGAGTCTACCTCTGCACCACTGAACAGTCACAGAAGAATATTTTCTAAAAAGTCACTAAAAAGTCATAGAATAGTATGTCGAAAACAGTAATTACAAAAGTCATAGCATAGTGTTTCATAAAAGTTAAAAGAATTGTCATTAAAATAGTCTGAGTATGGTTCGACAAAAATAATTCAATTGACATGAAGCAATAAAAAGAATGCTTCATGTCAATGTTTACAAAAATCTAAAAATAAATAAAAAATGTCTTAAAAATTCTAAATAAAGTAAAATGACAAATAAGTCATACTATAGTATTCCATGTCCTGAAAAGTCATGGTATAGTATGGCATTTAAATGTCATGAAAACTCATAGTATGTCATTCAAAAAAAATAAAAAGTCGTTGTATAGCATCTCATACTAAAGTGATAGTACAGTTTGTCATGGAAATGCCATAAAAAGTAACTTTATAGTTCCATAAAGATGTCATAGTATAATATGTCATAAAATACTTAAAGTATAGTATGTCACAAAAATAAATAAAAAATCCCTGTCTTTCTTCCTGTTATTCCATGGGGGCCTTATGACTATTTTACTTCTTTCTGAAAGTCTCTTTCTTAAGTTTCCTAAGTCTGAAGTAAAACAGTCATAAAAAAGTAATTAACAGTCCTTGAAAAATGTCATAAAAAGGCATAGTATAGTATGATATTAAAATAGTGATAAAAAATCATTGTATAACATGTCTTGAAAAAATATAATATAGTATGGGAAATAATATAGTAAAAATCCTGATTTGAGTTTGGAAAATAGGCTACTTTTCAACAGCACTCACAGTTCACAAATACAACTGACAGTATAATTCATAGTGATGCAAGAGCTTGCAATGAACTTGTTATGCATCTTTGCTTGGTAAATATGTCGTCTCCTTACAGGTATTGACATAGTTTCCAAAGCTTTGAACCTGGCAAAAACAAAACAGAGATTTTTTAAGTGTGAGTCAGGAGTAACCAAGGTCACGGTGTGTACTCATTATGATGCAGCTCAGACAAAGCTAAAGGAAGAGATGTGGAGAGTGTCTTTTGTTACATATTCACAGGTACCGGACATGAAAGCCTCTTACATAGCAAATTCAAACAACACTTGTAAAAGCTAGACATAGCAAATAGAGGGCTCTTGTGGAAACTCTTGTAGTGGAAATGGACGACATTTGTAAATCAGTCGAAGTTGCAATCATTGCACGTTAACACTTCCCAAGAGAGTCCATTTTTAAGTTTCAATCTAATTAAAGACAATGTTTCAGTGGAGAGAAGAAAAACATTCTTCCTCTTACAGATCAAGAAGTTGAATTCATGAGCAACAAAAAGCATCATTGCTCAGGAAATAGACTCTACCACCATACTACTTGGTCTGGAATGACCAGTAGCTTAAGGTTGCTTCAGTTATCTAGTGTTAGGAAACTTAACTTATCAAAAATAGAGAGTACATAAAGTATAAAATAAAAGAGATGCTGACGGTTCTCTCAACTGGATTTTTCCATTGGATTATTGAAAATAACTGTCAGTGCAGTGTAAATGCAATCACAGATGTGAAAGGCTAACATTAGGCTATAAACAAACTACACCCCAGTTGCATGACTTCAGTTCTCCACCACTAAGCTTTAGACAGACTAGTGTTCATTGTGAGGACTTTTTATATTGTGTCATTTAGCCGCTTGTTAGCAACCATCTTTTTAAAAGACACCTAAAAGCTTCAAATTTCACGAGAGGGGTATCTACTGATGTATTTTAATCAATCTCTCTTCAATAATCTGGGGCTTTACTATGTGATGGTACCATATGCCTGAGAGATAATGGTCGTAATCTCAGTGGAGAGTTTGGACAAACTGGAGTCAATTAGTTAGAACGAGATTAGCCTGAGAAAAAGTTACATTACAGTCGTCTAACTGGAAGATTACCAAGGTCTGTTAGTCTCACTTTAAAATTTGTATAGTCTAAAATTGTATTTATGCTACTGTGTTAATACTTTAGCATCTGAACAATAGCTTAGCATTTAGCATCATCCATAGTTCTCTTTGCAGCCATAGTGGTTATTCAGCAACAGCTATCGTCTCACTTTAAAACTTCTATACTCTGCTATACTATGAAACTCAAACACAACTCTCCTCTATTTCCTCCAAAGCCATGGGTTTTATAGAAAATGATTACTAGCAATAATACCATTACAGATTTTAGTGATATTATTGCAAGATACAGCTGGTATATCACATAGAGTTCATGAGATGTCTTTTATCGAAGCAGATAGACTTGAACACAGACACCTGATGTAATCTCTTGCACTGATAACGGCCGCGACAAGGTGATGATTTTGATTGACCAGCTGTCAATCAAAATCAGCAGAAAGTGTCTTAAATAGCTGCTGCCTGGGGGTACTTATGAGCAATCAGGGACCCCCTGCTATCAGGAGCTCAATCTGGACCTCGGTTGATTACTCGTGTTGGCCTCGGCTCTGGAGGCCCTGGGCAGCGACAGACACTTCACTCAATTCTTATCATAACCATGCATCATCAACGGACTGCCCTGACAAAGAGGTGTCCATTTTCAGAAACTCTCTTTAATTGTGTTTTTAAAATTAAAATTTTGAGTTTTAAATTTCATGAAAAAGAAGATAATGATGGTTGTGATTGTGCCAGTATACAATGCATTAACTAATATATATACTATGACTTTTTAAATTAATTTTCGACACACTATACCACAATCAGAAGAGTTTTTATGTGTAGGCAGTTTATCATAAGAGGAATTTGTTAATGATATTAAGGTGAAGAAATGTGCCCTAGGTATGTCTTTCTGCAGGGGTTTAAGACATTTAACACATGTATTAGATACCCTCCTCTCTAGCACAGAGACTGAGGAATGGGTTGAAATACAACACTAACTCTAAGCCAACTGGGGACTAAGTCCTCGCATATTAATGCTTGTGGGTGAATATTTATTTCTGCGATTACCCAGCGTGAACCAAAACACCAAAGAAAGTCCGTCTCCGTTTTCTCGCTCTCACGCAGAACAAAAATTTAAATAAATAATGTGCTGGCCGTCCATCCTGGGGTGCATGTAAGTGGCAGAGAAATAGAGCCCCTGCACCGTCATCAGCTGGACGACTCCTCACTGGTCCTTTGAAAAAGAGAAAAGGGGGGAACGGAAGATCAAAAGCCTTTGCAGCACCATGTTTTATTCTCTGTCTGTCTCAGCAGTGCTCACAGTTTGCCTGCAAGAGATATGTCAGACCTGAGGTTTGTGTACTCTATAGTCCCACACAAATTAGACTGGTCCCAGACCTGGGCAATATAAATAATTCTCTTGAGATGTGTGTGGGAATATGAATGCAACAGCTTGCTCCTGAGGCGCCTGGGGAATGCAAGGAGTGGAAAAGTAGGTCAAAGTGGCAAGATTAGGGTAATAGAGTGTAAAAATGGAGAAATTTAGGATAATAACTGGAAAATAACTCCAAATGGATCCATCAATGATACATTGATGTCCAAGGAAATTGGCCGGAGTGATAAAGTTGCCAGTGGAGGAAAATGTTGATATACATTTTGAGATAAATATGAAATGTGATCGTCAGGATGCACAAATCGTTGAGCTTTCAAAAGCTGCCATTTTGTTCGTCTCAGAAGGGTCAGAAACAACAAGATCATTTTGAGAACTCAAAATTCCTCCTGTTAGAGTTGAGGGTTTATACAACTTCATACCTGTTATCTGCACATCCAATTCAGCCAGAGACATATAACTGTTTCAGTCATGCATAATACTATTTCCAGTCTAAAGGGTGAGGAGCTGGGATTTAGAGCATAGGGTTGTTGGGTGCAGGTGGTGCTGAAGTGTGTGTGTGGATGAGGGGCCCAATTTGGGAAAATGTTGTCCCTTGTCCATAAATCCTAATGGCTGGCCTGGACTGTTAAATCCAGATTGTATTTGATCCGAGTTCTACTAACTTTTTTACTTTGACTTTTTGTCAAGCTTTGAAAACTCACCCTGAAAGAAAATCTTATTACATCATCCAATTTCTTTGCCTTGGATAGTTGAAAGAAAATCTTTTGGAGCAATGTCTCATTCAAAATACAATAGGAGCGAGTGGACAGCGCGCTCCCTGCAAAAAACAATCCCAGTTATTCCTTTTTTTTTGAGGGGCGTTATTTGAATTCTCTAACCCTCATTTAAACATGTGAGCGCAGATACAAACATGCTTAGAGCATCGGTACAATGATGAATTAAAGTAATTAGAAAATGATGCACTGGAGCCCTCTCCAGTGATGATTGGCAAAAACATGTCAGGGCAACATCAGCATTAATGAGCCATAATCGACATAGGCCTAATTAGCGGCACTTTGTACTTTTACGTAGGTTTATCATCATTAGCCAAGCCTGGCTTGATACAGCACAGAATATGTGGGTGGCATAAGTGTTTGTTTATCATGTAGACACGGAAAATAGTTACATGCTACAATAGCCTCGGTGGAAGGGGGTGTTTCTGTAGGCTTACATCTGCCATCAGGAGGGGCTTCGGGGCTAATTAGATCTCATAAGACTCTGGAAAGTGTGGAGGGAAACCGCAAGATTCAGTGTAGGTGTTTTTTTTTTATCAGTCTTCAGATGAATTATACAATCCAATCAGAATGATTAATAAATCATCCATCAATGGGACTATTACAGCGCATCAACAAAGGTTTAACACCACTTCTGTGCATTTTAGTACCACTATTGTGTGGTCTGACGGCCTTAGGCTGCGAAACAGCGCTCACAAGACTGAATCTACTGCGGAAGATGCCTCTCTCTGCCGATCAGAGTGTGTTTGTCTGACATAATTAATGAAAATATTCATCACTCATGTCTTCTGCCGTCCACAAATTTACATATTTTTACATGAAGCAACTAAGCACACAGTCGACACCCTGCTTAATAATTCACTGGCTGTTTTCCCCTTCTATTGTCCTTTCAAGGTGGGAGCATGCCGGGTTTATTTTTCCAATAAAACCGAATGGCACAATGAGAGGATGGAATTATCCTGGTTGTATTTAATTGAGTTTGACCAGGTCCCTGCTCAGTGTCGGTCTAATCTCCCCCACAGCACTGTAGTCTCTCTCCAAGGGAGACAGGGGAGGCCGATAAACTTTGAAGCTCGCGCTGAGAACCTGCTCGCTGCACCCTCTGCATTATTCATGATGCAGGGACTAGAGCATCTTCAAATGGCCTGTCATTTCCTTTTACCCTCCATCACAATGGCCATATGCTGCACACACTAGAGGTGGGGATGGGGGAAAGCAATCTCCAGCTAAGCCGAGCCAAACAGGAACACATACATACTAACAGATACATTCACCGTTAAACCCACACAAGGGGGTATGTACAAGGAGGGAAGCTTGGGAATCCAAAAATCCGCTGTGGCATATTTCAATCTTGTGCCATTCAAAACTAACCTCCTCCCACAGCTTCCGCCCCACGCAGCTACTGCTGCTAAAGTAAACTTGATGATATCCCCGTATTCCTGCCAAACTTGAGGGCTGCAAAAGTTACGAGCAAAGGGAACAAGCAAAAGTTTTCCGCATTATTGTTAAAGAAAGTTTGGTGACATTCTCGGTAAGTAAGAAATTCACCGGTGTAATTGCTCTCACAGGAAACCGAAAGATGTAAATCTCGCACAGTGAGGTGCAGTTCATTTTGGTGTTGCTTTTGCTAAACAAAGTGTGGAGGCGTAATCGCTGTTTGAGCATCAGTCGCATGGGCTCCGGTTCCTCAATTCTTTTCTCAGATCCATGACATTTTGTCAGCCACCCCGGAGTCCTTTCAGCCAATGTTCCGCAAGTTATTTATATTTACAGAGTTTGTTTGCGTGACAAAATCACACAAGGCACGTCCCTCAGAGGTAATTGGGATTGCCGTCATTTGGCCTCCCTAATGTCTGCCATTCAGCATTAACATATCATTAGCTCTTTCTGGGACCGTTCACTCAGAAAATTAGAGGTCTCCATAGACCCCCGGCTCCATCAATATGGCAAAACCAGTTGACACCTTCTCTTTGTCGTTCTCTGGAGAAAGAAGCAGCATGAAGGGAGGAGTGGGAGTAAGAATGTATTTCAGGTGATTACGTTCATTTGTAAAACTTTGTATTTGTCGTTGCAGTTGATGGAATATAACAAAGAAGGTAATTGATGTTTTTTTCCCCTGACCTTCACCTTGAAGTAAAGACCGCGCAGACAGATTGTTGAACGTGATAAAATTACATATATGGTTCCCGAGGGCTGACGTGGATTCTCCTAAAATAACATCAGCCTTAAAGTGATTCGTTTAAATGCTATAGTAAAAACCCTGTCCTTGTTGAATGGTGGAGATGAACTGCGCTGCCTTGATAGCTAATGACAAAACATCTGGTAGATTGTTCATACGCTGTGATGGAATGGCTGTAGCTCCCGCATTTAGTCTTAGTAAATACCTTGTTTTGACACCTATAATGGCGTGAAGTCTAACTTGTTTTTGTTGTTGTCTCACACACTAAATAGCTGCTCTAAAGTGAAGCCGTTCTACTCCAGGGTAATTAGAGGTTAAAATTGAAATACAAATAAGCAACGTCACAAATAACTCTGACAGTCTAATAACAGAACGGTGCTCAGTGATTAAGTTATTGTCCATTTAATCTTTTTCTCTTATCTCTCCTGCACATTTATTATTTGGAGGAGTAGAAGAGGCAGTACTAGAGAAAGTGGTACTCATATTGTATACTGGAATACAAAGACACATCCTAATCATATGATGTGCATACAATTTCATTGATATATGATATATTTCACTAAACATATTGAGACATATGAATATGAGACAAATACATCCTTGACTCTTTAACAGTACAAGAAACACAAAATACCAACATGTGTCCGTCTAATTTGGGTTCATGTCATTTAAAATCCCATTTAACATTCATATTTATTTATTATCGTACTATGATACATTTGATGAAAACATTAGTTGGAAAACTGTTCAGAAGGCAAGAATTTGACTAATCAAGCAAGTTTACATATGAATATAAATAAAAAGCCTTCATTACATTAATCCGAACATCATATCAATAACCTAGTATAATAAGTGGCGACTAAATCTTGTCTGTGTCCTCATATCACCTGTCCTTTCTAAACATATTTGCCAGACTAATCAGTAACATTAGCAAGTTGCAGGTAGTTATAACCTTGTATTGCTATTATCATAATTCAGATACCAAACACAATCAGAAAGAAAAGTTTCAGCCGCTTGGGGCTTCTTGGATCAATCAAATATGGAAAATGTCCTCTAGGTTGTGACATAGCTGGCAGCTAAATAAAGCTATCTGTCCAGGGGGAAGAGTTTGGGCTCCTGATGGGCATACCAACACATGCGAGACATAGAGTAAATATTTCCTGTGGACGGCCATTAGAAAGTCACTGTTCAGTGGTAAAGGCTGTCTAATCCCCGCTGGTATGTGTTTCAAATTCAGCAGACTGAAGGAAGCTGATCCAATTCCCTGCATCCTGCAGGACACAGATCTGCATTTCCTCTGCACTTTGATGAAACAGCCGCCAAGCTGTCCGCCTCCATTAACAGCCCCTCTGATTTTTAACTGTGCTCTGACAACTGTGTGTGTGTGTGTGTGTGTGTTGGTGCCTCTGCTTGCATGTGTGTCTGTTAGTGCATATAATAAATATGTTTAAGTGCCTGTGATGTATGTCTTGGGATGTGTATGTTTGTATTGCTTTATAGCAGGGAGCTTCGAGGTATCATGACGGGGACACAATCTGTTTGTTTTCAGAGGATCTGGAAAAAAACAACACATATATGTTTTGCTTTACATTACGGCCTGTAACTCTTCCCAATTTGCAATGTAATTATTTGAACTAACAGTGTTGCAGTAGAGTACACGTATGTATCGCTACACACTTGTAGGTACAGCGAAACAGGATGTGAAGTAATGTTGGGGAGGAAAGGGGGTAACAATATGGGAATTTAAAATATTTATACTGTAAGTACTTTTTAATAGTAATTTAATACTCGGGTACTCATTTCAAAAATGTAAAATTGGGAAGAGTTATGTTGCTCGGTCTTTGCATGCCGTATGGCTGCGTATATTAATTGATGATGTGTAGTGATATTAAAAACTGAGGATGCCATACACTGCGATGCATCGAGAATCGTTGTGCATTCAAATCGTTGACGGGTGAATCGTAATCGAATCTTGGGGCCAGCAAAGCTTCACACCCCAAGTAATAAATCCATTTTCATGTTTTTAGATACTTATATAGCATACTTGCAAAAGTAGAGTTTCTACTGTGTTTCTACTAATTTGAGAGTCATTTCTTTGTTAATTGTGGAGTAAATCTGCTGCTAACCAGCTACAAAGTCGCAGTTAGACAGCAGCGTTTCAACCTGCAATTAAAGATTGAAGCTTAACCAGCAACAGGAGGTGTATTAAAACACAACATGGCAATATTCTTTATTGTTCTGTGCTGTCAACTTGTAATACAGGTGTTATAAAACAAGAGACAAGGGCAGTGTAGTGTAAACCAGCCCCTGTGCTTTTTTCACTGTAGTAGTTTCCAGGTCACATCCTTCTAACACTATCAGCACGAACATGGCTGGTGGCTCGCATGCTCAGACTTCTGGGTCTGCTAAATGCCACACAGGCTTGTCACAGTTATGCAGAACAATGATCCACGCAGCTTGAAGGGCAGGATAAAAAAGCAGTGCATATTTTTGTTCCCACCTCCTTGATGACGTGTATACACAGGATGGTTAACTACGATAAATTGGCCAGAAATTGGCCAATGAGTTCAGACGTGCTTGTAATGTGGCTTAAATTGCATGCCCTTTCAGGCGGTGGAACAAACCTCCTCAATGTCAGTGCTCTCTCCCACATGTTGAGGGCTTAGTTTGCCATGCAGTACAAGATCCCCAGGCCTGTTTAGTATTCACCCACTTGAGTTTCCTAAAGGTTACCAAACCTAATTAGACATTTATGCAGGATCTTCAAAGGTCCCTCCGTTATTAATGATGTGCTACTTCTGAGGACTGCATCGATGGCTTTTTTTCTGACTTGTAGAGCACCTCACAATATGCGCATACACAATAGAGACACGCAGACATCCAAAATAAAGAAGAGACTGTTGGCTGGCTGGTAGTGATTACTAAAATTGCTTGCATGGTGCAAGTGCACTCACACTGTACACATTATTTTACCATAATATGGTTTAAAAAAGGGTCAAACACACCTAAGATACGCAGTCCTATGAGCCAATAGAATGTAACTAAACTAGGCCTTCAAAATAAAAGCACCTAGTCCCTGCATCAGTGGTATGTTTAGCGGTATACACACTAAAAGAAAAGCCGATAATACACTTTTATAATTGTATAAAAGTTAGAGCCACAACTACAACAATCTGCAAATTATTTTGTCAATAAAATGATTCATCATTTTGTCCAAACAAATTATTTTTTTGGAGCAGTAGCCCAAAGGCCAAAGTAATTAAGTTCACTATTGCCAGCCAAGGAAGACGTATTCATATCCTTTACTTAAATAAAAATAGCAATTCTACAATGTAAAATAATAGTCCTGCATTTATAATTCCAGTTGAGAATAGGTACTCAAGTACTTGATATAAGATGGACTGAAAGTATCTAAAGTAGAAGTAGTTGTTATGCAGAGTGAGAGAGGATCATTTGTGTGCACAAGTTATTATGCTGTGCAACAAGATAAAAAGGTATGCATAGCTTTGCACAACTTAAACCTGAGTAGGTCGAAGTATAAAGTTGCATAACATGGAAATATTTAAATAAAGTGCAAGTACTTCAAAAGTGGGGTACAGTTCTTGAGTACTACGGAAAGCATACTAATACTCATGTAAAAGAATTACTTCAAAAGACATTTCACTCAACTAAAAATAGGTATAAGTAAAGAAAGTGCTCTTGCGTAAAAATGAGCAAAGATAAAAGAAAAAAGAACAGCTCAGTAACAAACTCTGATTTAATTTTACTGATTTATAGGATAATCACATGTATTGCAGTAATTGTCAAGGTACACAAAGTGCAACAACATCAAGCCAACAAGTACCTATTGTCCAACTGATTATCTATTTCAAATATGAGCCTGAGCACTTCCACGGTGTAGCTTCTCTGTTGTAACAAACAATATTAAACCACATATTAAATAACCTGACACTCAACATGATAGAATCAACAGCATATAAAACATCGTCAAGACAAACATAGAGATGCATCAAATATATAAACTCCTAATGGCTGCAGACACAAACACGTAATACAGCAAAAAGGGAGAGACCGCACAGTTTCACACACCACGCAGGTGCGTAGTTGGACAGTATGAAAGTGTGTTATTGTATACTCACCTGTCTGAACTTCATTAGCGAGTCCTGTGCACCTTGAAGTTCTCCAACATCTCCTCCAGGTTCATCTGTCTGTCTGGTTGTTTTTCGCACATCGTGCCAGGTCCAATCATAGGTGAACACCAAAGTCCTTTCCCAACTTTATCAATATATTTTGTCTTTTACATTCTAAACAGAACAGAAAGAGAAGAAGATGGCATACACTTTTCAGAATAGACCATCTGTATGCATCAATAGACTGATTGATTGGATCATTTTTACCACCAGAAACTACAATTGACATTCTAACTCATGCATAATAAGGAACAGAACATTTTTTAATAAGTCTGTTTTGCATTCTTCTCAGGAAGACGTTAAAGACCCTTCAGAGAAACACCAGGAATTGAAAGTCACAAAAAGAAATGTGTAAATACAATTAAAATAAAAGATAAAAATGGTGACACGTCTAGCCTCACTTTGCCCTTTAATTAACATGATTAGCTACATTTTACTGGCAAATTATTTTGCAATTATGCAGCCACGTTTACATCTACTCTCAGTGGTGCCCTAGGTAAATGTAGTTGACAAGAAACCCCAAATAAAATCCAATTTCCATTTATTATTCACATTTGGACTTTAATCAATTATGAATGACAGCTAATTAGTGGTGTGCAGGGGCCATCACTCTCTTCAGTGTCAAAGTCTACTAAATGTACTGTATGTCATGTATGGACATTGACAAAAAACCTCTCACCACTTTACAGATTTGGGTGTCTTTTTGCTGAGGAGACTTCACTAATCATCTGTGAAAAGTGCGTGCAGTTTGAGTGCGTGCAGTTTGAGTACATGCACGCTCCCGCTTCTGTGCGTGTGTGTGTGTATGTGTATGTGTGAACATGTGCATGTGTTTGATAATAATAAAGCACGTGAAAATGAAGAGGAGCTAAACTGTGTAAGTCATTTCTCATTTCCTTGCTTCAGTGCCTGTCAGAAGAAAGCCCTGCATTTTGAATGATGGCTCCGACAACAAAAAGTGAACAACAAACCCTGTGGCTCTGAGGAGAGCAATGGAGGACGAAAAAAAAAGAGAGGAAGAAAGAAAGAAAGTGTGCAAACTTCAATGACAGATACACAGTTTTAAAAAAATGACCAAACCAACAAACAAACACAGCAAAATCCCAATATCAATGCTTTGATAATACGACTGAACATGCCCCGAAAGTGAAACAAAATAGAGAAAAACAAAAATCACCTATACAGTTGGCACTCATAGAGTTTTGGAAGGACCTTTCAAGGGTCTGATTTAATGTGAGAGCATCAATCCTTTAGCTGCACAGGGCCTTGACAGCAAGTGAAAGTAATCTCTTCTTTATTAATGGGACTTTTCACTTTGGACCCAAGGCCTTTGGTATTCCAGAATAGTAGTTTCGTAGTACAGACCTAAGGAAAGAACAATATGAAATCAGATCAAGTGGATGTGTTACGTATGATAAGTGGAAAGTATTTCTTTCGAAAGAAGCCTCTTCGAGAAGGAAAAGAAAAAACGATGAGATGGAAGAAGCCAATCTCTGAAAAGAGCTTATTGTGTATTTTGATTAAATGAAAAAGTCTGATGGCATGTGTGGAGAGGGAAACCCTTTGTTGTGATGAGTAGGAACAAAGGAAAACACAATATTTTGTTGCTTCAGTTTAAAATCAATTTCATTTGTGTTCTGGGTCAGGTTTACTAGTTACAATGATCTTGCCTTGTTTTTTGAGAAAACAAATGTTACGATATGGTAACACTAGGTCTATAACAGATGGCGCCCTGTATTGGATTCTATGGGTGGTACTCTCCTCCAATCACAAGCATGCATTTGCAGACTGAAAATTCGCATAAGCATAGCTGGGCAATCAGGAATAGTAATATATAATAAAAAACCCTCGTGGCAGGAAAAACTGGCTGCTGCATACACTTTGGCATGAGACAGCCCTTCTATACACCAAACACTAGAAAATAGACCCAACTGCACATGACAGGGGACCTAGCCATCGTTTTTACTGTTTGTGCTTTTCGCATCATTAGCGTATAGCTGCCGGCTCAGCCATCCCCATGTTGAGAGCTGTGTGGAGTCAATCCTTCAATGCTAGATTTGCTTTGAATTCGGAATTGAGCTCCTTTAAAGCTCCCATTATCGATATGTTATAATAACACTGGATCCAATTACTTTGTGTGGTGTGAATAATATTGCTCATACTAAAATTTGTAACCAGATTCTATAAATTCTCTCAGTTCTCCAGACTGATACAGGGAGAGACTAGTTTGTGAAAATAATAGAGCATGTAAAGTGAATGCAACTGAAAAGGTGATATGTGAACGCTGTTTATAACTTGTTTCCACGACCCACAAGTGGCCAAGAAATGTGTCATTATAAGTATGTTTCTATACAATTTAATATTGATGGCTTAATACGCATCATCAAAGATAAAAACAAACAAACATCTTAGGTATTCTTATTAAGAGTTTAACACTCAAGAACCCAGTTAATCTGCTTAATCAGGAGTGTGTGGGTGTTTTTTGCTCAGATTTGATGGACAGTAACCACACATCCCACCAACTGTCAACTGAGTCCTGCCCACTTCAAACCAGTGAAAAGAACACTGAGAAAAAACAAGAAATAGAAAAATCTTTAATGTAAAAATAACCAAAGATGTTTTAAATGTGTTTCCATGGAGGAAACCATCACTTACAGGAAGAAACTGTTTGAGATTATAAGTATTCATGACCTTTAATTAACCGAAAACCAACTGGCTCAGCTGAGACAGCTCATTTATTTGTATGTTTTATCAGAGTGCAAGGTTAGTTAGCTGCTACAAAAAGTGCATCTCAACCAATAAAAGTCAAACAGGAAATTACAGAACCACATAAGTGCCAAGCGCACTTTGTCAGTGATAATGATGGCTGTGATGGGGCTTGAAGCCGAGGCTTTGTAGTTGAAGGATGACCTCTCTACCACTCATAACGGTACTCTATTGCCTCGTGTGCAGCTTGCTGTTCAGTTTTCACGAGGCAGGGTGAATTGCAATCTGATTTGTCAAAGAAAATGGCAGGACATGCTTTTTTATGTTCATTTTATGCTGTAGTCAAAATGATGATTGGTGATTAGCAACAGGCTCACTAACTCTACCATCACAGAATCACAGTCTGTTCTGCTTTCCTCTAATTTCAGGAAGAAGTCACACTAGTCGGGCTGGTGCTTGCAAAATGGTTGCTTCCTAAATGAACATCATGATGAGTATTATATTTTAAAGCTGGTAATGCCTAACCTTAAGTGTGTGTGGTGTGTTCAATTAGGGCTAACAATGTCACGGCAGTAATTCACGCAGTATTTGTATATTCACATTTAGTTCGGATTTTATGGTGGTCTTGGTAGTACATTATCAGACATAACTTTTAAATCAGATGGAAACTTAGTTTCCAAAGTTATTTAACTCACAAAGAGACTTAATGTCTCCACAATGCCTCCTGCTGGCCAGGAGGAAATACTCAGAGTATAGTATAAAGAAGCATTGTAGCTCTGTAGATCATTGACCATTATGGTTCATATTAGAATATTCCTCTCACGGTAATAACTATCCCGGAAATAACAACATAAATACAATTGTGCGTCACCCACAATGTTGCCATATCAGTTTCCAGCCTAATCAAAACTTTGGCCAATTCAATAAAAACAGCCTAAATCTTCACCTTGCCGCAAAATAGTAAAACCAATACATGTGCAATAGATAACACTTCCTAAGCATACAAAACTTCATATCTGCATAAAATAACCAAACATTAAATGTGAGATGAATAGGCTATACACAAATTGCCATGTCAATGTCAATATCAGTAGGTCAATCTGACAAATTAATAAAACTAATGTCAATCAAACATCTCTCAAATTAAATGAGACAACAATATGTGTGGACACAAGGGGGTTTACTGATTTTAGTATCTGTGTTTTTGACCATAAAGTGACAGCTTGTTAATATTGTTTTCACAATATTGTCAAAACCCCGCCAAATGTTGACAAAAGCATCACAAATTTCATCGACCAGCTATTTTCCCCGGCCCAGCTTTATCAAATGTACCCACTTGTGCAGAAACCAGTCACTTGTTTCCTTGATATTTGATAATCTATTGTATTTGTAAGGGACAATGTACAACATATGTACAAGCTACCATTTTATGTATTCTAGTTAGCTTAGCTTAAAGCTAATTTTCATCTGAGGATCCATAGCAACAGTTAGTGTGTCGGTCCAGTCCAGCTACAATACACTGAAATGGAAATTAGATTTTGTTGATTTTCTAATGTTTACAACCGACTCATTTTGGTACAAGAACCCTGTAAAATAAATACCATACAATAACATGCTAAACGATTGAGGCTAAAGGTGCATGTCCCAGGCTAACAGTTAGCATCCTTCCTCACAGCAAGAAAATACTACACACTGGATGGTCTAGTTGTGAACCTGCACAAACTACTGTAACCTCACTTAGTGTGCTTATTGGCCTTGGAAGTTACCTTTTTTTGTAAGTTAGTTAGCCAGGCATGCTAATGATTAAAGCTTACATTTAACTATGAACACACTGTCCATTCCTTACAATTTGGCTCTTTTGTTTTTTGCATTTTGAAAACGGTGAAAATAAAACACACCACCTTCTAAACTTAATATCTTGAGTATTACTCTTAGTGCACTTTAGCATGTGGAGAACACACCTGCCAAACTCAGTTGCTATGCTATGATTGAATCACTGTTGGGGGGAGGGTTTTAGCAAATAGTCAATTTGCATTGTAAACCGTTTCTTCAGCCAGATCCATCAACCCAAAACAAAATTCAGCTTGAGCCCAAATAGTCTTGATAATAATCAAGTTGCCGCAGGTATGATATGAAACTATCAACTGTCTTGTAAATGAGGCCGCATATTATCCCCCAAACAGACACCAATTAGCCTCTGCTGAGCAACAAAACAAGTTTCTAAAGTATTTGCCCAGGATTATTAATTTATTTTTAAAGTCTGACAATCCCCAAGTCTCATCGCAATGAGGGAAAGCTCATCAAGGCTGACATGAAACAACTTGCAGGAAATGTATTCCGTAAATCCCAAAATATTAAAGTTTGCATAATCTATTAACACATTTGCTGTCGGATTTGACACCAGCACACATGCTGGGGTGATAACAGCCTCATGTGTTCAGGCTCATACGTTTGAGATGACTCACAGTTTGCTGAGTGTCGTTTAGGCTTCAGTCTAATGTTCCTGCTCAGTTGTTTGCAATTTGATATTAATGCGATAGGTGGAGAATCGACAAAGGATTTTAATATATAAACATACACATTATTCACATATCATCCTACTCAACCAGTCAACTTATCTTCATCTTCTCAAGCATCTTACTGTAGTAGCAGAGATCAGACATAAAACATAGGGGCCTAATTTATGGAGCTCTCTAATTTGGTTAAAAATACATTTTCATTAAAATCCTTCTCATTGTACACTTTTTAAAATAGTTTTTACCCCTTTTCTCATATTATTCAGGGTCATACCATTCATTTAAAATGATGGATATATGGACACATATTATTATATTCCTCTATCATTGAGTTTTGTTGGATGAAAACTATTAGAGACACTAATAAACTATTGTGATGTTCACAATCACGTCCATGTCTTTATCTTCATACTCTTTAATTACATTCACGTTACCAAATTGCACGTGAATGATCTGATCAGCCAAACCTTGAGGCATACATGTTATTAATGATTTTTTCCCCCCCCTTTTTTTTAAATATAAAAATCTGTCTCAAAATCCTTTCAGGCATCTTTTCAATCAACCCTCTGTCTGCCAAATGAGAGTACCCTCTCAAAGACCCTCCAGTGAGCATTGTGGTGCTTTGTGATGAGTTTGGCACTGGGTTTGAAAAGAAGAGCTGAATCTATAACCTGTTCAGAGGACAGAGACAGTTGACGGAGCAAAATCCTTCACATTGCTGTAATGGGTATAATTACACAAAGAAAGGAGCTGTTAGGTTAAATTACCCGTGATATTCACCATGGGTAATGACAGAAATTCAGAAGGTTAAATGACACCAGGAGCTGAATAACTTTTGACATTAAGGTACTTTTTGAAAAGGGAATATAACGGAGCATTTGTGGGCAAATTCAATACCCTCCATGTTGGACTGTGAAGATTGGTTTGAAAGAACTTTAAAAAGACCTTTTTTTTGAGAGCATCTGTGTCTTTAGAAACCATCGTCAGCCGATGATTTAGTCTAAAAAGAACTGGCCGGATAAATTGTTTCCAACAGTGAAAGCTATTTGAAGCTCACTTTGAGTTGCACTGATGTCTGGAAAATGTCCTGCTGAGTGGCGCACCTATCATACAAGTAACCACGGCAGCAAAGGAAAAGCTGAACAGATTCAAGCAATTAGTTGCTTCCCTCACATTGTCTCTTACCTCAAGGCTTTCCAACTACTTTCCAAATAGGTGTGTAAATATATTTGTGCTCAGTTTTTCCTCCAGTGAGAACTATACTCTCTCTGGTCTAAAAGTCGACCTTTGCGGACAGCAAACAGCCCAATTAGTGGACGAGAAGGTGAAGGGGGCTGGACCTGAGCCCCATGCAATTACCTCAAGTCACCCTGCGAGCGGCCACCCACTCAACAGACGCCATCGTGTTTGCCAATAATTCTGTAAATGGCCAAGAAGAAAGGAGAGAGCCAGGCGCTGTATACATAATTTTGTTCACAGCGCTACAGCTGTTGTGTTTCTGAAGTTTCACTCTATACATTTCAAATCAAGCCTTTTTGTCTTCTCTCAGTCTTACTTTGCTGGAGTTTTGCTGCCAGTCACCCATGTGATCTCTCTCCGCTGCTGATTGGCTTACATGAGTCCTGTGATCTGCTCTCTCGTGACTCAACAAAAAGCAGAAAGTCATATCATACAGCATTATACATGTTAAAGAGATCATATTTAATGGAAACCCCTTCTGTATGTGAACTCTAATTTCTGTGCAAAAAAAGCCTAATCAGGAAACAAAATCTCTATCTCAAAAAAGATGTTTCCATTCATATACCCAAGTGAGGTATGCATTAATTTATATAATTTCATAATGTAAAATACAAATACAAATACTGTACAGTACAAACTGTTCTGAGCAAAAATACAAAATATAAAACATGATAAAAAAGTAAATAATATTACAAATAGTATCAGAATTGTAAATTTCACAGGTCAGTAATACTGTATGTATTATACAATGAGAGTACTAATATCACACTTTAATAACCAATAATTAAAGCATGAATCACATTGTTGCACTCTTTGGGAACCCCCCTTGCATGCTGTACTCTCACCCAGCTCATTATGGTCTAATCTACCTTTTTGGTGTATCAACTTTCTTCTAAGATGGTTTTTCTAGTTGTAGTTCAGATTGTGAGGTACATATATCTGCCAAAGAGACTTTATACCAGCTTGTGACTCAACGACTGGGCGTAGACTAATCTGTGCACTCACTAGTGACCAATTGTCAGAGTGTGTAGCAAGAAAAGAGTGTACAGTAGAGGAGTATCATGTATCATGTCTTGTGGGTGGATCTCATCATAGGCTATTGGCACTGTTGTACATGCAACAAGTGCTTAAACAACACAATAGGTTGTGTGTCAATGCCCTAAAGATCAACCCATGTGACTGATTAAAAACGATCCACCTTTTGATTAAAGTTTGATTAAATTAAGTCAAGAAGTACTTGGTAAAGGCTGCATTAATCAAGAATGGATCAAATGACAATGTGCAATTTTAAGCGGCCTCTCGTAGTGATGAACCAACAAAGACTTGTCACCACCTTTGCATTTCCCCTCATCTTGAGGAGTGCTTTAGCCTTTCTAAACTAATTGTTTTGGTTTTCCAGCCAACAAAGACAGCTCTCAACAGAGTTTTATTTTCAGCTGCAGCAGGAAGCTGTTTTCAGGAGAAGGTTCTAGTAAACCCTATGTGCGCCCAGTGTGACACAACAGACAGACAAGCTAAACATATGCAGCTTCCAGCTAAGAAGCAATATAACTTTCCTCAGGGGTTGGTAGAGAACAAAAGCTAGAAGGAGAGACAATATTGGACTCTGACATAAAATTATTTCCTATATTCTTACACATCTGTTTCAACTGGATGTGTAGTAACGCAGTCACCATAACAACGTCATACTGTGATAATACTGTGTCTTCAACTTGATAAAGGAACATGGTTATGGTTGGACAACACAAACATTCACTTTTGGTGGAACAGGGGATGCAATCTGCAGTTTCTGGAGAGTAAATAACCCTCAACATGTTGTGAGGTCATGCTAAACCCACAGCCAATATTTGCACAACCATAAAAGGTCGCTTGTCAGGAAGAACACAATCAAAATAGAGCAAACAAAAACGGGTCCAAATATGCCAAGCATAAGTTAAATTATTACTATTATGGATTGATTTCATCTTTAAAGAAAATGCTCAACATTTTGTCAAATACACAGAGTCGCTCAGAGTAGTTTGAGAATTAGATACCAATCTCATGTCTGCATGATAAATATGGAGCTACAGCCAGCAGCTGGACAGAAGAATGAAAGAAAATCGCCGACCAACACCTCTTAATCTTCCAAAGGAACAGTCAGGCTAACTCTTAATGCTAAGCTAACAGGATGCTATAGCATTATATTTACCGTACCTACATAAGAGTGGTATCGTCTCCTCTAACTATGGGCAAGAAAGGGAACAAACATATTTCCCAAATTCAAGTAGAACTTGATGGGTGCTCATTTTAAATGCACTGAACTGGTCCATCATATAGTTGGGTACATTTTCCGGTCCGGTCTGGCGTAGCCTATAATCCTAGAGCGGTTTTGATTTTATGTAAACCGACTGAACCGATACGACACCTTCTGGAAAATGAAAAGCCGACGTCAGCAACCTGTGCCGACAGCACCACAGCGCTAAATACAGCTTGTATTGCGTTAGTAATAAGCAATATGACAACTTGATTAACATAACATCATGTTTGCTTATAAACGGACTAATGGAGCCTCTGCCGAGCCAAGGCTGGCAACATGAAGGGGATCAGATGTCTGTAGAGGTGGGAGGCGGAAAAAGTCATGTTTGTTCATTAGAAAATGTGTGTGTTTTGGGGGGTGCTGAGACGAGACCTGGCAGAGTTAGTCTCCAATAAAACTAAAAACGTGCCAATGTGGCAACATTATGAATTTAAAGCCAACAAAATTGGTGCGCAGACAAACACAAACAAGGCAAAAAGGCCTCATGGACTCGCTCGGCCTCATTCTGTTCTTCTCAGGGAGCGGCTGCTGAGTCAAGTGCAACGCCTAGAGGTAATATTATGGTAATATATAGGTAAGATTAGATAAACAGACATTAAAGGAGAAGAAGAAGAGCACCTCAGAAGATGGTGTCTTCCTCTCCTCCCCCATACCACGGGGTGAGTTTAACCATGAAGGGTCTGGGATTACAAACAGGTTGCTCATGTTCAAGCTCCAAAGCGGATGACTCCAGTGAGCTCAGGGATCCTGTGGGAGACCCCGACCCCTCGTATGCATAGGTTCTCAGGCAGTCGAATGGGGGAACGTAAGGATCCTGATCCGCCTCAGCCAGCCTGTCCAGAATAAACTGCCGGAAGACCTCGTCGTCCGGCCCGATGAGGTGGGATTCTCTGAGAGACATCCGTATGCTTGCCCTGACATCCTCCCTCCGCAGCCTCCGCTCCCTCCTCCTCGGGTGGTGTCGCAGCGGGACAACAGGCTGGCAGAAGCCCAGGTCTGCTCCCCCACCCCCCGGTTCTCCGTAATATAGCACCTTCTGCGACACCGTCTCAGGCAGCTCCAGATCCATCACCTCCACCTCCAATCCCTCCTGCTGCTTACGCCGGTGCCTCCTCACCATGAGCATTAGAACTGACAGCACTGCAGACACAACACAGTAGGAGATCATTACCGTTAAACACCAGGGCATGAGCTTAGTGAGATAAAAAGCATCTAGGGTGCCTGATGGAGCATAGCATGAACTCGTGCACCGAAAATAATGGCAGCCAGATTTGTTTTTCTGTAACTTATTGTGGATGCGGAAAATCGAAATGAACGGAAATTAGGCGATAACGTTTTTAATTTCAGCTCACACATAAAAGAAGACTTCTTTATTTGCTCCATGCGGAACAGACTGCTAGAAGAGTGTTTATTTTATTCTGCTGTGTTTTCATCGGGTATTGTGCTCATCCGACAGAATGTTAGCATAGCAGGTATTGTCATTAATCTTTCATGTGATGGGCACAGAGGGGACACAAAGCAGCCGAGGTCATAATAAAGCTCTTCACTATGCAAACCCATCAATGTCCCAGGATGGCATTGCTACTGATGTATTGCAACCAGTATGCTCATTACCTGACATCATCGCTCTGCAAGCTTTCAGCATTTAAAAAGTGTGTGTTAAAGGCACGCTGGTGAGTTTTTAAAAAGGGAATCAAATGAAAGAGCAAATTTGTTAATGAAAAATCCTGCTGTTTAACACACGTTTATGTACTTGCCAAAATGATGTGAGGTGGAGCTGCTCTAGCTCAACAGATCCGCTGAAAAAGAATGACTTTTTTACAACAAAATATCCAACATCAAACATCCATCCATCCATCCATCAATCAATCAATGAACCATCCATCCATCCATCCATCCATCCATCAATCAATCAAACTATACAGACTTTTGGGGAGTTTGATCCTCGGTTACCTTAATTAATATCTAAGGACTATAAGTGAATTAATCATAGCTGTCTGGCAATTATTCAAAGTTGTCAATGTTTTCTATCTTCTGAAAATCTCAGTCTATATTGTTAGTGAATCCTTTTGTGAGGCCACCGTGCAGAAACAATCAGCTCGCTAGTACTCTGCACTTCTTTTGTGTAAACAAAACAGACTTGAAAAATGCCTCTCACGTCGCTCTTGTCAATCACACTGAGGTCTGGAGAAACTCTTGCCAAAAAATTGGCAGAACAAGATCTTTGGTGATTCTGCGGTAGCCTTTTTATTGGCTGTTTGAAAGACGTTTGAAGAAGCCAAACTCCAGAAACAGCATCTTTTCCTTCTGAAAGCACATTATTAATAATAACTTTTAAGTCTGTATTTTAACAAACTCCCAAAAATCAGGTTTACATATGTTAAATGAAACTGATTGGAAAGTATTATTTTTCTTTTCCCAGAGCATTTTTACTTATTTAACAAAATATTATATATTGATGTATTCGGTAATATTTTTGACTTGACTTCTACTAGATTTTGTCAGTTTGTACATTTAGACATCTTTCATTAAAATAAACAAAATGCCCAGCCTTATTTTCTCATCTTTATGTTTCTCGTGAGCGGGTATTCCTTTTAACCACAAAATTGAAGGTTCAATCCCCAGCCAGCTCCTCCTGTCTGCGCGTCAAAGTGTCCTGGAGTGAAACACTGAACCCCAAAGTGGTCCCTGGGTGCTTTACAGCAGCCCACTCACCCAAAGAAAACTGTGTATTCCTTTATACGCATCCTTATTATATCATAGATGGATATTCTGAACTTGGATGGAATGTGAATACAAAATAAATCCATGCTTTCTTACCGCTGAGTGTGACAAGGCAGACCATTAGCCCTAACAAGGTTTGCAGGCTGACGCCCATGGACAGGGCGAGAGCCTCCACCCCCCCTGTGGGACAATGGCCGGCAGGCTGGCAGCTGCATACACTGATGGTCAAAGTGCTGGTACTGGAGAGAGCTGGAGAGCCGCTGTCTGTCACCACAACAGGCAGGAGGTACTGGGGTCGATCCTTGCGTGTAAAAGTGCTCCTTCGTGCCACGATGCTGGCTGTATTGTCTAGAAATGAAGCAAACAGGAGGTGCACTTTTTAATTTCCTAAAAAAAACATGAGGACTGCTTCCACTTTGAGCGCTTATATTTTGGAATTCAGCTGACACACGTGATGCGATTTAAAATACAATCCCAGCTCTCTGAAAGGCAGGCGAACCCTCAAATGTAATTTTCAGTGTGTACAAAAGTAAATTTGGAAAATCTCGTAAGACTTCATCAAGTCACCTAACAATAACCTTTTGAAAGTTAGATATGCCTTGTGGCATTCAAAAATGGGTTTTATTTAATATGCGATTCCTTGTTTTTTCCTGGTTGCTGACGTGACCTGCTTGCACGGCCAACCGCCAAAACAGTTCACCTGCATGCATTTCATTCCGACTTATTCGATACAATCAAATATCCCTCTGCTGCCCATTTTCATAAACTTAAAAAAGTATAGTTTTATCCGGTTTCATGTATTCCCTTGTGTCCCACAGCTTAAAGCCTCCAAACAGAAAATGTTAGTAATTTACTGCACGAAATTTCCTGCAGCAACAAATTTTGTTCACGCTGAGTCTGTCACTGCAGCAGTGCTGTTAGCTTAGCACAAAGACCAGAAACACATACAAATTACATACGAATGGATCAAGAACAATAATATACTGAGATGGGCAAGTTTTGATTTATGGTACTCAAAGTATATTTTGATGCTAATACTTTTGTACTTTGATTTACTTTTTAATTTGTTTCCAAACAGTGGTTATTGACACTTTCACTCAAGGCAGAGATCCAAACATTACTTCCAGCCTCGCTAAATGATTATAACCTTGATTGTCTCTGATAGTGAAGTTTGGATTGATGTGCTTCTCAGAGACCATGGAGAAGTAGAAGTGGTGTCCCTCCACAGGGTCGTCCAGGTCGACCGCACCGAGCAGCTGAATGAGCTGAGAGACACAAAGACACATCTCTGAGAAAATATAAACAGATTTTATTTGTATTGACACTCATATCATTTGAGCTCTTCAATACTAAGATGGCTCCTAAAAATAGTACATTGATGCAATACAATATGTTGCAATATGAAAATGTTTACTGTAAAATGTAAATTCTCAATGTTCTTATATAGTAAATCATGAACATCAGTGGATCATAATATACATACTTCTCCCGCCTGTGTTCCCTCGCAGATAAATGGCTGGTAATCTCTTGCAAGCCTTGGCACATTGTCGTTTATGTCCAGCACTTTGATGAACACCACCACGGAGGAGGATAAATGGTTCAGCGCTGCAGTAGTGAAGATAGACATTTGCTGGAGTCCACTGGGTGCATGTATCATAAATGCTTTCTAAAAGCTCTGTCAAAATAATACTTAAGACTGATGAATGTTTCTTCTTTTAGAAACATGACTCAAAAAAATGTGCAACGACGTTTCTCTTCAAACGAAGACAAAATTAACATGAAAAAAAACGGTGAAAAAGCTAATTCTTCTCAGAAAATTTGAGGTTTTGCTTCACTCTAGATCAGTGGTCCCCAACCTTTTGAAGCTATCCCCTTCATTAATATCGCCTTATGTTAAGCTCATTTTGAACTGGATGTTATTTAGCACTTTTGCTTTTAAAATTGGACATTGTTAGCATACAATAATATCATATAATTGAGCACTCAAGTTTTAGATCTGCCAGGTTTGCATTTGTACTATCACTTAAAGCTGCTGAAGCTGGACAATTCAACCATTTATTGATTACTCCTAGCTAATAATTTCAATTATTTATCAAAAACTTATAAATAACTATTTCAATCTTTTACTTATTACTTTTAGATAATTCAGACAACTGTTTATCCCATTAATTTTAGCTAACTATTCAGGCTGTTCTCATTAACTGTTGGTACTTATACCTACAAAACGTAATGCACCATAATTCATATATAACCCACGTAATCTGTTGTGACCCAGGACACGAAGGAATGCCTCTAAGGAAGTCAGGAGACGTGGTATAAAACCTGACAGTCTATAAGGGGGACAGACAGGACACAGGACTTTCACCCAGGAGACCGCTGCTCTTGTCCCCAGGAAACTACAAGTCAAATCTTAATTTTACAAACTTGCAGTTATCTTAACTACAATCACAAACCTAAACCTAACCAAGTCGGTTTGTTGCCTAAACTTAATCAAGCTTGTGCAGTCTCCCTGATCGCTCGTGTTGCTGGACATTCGAAGGACAACGTACGGCACGTTGAACTATTAACCATTTACTCATTCATTACTTTTAGCTATCGTTTAGTTAGCCGCAGTCTCAACATGTATTGTTTAGGTGTTACAGCTGAATGCATTTTCTCTTGACCAAACCGTAGCTTATATTTTTCAAACTAGTTAATTAACTGCATAGTCTTTCCACATTAAATCAGACAACCGCTGTGCCCCCTGGGGTACTTCTGGCTGTGAACCACTGCTCTAGACAAAATACGTGTCATCAACACATTGCTGTTAATATATTCTGAACAGGTTTCATGACTGAGTGAAAGTGCCATAAGATGGCTGTATCAACAAGATGCTATTGAGCAAAGCACGGACATTCTCCTTACTTGTTTCCTTGGCTTCAACCGTCACATTGTGCCAGTTTGTCGTCTCCCTGTCCAAAGCTTTAGCGACAGTTATAGTTCCATTGTTTGGGTCTATTTTGAAAGCTTTTGTGTTATCACTCCTTTTGTCAATCGAATATCTGGAAGAAAAACCACAGAGACACACATTTAGCAGTCGAGGTTGCTTTTTGGGCCAACAAAACATTGTGATACCACAGGGAGATTAATTAGGCAAACTGCTCATTTTTAAAAATCTGTGACAGATATCCAACAAAGAGAGCACGCACACCAGCTAGTGTGACAACAACACTGAAAACAAAGCGTCTCACACAGATGGCATGGACACAAGTTTATGAATTCTTAATATTTTTTTAAACCTGACAACAGAGCATATATATTTGTCTTCAGTGAGGAAATGTAAAATGTAAAAACAGTGGGGCAGGGAATCTTGTAAATATAGGGACACTTTGTTCAGTCTTTTTGAAATGAATAATAAATAAATAAAAACATGTGGTGCAGCATCACCGTGTCTTGTTTTCTGATAGTGGGTGACAAGTTAGTGCGAGCGATTTATTGTGTTAAAATACATAATGTAAAATAAACAATAAAAAAAATAAAAAGCATCATCCACAGACCAAGCAGAATTGCTCATGTGCTGCACAGGTCTTTCACACTACCATACCTTTAGGACTCATTCATACATGTTACAGGGTAACAAGGTAGTGAAACACACTGACTAATGAATCATTTCTCTGAGCCATTTTTTTTATAACAACACAGAAAATAAGTCAATTTGACCAAAGCAAACTTAATCATATTTAGAAGAACTGTGGAAACCCCTTAAATGTCAGCCTGAATTTATTAATCAATGAGACACTGTCTCCAAAGGGACAGTAATACACGCTAGGCTGAGGATGATATGCAGCACCTGCCACTCTTAAGCTCTGCTGAGATGGACTACAGGCACCAGTACTGCTGATGTCTCCTCTGCAACGTGCCCCAGTTACAAATGACTGCAAATCTCAATTCCATATGCCACAGCGTATGGTGCTTTATTACATCCCTACGTCCTAGCCACGTCGCTTTGTGATAATACCACGGCAATAGATAGAAAAAGCCTGTGAGGTGTGAAAAAAAAAAAGAATCGTAATGATTTATTCAGCGGGGATCATCTCCTACTAAAGTAATGTGAGATAAATATGACCATGTACAGGGTATCCAGAGATCAAGGGTAAAAATGGATGCACCGAGCCAGTAACACTTTTCGGAATGGAATGATTTTTCACCGTGTGGAGGAACCTGTCTAGGGACGTTACGCACCCACCGGCTTGGGCATCTGCCTCGTCATTATCATACTTGCAGTTGGGTGGCAGGTGCCATTCTTCCTGGTTTAGACGGTTCACATTACTGTACCTGATGGGATTGTTGACTGTGTCAGTGTCTCTGGCACTAACACTGCCAACGACAGTTCCCACGGCTGCATTTTCAGGGACTTTCCACTCGTAGGCCACTGAGAGGAAGACAGGCGGCTCATCCACGTCATCCACGACAATCTTGAGCGTCGTCCGGTCCCTGAACTCCTCCAGAGTCAGAAAACGAGTGTCCACGTGATCATTGACTGCCTCTGCGGCCATGACAAAACGTCTTTTGGTTTCATAGTCCAAAGGCTGGGAGAAAAAGAAATACCTTTAAACAATTCATATTATTACAGAGGCTCCTATAAGCAGAGAACACCTGGTCCATCATCATTAAGCAGGCTTAAAGAGTAACAGCTTTCCAAATACGCTTTGCCAACTTGAATTTAAGACAGATGATTATTCCTGAGGGAGCAGGACACGACTCTGACTAGATGTTACAATTGTTTAGTCAATGTCAATAAGTTCCCAGCTGTGAACATGCGCTTAAATAATACTGCGTTTAAGAGCTTTTTTAACATTATGATCCCAGTAATAAGAAAACAGCATGAAAACTATTATTGCATTTCCAAAATGATTCAGAGACAGAGTCAATAATGTGTTTGTTATTTCATTATCACGGCATCTAAATTGAATTCTCCTGTGCGATGAAGAAGTATGCTATACGTGGGGGGAAAAAAACAGAGCACAAGTCTGAGCGGAAAACAAGAGTAATCTGAGAGTATATTTAGGACTGTCAGGTGATGGAATGTAACAAAGTATATTTACTCAAGTACCTTTTAGTTCAGTTGTACGAAATATGAACCAACAAATAGAACATAATGCATTATTAGGGGTTAAGTTAACCAGCAGTATATAAGGTGAATACATGTAGCCCCACCTTTAACAGCTGCAACATTAAAGTGATGAACACATTGATGCATCAATAATTATAATTCAGTTATGTGATTATTACTAATAATAATAATTAAATGAATAAATTCCAGTCAATCAATCACTTCTTACTGTTCTCTAAATGATCTTCGGATGGAGCCAGGCTAGCTGTTTACTATGGTTTCCAGTGTTTGTGCTAAGCTAACTGGCTGTAGCCTTATATATACCAAAAAGACTTGAGAGCAAGAAATTGAACAAGCATTTTCCCCCAAAATGTCCAAGCTTGCTTCAAGTCTGTTACACAAAAACACTGTGAGGTTTAGAACAAAGTGATACTTCAGCTCTCATTTTTAGAGGTACCCGCTCCCACTGACTCCACTATTTTGCCAGTAAGTAGACAAATGTGGGACATTTCACATTGTCCCAATAGGCATACAGTCCTTGTCCCTCTACACAACTAACTGTACAGTGATCCCTCATCTAATGTGTCAATTGGATACAAACTGGCTAATTTCAGGGCTGATATGCAATCATCAAAGCAAGCTATTTACATTCCCCATGCTCAAGCTGAAGCCTAGCATTCACGAGTTTATTGTGCACATTGGCTCAGATTACGCTGCTATATGTTCGTGACCTGGAAAGGAGTCAATATTGCTGCCAGGTGTGTGACTCTGTGTGACTGTTGGGTCCCTGTGCCAGGCTCTTACACTGTTGCGTCTGGTCGGCTTTGATGCTGCTGCTGTTGTGTCTGCCAGCTGTCTGTGTGCGCGCAAAGTGCCAGGATATGTTGCCGTGCCCTCTAACAGCCGAAATGATTTTTTCAAATTTGGTTCGCGTTGGTGTCTGTAATGTTAATTCAATCCCTAACGCCGGAGATTAAAAAGGAGTTTTTGTTGAATTAATGTCTCAGAACCTAATGATACTTTGATTTCTGTCTGCACTGCTGCCCTTGACACATCAGATTAAAGAAAGCCATATCAAATTAATATATTAGACAAAGTGATAATGTAGTGTATGTATTCACCTTGGCTAGCAGAACCACTCCCTCCTGCGTCACTGGATCTGTTTTAATGATAAAAGTGGAGCTTTCCTCCAGGTCATCCTCCAGACTGTAGGTCATCCTGGCATTGATGCCAGTGTCTCCATCCTGTGCCATGATCCTGCCCACTGTGGTGCCCACTGCTGCATTCTCAGGGACGGCAAATGCGTACAGGTCTGAAGAAACGAGGATGTTTTAAACGATTAGCCGGAGAACGTTGGAAATTCAAAATCTTGATGATGTCAAATTGGTACTTTTACAGCACGTAACGCAAGCTCACTTTCGGTAAAAAACGACAAATTAAAAAAAGTTTCTTTACTAAAACATCGCCTACATCGCTTGACAGAAAGTTGTTAATAGTTTGTCAAGAGAGTCTGCTAGTGTGTAAAGTGATAAGAAGGGAGAACATTGTGGTGGAGGGTCAATTTGTGTGAGTCACAGATAAATCGTGGCAACTCCACGTAATCCCAGCAACTCACTAATAAGGAGATGAGAAAATGTGATCGTGTCTTTGAGCGACTCTATTTGGACGGCTGCCACAACTGGGAGGAATTTAACAGCAACCAGCTGCTCCTGGAAAAAAAAAAAGAATCCCTGATAATAATTACCAATTATGTTACAAAACAGAGGGCGCAGTTCAAAGTGAAGTGTGGTCATACAATATTTATAAGGCCTTTTGACTCAACGCTGAATCCAAGGGATACAGTAGCACCGGCAATGAATGCGAATGTGACATTAATAGTTAAAGGTATCATCCTTGCTGTCTCATTTCTACAGAATTGATTTCTTCCCAGGGCATTCATTTAGTGGGGTTTATCACTGAGAAGCCTAGGTTTGTTTCTAAAGGTCATGACAAATGTCCTTTCATGTGTGAATGATTAAATTCATCCAGTGGGCGACGCGTGCGCATTTGCACGAGCAGATGAACATCTCTCTCTCTCTCTCTCTCTCTCTCTCTCTCTCTCTCTCTCTCTCTCTCTCTCTCTCTCTCTCTCTGTCTCATTCTTAGACCGTCTCCTTTTAATTTCAGCTGCCGGCTGAATAACAAGACGTGCACAGCCGAATGCAGCGCCGGCAGCACAAACCCACCCACCCGAACCGGAGAAGTGTTATCAAATAAATGCCTCTTAGGTGTAATATTAAACATGTCCTCGCAGTCTGCAACGCTTTGTGCTCTTTCATTGATTCCCGGAGTGTGTATGGCCCGGTGTTTGCATCACTGTGACTCATAGAAGTGACTCACGATGCTGGAAAGTGGGTCCGTTGTCGTTGACATCAGTCAGGCTGACGGTGACGGTGGTGGAGGAGGAGTAACCGCCGCTGAGACCAAGCATATCCTTTACCTGCACCACCACCAGGTACTGCTCTCTGGCCTCGCGGTCCATGTTTTGCCATGATGTTACAATAATCCCTGCAGGTGGAGGAGACAGACAGAGAGGAGGTATACAAGAGGTTCATAGGATGCCATCAAGTGTATCTGTGGGTGGTTTTCTGTGTTTGTTTCATTGAAAATGTAAGTAAACTTTGCCTCAAGTAGTCTTCAAGGGTGCCTGCAGCAAAACAGCACCACTAGAAATTTAAAGTCTGCAAACTTGATTGATACATTATAATATCAAGAGAGCTGTTTAATGACTAATGCTTCCTCCGTCTGGCCAAAGTGGAGACTGTGGGCGACTGTAAACCGAACAATTAGAATCAAGAGAATTAGACGCTATTTTTGCCTAAGATGTCAGCTTTTAAACTACTTATTCATCTAATCTTGTGTTTAGATTACATCATTTTTTCAGCAGCCATTAACTATCTTATAGTCAGACATTATTTGTATTGGTAACACACCTGACTTAGCCACCTGGTCAGTTTGTATCTTTTTTAAGGATAACAATGTTTATTTTTCCTCATGTAAAGACCCAAACCAAATATTTGTCAGTGTGTCTTTCATTATGTTGTCTGTCCGTCTCAAGTCTATTCATTCCTAAAAAAAAGCCTTGAAAATGTCCTTTTTTAGAAAATGTTACACAAAAAGAACTAAATAGTGTATCTGTTGGGGACTATAGTTTTAGCAGAGGGTTATTACATATTTGATGTAATAAATATTCATCAAGGCTGTGAAGTGCCAATGTTCTTTGCAATGAAGGAACAGCAGTGCGATCAGGTATAAAACCTTCTGGTCTGAAAAGTGAAGCCAAAGGGGGAGAGCCTTACACTAAAAAAAAAGAAGTCTGATTGTATAAAAGTCCATGAACCTACTTCTCACTTGATTTGTTACCAAGAAAAACATTACAAACACGAGTTTATGGTCTCAATCGCTAGTTTCAAGTCTTTTTTAACCTTTTCACAGTTTGTTTTCAGTTCGTGGATGTTAATTGTAACCTTTTTTGTCCACAAAAAAATGTCATATTTAGCATTTGGTTGTACTTGGTGGTGAAGATGGCCTATGTACAGTCCATTGTGAGCAGCACTGTGCCTCATTGATGATGCAACACATTTTGGAGAACAATGGAGCTCTATTGCACAGAGGAATAATGTATATTGGACTTTGGAAACAGTATTTGCTCCGAGGATCAATTCATTGGTGGTTTTAGTCTTTACATGGAATCTAA
This sequence comes from Pholis gunnellus, assembly GCF_910591455.1. NCBI lineage: Eukaryota > Metazoa > Chordata > Actinopteri > Perciformes > Pholidae > Pholis > Pholis gunnellus. The sequence continues at coordinate 8,608,801 of NC_136547.1, forward strand.
ATAAGAAAAATATAAAGTATCTCCAGGCTTATCCTTAACTGAAGCCTTGAGCAGAACTAACTTATATTGACTGCTGCCCACTCCTCAATGAAAAGTCGGTTCCCCCAAAAAGTTAGATTTACCCTTTTACACATTGCATTCATTTGCATGTTAACATTTTTCTGACATCAATAATGCCATTCCCCAAGTCTTGACCGCAGAGGTTAACAATGTGTGTGGGAAGTGCTGCAACTGACCTCTGTATCACACAATAAATGTACATGCATTGGCATCAATTGAACCAGACTCCTCGTAGGGGTGTCGACACTCACATATTCCCCAATGGCTTCAAAACAGTAGCTAAATCTGTGAATAGTTGTTTAAAGGAAAAAAAGTTGCCTGGGGAATTTATAAAATTTTCAAAGTGATGAGTAGTGAATCACTTGTCAAAAGTGACTAGGACCAGAGGGAGAAAGACAAAACAGATTTCAGTCTCAAGAGTCTGAGATTGAAAACATGTCTGCCCTTCTGTTTATTTTTTAAGCCCACTCGCTATGAAGTTAAACATTATTTCTGCACAGCCAAATCTCTAGTGCGCCTCCCTAAAAGCCCAAACTGTGGTTGTCGAGAGATTTGCGCAGCTTCCACTGATAGCGACTAAAGTCAGTACAGTTCAAGCTAAAAGCCTTTTTATCTGGAAGGGGTACCCGTCTTTGGCTCCACAGAGAAGTAGGGCTCCCCCTGCAGGATGGAGTAGATGAGCTTGGCGTTGTTTCCAAACATGGGATCATCAGCATCTGTGGCTGTCACCTGGGCCACTGTGGTCCCTGTGGGGGGGGGGGAGCAGATCACACCGTCAGAGTTAGCTCGGGCAGCAGTTCCAGTCGACGGGGAAATAAAGTGATTATGCCACAGTCCCGCAGGGTCTGTCTGTCTGGCTCAGGGGGGGAGCAGTGGGAATGGAAGGAGGGAGGGGGGAGGTTGCGGTAGGGTTCGGGGAGGGATGTTGACAATGGGGAGGATGGTGGGGGAGCAATGTTGGCCTTTCACAACTCCGTACGGCTGTGCAGGTGTGTGTGACAACCTCCACAGCCCTATAGCGACATCTCTCTCACCATCCACCTGCTGCTCGTTTTCTCTCCATCGCATTCTCATTCAGTTTCGCCTCTCTATCTTTCACACTTACTACCCTTTTCTCCACTGACCATATCCTCTCCCTCAGTCCTCGTCCATCTTGTTCTTTTTTTTTTTTCTTTCCCAGAAAGCACTCTGCTTTTTTTTTCTACACAGGCAGGGGGTTTACCACAGCATTTCAACCTTCCCCTATCGCTTTCTTTTTCCGAGTCAAATGCATTATGATTTATTACGAGCGAGATATTGCTGCAAAAGCAGATTACATATAAATTGAAATGGTAATGTTTGTGGTATGAAAGGGCAGTGGTTATAATAACATTATATAAGAAATGTATCCACAAAAGGCATCCAAGCTACAATTCAGAATCCAATACTTTTAACTTCCTGAATGGGGACAGGTGACAGACATTTATATAACCTTTTGTTCATTGTCTTCAGTCAAGATTTAAGTTAAGAAAAATCATTTTAAAAGTATAACTCTGGAAACAATAAAGCCAATTGCAAGTTTATAGCAAAGTTGAAATTGTATCCGTAAACAACGTAATCACCTGTTTGTGCGAATAATATGTTAAATACATAATTCCCTTGACACATTGGAATTATAAGTAAGCCATTAGCATATAACAGGTCTTACCAAAACCAGGCATTAAAAAGTCAACTTGTCTATATTTGTATCGTAAAGACATAAGATCTGTTGACAAGAAAGCCAATATGCATATTTTGTCACGAACCAAAGTACAAATTTAGATTTTGTTGCTAGATGAAAAGTAAGGGGGTCAACCCTTGGAGAAGAGTAATAGCTGTACACATTCTCAACTCATCTAACAATTGCCAAGATATTTCAGTCTGAACTAAAGTTGCCGACATCAAAAGTAACATTCATCAAAATCCCTTTTCTGGCTAAAGCACAGACCTCACTGTCAACTGATTTGTATATAAGTACCATTCATTCAGTACAACGCAGTTCCAGTAAAAACTGATGACAGTGAGTGGGGCCTGTGGATCACCCTGAGTAATAGGGACATTAGGAGGGAATGTTGGAAACGGATGCTGCTGTTGAATTTTCAGCTTTCTTTGAAACTGACATTTCAAAAATGTCATGAATATCCATTCACCTCCACTGTATTGACAACATCTCTTTTGTTGAACCGACCCGTTATATTTCATTTAACTTGCCTGTGCTTTTTTTTTTTTTACTGTTAAAACTTTCCTCTCGTCTTTCAAAAACATACCGGTTGGACACATCTCAGGGATGCTGGACACATACGGTTCGTTCTGGAACTGCGGGACATTGTCATTGATGTCCTGCACCTTGATGATGAACTCTGACTCGGGTTCCTCTGGTTCATTGGACCTCCTGTTGATAGCCTGGGCTTGAAGGACGTAGAAGGCTTTTTCCTCTCGGTCGAGCTTTTTGAGTGTCCGGATCTCACCAGAATACTCATCCATCTCAAACGCATCTCCGGCCCCTTCTCCTGATAATATGTACTTGATGGAATATTCACCTCGGTCATAGTCGGATTTGAGCTGCAAAAAGAAGAGGGGGAACATCAAAGCTTGATTTGAAAAAATAAAAAACTCAGAGGTAACCAGAAAACAAGCTTTTTCAAAGAGAAGTAGCGTGTCAAGGACATGGAGGACATTCAAACTGAAATGGTACCTGGCCAATAACGCGAGGAGTGGGATCTTCCTCGGGGACAAACAGCTGTTTCCAGATCCAGCCTCTCTTCAGGCGACGGTGCAGATGAGTGGACCCTTGGGCCAATTGTTGGGCTTCCAGACCCTGAGTACCTCCCATATCGCTCAGCACCCCGCCAGGAATCATAGAAAAGACCGTAACGATGGCCAACACACTCGGCATGCTCATTTTTACTGTCCATCCGTGCATTTCCTCTGCACTTCCCATGGTTAGTGGACAGAGGACGGAGGTTTCACTGGTCCAGTATTACCAATTCTTCATTCAACAGCACAGTAATTCATGATCCCGGCAGTGCTGTATCCCATCTCGTTACGATGTGGTTTGTATGCATGCTCATGTCTCTGAAATAAAAGTTAACAATTTAATTAATGGCTGCAGTGAGAAACTCCAGCAGTGCACAGCATTTGCAAAATGAGGAAATTTAAGTCTCTGGCACTGTGGAATTCAAAAATCAAGTGTTTAATTTGACAAAGCTTTAAATACATAGGTGTAATATTCTGTATTTCTTCACAAAGCTCCATTTAAAAGCTGTATAATAGAAAGTCAAATCTGACTTGGAAGAGTTTACTTGCAGTAAATAAAAAAAGTGGTTTAAAAAAAGAAAAATCAAATATGAGCATGAATACGTGCCGTGATTGAGAGTGAATGTAAACTAGTTAGCGAGTGTGAAGTAAACGTGTTAGTTTATCTATTACGGTTAGCTGTTTGAATAAAAAAGTTGCTAAAATGAATGAATGAATGAATTAACTCTTTTAAAATATTTAAAAATCTTAATCCATTACTTGAAGCTAACTATTTCAACCGTTAGATATAAATGGTTAAAATGGTTCATGTTACATGTAAATAGCTGCAGCTTCAGCTATTTTAAGTATATTAAAATACAACATTTACCAAACAAAACCAAACATTGACAGTTCAATTGTATGAAAACACCATTGCACCCTAACAATATCCCCTTTTCTGTAAATAATAGTGTTCAACAACATCCAGGTTAAAAATAAAATTCAACATGATGGGTGGCGTCGATGAAGGCAACTTGAGGTCAGCACGGCTATGGGGCTTGGCTGAGAACCAAGTGTTGTCCTTGAGCTCTGTGATGACATTAGGATTACCCTTTTATCCATCCCAAGAGTTATATCAAATCTGTTGCACAACAGCAACTCAGATGTATAACAAATTCAACTAAGAAAGCTGGATCAGGGATTGCATTTTACACGAGAAAGACAAACCCTTTGTTCGTCTTTTGCCTCCTGAACAGGCGTTTGAAAACAGCCCTCTGTTTTGAATTCAGACAAGGCCCTGCATTGTGTTTCACTGGGGGGGGGAGCAGGGCCTGAACATCATTCCTAAAGCATGACACTGCACTCTGCAGCTGACTAATGAAGATTTCTAATTAGATCAATGTCTCCCCAGACATGGAAAACAGAGACACACATGCCTCTGACCAACTATGAGTGGAATCGATGCAATTATAATGTGCACCAGGGTCAAGAGTGAAAGGACAATGAAAGTCAGACAAGACAGCAAATTAGTCAAGACAACACAAATACAATATCTTAAACCCCCCCCCTGTCAACGTTAACGGGGTTAACTGTGGTGTGCTTTTCATTTTCTTTCTACTAGCAGCAATAATGATCCACTGTCAACGTGTCACTGTCAAAGAGACGAAAATATCACTTGTGTGATCACTGGCCTTTTCATTTCAGTAAATTAGCAATTCATTTCTCCGGTGAAATTAGTATTTTTGCCTCTGAAGCAGAGGTGTGTTTACCCGGAAACTATGGATGTTCCTTTGCTTTCTCATCATTACAGTTATGTCTCTTGCAGTCTTACAGTCTCTTACAGTTGTTTGCTTTGCGAAGCCACACAAATTATTTGTCTAGACACGAAACCCTGAACCCGACTTTACTGCTCTCCAGTCAAGCAGCAAACCATACATCACCAGTCAGTGGGATCAGACGTTATTAAGGGCTAGGAGTAACGGCCATAATTCTAAAGCGTTCTAATAGAGTTTTTTGACACTGTTATATCAGCACATAACATATAGAGTCCCAAATATGTGGACACCTTAATCCAAAGTGCTGTGCAGGAGCGCAAGTGCATGCATTTTTAGCATGGGTGGTCCCGGTGGAAATTTAGAATATACTTCAGGACGTCGTTTCAGCGGTTAGAGTAGTTGCAGCGTTAATGCTTAACAGCTCATAATGTTCATGTTTAATCTTGTAAAACTAAATTAGCTGCCAAGACCCATTTGTAATGGGCTGGTAAAATCAATTACTGACGCAGGCTTTTATTTCTGAAATTCAATTTCAATACAGACCGTGAATGAGAGTATGTGTTTGTGCTTATGTATGTCTTTACGGGCCAGATTCAAATCTCTGAGCGTTGCGGAGTGACAGTCCAATTAGTAGCCAGTGAATCGTGAGCTGTTATGGTCTTTCATGGGGCTGCCAAGCACGCGCCCAAACTGAACGCCTCGAGACGATACTAGACAACAGCCCTCAATGATGTTACTCTGAGCAACTGTTTGGCTGCCAGCATGCCAAGGAGTCTGCTTAAAAAAACCTTCCCGGGGGTATCGGCCTTTACTGATGTGGCTGGAATAGTGCACAGGTCAACAGATGTTTTGGTGCCAATTTAACAAGATGGGTCTTTCGAGAAATAAGTGATGAAATTCTGGGAAAATAATGAGGGGACCATAAAAACTTCCAGCTCCAGGTCTGTAAATAGCAAAGGTATTAGGGAGCTGGAAAAACACATGTGCATGTGTGACAGCTAACTTGATGGTGCTTGATCATAATTGTGGCCGATTTTAAAAAGTATAATATCCATATAGTGTAACCCTATAAAAACACAAATCAATCAGGTATCATTAAATGCCCTGAGAGGAGTCACGAGAAACTAAAAATATCCCCAAGAAACGCTAAACTCTACATGGTCAATTTTCTCCTTTCAAAAAGAAACTCTCATTTCGACATGACATGCAGAGTGCCCTGTGGTTGACAGCCATTCATTAGCTCGGCTAGGCCTTCCTCCCACTTCCAGCACACCTCTTGTAGCCTGTATGTACAGTACATGCCTCTCTGCCACATGACAGAATGACAATGAGCTGCAGTCTCACAATGTTAAGCACCAGATGTGCTGAGACCGTGGCATTATTTTCCTATATGGCGATGTGTTCTAGTTAACAAAATGTCGCTCCGTTGTAGAAGCGGTTCGGGGATGCTGTTAAAGATGTTTAATCGTGGCAATAACGGAAAAGAATCTTCTACTTGACATTGTGAATGACACATCAATATGCACTGCCAACGCTAACTGCTAAGTAATGCCAACTCTATTTGAGCATTAATTATGTAGTTTTTCCAGCATCATGGAAAAATATGAAAAGGTGGAAAGCTGAAAACGTGACAATGGATCTGAATACAGACTGTATAGCTATGAGCAACCTTGAAGACAAATCCATCTGTTAAGCCTCGCTTCTTTAAATTCACCCTTCCAAAACAATGTCCTTAATTGGTCATTTGGGAGCCTATCATGGGACCTGATGTTTACTGTTCAGCTCTGTAAAACAACAGCGCTGACATGTTGTTCATGTTTCCTAAATCAGGACCTCAAATGAGTCCAGAGACTGAGTGAGAACAACAGGGGAATGTCAAGCTATCATGTACTCGCTAGAAAGTAATTTGTTTGTTATTTTATTATGTGCACAAGTGGAAAAATCATTACTCTTCAGCAAAGTGTTCTGAATTTCCTCTGACATTTATCAGCGACAGGACTTCATCCCATTATTTTTTTTTTTTCCCTTTTTCATCAAAAACAATTAACTGAAGCTAAAAAAAAAGAGAGTGGTGAATTTAAACTACAGGCAATTATCCATACAGAATTAATTATGGTGATAAAAGTTTGTAACACAATTTCTCACAAAGTTTCATCAAACATATGACATGGACAACATTCAGGGAGCAGAGAATGACAACATTCTTTCCAACATACTGAACTGCTACATCATGTTAGCGGTTCCCACACCTCTCATTGTTTGGCCAAGGTTTTCCCCTCGTACACTGAGGATGTTCTGCGGTTACAAATGTGGTATTTGTGCCTCACTGTCTGCTGCCTTTGAATGAGTGGACCAAACTATTGGACGTCTGAAAGAAAGGTCAGGGAAACTGTAAAATAATTATTAAATCACACCACATCACTCAGGCGGTGGACTGAACTGAAGGATCGTGTTTTGTTGCTATAATATAAACTAGTACAAAAAGATCAGTTACTAAATACGGCATTTCTTTTTTAAAAGTGTTTATTTCTATGAAATTAACATTTTAGATTATCAATACAGCTGCCTCAAATTGTCAACTCTGAATAATCACTTTGGTAAACTAAGATTCCACTTTCCTCAGCACGCTCTTCCTCCACAGTGTAAAACGTCATTGTCAGTCATTTCAGAAGCTGCAACAAAAAAAGCAAGAAGCCATCTCAAAAGATGCTGATTTCTCGCTGCGTGACGAACACAAAGAACCCTTTAAATGATTATGAATCTCAGAATTCCTGCTGTTGCTTTTATGTTGAAAGGTGCATTTGCTCTTCGAGTTCCTCTATCCATCCTTTCCTGGATAATACATGAAATTGCGTCTAAATATCTTCTGACAGAACAAAACCCTCTCACAGGATGTACAGCGTCCACCACCCACACCCACCTGTTTGTGTGATTCTGCTGTCCCCCGAGCCACTTGTCACCAACCGCCGTCGAGAGAGATCATCGCAGGGGTGTGAAGAAACACAATCTGCTTAACTAAATGCCCTGGTACTGGAAAGCAATTCAGTCACCACAATAGCAGAAGCGAATGCGTCTGGTTTTCACAATGCCTAATCCCCTCCGCTGACGACCTCCCCTTTTCTTCTTCTTCTCTCCCCGTTTCTGCCCTTCTCAAACTTCCCGGGGAAGAACAAACACAGGCTCTATTGTCTGGGACTCTGCAGAACACTCGGGGCCTTCATCGCCATGCAAATAGTCACAGCCAGGCTTACAAATGGATTTCTATCTTTTCACCCTCTCTGGTTTTTTCCTCCCCATTTTTGTGAACAATCCAGCGCTTATTAGAGTTGAGATGGAGCATGCAGGGGACGGTAATTCATCCACTGTATGACAACTATTTCTGCTAGTGATAGGAAGGCAACAGTCTGTTTTTTGACATTCAAGCCGAGAGGGCACGCTGTTACTGCACGTTCTGATATGTTCGCATTCAAGAAATTGACCTGTCATGACACGGAGTATGCAAAATAACTTGAGACGTTGTTTGTCCTCCACAGTCTCCCGGATGTTTACATGTACATGTATTGAGGGCCACAGTGGGAAATAAAGGGTGGGTCAAATCACCTCAGCTCCTCTGGATAGAAAGACAGATCTATCACTCTGAAACGCAGTCTATAAGGTTTTTATTATGTCGATGTTTGGAATATATCAGAATACCAAAACGGTGGATTTGTTGAAGCCAAATCACAAGAAGACTTATGGATGAAAAATCTAAATGTTGTGTTTTTTAACTGATTATAACTGAAACAAAGCTTTAAAAGGAAAGGAAAACAATCATTTAAATGTAGCTTGTTTTTGAATTGAGTTGATTTAAATTATGCTGTAAAAACTATTTCTAAAACAGGTTTTTCTTCCTTTTTCTTAAATCCTGAATCAGTAACCTTCTTTACTTTCTCCATGTTTCTTTGGCTCCACTATAAAATCCTGTCTCCCCTCTAATTAACCCTAAATATAAAACGGCTTCCTTTGACTACTGTTAATTGCTTCAACAGTCGATTAATTTAATGTTGTGGGAGTTAATTAGCTACGGAGTTTCATTAATGCTAATTTAAACTATAGTAACAAGTCAGATTAAGTTGATTGAATCAGCATTATAGTAAAAGTGACAAACAAGTGACAAAAAAGTTTTCCAAGGTTTAATTGTTCGGTTTTCTATTGTTATTGTACCTCTTGAGTTTTGATTCGAGCAAATCCCATCAATCATATAAAATCGCACTTTCCAGTTGGCTAATTATAATTTCACAATTACGAAAGTGTGTGATTATGCGCTAATTTACTGATTTCTCCCTTATCATAGCTAGTGAATTGAAGTTGCGGGTGGAACTTCAAATGAGTGAGCAGTGCGCCTGTGCAAGACCATACGAGTAATAAACTACTTTGTTAGGTTCAGGGAAAGATTGTGGTTTGGGTTAAAATAAGTACGTTTGTTATGTAAAATAACTGTGTTCGTTATGTTACATATAGGCCTTAAGTTACATGACAAAAGTAAAGTAATATAAGTCACTTAGGTGACAGGAAGTCGTTTCAAAACATTGCCGGAGCTTGTAATCGTCATTTTTGTTAAAGAGTATCTTTTGTACAATGTTTTCAGAAGAGCAATGCTTGAACGGCGTTTACCCTCCACTTGCGCCCCGCTAATGATGGTCACTCCAATTTCAACAAGTTAAAAGTTTGTCATTTATTGAGTCTTTTTTTTTTTGACAACCAAATAACCTTTTGGTTAAAATACACAAAGAGCATTCATTAAGTGCTTCTCGTACACATGCTAACCCCCCGAGGGCTAATTACAAACCTGCAGAATGCTAATAGATTCAATCATTAGAATGTTCTAACAGGAGAAAGCTAGCACTGTTGGGGGCGTAAATGTCTCCTCAGTGGACACACCATCGTTCCCTCAGAACTTTGTGACAGGGTGGAATTTGTTATTTCGGTAGTTGAGATTAGTTCTCCGCGTGAACTCCTCCGCCTCCCATTCTGATTCCATATCAAACAGAGAAATGTCAGGACCTGCACTGTGACATTTAAAAACCCCATTGTAGACCTTGTCTAATTGAACCTCCCTCATTATAATGATGGAGTGTGGACCGACCACTGCAAAAGAACATCAGACATGAAAAGCTATGGTTTGGTGCCAGCACGGATTATTTACATTCCCGCTGTCTTCTTCTCCCTGAACGCAGCGGTGAACCGGACTATCTCTCAGTCTCCGGTGACATTTCAGGGCTGTCAAATGATGGGCACAGAGTAATGGTCAGCATATTTGCGACAAGATAAAGGTGAGTCCGGTCAAATCAGCATTCACAGGGATGTCATGTTGTGTAAATAATGTAGGCTGTAATGGTGATAAACTGCATGCTGGTATCCTGTATATTTCACTATCAGCAAAGACATCATTCTGCTCACAGGAAGCACAAAGAGAAGATAATGTGGCTCCGACATTAAACTGATGATTTCACACCGGCGTACTGTGTTGTTTTTCACATTTTTCCCCGCTGTTGTGCTCTTCTGATTAATGATTTCTGAATATTTCTTTAATGCCTAATCCAACACAACGCACGCGTCAATATAAAGTTCACAAGTTCAGACTCACAGGAGATGAAGCTCTGAGCAGTTCAGGCTCCGTCATGTCGTGCCCTTCACGGCTTACATTCATATTGTTGCATCGTCTCGCTGTAATTGGAAGAAGAATAAAGCGTCATTGGCATTCTGCTCAGTCCACTGTGGTGAATTTGATGAGAATGTCACATTAAAAATGCATGTACCTCATACGTTCTTTGGCCTTTGTCTTTAGCCATGGGAAACAGTGGACACTTATGACAATTAAGGACGGAGCTGACGCTGCCCGAGGTGGATCTCTCTATTCGACAGGAAACATCAGCATCTCCTCCCAGAGTCTGCCTCCTCCACATGAGACCGAGCATTTGTCAACCGCATGGGCTGATGGAGGGGAAAAGAAATTGGGTCGCAATTGAAAAGTTGCATGGACTTCTAAACAAAAGTCGGAGAGAAAAATGAAACAAAAAAGGATTTCATCGGATAAATGATACATAAATTCACGTCACTTTCTCTGGAAATGCTCAACGAAAGCTAAAATGCATACATCGCTGTTTATGTATAAACACTGTTTGCGGTTTCAAGTAATGTTTGAAGCAACAGATAAGACAGCCGACTAATGGCCGGCAGCCAACTCTCGACCAGCTGCTCACCGACACTTGTGAGACATCTCAGGTCTCCTAAATCCTCCAGGAATCTGCCACAAATGAGCGCTAACTGCACGCCTGGGCAGCGAGGGAAATCTCCTGGAACCAGACAGCAATGTTTTGTTTACATAAAGTGGTCCGTCTATAAAATATGTAGCTCGAGGGAGGAAGTAACAAGGTGCATTTGATAAAGTAGTGTATTAAATACAGTTTTGAGGTATGTATACTTGAGAACTTTAAGCTTGTTACAAGTAAAGGCCCTGCAACGAACTGAGGGCAGGGCAAGGATACGCAAAAGTCATCCAAGTAGAAGTAAAGTGAAGTGAAGTAAAGTCATCCAAGTAGAAGTAAAGTGAAGTGAAGTAAAGTCATCCAAGTAGAAGTGTAAAGTAGCATTGAATAGAAATACCCAAGCATAGCATTTTGTTCCCAACCGCAACAACAAAGCATTTTAAATACCCATAGCGTGATTATGGGTGTACTAGTATTTAGAGTAAATGTATCGGATGTTATTATTATTATCCGGGAGAAATATTTCTATGCTGAGTAATACTGAGAATACCATTGAAAGAAAACATGTAAAGGTACATTTAGAGTGGAGGGGAAAAATGCTTCCTGGTAGCCACCTCCATCTCACAGCTTAATCAAGATGAAGATAACCATAGCAACAACATCAATGCCATATGCTGCTATGCAGTGACCTTAATAAGCATTGGTTGAAAACACCATAACACTTCACAGAATAAATAGGATGCGTCTGTTGCGGTTTGTAAACACACAATATTCAGAGCCAGCCCGTCCTCTCCAGGCTCAACGACACTAGCGTCTAGATAGATAGACCAGGGCATAGCAGAGCCCCGGGGGAGAGGAGGGAGAGGAGGGTGAGGAGGGTGAGGAGTGAGAGCTGGAGGCAGGGACAGAGCGAGGGGCAGAGAAACGCTCAGAAACAACCCGAACACAGCGAGGGGAAAAGAAAAGAAAAGAGAAAACACAGACAGAGGGTTCTGCACTTCTAGTGGGTCATAAGTGAGGGTTGAGAGGGATTATTTTTGTAGAGATCATTGTTTTTTAGGAAAATCCTACTGTTTTTAATTAAATTTGATCCAATCTTTTTCCCTTGGAAAGTGGCCGTGGTATATGTGCAAGGAGAGACTGGAGGCCGACAACTCTGCGTTGGTGTTAGCCACTGATAACACAGAGAGGATGCCACGTCGACACCAAATCAAAAGGCTTCTATTTGTTGTTTTGGACTGTATAATCATTTGTAAGTTTGCTACCCAGCTTTTACTCACAATATCAATTCTAAACTGCCAATATCAAGATTAGAGATGATGGACCAAAGCCACAAGAGGTTTGAGGCAACATGGTTGTGGACACCTTATGTGGAACTGAGGTCATGATTTAAAATGTTCAAACATGACGAATGTGGCCTAAAACTTCCACGACAACATAAGTGTCATAAATGTCCCCGTGTCTGAGTATCTTCTGCAGTCTATTTACTTACGATTATATAGTGCAGTATCCTGAAGATTTGTTCACACAGTGTTAAGTTGGCAAGACGTAACGCTACCTACATTTTCCGCAGTGGTAAGAAAGTCATCCATTTTTTTTTTTTTTTTTTATGTTAGCAAAGTTTCATCTTCTGAGAGTGAGAACTGACAGGATTTCTCAAAGGAATCACTCAAGGAACAAGCCGACTCCTCTCTGTTCTCGGGGGAAATATAGTTTTGAGTTTAACGTGCAGTATCCATCATGCTCAGGAAATGCATAATTAATTCTCATCATTCCTGTAATCCTTTCCAGACTTGACCGCAAAGATGGAAATTACAAGTCGGGGCCCGTGTCAGCAGGCTGGCTTGATATCTATTGTAGTTTTCTCACACAGTGGCGAAGAAATGAAGATGATAAATCGGCAAGGTTACAAAGTATTTACACAAATAAGTTGAAAACAATCGATCCAGTGCAGCGCGCTGTCATACCCTTAGGGATGTGGTTCCCCTGGAAGAATGCACAATCCCCCTGGCCTGGGTTCATTTGAGACGCAGATTGTGTCTGATTGATCAATGAGAACCACTGCTGAGCCATCAATCTAACAGGAGTGGAATAGGAAAAAGGGGACATTAACATGTATAAGCTGCCGTGTCCCGACAATGTCCTCTACCTTGAGTTGGTGGGAAAGCAGGCACCTCTGGGGACATGAACAAAAGTGGTAAGTCTAAAACCTGCGGCAGGAAGGCGTTATATAAGGACAACAGGGCCGATGTTAACATCTCAGCTTCTTTGTGATCTCATCTCTGTTTGCAGCAGAGGCTCCTAATCTCTCTATCCCACCAAAAAATGTATTTATCGTGAAGCTGCTGGTATTCCAGCAAAGCTTTCCTGACCAGGTTTGAGAGTTAATAATAGTAATAATAACCTCTGAATTGTAAAAAACTTGAACATTACCTTCAAATGCCCTCCGGGTAATCATCTCTGTTAGCCGCTAATGAAAGCATAATATAGCTGGCACCCGTTTTTGCCACCTCCGTGCAGCAGTATTTAAGACAAACAGGTGATTAATGAGTGATTTGTGCCGGTATTGCTGGTAGACAGCTGTTCAACATAGCAGCAATGATTGGGCGGAGCAGTTAAGATCTGTTCGTCAAGGTCTTTCTCCAAGAGGGTGTTGCTTCTGAGATCCATGACCAAGAACGTGTTGTGCTAGAGGATTTCGCACCATAAACGTACTGCATATTACACATATATACTCTGCATGTACTGTGAACTGCCTACTAAGATACCGATTAAGTAGCCTTTGCCATAACCAGCTCACTGAAGTAAACTCTCTCTCCTCTCCTCTGCATCACATGACTGTATCGATCACAACGTTAGCGGTCCAAGCTACCGTGAATGAGATTAGCTTATCACAAAAGAAAACACTAATCTTGATACAAGACATTTTACCCTTTCTGATGACTACAAAATACTAACAGTATAAGTCATTTCTTCTTTCCTCTTACATAACCCGTGGGTACAGTACTTAGTCAAATACTTACAGTATAACTCATGTTTCCTCCAAAATTCCCAATTGTTACTCCGTTGTTCTGCTGTATCTACATTAAAGTACCAGTAGGAACCGGTAAGTATTTATTTGTACAGATTCATCCAATGATAGTACACCATGAATTAAGGGGACTTACGCGGTAAGTGGCGGGTAATTACACTGTGGTGTCGCCCAGTTTGACTTCAATAAATTGTTTGTATACAAGCAAATAACATTACCACTCTAAACGCAGGTATGTCTGCAAACTAGAAAGCCACAAGCAGCCCATCCGAAGATATTTTTAAATTAAAGTGCTTGCCAAGGAGCATCTTGACACAAGCTGACAAGCCGGCGAGAACAGCGTGTCTTGTTAACTTTTGCCAACCTTTATTTTTGCACATAATCTTGCAACCACCCTGCCGCGGTGAGACAACTTTTCATATTACGCTGTACGTCCAAAAACAAAATGAGCACAAAATGTGTTTGCAGTTAATGCGTATAGATATGTTGGTACGTCGAGAAGTTTATTGCCCCGGCTGGTTTTTCATAAATAATAGATGCAGTTGACAAATTACTACAGACTCTGACATTATTTTTATAAGCTGCAAACATATCTGTGGGGTTAACAAATGTCAGTCGTGGGGATATACAGTATGAGCTTAAATATTGACATTCAGATTGCAGCAGAATCAGTCCTCACAGTAGCCGGTCACAGTAATACTCAGCTCGTGGCATTATTCATTCAGTCCTGCAGTCATGCATTGGCGCAGTAGCTAATCTCTTCTCCCCAAGGCACTTCAGCAGTAATGCACCTGTTAAAAAAATCCCCATCCATGTCATTCTGAATTGTAAAAAGATTAGCTAATATTTTATAATAGTTCTGGGGATTTATTGGACACTTGCGTTTCTCTCTGGCTGGAAGGCTGCACTGTCACTTCATCCTGGACTTTTTTAAGAAAAATGATGAGGTCTCCAAAACTGCTGTTAAAATAATGTCTGTAATTTAAGCTCTAAAACAGTGTTACCCAAACTTTTTTCCTGGGTAACCACTTTTTAAAAATGACAAACCAGAGCGACCCAATTCACAAAAGGTCGTATCTTATAGTTTTACAACCATTTCTGCATCACTAATGAGCCATTTAGATGCATGCAGAGATGTATGTTTGCATGTTATTGAAAACATATACACATATTAAATACTTGTGGCTGCAGATATAACATGTTGAATAGAAGACTATGTAAGAAATTCTGCAAATTCATTTGGCAACCTAATAAAATCTCCTGCGACTCATTGATGTGTCACAGCCCAGTTTTTGCGAATAACTGATCTAAAACCAAAAGCAATTTTTATCAAGACATTTACGTAAACAAGTATCCACTTTTTAAGGTATAAATGACTAATGACAGAGTGCTGGGAACACTGGTGGTGCAGGGAAGTCTTTCAAAATCCATTACGTGGCCTGACGTCACAGGGCTGTCTCATTTCCTGTCTATTTAGTTTTTATTTTCCTTATTTTGCAGATATAAACTGCAGCACCTAGTTTATGTGGTTGAAACCTAAATATATTGTAGCAGGTAAAAAATGTTGGCACTAAATATTTTGGAGATAATTTAAATTTGACATTCTGAGAGCAAACAATTAATTAAATGCTCTAACAAAAAAAATAAGAGAAAACAATCTGACATTTGTGGCTGCATGACCCGTCCAATCATTTCATTCGACACGGATACAATGATTGGTCGGGCTACCTGCTAACTTGACGGCTGCGAGTGCTAATGATAGGCATGTTCGTTGTTTACATTTATTATAATACTATTGGGGAGAGCTTTGGAGAGAGGCCTGAAGGGCTGGGCGGTCGATGTTGCTGACTTGACGACTTTCTTGACTTTTGGAACTAGTGCTGCTAGCTGCTAGCTGCTTTCATTGGAAAAAATGTGGCAACACTGGGCTGGGTTTTCGGTTGCATAATTTTAATAATCTAGCGCGTACTTCTGCTGGTTTCTTAATTACCAACTCCTGCTTAGAAGTTATGTGCTAAACATGCTAGACATTGTGTAAATTGCTAATTTGCACCTTTTAAAATGTTATCATTAGATAAACACTTGTATCTGTTTCTCTGTTTCAAGCCCCACTAATCATTCCATCACAAGCCTGCATTCCCTCAGGTGTTTGTTGCTTTTCTACATTCATAGAGCTGTTATACTTTGTAAGCATTGTTATAAATCACTTCAAATTGAATCATGGGCAGAATGTCAGATTTTATGTTGCGCCGCATTTCTTCTTAGAGAACAGGACATTGAATCAAAATGCTGTTGTTAAATCTCTACACCTCTCACACCCGCAGAGCAGCTGTTACTTCCAATTTGACACATGTTGTAAATTGTACACTGAATAATTACTGAGCAAACAAGAGTTAACTTTTGTGTGACTATATTCATTCTACAGCTACTTTCAGACACATTTTAGCAAAAAAATTTAGATGAAAAGGTGCTGAAAATATACTTGCTATATGCTATATAAATATCTCTCACCATGGTAATGTTACATCATCAAGGAAGGTTTCAGTTAACTTAGAACAAGTGAAAAATAAGCAAAACCTAAATCAAACGGTCAGGAAACTGAAATAGGAGCTATTTTTAAAACAAATCACTGCATTGAGATGTATCTCTAAATTGGAAAGAAATACAAGCAGCCCAGTTTCTGACAGTATGGTGGACTGAATTTGAATAATCTTCTTTGACACATATTGGAAAGTCAACTTCCTGCCCTTGGAATAACTGACGTACAAACTAACTCCTTTTTTTTCAACCTCACAAGTTGACAGTCGTGAGAAACCTATAAACCTATTAGGACAAGAAGCTGCAGCAGCCTTTGTCACTGACAAAGAGGACACTACAGGGTAATAGTGGGGTGGAAAGTGGGAGCAGGTCTTTTGAAACCATTTGAACTGTAGATAAATGTGAGTAAAAGAGAGTCCATGTGAAAAGGCCACAGCAGGAGCACTCAAGAGTCATGAGATATTGTTTTGGAACGTGTTGCCGTGCAACATCTCACAAAAGTCATCAGGAATTTGATCAAAACCAACATGAAAGTCAGTAATATAAGAAGACGCTTGCACAGGTTTTCAATTATTCACAGTTTAAAAGTAAAACCTTGCTAGCCTTCAACCCCCTCGGTAACTCTACCTTCACTTTAGGACGTCCTAAAACAAACATAAGACTATATGAGAGAACTAAATTCCAAAAGGGGATATTTCCTATGTTGGACTCGTGAGATAAGACAGACTCTGATCGCCTAGTCCAGACCTTTCAGCACTATTATTGCAAAAGCTAATTTGGGTGTGATCGCTCAAACAAATGCTCAGCACAGACTCAGTCTCCAGTGATTTATATTTAATTGCTAAGAGCTCCAGGATTTGTCTTTGGATGGCTCTAGGATCTATATTCTTTGGAGTCTTTTGTCAGATTTCGCAAATATTATGTTTTAAGCCATGCAAGAAGCCTGACTATGGGGATAGAAATGTTAGTCTGTTGGTCGTCCACCACTGAAGTGCAGGCTGCAATAGTTCAACAATTATTCAATGGATTAGCATGAAAACTGGTACAAATATCCATGTTCTCCAGAGTCTGTTTTCTCCCACACCACTAATGAGGTTGACTTTTGACTTTTTTAGGGAAATGTCTCAACAACGATATATTACCATGATATTTGTTACAAATATTAATTTCCCTTTCAAGATGAATTTTTAAAACGTTGGTGATCCCCTGACTTTTAATCTAGCACCATCATCAGGTCAACATGTTGGTTTATTACTGAATTCCAAAATGACATTCCCTGTTCAGCCTTACCTGTTTGTACTAATTAGCAAATTTGAATGATAAAAAAAAGAAAGGTATATTAAATTCGGTTTCAAAACCATGAAAAAATAAGCAGTCCTCTCTGCTCTGAAATTCTGAGGGAATGTCAACTGAAGGCAATGAAACTACGTCCAATGGCGAGGGGTTAGGGTTGATTTTCGGGAACTTCCTGTAAAGCCCGATGCTAACTTGAATGCAGATAAAATATTCTAATCGTGTTGGTCTTCCAGACTTTCCAGATGTTATCCAAGCAAAATGATCAAATTCTGATAGTGAAATGATGTAATTTTCTATCTATCCACCATTTAACAGCCACAACGCGAGCGATAGGGTAGCCATGGACGTAAGCACATTTTAAACTGTAAAATGCATGCAGCACGCTCTCATGTGCACCCCGAATGACACACATGGAGGGACGGTAAAGAGACAGACAGCGCCGGACGGATAAAAACATTATGGATTTTCTACCTTCCACCAGGATGCAAGATGGCCAGTACACCACGGCTAGCTGGCAAACTGTAGGCTACAGTGTTAACTCGCAATTGGGCAGCAGAAGTACTGATAGTATGTGTTTTTACATCACATTATGAGACGGCCGTATTGTAAAATGTTTTCAGCAATGAATTTCCAACATTTATAATGTGTTTAGAAACAAACCTGTCAGATGTTACTCTCCCTAGACTTCCCAGCATGTTTTCATATTTTCATGGAAATAAATAAAACACCATGCATTTTCACTATAGAACAACAAGATAAAAAGGTAAAAGGCACAAAGGGATACGACGCCTCAAGGGATAAGGCTGGTAGCATGGTGGCTCAGTGTCTGCCTCACAGCAAGAAGGGCCTCAGTTCAAACCTGAGTTGGCTCTGTGTGTTTTCCCTTTGATAGACAACCTGTCCATGGTGTATCTCGACTCTTTCACAATGCATGCTGGGACACCAGCTCCCTGCAATGAGACAGAATGATGTATGGACAGACTTGTCAGGCCATACTCACTTAATTATTTGTAATAAATGCTCTTTCAAAAACAACAGATTTTGTAATATACAGTAACTAGATTATATAAAATAACATTACTGCATCACTGACACGTTATTGCAACACTTTGACATTGCATCCAAGTTAAGAGCACAACTTAGTTTAGAGTGAATTTTTCGTTGACCATGACAAAAGCTGCCAGTCCGAACCTTGAATGTCAGTCTGGACAATTGATACGATAAACCCAATTGAAACTTTCAATCTCCTTCCTGCTGATAAGAACAGAAGGAGTCTGCGAGGGGGAAGGAGGAGGGGGACTGTCTTTTCTTGACGGCCTAGTGTCAGCAACAGCAAAATCTCCATTAGACCGGCAAGGAAAACAACATTTGGGAGCTCATCCCCTGCAGCTCGGCTCAATATGTTTTCCACGGCAATATGGTTTCAGTTTTTAGAGGAAGGTAAAGAGAGGAAACCTTCTATTGTTGCTTGATGTAATGTATGCAGTTCAAAGGGTGCTGACAAAATACAGTGGGTTCATAGGATAAGGGAAGTCTCAGTGGTGGAAAAACAAATGCAAATTAAAGGGGCACTCCATCAAATGCGAGAAAAAAATCTATTACAGGGAGTATTACAGCAGTTAGCCCGTGAAAACAGTTGTATAATCCCTCAGCTATCGTAGCTTGGGTTTGGAGACTACACATTTATATCATGAAGTGAATACTATCAAGTTTTAGGATCCAGTGTTCTTATGAGCATCACCCATACAAAGGACAAAAGTCAAGATATCTTGGCCTCGGCTGCACCAATTTTGAGCAATCTATTTTTATAATATGTCTCTTGGAAGTCCACAACCTGTATAAATCTCTGGAGTGCTCTCTCAGTAGCAATACCATAATGTTTAAGTATATTATTACAAGCAAAAGCCCTGCATTCAAACTATTATTTAAGTACAGATTATCAGAAGGGCCCCTTTCATAACACTGCAAACATGGTGAAAAGTATGTGGGCACCAGAACGTTACACCCTTGTTTGATTACAACACCTTGCTCAAAAGCCAAGGGCATTATATCAGCTGCTATAACAGCCTTCACTCCTACAGGAAGGCTCTTCACAAGATTTTGGATGCTGGCTGCGGGGATTTACTCACATTCAGAGCATTAGCGAGGTCCAACACTGATGTTAGTGATAAGGCTCGGCTTGCCGTCGGCGCTCCAGTTAACATTGGAGGTGTTGGAAGGAGTCAAGGTAGGGGCTCTGTGCAGGCCAGGCGAGTTCTTACTCTCCAATCTGAGAAAATGTCTTTGTTGCCCTGGTTTTGCACACAGGGGTATTGTCATGTTGAAATAGGAAAGGTCTTCCCTAAACTGTTGGCAGAAAGATGGCAAATGCTGGAGATTTTCCTTCATTGCAACCAAAAGTACATCATAGTATTCATTCAGTATGAACAGCATGGAATGGACATTTGAAATTACCTTTAAATTGTAGCTCGCTACTCTCCAGCGCTGTGAAATCCAGATTTTTTTTTAAGAAGCACACACTACTTCCAGGAAGATGTTCATGGGTCACCCAAGGTGCAGCGTGATGAGCCAATCCTGCAACACAACACAACACATAAAAAGATCCCGGTGGTCGGGAGTACATAACCAGCCTGCCTCTGTCACAGTGTCCATCAGCGAATCGATCCAAAGACCTTATCAAGCAGTGTATCTGAAGCTAACAGGGTGGGGGGGGGGGGGGGGGGGGGGGGGGGGTGACTTTGTAAATCTCTGACTCTTCTAACTTTCCCTTTGATGTGAGCATGGCCTCTTTGGTTTGCGTTTCACAATCAGCGAGGTTGAACTCGTCTACGTCTCAGTCTCTCTCTACACGTTAAGACTGGAGCTGAGCCGGTCTCTTTGGGGTTGCCGAGTGCCACCTCAAATATATTTCACCTGATTCTGTCAGTCTGATGATGTATCTGATTGCGGAAAGAGAGCGTCTTTAGTAAAGTTTCAAACCATTTAAAAAATGTAAATCAACCTATCAGCATATTCATATGTCACACAGCTTGTTGGCTTTTACATTTGTGTAATGTTTTATTGATGCACCTTGTGTAACTATTGCATCATAGATTACAAAGAATACATGTGCGGCGGGAACATCAGTATCATCAGAATAAATTGAATAATTGCAATAGTTGCACTGCCTCTGGTAATTTCATGATGACAAGAGACAGAAGCATACGTCATGTCTCACTTCCTCACAGCAATCCAAAGATGACACGGAGCGATAACGAATACAGGCAGATCCCATAATATCCTGCAAGTGGAAGAGTAATCTGAAGCAAAATGAAATGTCGATGTGCTAACTGCATGTCCAGTAAGCAGCTATAAGATTTACGCTACAAACTCTTTGCAAAACAACCTAAAAGGAATACTTCACCCTAAAAATATCCATTACTACCTCTGTGTTGCCTTGAAATCTTGAAGAAAGAAATGTGTTTGTCTTTGATGTAAATTGAAGTAAATGGGGGCCATGTTCCCATTCATCCAGTCACATGCTCAGTTTTACCAAACATACGCATCTTTGCTGAAACCTTACTATTCAAAACACTTTGGCATAAACACTGTCATGCTTGCGTTGGCGCGCCACTCCACTATTTTAGTGTTTCGCCTTAGCTCATGCGAGCTAGCTACAGCTGACAAAGTCTGCTAGCCACAGTTGTCATATTAGCGGACTAAAATTGATTGTTGTGAGCAAGAAATGACTGAATTACTGATGATAAGGAGCGGTAAATCTGCCACTGTTAACGATGTAAACTAAGTATGTGCCGTGCTAGAATAAATAGCTTGACACGCAAAGCAACAGTAATTAGGGGTCAGTGCTTAACGAACCAGTCAATTGGCAAAATTGTCAGTAGATTGAATTGAAATTAGACATGGAAATTATTTACAGTGGTAGAATATCGATTAACACACATGAGTTTAGAGCAAAGTAACATTGACAGATTCAAAAGCATCCAAACCATGTAAGCGTCACACAGCAATCTGTTGAATGCGAGTGTTTACACAGAACCGTTCCTGTTTGCACACAAGGTATTAACCTCCGTAGCCTCCGTAGTCATAATGTTGCTTCTAATGCACGAGAAAGGAAATGATGATGCCAGTGTTGGCTGTGTAATCCTCTTGGCACTCAGACAAACACACAGGTTCCAATAGGAGTGAGATTTTCCTCTGAAACCTCAAAGTACGTTGATCGCTGGCTGTAAGGTTTCTGTTATGCTTTGCCTTCTATGTATTTAGCTTCAGGAAAGAAGTGAATGTAGCTCAGCGCTGCATACTGAGCGATGCTGGAGTTTTCTTTCCCAGAGAAGCTGGTTTTAAGCTGTGAATTGCCACAGTATGCATATTGCATTAGAAGGGTATTAAGAGCTTTGTAACCAGGAGAAAACACGGATTTAGATTAGTTGTTCTCTGACTATTTATTTGTCAGTTTGAAAATGAACAAATTTTCAATTTGCACAGGATCAAATATCAGATCAAAGGGATCTAATGAATTTAAATATATGGTGATATATAAACCCAAACATGTCGCTGCTATCATTTGATGTCAACAGTTTGACCTCAGGTCCAATGCCAGTCATAGGACACGCCCATGCATTTTGGTAGCTGTGTACACTCTCAGCTTTTGTATTACAAACAGGAATTTAAGGCATATTTGTATGAATGATGAACGTATAATTTGGGAGGATAAGAAGAAATGAGAGAACAATGTTTTGCATTTATGCAAAGAATGATAATTAATTGCATATTGTGGATTGTTGCTCTAACATACAGAATTAATTAGAATTGCTGACTTAATAATGTGTGCATGCTGATTTATTGGAAATAAAAGCGTGTTCTGTCAAGGCCCTGGATTTCATTTATTTGATGTTTATTTCTTTAATTGAATTCTTTCTTTTGAAACACTGACCTTTACTGAAAGCGTAGTTATTTTTCTTAATTTCAAGTATCTTTTTATATAATTGTAAAAAAAGTTATCATTACACTGCACTTTATTCATTTTTTAATACTTGTATGAAGAGTCTCTCATGCACGTAAGAAACATTTCCAGGTGTACAGTTGCAGACCAACATCTCAAAATCATAAATCAGCACTGTGACCGCTCCAGGAAACAGTTGCCCATATTAATCCACAAGAGCGGTTTAAGGTCAAGGTCAGTGATCTCACAGTGTTGTATGAGCTGGGAAAGCTTTCTGCACAAATGTATCAAACCTGTCCAGTGTCCACAGAATAGAGTTAAGAGAGTCAGAGCTTTTCCGAGTTGTGAAATGTGAGGCTGTATTCCAACCTTTCCAAATTCGAATAACGTGCTGAGGACAGATCTAAGGGCATTGAAGGGACTGCAACAAAGCCATGACCAGAGTAAGCTTAATTGTCTGCAACGTCAAGACCAAATTAATTGTGCACATAATTATTATTAATAATTTAAGAGAATCTACAACCACGTTAGCAAAAAGCAACTTTGCTATTCCTGAATCTTTCTTACTAATGAGGTAAAGATTCAGCTCATTGATGTAGGATGTGTCTCAACTTAAGTGCCTTCCAAAATGTGTGGAAGAAGTACTCAGATCTTTTTACTAAAGTTGAAATTCATTCTTGCATTTAATGTCTTATTTAAGTAAAAGTACAAAAGTATCAGCATCAAAATATTCTTGAAGTATCAAGAGTAAAAGCACCCACTATGCAGAATATCCCATTTGATAATATTGTATGATTTATACGACTGGATCATAATTAGCGATGCATTAATGTGTTGATCACTTTAATATAGAAGCTGGAAAAGTTTGGATTAATTTGCATTAGCTTAATTTATAATAATAAATCCTAATGTATTTGCTGATTATAATTTGTAATGATAATCTGAATCTGTAACTAGTAAATAAAACTATCCAGTAAACACTCCACAACATTTGCCCGCAAAATATTGTGAAGTATAAGTAGAAAGTAGCAAAAATCAGAAATACTCAAGTAAGTGCAAGGACCCCAAAATTCTACTGAAGTACAGTACTTGGGTCAATGTACTTGTACACATAATTGTAATGTAAATGAAGTTACATTCCACCACGGATGAAGATGATTCATATGAATGTTTTCTGATCTGCCACAATTATATTTGAAGTTGTAAGTAGTATATATATACACAGTATATATATAAATATGCATACATTATGCATATACACCGATTATCATTGCCAGACCTTTGTCGGCTTCACATAACAGACCGAGCTCAACAGTTACCATGTTAACATTCTGGATATATTTTGACACATGGTGACATTTGGCTCCGGCCTACACTTCAGCCGAGCTGTTCTCTATCTCCTTCACTTTAGCCTCTGCTCTCTTTCACTCACTTCTTGAATGCTCTTATTTTTCTCCTCACTTAATCTATCCTGCCTCCACTTCCTTCGCTCTCTCTTTCTCTAAACACTGCAGCCTTATGACAGGGTCAACGTCCCTCCAGGCACAGCCGCTCTCTTCCTCTCTCTGCTGCTGCTGTGATTGCCTCCATTGTTAAATGTGCGAATTGAAATTACAGCCAGTCTTTTGAATCATTTGGAAACCATCATCTTAATTACATTTTAAAAGCTATGATTATGTGTCAGTAAAGGCTAACCAGTGATGAGGACCGGTGACAAGGATTGATGGGAAATTATGATGTTGCAAATGGTGAAACCTTTTCTTGCATGCATCCAGCTACGTTTTTTTGTTTAATTGCAATACCATGTTCGAACATTTTATTATTTTCCTCACAGTTTAGGTCCTCAGAGTTGACAGATGTAGCTTGTCCATGTGCATTAGATTTAAGAAAAGTAAGGAGAGCGAGACGTTGTTCTCTGTATTGCATCATGCTGCTTCCTCAATATCATGAATTTCAAATTAAAATAAATGTTGTTGTACTTTTGGGTACACATTTTAAAGTTTACACTTTCCCAAATGCGTATCTATTTGTGTTAAATTGTGTATTCAGTTTCATTGATCGACAGTGTTGGGCAAAACCCGGTCATTAAGGTCCAAGGACGTGGAATTTTGCTGGAGTATTTGTGCAAGATCAAAAAACGTGTACATTTACCTTATTTGCAAATCCACTCACTGCAGTACTTCAGAACAGCCAAATCATCAATGCACAGTAACAAACAGATCAGAGCACAGAGGTATTAGGCTCAGTGCATACACAGGTTTAGACAGCTGAAATCCTTTGAGTAGTTCACAGCGCTGCAGAGGAAATAAACTACGCATAGAAAACATTGGTAAAGTTACATCATTAAGTATCCAACTGTGGCCAAAACCATGAGAAAGGAAAAAGTCTAAGATGTCAAAAGACCAGACTTGACATTTACAGCTCTGTTTTCAGAATCTACTCCACAAGCTAATCTTTGTATTGCTGAGAATGCAGAAGAATTCAAAACATCCCGCAGACTTCATGCTTAGCATTAGCATACAGCATGGCGCCATATTGTCCCAACTGTGTCAGTGTTTTCATAGATTATTGAGCATTTGCATAAGAATAAGCATGACTGCAAATGCAAAGCCTGCTATTTTCCCGCTCACATGAGGGATCATCCCGGAGCCATGACAAATCCTGAGCTTTGTTCATTGACCCTGTGGGGTCAATTGCGTTTGCTGCGAGAAGACGCGGGGAGAGCCTCAGGTTCACAAGACCGGAGTGTTGGCACTTTGATCGATGGCGGGGATGCTTATCAGCCACAGCGTGTTACAGACACCTAATTGCAATCGATCCCCTTTGCTGTACCATTAATTGTAAATCCTCTCTCAATCACAAACTCCACAATACACATGTTGTACTCTAAAACTAAAACTTCATTCATCAGTGGACATCGGTTTTCAATACAGGAGTGCTGTGGGAGACAGAACCAGAGCTGAGAGAACGCACCGTCTTGCTCAGAGAGTCGAGCGTCACTCTGCTGGGTGGTTTAAGGTTGATGGCTATAGTAACCGCTGAGTGCTCTCATCAAGATGTCAGCACACCGATTTCTGGTGTCAAAACAATAATAAGAAAATCAAATATCACTAAAAAAAAAAAAATGATGCTTTTATTCTTTCACTCCAGAGGATGAAACCTACTGACTCTGGTGGTCGCCTGACTTTTCCTTTGGCGCCACAATGGGGTTGAAATGTTTGGCTTTTCGTTAAATATCGCAACAATTATTTGATGGATTGCCCTGAAATTCTGTACACACATTGCAGGAAGAATTTGACTTTTTATTTAGTATTATCATCAGGTTACATTTTAATTTGCCCATCACCTGCAACTGTTAGAACCCTTCAAATTATTGTTTCCTTGGTTCATAAACACCCACAATCCTATGCACACAATGCATTTGCTGGCTCTTGAATTGGAAACAGGAGAAATATCCTAGTAAACTTTAAGATATTTTACCTCAGCTGTTCATCAAAATCTCTTTTTGAACAAATCTGAGGAGAGAAATTGTCAATCCAGTTTCTGAATCTTCACTCATTTGTAAATGCGTAAATGCTCTTGATTTTACAATTTTTTTTTATAGGCCTACATGTTTTTGGAACAGCTAGACTGTTTCAATGTGTACTTTCCAAATGCCAAGAAGAAGTCTTGCCTTGCCTCTGTAGGATCCGACTTGGAAGGACCCGTACTAACGAGGAAGCATCGATGACTTTGAGAAACACCCGATATCTGCTAACACATTAGCATTTAGCTCAAAGCCCCACAGAGCTGCGAGCATGGCTGTCGACTGCTACTTGTGTTTTCTTGTCACTGAAGAAGAAGACCTTTCTTAGCTATTAGGTAAATAGACATATTAATCTTATGCATGGACACAAATGGCTCACCATTTAAATAAATGATTAATCATATGACTCATTTTCTTGCTTTCAAAGACAAATGAAATGCCACATTATGCAAAGATGTTTTTTTCCCTTTCTCCCTCAGCTACATGTGCTGTATTCTTAACACCTTTGTCCAATGAAACACCCCAGAGCTTTATTTTATTTGAAAAAACACAATATGAGACAGGGCGACACACATTGTGCAACTATCCTGTAAGGCTAACAGCTATGAAACATCTTCTGCCCCTCTGAAAACACAGTGTACATAACCAAACAGCAGATTCTCAGCTGCAAAGAGAGGCTCGCCCAAAGGATAAACTCCTCCAGGAAAGCCTTGAAAGAAATTGCTTATTAAATAAGGTAGACCTCAGATAAAGATGTCAGCAGTAATAATGCTTTTCATTTTGACTCTGATCTTATTTGTTCAGCTGGGAGGGTGAGCCGTGCAGTCTCATCGAGTTGACATAAGGGTTTCTCCCACTGCTGAGAGACTGATCCGTCAGCAGATACATGGCAATGCCATCTCTGTCGCCCTGCCCTGGTGAGGACAAACTAATAATGTGGAACTGCAGAGGTGGCGCTTTCTTCCTGAACGGGCCTGAGCACAGTTACTCAGTTCCTCCTGATGCATGCAGGCGGCGGGGGTAACACTGAGTGTAGCTCAGGTGCTCATGCCGTCTTACACGTCCCAGTGGGAAACACAAATGATGGGACATACCGTAAAGTAGACTCGGACCATTTGGTCATCCTTCTGTAAACAACCCAGAGCTCAGCCTGCGCTGCCCGAATTCGTCTCTGTTAGTGTCAAGCGTGTTTCCGTTACCACAAAGTGAGCATCTGTGAGCGGAGGAGAAAAACAAACTGACATAAATACAGTAAACTGATGTCATTTTACAAGACAAATCAACCCCTCTCAAATAGTTTTAACACTGCCTGTTAGATAAACATATAACATGAAAGGACACAGTGGGAATCACCTGGAGACACAATTAATTGGGAAAAGAAAC
This sequence comes from Pholis gunnellus, assembly GCF_910591455.1. Lineage (NCBI taxonomy): Eukaryota > Metazoa > Chordata > Actinopteri > Perciformes > Pholidae > Pholis > Pholis gunnellus. Next base: position 8,636,354 of record NC_136547.1, read on the forward strand.
TAATTAAAGAGATCAAAATAATGAAGGAAATTTACATAATTGTTGTTGAAGTTCTTTCTGAGGAACACAGTGGCGAGGAGAGTTTAACCAGAGAACATTTTATTGCTAATAACAAACCACATTCCTGCTCCCTTTTCAAGACCACGGTTAACAGCAGCGATGGTCAGTGCTTCCATTTGTTTATTTAAGTGCGATACTCGGCACTCTCAGCCATGTCTCAGGTCAATCTGGCCGTACAAGCAGTCAAATCATACAGAAGTACTATGACTCTGGGCTAAATGCATGTAGTAGCCCGGTATTTTATCTTATTAGGTACACCTAGCGGACGCTAACGTGATATAATACGACAGTCCTGCAATAAATCCAGCCTCTGTGAAGGTTAGAATGTTCAGATTTTGTTCAAGAGAGGTGTTGATTCAACTTCATGGTCATTTTGAAGGCTGTAGTGTTGTTGCGTTGCTGCTGCATTGTATTGTGCTAAACTAGGTGCTTTTCACACCTGTCACACCACAAAACCAACTGCACCAGACTCCACTTGGAAGTGGACCGAGAGCTAACCTTTTCAAGCGGTCTCCCTTCAGTGGTTTGGTTCCCACCAGGGTTTGATCGACACACTGAAAATAAACCTTTTATATCTACAGTACAAGACTGAGTTGGTTACCAGAACGATAACGTAAAACGTAAAGCGACCCTGTGGAGTTTTCTTGTAAACAAACCAAAGCTATGTCGGTGTTACTCGCCAAACACATTGTGTGTATCCTTGTTCTGTTCTTATTGCAGTTTGCTTGAATCGACTTGCAGCCTAACAATCCATTTCTTTCCACATAAAACATTTGCAATTGCTTTTTCGGGAGGGGGGGCTTCAATTGACAGGTACCAAAACAGAGCGTTTCAAAACACAGGTATATTCAGACATAAAGTAAAGAAATAATGATATTCTGAACATTAAAGCATTTGAACATGAACACCCAGAAATACAAATATGAAGCTGAAGATGAGCATG